>NC_134232.1:5960000-6585000 GCF_965140235.1 Caretta caretta
GTCTTGGTGGGACAAAAGAACATGAATGTACTCTGAATAGTTAGGACTAGCAAGACTCCAGCCTAGAGGCAGTTAACCCCACAGGCAGTTAAAGAAACCAGTCTGGGGTCTGGCTACACCCTTCAGAACTGGAAATACATATGTATGCACCACGCACCATGACTGGTGTGAATGTAACCAGAGTAAAATCATTTTAAATTGGACTTCAGTCTATAGTATTCCTAATCTTTCTCAAAGTGATGTCTCAGTGACTCAAGTGCCTGACTTAAGTGACCCAGGAAGGAAAAGGTTTAAAGTGTCCCCTACATTCCCTAATCCTGCTGGTCTAACTGTTCATAACCCATAACTGCCTCTCCCTGAAAGATTCAAAAGACAGAGACTTCATCATGGCCTCCCCATCTTTATTAGTTACACTCATCTAATCAGGGAACAGGAAATATACCATGTGACTAAAGTGGCCAATCAAAGAGCAGTAACCAATGGTAAACCCAGTTCATGGGCATTCAATAGAGTGTAGTTTGTCCAGATGAAACATCTGATAACTAATTTGGAATAACAAACACATTTGGTGGAATTCAGGGTCCACTCAAGATCAGAAAGAAGGGAGATTTATTTGCTGCAAAGTCTTCACCCAGCTCTCGTCCTGGCAAACCTGACATTACAGTCTGTGATGGGGCGTCTGCCCTTCAATGGGCAGTAAGGGGTTAATAGAGCCCTAGGGAGGCTGTGTGAAAGCAGCCAATAGGAGAGGGGCTGTGAGGAGCAGCCAATCGGCCCAGCAGACCCATATAAAAAGAGCATCAGGGAGAGCAGGGTAGGTAGTTGCCTGAAGCTTGAGGAGGAAGCAAAGTGTCTGGAGTAGGCCACAACCCTGCAGCACCTTGGACAGCAGTGGAGGCAGGAACCTGGGGAGAAGCGAAGGAGCTCTGGATGCGCTGCTGAGATTAAGGAGGGTTTTGTAACTGTGGGGAAGTGGCTCAGGAAAATGCAGTGATACTAGAAAAAAAGGGCATAGCAGGAGGCTGTGATCCACAGGGTCCCTGAGCAGGGTCCCTGAGCTGCTCCCTGGCCCCCCCACTCACCGCTGGGGAAGCGGCTGAACTATTGAGGCACTAAACTCCCCTGGAAGGGGGTGATACAGACCGTGACACATCTGGAGGGCCGAGCCACAAACAGGACACTGCAGTTCCTGATATTGCATTTCCTGATGATGCAAGAGGGGTTGCAGGCGGACTATGGAGAAGGAGTGATGGGCTGCAGACTGTGAACAGGGGTGTTGGCCTCCAGGGCGACCAGAAGGAGACACCAGTCCAGCATGACTGTAGTGGGGCAGTTACCCCACTCCTGAGGGAAAAGGCCAGGCTGATTGGAGAAGTAGCCACAGCTGGGGCCATGCCCCAGTCAGGCCACACCTGGCCCTGTTATAAGGGCTCAGGGAGGAGCTGGGTCAGTCTCTCTCTAGCTGTGGAGAGAGAAGGACCTGGCTGTGGGGAGAAAAGGGTCCTTGGAGTGGAGCAGGGCTGGGGAAAGACCAGAGCTGGGGAGCTCCAGTCTGGCAACTCCCCAGGCTGAGGCCTTGGTAAAGGCCTATGCAGGTACTAGGGCTGGGAGGTGCAGCCCAGAGATAGGCAGAGGCAGCTGGTCCAACCTTCTTGCCAATGATGAGTGGCCATGACAGACTGCAGTTTGCCCTAGTGAGCGGGGGCTAGGTGATGACTGGCAGTAGTCACTGAGGCAAGGGGGGTGAGAGGGTTGGGGGTTCCCCTGAGAGGCGAGACCCAGAGTGTGGGGGCACTGCTGGGGCAGAACCGCAAGGTAAAGGGTCACCAGGGTCCGGGACATGGGGCCAGCGGCCCGTGAGACACCGGCCTGCAGAGGGCGCTCCGTACTCTGGAAAAGAGCTAATTCCCAGCCGACCGGCAGGAGGCGCCACGCTGGTGAGTCTCAGCTTCACGACAATGACACAGTCCTCCTCGACCCAGCCCAGCAAGAAGCTGAGCCCTCAGTTCAGTAGGAGTTGACTCGATCTGAATGAAACTCAGAATTTCCTTCCTAGAGGAAAATCCCAAATCTTGACACTTCTTTTCTTGTGTGCCTCTCCCATGATGCACCACGCAGGTCAGTCGGGGCAGGGGCCACAGTGCATGATGGGAGGCACAGTCCAGCCAAGGAGCCCTGCCCATTTGAGAGAATGGGGGCATGAAGCACCCGAACTACGCCTCCGAGGAGGCATCCCAGCACCCGAGGCAAATGCAGCTCCACGTCGATCTGACTTGAAACAAAAATGATCCCAAGGGAAAATCGAAACATTTCTGCAAAATCAACATTTTCGGGGGGAGGACTTTGATTGTGCAGCAACTGTGTTTTCCATACAAAAATCATTTCAAAAGAAAATTCCCTGCCGGCTTTGGAGCTGATTCTCAGCAAGGTGCCCAGCATCTTTCAGGATCGGGCCCTTCGTGCCAGAATGCTGTTTGTTCTTTATTCACCCATGTCAGCAATCCAGTCTGGAGCCAGCGCAGCCCTTTACCGCTGCAGCATTTGCCTGTCATTAATTTCTTTGTGACGTGCTCTGTACAATCCTTTAAAATTGCCAGGCTGGATCCTCAGCTGGCACAAATCAGCATTGGAGCTGGCCCGCCATATGTATTTTGTTTAATGCGTAGAACATAAAGCCTGCACTAATAAAAACAAGCAGTCACTGCAGAGTTTACTCTGAATGCAGGAGGCCTCTGTGATGCTTATAAAGGAGGAAAGAGGACAGAGCTTTATTCGCCCAGCTGAAAGGAGACAGCCAAGGTCAGCCAGTCCAAACATCAGCTGAAGAGCTTCCCCCTGTTCTATCTCTTTGCTAAATCCATGCCGTTTTCTGCAGCATAAAAGATTTTCCAACTGAACTATTTCAATCGCTCGCTTTTTATATGAAAAAAATAACTGCCAGCCCTGGAATAAAAAAACAATTTGTGCAAGCCTACAATAACAAGCCATTGTACAGAGCTCAGCACTTAACCAACAACCAAATAATAGGTAGTGTGAATATCCCAGTGTCCTAAAAACATAGATTCTTAGATTCCAAGTCCAGAAGGGATCATTTACTCTGACCTCCTGTACAACGCAGGCCACAGAACTCCCCCAAATAATTCCTGGAGCAGATCTTTTAGAGAAACATGCAACCTTGATTTAAAAATTGTCAGTGATGGAAAAGCCAGCCTGACCCATAAATTGTTCCAATTATTAGTTACTCGCCATTAAAAATTTACCCTTTATTTCCAATCTGAATTTGTCTAGCTTACACGTCCAGCCATTGGATCTGTTGTATCTTTCTCTGCTAGATTGAAGAGCCCGTTATTAAATATTTGTTCCACATGTAAGTACATATAGACTGTAACCAAGTCACCCTTAACCTTCTCTTTGTTAAGATAAATAGAGTGAGCTCCTGGAGTCGATCACTATAAGGCAGATTTTCTAATTAACAAGCCAGTGTTTGCGGAACAGTGCTCATGAGCCATCCTACCATAACAAATCAGAATCTGCCGTGCGGCACTCATTAGAAACACAGCAATAAAAGCAAAAAGTGCACAGCCAGCAATCCAGAGCAAACCTGCAAGTAAAGCAGTGGGCCCACACCCATTGACACACACACACTCTTTGAGAACAATGGAAGAAGTCTCTACACTTCCATTGAGAACAATGGAGAATACATATACCCTAAACCCATTGGGAACAATGGAGAATTCACCCTTCCTTCCCAACACACCCTTGAGAACAATGGTAAATTCTTACACACACACACGCACGCACACACGTGCGCATTCACACACACTGAGCATAATTCTGGCAATCCCCTCTCTGTGCCTCCAGTGCCCATCTGTAAAATGGGGCAATGGTGTTTCTTTTCTCCCACCCTTGGTGTATCTTGTTGACATGAACTGTAAGCCGCTCAGGAGAGGGCCTATCCTATGTGTCTGTCCAGCACTTTATGCAATGGGGACCTGAGCTTAGCTTGGGGCCAGTAGGCACTCATCACTGTAATCACCTTCATCAACAACAACAATTGATCCATTGTGCACACGCTTCTGGGGACCAATTGGGATGGTGGTTTTTATGCTGTGGCCTTTGTTCCCTCGAAAGTGGACTGTGACCCACCCAATTCATTTCACATAAGCCCAGAGGTTGATCTGAGATGGCAATGACATTCCATCACTGTTGACCTGGGCTTTTTATCCTATTACCAACTCCCTCATAGATGAGCTCTCGGGACAGGAATATTAGTAGAGGAGGGCCAGAGCTGACAACGTTCAAAGATGTCCCAAAGTTCTCTGGGGCTCTTATTCAAGGTTCTAGGCTGATCCCTTTGAGGGTAAAGTCTGGATCCAGATTCCAGTCTGCTTTTCCCTAATGTTCAGATCCAGGCTTTAGTTCAGACCCATCTCTAGTTAGTCTGTTGCAAAATTGATGAGTCAGTATTTTCCTGACCTTTGTGTCACTCGCTCTATAGGTTGATTTACCCATCAGAAGAGCCGACTGTTCCTCTTTTCTCCGTCCTTATTAATAACGTCAAGGATGTACTCAGTTTTTGGGCAGATTGGTGATCTTGATAGTTCCTGCAGGAAGCTTTAGTTTGAATCCGGTTGATTAGGTACAACTTTTCCCTGCCTCCAAAATTCTTAAATGATTCAATTATTTACAGGTTTCAGAGTAACAGCCACGTTAGTCTGTATTCGCAAAAAGAAAAGGAGTATTTGTGGCTCTAAGGTGCCACAAGTACTCCTTTTCAATTATTTACATGGCTTTAGATTCTGTGGCCGAGCAAGGTTTTCGTCAATAATTCCTGCTCTTTTTGTTGCCTGTATTGATTCTGCAGTTTAAAACAAATTAAGAAAAGTGTGGGGGGCGTTTCACAGTTGTAAGAGAGTTTAGCACTCTTGAAAAGGATAGAGGGGAGTAGTAGCTTGGGACAGGAATAGCATGGAAGAACCTGAGCACAATTTTATCTTTGCCGAGCTTCTTGGCTTGGGTCTTTCAGTGTTCTGCTCAGTCATGACCTGTCATTGGTGTTATTTGAAAGGTCAGGCTGACATGTGAGTTGCATGATCTTTCTTTGAAAAGAAAAGCTGCTTTATTGTGCAAAGCCAGTACAGTGATTCATATCAACTGCTATGGATTATGGTGACATTTTCAATAGACTTTGTTCTCAATTGACTGTGACCTTCGTGGCTTTGGGTCAATAGATTTTGGCTATAGTGATGTTTTCCTTCTACAATAGCCTCATGCCACTTCCCCAAGGGAGAGACCCAAAATGTAGCCCACAGAACTGGGGTAAATTGTTATAACTCCATGGGGCTAGCACCATTCTCGTCAGCTGAGGAGCTTCCCCATGGGGCTTCACAATACAGCCAGAGGCTACCTTTATTTTATATGCCAAGCCAATTTGCAATAATTGCCAGCCCTACAGGGCAGTCTCCATCCTGCTCCAAGCAGATTAAAGGTAAGGCCAACTGCAACCTTCTCCAGTTTATCTGGAGATTGTGTGGCCTTCAGGGAAGTTTTCAATTCAGCCCTTGGTTGGACAAAGTCTAAGAACCCGTGAGCATAGCATGGTTTTGCTGCTGTAGAGGCAAAAGAAGGCACAGCAATTCCAAAAGCATTAGTTTGCCTTATTGGTCTTCCCATGTCATATTGCTCTGACCCCAGTAGCCTAATGGATAAGGTCCTAGCCTCTGACTGTAGTGTCAGGTCCCCTGTGAGGTGAGAGAGAGTGCTAACTTACCAAGGACTGTGGTGCGTCTTCCATCACTGGAAGCTTTTAAATTAAGATTGGACATTTTTTCTGAGAGATCTACTCCAGCTGAAACAGGGTTTGACTCACGGAAGTCCTATGGCCTGTGTTATACAGGATGTCAGGCTTGATTATCACAGGCATCCCTTCTGGCCTTAACATCTATGAATCTACAAATGAGTTCTGCTCCAGGATCACAAAGTGAATGCCACCAAAGATGTTTTCTGTCCCAAATGCCTTCCGCAGAGGCTATCTGTTCTTGAGAGTGGCATGCAATTCATTTTCTTTGAAACTTTCCCTTTCTCTAGCCTCATCTATGTGAGGTCTCCAAGGCCTTATAAATGTGAGTTAACCCTCCCCACACCCCCAGAAGGCAGGTCAGTATCATTAGCCCTCTTTTACAGCTGGAGAAACTGAGGCACAGAGCAGGGCCGTAACTGCCTGATTCCACACAGGGAGCCAGTAGCAGAGGTAAGACTAAAACCCAGGAGCCCTGATTCCCAGTCAGCTGCTTTAGCCCCAAGTTCACCCTACCCTGCTACTGATGAAGGTTTGGGGCGTGATTACACCATGTGGTATAAGGCAAACAGACTTGGACGAGGGAGCTTGTCAGGCACAGGCACCGACCCTGTGGGTGCTCTGGGGCTGGAGCACCCATGGAAAAAAACTAGCTCAGCCCCCACCATCCACCCACCAATCAACAGTTCAGCAACAGGTGCTATGGGGGAGGTGGCAGAGTGGTGGCGGGATGAAGCGGAGTGAGGGCGTGGCCTCAGGGGAGGGGCGGAGCCAGGGTGGGAAGAGGGGGGTGAGGGTGGGGCCTTGGGGGAAGGGGTGGAGTTGGGGCAGGGCCTCAGGGCGGAAGTCCTGTCTTATCGCCTGGCAATGTGTTGCCAGGCGATTAGCCCAGGGACGCAGGCAGGAACAAGGAATAGTATGTTAAGCAGCAAAAACAACAAGGAGTCCTTGTGGCACCTTAGAGACTAGCAAATTTATTTGGGCATAAGCTTTCGTGTGCTAAAACCCACTTCATCAGATGCATGGAGTGAAAAATACAGTAAGCAGAATATATATTATAGCACATGAAAAGATGGGAGTTGCCTTACCAAGTTGGGGGTCAGTGCTAATGAGGCTAATTCAATTAAGTTGGAAGTGACCTATTCTCAACAGTTGACAAGAAGGGGTGAATACCAAGGGAGGGAAAATTACTTTTGTAGTGCTAATGAGGCCAATGCAATCAAGGTGGACGTCGCCCATTTTCAACAGTTGACAAGAAGATGTGAGTATCAGCAGAGGGAAAATTACTTTTTGTAGTGACCCAGCCTCTCCCAGTCTTTATTCAGGCCTAATTTGATGGTCTCCAGTTTGCAAATTAATTCCAGTTCTGCAGTTTCTCGTTGGAGTCTTCTTTTGAAGTTTTTTTGTTGAAGAATTGTCACTTTTAAGTCTGTTATTGAATGCCCAGGGAAACCAGACAGTCTCTAGGCAAAAGAATAAATGGACACAAATTAGACATCAAGAATTGTAACATTCAAAAACCAGTAGGAGAACACTTCAATCACTCCCTCCAAAAAAAATGAAAAAAAATTGTTTTTGTCAAAATTTTCCATAGAAAAAAAACATTTTCCAACCAGCTCCCCCCACGGCTTGATATGAAAATATCAGTCACTGCTAAAAGAGCTTGTAACACCCCCCCCTTCCCATTTTCCAGATGCTTGTGTACTATAAAAACCCACTGCCAGACCAATCTGTTATTCATTAGCTTTAGGAGACAGGACTGACAGGTGATCCCAAGTTGTGACAATTTAAATGAGTGAGAGTTCAAAAATGAGGAGTGAGATTTAAAATGTCTCATTGAATCGCAATGCAAAAATCCTCTGCCACGAGCAGAGTGGCACTTTTAAAACTGTTTCGAAAATGAATGCCCTGTGGATGAATGTCACTCCAGATGAGGGAGCTCTGGCAGATGGGTGATTCCAGGGGGAAAGGGGTCTGCTGACACGTGAATTCAGTTAACCTGCATTCCTCACATGCTGGAGGCTAGTTCTGCTGTATGCTCAGATCCCTAAGCAAGGCTGGATCCTGCCAGCCTTCCAAAGACTGGGCCTACCACGTCACAGCTCCCCTAATATCAGTCTGGAGCAGTCCTGACTCCATGGGGAGAGTCCCACCGACAAAATTGCCACCACCACTTCCTGCAGCACCGTGAATATACCGACCTGCAGCTGAGTGAAACCAGAGGAAAAAATTTTGTGCCATGCAAGAAACTGCAACAGATACATGATAACCCATAAATCACATCTCCTTTATGCATCTGGGCTTCAGCCTTTTCAGGAGTGGCAAGGGGAACTGTGGGATAGCTACCCACAATTCAGGGTCCTGCAACAGGTGCAGGGGCACTGCATGGGCACATGCTGCACTGGTGCACCCATTGCAGGATGGCTAGTGTGGACACCCTGCACCCAGCGCCGCGGCTGGGAGCTGGCGGGGTAGAGCGGGCTGGGGCCAGGTTGCTCCTTTTCCCGCCACTGCCAGTGAGTGCGGGGTCGCTGGGGGAAGAGGTGGGATGGGGGCAGGACGGGGACAGGGAAGGGGAATAGGTGGGGCGGAGGGAGTTGTCCAGGGTCCCACACCCCCCAGGGACAGCCCTGCCCCTTGCAGTGGGCACAGCCTGCGGGGGGACCAGCCGAGGGATAGGGCTGGTCGCTGGGGCTGCCGCATATGCAGCATGCAGCTGTCAAGGCACCATGAAATTTGGGTCAATTTGGTGCCCCAAATTTCATGGTGCCCGACGCAGCTGCGTATGCTGCGTATGCCTAAGGACAGCCCTGCCTGCACCATCCCAGTGCAAAGGCTTAGGGGAGTCTGCTTAGGGATGAGCAATTACCCTTTAGTAACCCTGCCACCGAAGACATGATAAACTCCCATTGACTAAACGGGACCAAGATTTCACCCTAAACTGGGGCCTTGGTGTAACTTGCTTCTGAGTTTGGGTTCATCTATGCCGGGGTTCTCAAACTGGAGGTCGTGACCCTCAGGGGGTCACAAGGCTATTATGTGGGGGGTTGTGAGCTTGTCAGCCTCCCCACCCCCACCCCGCTTCACCTCCAGCATTTATAATAGTGTTACATATTTTTAAGTGTTTTTAATTTATAAGCGGGGGGGGTCACACTCATAGGTTTGCTGTGTGGAAGGGGTCACCAATACAAACGTTTGAGAACCACTGATCTAGGGCCTGGTGCTTCCACCTGGAAATAAACTTCCCACCCTGATCAGTTTCTAGCTCAGGCCCCATAGGGAGTGCTAAGCACTGGCCTATTCCCCACTTTTCCCCACCTTTTCCCCATGTTCGGTGCTGCCAATTACATGTCCACAGTGTTGGTTTATGCTTGCCTTTTGTTTCTCTTACAGCAAACCTGCTGACACACTGATATCCAGCTTCATTACCCCAATAGCAGACAGTGTTTAATTAGAGCTGGGATCCCAGCTGCTTGCTGATACACTGACAGTGCCGGCAGGGTGTTACAGCTCTGAATGGCAAAAGCAGTGAACACTGGGGATTTCACAAAGCGCCAGGGAGCAATTCACTGCATGCTAGAATGCCTTCACAGCTACGGGTGGGTGATATGCACAGGGAATCTTGATAACTCACCCGTAGCACCGGGTGGGTACAGCTGTGCAGAGAGCAGTACTCCATATAGTTAAGTTTCATTATCACCAGTTGGGGAAATCAAAGAGCAGAAGGAGCAAATGACTTTCCCAATATGTGACTCAGCAAACTAGCAACAGCATCAGCAACAGGATCTAGCTCCCATGATTTCCTCCCCCACAGTCCAATCTGTCCCCCAGTGACGTGGGATTATGCCATGAAGACAGGAATTGCCATAGTGGATCAGATGAAAGGTCCATCTTGTCCGGTATTCAGTCTCCAGCAACGGCCTGTATCAGCTGCTGCAGAGGAAGTGTAAATGGACAGTTATGGCATAACCAAATTATTAGAGGGCTTTCCCTTCACCCCCTCCCCTGGTTCTTGTCACAGAGACAGAAAGCAGAAGACCAGAAGTCCAAAGTGCAGCCAATGAGACGTTTATTGGGGTTAGTTCCAAGCAAGCATATCCATTTCTCTACACGTTGGCAAAGTCTGTTCCCCAGTGTTCCATTCCCAGCTCTGATGCCACAGAGCATTTACCCTGTGTCCCGCTTCCTGCTCCGATGCCACAGAGCCTTGCCTGTGTCCCTGTTCCCCATTCCCCAGTCCTACCTCTTCCTTCTTAGCAGGCCCAGATATACCTGCAATGCACCTCCCTGTCCACCCTTTACCACTTATGGTCATGTTCCATTTTGGAGGGTCATGAGTCTGGGGTCTTCATCCCACCTCTTTTATATCCCATGGGAGGGGTAAGGAGTGAGGTTATGTTCTGGCCAAGGCCAGGCTTTCCTTTGGCTTTTAGTGTTTCTTATGCCTGTTTCCCCCCATTCCCTCCCAACTGGTTGCTTGACCTTGCCTTAAGATAGGAATTGAGGTGTATGATTGTATATTATATACCCACCGTGCCCAGTAACACTTTAAATGTTCTTACCTGTTTCCATTATACTAACAAACCCATCTGGCTAAGCAGAAGCAACATACACAGTGTCTTTGTTCTTTGTTTACACATATTAGTAAGGGTCCCTTTGTTCACATAGATTAGTATAAGACATAAGAGTCTCAAAAAGTCAAACCTAAAATTCTATCTCAGGCTGGCAAACAAGCCTATATACTAACACCAACCATTTGGGAAGTTTCCTCCTGACCTCTCACACTTAGTGTGTCATGGAGCATGAAGGTTTATATCTATTATACATACCAACAATTACATTTCAAACAAGTTATTTAGGTTGCAAAGTCAAGCACCCAACTAATCAGGAAATGCCAAAATTTCCCGCATAATGTTAATATTCTCATAGTGGTTGTTTTGGAGGAATTTCCTTGGGCTTTATGTTTTAGGAAAAAAAGGAAACCCAGGACCCTAATATGGAATGGTGTGGCTAGAAAACAACAGAACGCCCACTCCCCCACACAATGTAATCTACAAATGAATGAAGGTACCTTGCCTCATTTGAAGTGCTTAACCACTGGAACAAACTACAAAGGAAGTGGTGGATTCTCCATCTCTTGAAGTCTCCAGATCATGATTGGAGGCCTTTCGGGAATATGTGCTTTAACCAAACATAAATTACTGGGTTTGGTGCAAGGTAACTGGGTGAAATGCTTGAGGCTGTGTTATACAGAAGGTCAGACTAGATCATCTAATGGACCCTTCTGGCCTTAAATCTATGAAGTTGAAAGTTTCACTGACTTTAACATGAGTGATTATTCATCTGAAAATTCTTGCCTGAACAAGAGTTGGGTGTTACCCGCTATTTAATATTATTTATTTTTCTTCCATTTACAAAGTTTCATCACCCAGTCAGCACACAAAAGAGATACCATGTGACTCAGAAGACCAGCCCCACCACACATAGCGAGTAGTCGCAGGACACAGGCTGCAGGCATCCTATGAGCTGATACAAATTACTCAGCGACTAAAGGCATGGGACAAAAATCAGTATCAACTCCTTACCACAAAAGGGGGTTTGTAGCGGGCTGGTTCCGGCCCTGACAGGGCTGAGGCCGGCCCGAGGAGAGGGCTGGGGCTGTGGGGAAAGCCCAGGCTGATGAAGGGAGCAGCCGCAGCTGTGGACAGCTCAATCGGGCCCAGCTGGCCCCTATAAGAGGCTGTGAGCCAGGGGCCTAGTTAGTCTCCCTCTGCCTGGAGAGGGAGAAGGGTCTGGCTGCAAGGTGCTGAGCAGGACACCCAGACTGGAGTCTGTGGAAGGGCTAGCGGAGCTGGGAGCTCCGGCCTGGAAAGCCTCACGCTGCAGGCCTGACTACAGGCCGAATAGGTGCAGGGTTGCAGAGGGGCAGCCCATGGGTAGGCGGAGGCAGCAGGTCCAAAACCCCCCTGCCTATGATGAGTGGTGTATACACTGCAGTCTGCCCCCGATACAAGGGGCTAAGTGGGGACTGGCAGTAGCCCAGACTGAGGTGAGGTGGGGTTAGAGGGTGGGGTTTCCCCTGGGTGGGAAGACCCAGAACCTGAGAGTGTGGGGGTACTGCCAGGGGGGCAGCAGTCCAGAGAAAGGGACACGGGGGGCTGGTGGTAAGGAGGATCACCGGCCTGCAGAGGGCGCTCCGGTGGCTGGATGAGTTAATTCCCAGCAATGACCAGCAGGAGGCGCCACAGGGGTAAGTCCAAACCTTTACAAGGTTATATTTCTAAAGAGAATTATTCTGAACAAAGAGTTTGGAGGTAGTAATAAAAAGAGAAGGGGAAACAGAGGAGACATGAGCAAGGTTGGTTGTTAGCCTTTTCCAGCCATTCTGTAAATTCCATGGGGGTGCTATGATGCAGGCTGTGTACACATGTACTATGGGATTTGTTCATTATGATTATGTGTAGGCAGATCTTGGATACACCTGACAACCTAAATGAGCCTGTCCTAGTCTATTCTATACAGAGCCTTACACTATGCCCATCACCTTAGGGTTGCCAACTTTCTACTCACTCAAAACTGAACACCCTTGCCCTGCCCCTGCCCTGCCCCTCCTCTGAGGCCCCTCCCATGCCACGCCCCTTTTCTGAGGCCATGCCCCCACTCACTCCATCTCCCCTCCCTCTGTCACTTGCTCTCCCCACCCTCACTCACTCGCTTATTTTCACCAGGCTGGCTCAGGGGGCTGGGGTGCAGGAAGGGGTGAGGGCTCTGGCTGGGGGTGCAGGCTCTGTGGTGGGGCCATAAATTAGGAGTTCAGAGTGCGGGAGGGGGCTCCAGGCTGAGTCAGTGGGTTGGGATTGAGAGGGGGTGAGGGCTCCAGCTGGGGGTGTGGGGTGGGGCCAGGAATGAGGGGTTTGGAGTGCAGGAGTGGGCTCCAGGGTGGGGATGGAGCCGAGTTTGGAGTAGAGGAGGGGGCTTGGGGTTGAGGCAGGGGGTTGGGGTGTGGGAGGAGGTACGAGCTCTGGGCTGGGGGTATGGGTTCTGGGGTGGGGCCAGAAATGAGGGGTTCAGAGGGAGGTGGTTGGAGCCTGAGGGAGGGGGGTCAGGGATGCAGGCTCCAGGCAGCACTTACCTCAAGAAGCTCCTGGAAGCAGCAGTATGTCCCCGCTCCAGCTCCTATGCGGAGATGCAGGCAGGCAGCTCGGCATGCTGCCCCGTCCTCAGGCATTGGCCCCGCAGCTCCCATTGGCCACAGCTCCCGGCCAATGGGAGCTGTGGGGCGGCACTTGGGGCAGGGCAGCGTGCGAAGCCCCCTGGTTGCTCCCATGCATAGGAGCCGGGGGTTGGGGGGGGGGACATGCTGCTGCTTCCCGAGAGCTGCACGGCGTGGAGGCTAGCAAGGAGCCTGCCAGCCCCACTGCACAGCACCGCCAACCAGACAGTCAACGGCCCAGTGAGTGGTGCTGCTGTCTTTTCAACCAGGTTTTCCAGTTGAAAACCAGATACCTGGTCACCCTATATCACCGTAGTATCAGCACATCTTCCAGTAACGCATTAAACAACGTGACTGATATCTGTCACATGCTCAAGCAAAATCTTAAGCATCAGAAAGTCAGCTGTGCAAGTAACATACTGAGCTGGACTTCCACTGAAGCAGGGCCAAGAACTCAGAGTTCAGCTGAACTCGCTGTCCTTCACCCACGCCACTGAGGGCAGCATTTTCATGGAGTGGAGAGGTGGAAGGGATGGCAATGTCACGATGGGGGAGAGGCTCATGGGAAGGGAAGGAGACTGAATCGATTGTGTTTCACTTTCTCCACCATTTTTTTGGCTTTGTTTCGACATGGCAAACTATCTCGTCTCACTTTTCTAAATAAGGCGGAGGCGTCTTTCCCCTCCCCCTCCCCCCCCCACCTTCCTGGGGATCAGCAATTCACAGCCCTTCAGGCGGTAATTAAACAGCAAAGAAAATTAGCATCAATTCTAGCGACAGCTCAGAGCCACTAAATCCCAAAGACATTCCTTGGCACTCCTTTATGGTTCAGGCATCTGCTGAGATTGTTTCTTTCTATCCATCTATCCCCATGAGCTCCCCTCTGACTCTCTCAATTGGTATTTCTTCCTGTAATGAAGAAGAGGAATTAACCCACACACAATGGGCTCTGCTGTTAGCTTGGCAAACACAACCAGTGAAACAACAGGTAGTGTTTCATACAGCGTGCAATCCACCCCAAATTCTGTGGGGTAGTCCTGTCCCAGCGACACGGACTCTCCCCACTCCTTGCAGGGCTGCTCCAGATACTGTTCTGGAGTTGGTGCAAAGCTGTGCCACTATATCACGGACCGATTCCTATTTCGGCCACGTCCCCACCTTGCACCACGATGTCGTGCAGGATATAAGGCGGACACCAAACTGAAGTCTTGACCGAGAAAGAGAACAATGGTGGGTCATCTTGACGTGTGACTGGTTCTCAGCATTGTGAGCAGCCAACAGGGGGTCTAGCAGAGTGGCTGCCAGCCTGGAAGAGACACTTGGAATAGGATGTTCGGTTCAGGTCGTTGACTAAATGGAGTGTGGTCAGAAGACAGAGGAGCAAAACTGATCAGCGACAAAGAGGAAATGACTTTGGAGGACAGCTCCAAAGAAGCAAATATGTCTATCTTTGCCTGAGTGATGACTAAGGTTGGGAGAGTGAATTGCAACCAACCAATATCCAAAAGGTCTCAGCACCAAGGAAGAAGAGGAATTATTCAGGGTGGTACAAGCAGGTTAAAATTAGAATTTGGAGTGGAATCTTCTCCCACTGAAGTCAATGGGATTTTTATCATTGACTTCAAAGACAGCAGGATCAAGCTGGCTGGAAGAAAATAAAGAGGGGAAAATCTAGGCTGAATATCAGGAAAAGGTTCCTGACAATGAAAGGTGTAGGGCTGTGGGCCAGTCTCCAAGGGGAGAGGTGGCTCCATCCCAAAACTAAACTGGACAAAACACTAGTGAATTCTCTGTGTCGAACAATCCTGCTTTGGGGGAGGGAGAGAGAGAGATCTTCTAGGCTTTTCCACCTCTATACTGCACAAACTCTATTTGTCACTGGAGAGACAACTCCCCTGAAAACCTTAGATTCATTCATTGGCCACTATAGTACAGCTCTGGTGAGTTCTCACACTGCAGTGCCTACGGATAGGAGATACTAGTCTCAAAGTCTTGGTCTTGTACTCCCTGATTACGGTTCAGTCTACCTCCAAGTCCTCCCAGGAATGGAAACAGACACAGACCCATTATGCCGGTCACACCTTGCCAGTTTGTTCCCCATTGGGCAGGTACAGCAAAGGCCGGTGTTTGGGTCAGTGGGCTGCCTCCAGCGTCAGCTCTTCGAGGCCAAGCTAAGCAGCTCAGAATCCCTTGCGATACCCCGGCCCTGGAGTGTAAGATGACTTGATGCTCCAGGTGGGCAGGTCACTAGATAGAACTAGAGGAAAAGGGCAAAGTTGCTCAATTCCAGAACAGAGGCAAAGGTTGGAAGCAGGTCCCCTTGGAAGCCAGAAAAATCAAAGATTCAGAAGCAGCAATCTGGGGGAAGCACTCGGGTGTCAGCACTTGCTAGATGCAGCCAGTTACAGGTGCAAAAGGCCTTGATGTCAAGAGACATGACTGGAGAGAAAATAATAAGAGCTCCGTCCAGCTGCGCTGAGCCAGGCGTGAATGAAACCAACCCAGCCTGCAGAGGGGGTGGGGATGAAAGATGCCCAACTCTATTCTTGCAAGCATTTCAGGAGCAAAAACTCTTTGACCACCACTGAGGTAACTACAGAGTCAACTCACTCCTGGAGCCGTATCACTGGCTCCCACCCACCCCCCACTCATGTAGAATCAAGGCAGTTTTAGAAGGTCCTCAGATGCCACAGTGATGAGGGCCATATATATACAGAGACATTTCAGTGCCCCTTCATACACCCCAGAAGAGGATTTACAGCTCTTGTGCTAGTCCAGCCCCCTACCGCACGGTGCTGGCATTTCCCATCTTCCAGCCACTTTGTCCCTGAATTTCTGATTGGTGCATTATTTCCATGCCTTAGATGGGCCCCGTTACCATTGTGTTTCACGTTCCATATGCTGGGCAATAACAGGCAAGGACTCTGTGTTTCTAAAATGAAACCAGTTCCTTATTAAGAGAACTATTTACAGAGATGCTGAAACTGCACCTAACATTCCAGCCATGTGCACAGAGACTGACTTTCTGGTGCCTCCTCTAAATTCTTCTCTAGGGCACCTGTGCTCCTTCCTCTGAGTTCCTACACATAATATTTGACCACCTCACAATCTTTAATTCATTCATCCTTACAACACCCGTATGAGACATGGCAATTACCCGCCTTGTAGAAATGGGGAAGAGAGAGAGGTAGAGCACAGACTTGACCCCACATTTTCTAAACCCTAAACTAGTGCCTAACCACTCAACCATCATCTCACCTGCCTCTGTGACGCCCTCCTATTTAGTTTAGTGATCAATTCATCATTTTCTCTCCGTATGAAGTATAATATAGAACTGCACCAAATTCAGATCAGAAGTCAAAATATAAGAAGTTTCTCAATCACCTGGGCAGGAAAAAATCATCTGCAAAAAGCCATATCACTCAGCCATGCAGATCATTCCCCATATTTCTGAAATAACTCACCTTTCAGTGGAGACCAAGCCATGAGAAACGTCATGCAAGAAGAGTCATTTTTTCTTTCAAAAAGTTATAAGCTCCTGAAAGAGACACTTAACTCGAAAGTGACTATTCAGCCGTAACTGTCACTTTGCTAGTAATCTGCTACACTAGATAGTGACTCTGATATACTGGGCTCAGAGGAGAATTCCCTTCATTGTTCAAAGGGAAAATAAGGTGTAAAAGAAATCTAAAAGGGCTGCAGTATGAGCTAGTGGTTAGGTCAAGAGATGAGGAATCAGGACTCCTGGCTCCTATTGTTGACTTTGTCACTGACTCACTCTCTGATAGTCAACAAATGAGCTAAGCTTCAATTTTAGAATTTGGGTGCCCTAAACTAGGTACCTCAATCCATATTTAGGAGCCTAAACTTTGAAAATGGCCTTTGTCTCCCTGTACCTAGTTCCCCACGCTGTAAAGTGGGGATAATTATGTTCCTATCTCACAGGGGTTCAACTGATTAATATTCATAAGGGTGGAATGTTCAAAGTCATTGAGTCATTGAGGAGCACAAGCGCCACTGGCTTTCAGTGGCCCCTAAGCTACTTTGGCACATCTGACCACTCCACCCACGGCGCTGTGAGATCTTCAGCTGGGAGGCACGATAGAGGTGTCAGATATTTAGCATATTCTATCATTTACTTCAGCATGAGAAAATTCCCTGGGGGAGAAGCACAGAACTCCAACAACCAAGGATAACCTTAACTCTGCCCTGGCAGCCATAGCTGCTGTGCAGCGCCAAATGAGAACACATTGCTACAGCTGTCCACCACTCACTACTAACATAAAGGCTCCTCCTTTTTGAGCTGGCTCATGTCTGAAACAATTCTGTTGCCCCCTATTAACCAAAGTAGGGCAGCATGTCAGCCTATACAACAGGAAAAGGGCAACTCCCAGATGAAGATGAATTGGCTTATTTGATGCAATTATACAACCAGTGACCAGGGCTCTCTCTGGGCCACTTTGAGGAGCAGATACAGGGTATTGAGGCTGATGAGAAGGATTAGATATGGCTGGTCCCTTTAACAGGAAGAGGATGGAAATGGATTGCCAGAGAATTCTCCCCAGCCTTGCTAATGACACCTCTAACAGTCCTGAGGTGCCTAACTGGAGCCAGGGTTTCATGGGGATGTTGCAGAATGCGCCAGGGCAGCTGTGTATGTTGAAGTGCCATGGGCTGTAATCCCAAGACACACCGTGATCCGCTAAGCTGGTTTAAAAGGGATAGGGGGGCAAGTCCATGGGGAGGCACCGATGTTCAACTCAGAGCTTCTCCCAGCTCGTGAGAATCACAGATGTAAGAGCTGGAAAAGCCGTGCTGGATTGCCTGGTTGCTTGATCTTCTGCAGGGCTGGTCCTGGGTCATTCCCAGCAGATGTGCCCTCCATTCCTCTGGGGTGCAGCAAAAGGATGCATCAGTCAGTCTGCTCCTTTTGCCACTCAATGGGATGTTGCTCCAGCAGCCAGGAGCTGCAAACTTCAACAGCACACCCCTCTCCTTTGGGTAGCTAATGCAGCATGTAGCCACCGTGCGCTGGGGTTGAGGGGCACGTGTCCCTCTTCCCGCTGCACTCTCTGCTCTGAAGTCTGGAAAGATCACACATAGCAGGATGTGCTGACCTGTGGCTGCAGATACCCCATAGAATCATAGAATATAAGGGTTGGAAGGGACCCCAGAAGGTCATCTAGTCCAACCCCCTGCTCAAAGCAGGACCAATTCCCAGTTAAATCATCCCAGCCAGGGCTTTGTCAAGCCTGACCTTAAAAACCTCTAAGGAAGGAGATTCTACCACCTCCCTAGGTAACGCATTCCAGTGTTTCACCACCCTCTTAGTGAAAAAGTTTTTCCTAATATCCAATCTAAACCTCCCCCACTGCAACTTGAGACCATTACTCCTCGTTCTGTCATCTGCTACCATTGAGAACAGTCTAGAGCCATCCTCTTTGGAACCCCCTTTCAGGTAGTTGAAAGCAGCTATCAAATCCCCCCTCATTCTTCTCTTCTGCAGGCTAAACAATCCCAGCTCCCTCAGCCTCTCCTCATAACTCATGTGTTCCAGTCCCCTAATCATTTTTGTTGCCCTTCGCTGGACTCTTTCCAATTTATCCACATCCTTCTTGAAGTGTGGGGCCCAAAAGTGGACACAGTACTCCAGATGAGGCCTCACCAATGTCGAATAGAGGGGAACGATCACGTCCCTCGATCTGCTCGCTATGCCCCTACTTATACATCCCAAAATGCCATTGGCCTTCTTGGCAACAAGGGCACACTGCTGACTCATATCCAGCTTCTCGTCCACTGTCACCCCTAGGTCCTTTTCCGCAGAATTGCTGCCTAGCCATTCGGTCCCTAGTCTGTAGCTGTGCATTGGGTTCTTCCGTCCTAAGTGCAGGACCCTGCACTTATCCTTATTGAACCTCATCAGATTTCTTTTGGCCCAATCCTCCAATTTGTCCAGGTCTTTCTGTATCCTATCCCTCCCCTCCAGTGTATCTACCACTCCTCCCAGTTTAGTATCATCCGCAAATTTGCTGAGAGTGCAATCCACACCATCCTCCAGATCATTTATGAAGATATTGAACAAAACCGGCCCCAGGACCGACCCTTGGGGTACTCCACTTGATACCGGCTGCCAACTAGATATGGAGCCATTGATCACTACCCGTTGAGCCCGACAATCTAGCCAGCTTTCTACCCACCTTGTAGTGCATTCATCCAGCCCATACTTCCTTAACTTGCTGACAAGAATACTGTGGGAGACCGTGTCAAAAGCTTTGCTAAAGTCAAGAAACAATACATCCACTGCTTTCCCTTCATCCACAGAACCAGTAATCTCATCGTAAAAGGCAATTAGATTAGTCAGTGTCTCCCCTGAAATACGCCCTCCGTGGGGAGAATCCAATCCTGCCTAAAGCACCCCGGAATGACCCTGGGACCCTTTGCGCTGGGCAGTGCTGGCATGTTTTGCACCAGGGTTGAGGCACCGGAAGCTTGCTCCGAGTCTCCAGTCCTGAAATGCAAAGCCCTGGGACTCCTTGCGGCCACTGGAATGGTTTTTGACTTGCTCGGAGCTCTCTGTGCTGCCATCACAGCTGCCATAGGCGCATATCAGGGCCTGCTTCTTCTCCTCTGGCAAGACTGACCCTGTGCTTTGGAGAGACCAGGCCGTGCAAATGGGACGGGGGTCCACTGTGGAGCAAGACACAAAGCATTCAGAGGGACACCAGTTCCCCTTGACCAGGCGAATGTAACAGCCTCTCACTCTGGGTGTGCAAACACGTCCATGGCATTAGAGGCAGGCACTGCAGAGCAACAGAACTGGTTGAAACACAGATCTTTCCATTCGGTGGGAAATTCTGACATTTCCAAATTGGTTTTCATTATGAATCGGAATAATAATGAAAAATACAAACATTTCCTGCCAAAGGATTTTTTTTTTTTAAGTTTCATTTTGGGTCAGTCATTCCGTTTTGATAAACTTGAAATGTTTTGTTCTCACTTTGCCCTCTCTCTCTTTTATGTTGAATTATAATTTACAAAACAAAATACATTTCTAAATGAGAAGGCCTTCCACCAGGAACAATCGAAATGCTCCATGCCAATAAGGAATGGTTTGATCTTGTCAGTATACTTTTTTTCAAACAACATTCTGTCAAAATCGACACCTGCCTGCAGAAATGTCTGTTTCAATGAAAGAGGATTTCCCACTGGGAAAACCCTCCATCGGAACATTTTCCACCATCCCTACAGAGCAAGGCTGTTCCTATGCCTTTCAGAAATTAGCATTTGCTGCCCTCTACTGTGCACCTTCTGCTATTTCAGCTCACATGTAGCACCTTCCCAAGAGATCTTCTGTTTCTGGAGGAGAAGGCATCCCCTCTTTATTCCTTCCTATCCAAGGCCTGGCATGAGGTCACCCCATCCTGGCACCCAAGGAGGGCTTGACCCAATTGCCTCTGTGGTTTGGTATTGTCACCTTTGCATCACAGGGCATACACCAGCTGAGGTCTTCCTGTTAGCCCTTGGCTGAGCCTGCTGCCCACCTTGGCCCTCCATCTTCCCCCCACGTGTGCCCAGATCCCTTGCCAGCTGTTGGTCCCTCTCTCCAGCAGTAGCCAATCCCCTCCCTAACCTGCCCATAGGGCTGATTCCCTCCCTCTTGCACTTTTCCTTCCCATAGCGGCCCAATCTGGTGTATGCGTGCTTTCCTTTCTCATGACTCTAAACCTGCACCATCCCCAGCACCCTGCTGGTCCCCCAGCTAGAAATCAAATTAATAACTGGTCACAGCCAAAAAGCCTTCTGCACACACCTGAGTACAGGCTGGTATCATAAGGGTTAATTGTGATGACAGTCAATACAGCTTGCCCATTAACTAACAATCACTGACGCTCAACAGGAGCCTTCTGAATGGTGTGAAATCACCCAGATCCAAAGACTAAATGGAATCACTTCTCCACAGACCCCCTCTTTGGATATGTATGGCTGCAAACCTCATGTACTGTGCTAACAGGGATCATGAAAGAATTCACTCCTAATGAACCATGTTCTAAAGACACAAGCTAAACTCTGAAATTTGGAGTCACCCTTCTCTGAAATTACTTGTTTAATGTAGTCACTGAGGTGAGCTTCTCTTCTGAGGATGGCTGCAGATGTCTAGTCTGTAGTTTTTTAGGCCAGGGATCGGGTTAAGAAAACAATTTCTTTGGGACTATTAACTAGGCTTGTTGGTTACACAAGGAAGTAAAGGCTTCCTCGTTGCCAGACCTGCTGAGAGCAGAAAAGGAGGGACACCTGTTAATATTCTTATTTATTGCGATGGCTCCTGGGAGCCCCAGTCCTGGAGCAGGGCCCTGTGTACAAACACAGAATGATGCAGGATGCTTTGGTAACACAATGCACCTGCTTGCATCACACACACACACACACTGGTAACACAATGCACCAGCTAGCATCTCTCACACACACACACACACACACACACACACACACAGGACCCTGAATGAGCTGGAGAGGAAGGAGCTAGCCAGCATAGGGTACTTGTGTTACCCAGTTCAGTAGCCAGCTTGTAGAAGGATCTACTGCAGAGGGATGCTTTCCAGGTTAAAAAAAACCTTACACATTTATTGTGTGATGTGTAAAACCTGTGTGTCACATTTTGGGGTTTCCATTCAGACCAGTAAGGGCCTGTATCACCCCTCGTCCTGTAACCCTGAGTGCCTTAAAATGGTCTGCTGCTGTAGCTCCCCGTCGGGACGCACCCAGCCAGCAGTTGTTTTACCCCCATCTGGGTCACCCAGGCCAGTAAACGGTGTGAAACCAGATCTCT
The DNA here is from genome assembly GCF_965140235.1 of Caretta caretta. Classification (NCBI taxonomy): domain Eukaryota; kingdom Metazoa; phylum Chordata; order Testudines; family Cheloniidae; genus Caretta; species Caretta caretta. The sequence goes on from NC_134232.1 coordinate 5,981,838, forward strand.
TACCACCCTGAGTCTGCCCTGCTGTCAGCAGCGCTGTGGCCCACAGCTACCCTCTGTTGTGCCAGTGTCTTACCGCACTCAGCAGCTTTTTGGGCTTCAGCACATTTTAGCTGTTTGACAGACACATTCAGCACTGACTCAGTCTCCCCCCTTGACTGCTGAGTCTGGCTATGGCAGGCTTGTGCCTGAGCCCTGGGGCTCAAGCCTGTTACGTCAAGAAATCAAAACAATACATCAAAGAAAAAACCCTTCCTGCACTACCAATCCCTGAATAATCTTTAGTGTCCGTAATGGCTCAGGCTACAGGCTCCATCTACCCACATCTGCTTGTCTGCTATCCCCTGATCAGACACCCCAGTCTGTCCCTCCTGCTTGGGAGTGACTTGACCCTCTTCTTCTGTCCGAGCTGCCTGCATTTGTCCTGATCCGCAGGCATCTGTTGCTCCAACTTTGCCTCCTCACTGTGACACTGGCCTCCAGCTCCCTCCACCTCTCCTCCACTAGTACCTTTTCTGCTGCAGCTCTGGACCTCTTGCCATTGCTGCTACCTCTGCTGGATTGTCTGGGGACCCACCTGCTTGGTCTCCTGCATGCCCCATGGGAGAAAAAGGGACCCACTCTGGCCTGTGGCTTGGAGCAGATGCCCCAACCTGCTTCATGGCGTATGAGTGCAGCTAGGCCACTAGCTCCGACTGCTTCTAACCAGCTGTTGGTGGACCTCACCGTGCACACGGCTCTGCTAACTTCTTGGAGAGCTCAGCCACTGCTTCTTTGCTTCCCTGGCCTTTTCAGCTGCTAACTCATCTTTGCACTTGGCTTCCCTTTGTTCTGTTTCCCTGAAATAAACAAACAGAAAACAATAAACCTGACCTGGAAGCTTTCTCTGACTGTTCCCTGCCTTTTCTCTGGAGAATCACTTAAAACTATTTCACCAGTGCTTAAAGTGTAAAGCTCAGGTAAACTAGCTAGCTGTGGGCCAGTCCTGTTGGACAATGTACCTCACGCTTTGGGGTTCAACCCAGAGCAGTGAGAAGCTGTCACCACTTGTCCTGTAACCCCGAGTGTCTTCAAATGTATGTCAGGCCTGACAAGAGCCGCCGACACAGAGTAGTGAACCATCAATGGCCCTCTGGGTCATGCTGTGCCCAGCAGACAGCCTGCACTCGGACCTCTCACACGCTGGGGTAAGTCAGGAGTCGCTGCAAGCCAAGGCCTTACACCCATGTCAAGACAAGTTAAATGAGACCACAAGCAGCCCCACCCTACACCCAGGAGAAACCAAGCATGTTCCCTACCCCCAACCCTCCAGGAGACATCCTGAGAAATGAGACTGTCCTCAGGCTGTGCTCTGAAAGGTAACAAGACTCCAGCTTTGCTGGGCCACGTTCCAGAACCCCTGCGAACACTCTCCCCAGTCACTCAGGCCTAGGGCCTCTTTGCAAAGCAGCTCAGCCAATCTCAACACTCACAGCAACATGTAGGACAGAGTTGGGCAAATTTCGGCCCATGGGCCACCTCCGGCCCGTGGGACCACCTTGCCAGGCCCTTGAGCTCCCGGCCGGGGAGGTTAGTCCGGCCCCTCCCCTGCTGCCCCCCCTTCCCTGCAGCCTCAGCTCGCCACACCACCAGCACTCTGGCCTGCCACTCCTGCCAAGCAGTGGGGTGGCGTGGCTGGCTCCGGCCATGTGGCTGCGACGGTAAGAGAGCGGGGGGGGGGGGCGTTGGATAAGGGGCAGGGAGTCCCAGGGGTCAATCAGAGGACAGGGAGCAGGGGCGGTTGGATGGGGTGGAGATTCTGGAGGGGGCGGTCAGGGGATGGGGATGGGGAGGGTCGGATAGGCGTGGGAGTCCCAGGGCAGTCAGGGGACAGGGAGCAGGGGGGGTTGGAGAAGGGACAGGGAGCAGGGGGGGCTGGAGAAGGGGTGGGGCCAGGGGGGGTCCCAGGAGGGGGCGGTTTGGATGGGTTGGGGGTTCTGAGGGGGGCAGTCAGGGGGAGGGGTGAATAGGGGGCGGGCCAGGCTGTTTGGGGGGCACAACCTTTCCTACCCAGCCCTCCATACAGTTTCACAACATGGATGTGGCCCTCGGGCCAAAAAGTTTGCCCACCCCTGACATAGGAGGAGAGGGCATCTGTCCGTTAGCCAGGACCCAAAGCGTAGAAGGTTTTGTGAGCAGATATCAACACCTGGGCAGGTACCCTGGGCACTGGTGCACCTCGGTCCCTCCTATGCACTGCCTGTGGCACACAAGAGTTGAGTCTCCTGAGGGCTGTGATACTTTAGTCTAATCCAGTAGTTCTCAACCTATTTACCATTGTGAGCCACACATGCAACCCACAATGGGTTATGTGGGCCAATGACAATACTACCTGTATGGCCTTGAGGATGTCACATGGGCCACAGCTGTGTGCTGACTGGGCCGCTCTGCAGGTTGAGAACCACTGGTCTAATCCAACACGGGGTACGGGGTGGGCTGTAGCGGCCTGGGATAGACAGATCCAACTAAATGAGCTGGTGCCCCCTTCCGGCCTGAAACTCTATGACCTCGAATTGCACCCAGGAAAGAACTAGAGGCTGGTGCAGGAGCACTGAGCTCTGGCTTCCAAGGGGCCTTGCAGAGGACCCCCATGTACAGTGACTTTAGTGGCCTGGAGACATAATAGGATGCCTTTGTCCCCAAAAACTCCTTGGCTATCCAGAGTGCCTGCATCCCAGCAGCAGAGGGAGGCAGAATCCACAGAGAAATAAGACTATCTTCCAACCCATTTATTCATGCAACTACAGTCTCCTCTTCAAGGCAAGCTAATGAATAACAAATGTTGTGTTGAGCAAATCTGTATACAGAGCATTTTACTATGGAGGTGGCGGTCTCCATTTCATACTTAAGGCTGAGGTTTGCATTTAAAACAGGATTCAACCCCTCTGTTATGGCTGAAGGATAAGCCAGCCTCTCCCCAGAGTTCCAGCCGTGTCCCGTGAATGCCAGACGTGTTTTCTAATGGCTTTCCTTGTGAATTCTCAGTTTCAAATGAGTCAAAATTAAAAAATGTCACACCCTGCCTCAGATCATAGTGTTTTTTTTCTCCCAAATGGTTTCTGTTCAGAAATTAGCAGAAAGTGAAACTTGAGTAGATCTAATGCAAAGGGTATCATAGAATCACAGGGATGCAGGGCTGCAAGGGACTTCCAGAGGTCAGTTAGTCCACCGCCCCACACTGAGGCAGGATTAAATATTCGTAGGCCATCATTGACAGGTGTTTGTGGAATCCCTGCCATCAGAGATTTTTAAGAATAGGTGAGGCAATCTCCCTACATAACATGCTCCAGAGCTTAACTATCCTCAGAGTTAGAACATTCCTCCTAATATCCAACCTGATTCTCCCTTGCTGCAAACTAAGATGATCTTGACAAACTGGAGACATGGCCTGAAATAAATAGGATGAAATTCAACAAGAACAAAGGCAAAGTACTCCACTTAGGAAGGAAGACTCAGTTGCACACATGGGAAATGACTGCCTCGGAAGGAGTCCTGCAGAACAGGACCTATGGGTTATAGTGGACAAGGAACTAACTATGAGTCAACAATGCAATACAGTAACACTTCACTTAACATCCTCCCGCTTAAGATTGTTTCAAAGTTATGTCGCTGCTCAATTAGGGAACATGCTCGTTTAAAGTTGTGCAATGCTCCCTTATAATGTCGTTTGGCTGCCTACTCTGTCCACTACTTGTAAGATTTTGTGGAAGAGCAGCAACTTTATAAGGGAGCATTGCAAAAGTTCCTCTTCTCCGCCTCCTCCCCCTCCCTCCCAGCGCTTCCCCCACAGCCAAACAGCTGTTTGGTGGCGCTTAGGAATTTCTGGGAGGGAGGGGGAAGAGTGGGGAAGCGCCACATCTCTGCTTCTCCCCCTCCCTCCCAGAAAATCCTAAGCACTCCCAAACAGCTGTTGGGCAGCACTTAGGACTTTCGGTGGGGGGAGGAAGGAGTGGGGATGCGGTGTGCTCCAGAGAGGAGATGCAGTGGGGGTGGGAAGAGGTGGGCCTGGAGCATCCCCCAGCAAAGTCAGCACCGGTTCTTCTCCAGATAAGCTGCCACTGCTGCTGCGAAGGTGCTTCCTAGTGTCCTTGCCTGCAGCGGGCTGTGCCTGTGTAGGGTAAGCCAGAGGCACTTCCCAACCACAGTACAGTACAGTACTGTACAGTATATAATGCCTTTTGTCTGCCCAAAAAAAATTTCCTTGGAACCTAATCCCCCGCATTTACATTAAATCTTGTGGGAAAATTGGATTCATTTAACATCCTTTCACTTAAAGTTGCATTTTTCAGGAACATAACTACAACGTTAAGTGAGGAGTTAATGTACTGTTACAAAAAAAGCAAACATCATTCTGGGATATGATTAGTTGGAGTGTTGTAAGCAAGACACAAGCAGTAATTCTTCCATTCTACTCAGCACTAATAAGGCCTCAACTGGAGTATTGTGTCCAGTTCTGGGCACCACACTTTGAGAAACATATGGACATACTGGAGAAAATATAGAGGAGGGCAACAAAAATGATTAACAGTCTAGAAAACATGACCTCTTAGGAAAGATTGAAAAAACTGGGTTTGTTTAGAAGAGAAGACTGAGGGGGGACATGGTGACAATTTTTAAGAATGTAAAAGGTCATTATAAAGAGGCAGGAGGTAGATCGTTCTCTTTATCCACTGAGGATAGATCAAGAAGTAATGGGCTTAAGTTGCAGCAAGGGAAATTTAGCTTAGAAAAACTTCCTAATTGTAAAGGTAGTTAAATGCTGGAACTAGGGAGGTTGTGGAATCTCCATCTTTGGAGGTTTTTAAAAACAGGTTAGACAAACACCTGTCAGGGATGGTCTAGATAATACTTAGTCCTGCCTCAGTGCAAGGCACTGAACTAGATGTCCTACTGAGGTCACTACTTGTCCCACATTCTATGGTTCTACAATTAATTCTTGTCCTACCCTACTGGACGTGGAGAACAATTGATCACATTGTGAGGCTGAATGGACAATTTTCACCATCACCCCTCATAACTGAACCTTTCTCTATGAGCAGAGGCTAAAGAATAATCTTCCTCTTACAGAGAAAATCAAGAAGATCTGCCCTATTTCAAAATGGCTGCCATCTCCCATTCTGCTCAATGTGACTAAGGCCACACGGGGTCTGGGGAAAGGGGGCGGGGCCTGGGGTGGAGCAGGGCCTGGAGGAAGTTGGCGCCTGCCCACAGGCAGCCCTTAGCAGACATGGTCACTGCATCCATTCAAAAGTGGTTGAAACATAGGGGGGAGTAAACATTTTAAAAATCATTTTCATTGTGTGAGTTTTTATGATTTTCCATTTTTCAGGAAATATTTATCAAAAATCTCTACCATATTTCATATGCTTTGTTCGTTGACCATATTTTATTTTTACACTCTAAAAATACTGTATTTTTAATCGAAAAACTTTAATTTTTCCATTTCTAATCGTTCTTCATTTTCTATGGGGAAATTTTTTAAAAATGATTTTCTTTAACATTTTGAAACAGTTTTAATAATCGCAATCCCACTATGTCAAAAATCATAGAATCATAGAATATCAGAGTTGGAAGGGACCTCAGGAGGTCATCTAGTCCAACCCCCTGCCCAGAGCAGGACCAATCCCAACTAAATCATCCCAGCCAGGGCTTTGTCAAGCCGGACCTTAAAAACTTCTAAGGAAGGGGATTCCACCACCTCCCTAGGTAACACATTCCAGTGTTTCACCACCCTCCTAGTGAAAAAGTTTTTCCTAATATCCAACCGAATTCTCCCCCACTGCAACTTGAGACCATTACTCCTTGTCCTGTCATCTGCTATCACTGAGAATAGTCTAGAGCCATCCTTTTTGGATCCCCCTTTCAGGTAGTTAAAAGCAGCTATCAAATCCCCCCTCATTCTTCTCTTCCGTAGACTAAACAATCCCAGTTCCCTTAGCCTCTCCTCATAAGTCGTGTTCCAGACCCCTAATCATTTTTGTTGCCCTTTGCTGGACTCTCTCCAATTTATCCACATCCTTCTTGTAGTGTGGGGCCCAAAACTGGACACAGTTCTCCAGATGAGGCCTCACCAATAGAGGGGAACAATCACGTCCCTCGATCTGCTGGCAATGCCCCTACTTATACACCCCAAAATGCCATTGGCCTTCTTGACTACAAGGGCACACTGTTGACTCATATCCAGTTTCTCGTCCACTGTCACCCCTAGGTCCTTTTCCGCAGAACTGCTGCCGAGCCATTCGGTCCCTAGTCTGTAGTGGTGCATTGGTTTCTTCCGTCCTAAGTGCAGGACTCTGCACTTGTCCTTGTTGAACCTCATCAGATTTCTTTTGGCCCAATCCTCCAATTTGTCTAGGTCCCTCTGTATCCTATCCCTACCCTCCAGCGTATCTACCACTCCTCCCAGTTTAGTGTCATCCGCAAACTTGCTGAGGGCGCAATCCACACCATCCGCCAGATCATTAATGAAGATATTGAACAAAACTGGCCCCAGGACCGACCTTTGGGGCACTCCGCTAAATACCGGCTGCCAACTAGACATGGAGCCATTGATCACAACCCGTTGAGCCTGACAATCTAGCCAGCTTTCTATCCGCCTTATAGTCCATTCATCCAGTCCATACTTCTTTAACTTGCTGACAAGAATACTGTGAGATACTATGTAAAAAGCTTTGCTAAAGTCAAGGAATAACACGTCCACTGCTTTCCCTTCATCCACAGAATAATCTTTAGTGTCCATAATGGCTCAGGCTACAGGCTCCATCTACCCACATCTGCTTGTTTGCTAGCTCCTGATCAGACACCCCAGTCTGTCCCTCCTGCATGGGAGTGACTTGACCCTCTTCTTCTGTCCGAGCTGCCTGCGTTTGTCCTGATCCGCAGGCATCTGTTGCTCCAACTCTGCCTCCTCACTGTGACACTGGCCTCCAGCTCCCTCCACCTCTCCTCCACTAGTACCTTTTCTGCTGTGCTGCCCAGTGCAGTAGTCTGGGAGCTGACCTTGTTTGTGAAGACAGAGGCAAAAAAAGCATTGAGCACATTAGCTTTTTCCACATCCTCAGTCACTAGGTTGCCTCCCTCATTCAGTAAGGGGCCCACACTTTCCTTGACTTTCTTCTTGTTGCTAACGTACCTGAAGAAACCCTTCTTCTTACTCTTAACATCTCTTGCTAGCTGCAACTCCAAGTGTGATTTGGCCTTCCTGATTTCACTCCTGCATGCCCAAGCAATATTTTTATACTCTTCCCTGGTCATTTGTCCAATCTTCCACTTCTTGTAAGCTTCTTTTTTGTGTTTAAGATCAGCAAGGATTTCACTGTTAAGCCAAGCTGGTCGCCTGCCATATTTACTATTCTTTCTACACATCGGGATGGTTTGTCCCTGTAACCTCAATAAGGATTCTTTAAAAAGCTGGTCTATCAAATGTTACACCTACCCCACCCCTCACTCACTCATTTTCACCGGCCCGGGGCAGGGGGTTGGGGTGCAGGATGGGGTGCGCGCTCCAGCTGGGGGTTTGACCTCTGGGCTGGGACTGGGGACGGGGGGCTCAGGGCTGAGGCAGGGGGTTGGGGTGGGGGAGGGTGTTTGGGATGCAGGCTCTGAGAGGGAATTTGGGTGCGGGAGGGGGTTCAGGGCTGAGGCAGGGGGTTGGGGTGCAGGAGAGGGTGCAGGCTCCAGGCAGCGCTTACCTCAGGCAGCTCCCAAGAAGCGGCGGCATGTTCCCCGCTCTGGCTCCTAGGCAATGGGACAGCCAGGTGATGGAGGGATGGCCATTTGTGGTTCCCAACCAATGGGAGCTGCGGCGCCAGCACTCAGGGGGCGCCAGTGGGCGGGGGCAGCGTGCGGAGCCTCCCTGGTCGCCCCTCCACCTCAGAGCCGGACATGCTGGCTGCTTCCCGGGAGCTTCCCGGGAGTTGCGCGGAGCCAGATGAGGAGCTTGCCTGCCCTGCTGCACCGCCAACTGGACTTTTAATGGCCTGGTCCCTTTTCGACCACGTGTTCCGGTCAAAAACCAGATACCTGGCAACCCCTAGCACAGCTGCAGCACTCTAGTGTAAACACTTCCTACTGCAAGGGAAGGGTTTTTCCATCTGGGAGCGGGGTATTCACAAGCCCTGTGCATGTTAACGTGGGTCAGGAGGGACCAATTAACCTATAAATATATCAGAGGGATAAATACCGGAGAGGGAGAAGAATTATTTAAGCTCAGTACCAAGGTGGACACAAGAACAAATGGATATAAACTGGTCATCGGGAAGTTTAGACTTGAAATTAGATGAAGGTTTCTAACCATCAGAGGAGTAAAGTTTTGGAATAGCCTTCCAAGGGAAGCAGCGGGGGCAAAAGACTTATCTGGCTTTAAGATTAAACTCAATAAGTTTATGGAGGAGATGGTATGATGGGATAATATGATTTTGGCAATTAATTGATTTTTAAATATTCATGGTAAATAGGCCCAATGGCCTGTGATGGGATGTTAGATGAGTTACTACAGAGAATTCTTTCCTGGGTATCTGGCTGGTGAATCTTGCCCGTATGCTCTGCGTTCAGCTGATCGCCATATTTGGGGTCAGGAAGGAATTTTCCTCCAGGGCAGATTGGAAGAGGCCCTGGAGGTTTTTTGCCTTCCTCTGTAGCATGGGGCACGGGTCACTTGCTGGAGGATTCTCTGCACCTTGAAGTCTTTAAACCATGATTTGAGTACTTCAATGGCTCAGACATAGGTGGGAGGTTTATCGCAGGAGTGGGTGGGTGAGATTCTGTGGCCTGCGTTGTGCAGGAGGTCAGACTAGATGATCATAATGGTCCCTTCTAACCTTAATATCTATGAATCTATGAACCTTAGATGCTGCTCCAGGAGGGGAGCCAGGGATTGATGAGGCCTAATTGCAGACGAAGCCCAGCTGGGGAGGAGCTGGGCAAGGGTGATAAAGCCAGGAAGTGAGAGCAGGAGGGGGCTGCAGGAAAGGGCTCGGAGGTCACTCTCTAGAGGGAAAGGGAGTTGGCCAGGGACAAGGAGGAAGTAGTCCAGGAGGAGAGTAAGCCCTCAGGTCCTGCCCTAGATGAGGGAGTCTGGCAAGAAGCAGAGAGGGGTGAAGTAGCCACAGGGAGCAGAGGCAGCTCTGTCCCAGAGACAGACTGGGAGCTGGGTCAGAAAGGAGCCCAGGCAAACAGCAACAGGGAGTGAGGAGACCTGGATTGCTAGTCATGGGGTCCCTGGGCTAGAACACAACATTACAGGCGGGCCCAGGTTCCCCTACCCACTACAGGGAAGTGGCACAGGCCCGAGAGAAGGCACAAAGACCATCTGAGATGGCATCCGGATAGCTTGTCTGGTGGGACTTTGAAACCCTGGAAGCAGGGATTGTATAGTGACCTGGCTGGAGGGCTGAGTCACGAAGTGCTAGAGGGACTACAGCATGAATAGTTGACGACAGGGGGCGCCATATGGGGCGAGAGTTAATTCCCAGACCTGTCCACAGGGAGGCACACCTGCAATAAGCGCAGTGAGCCCTTTACACCATCGATGTAGCTAGTCCACCTCTCCAAGAGGCAGTAGCTAGGTTGGTAGGAGAATCCTTCTGTCAACTCTAGCTGCATCTACGCCAGGGGTTAGACGTTCCTAACTACATCACAAAGAGTGCAAAATCTTTCTCAGCCCTGAGCAACATAGCTTAGTCGATCTAAATTTTAGGCATAGACCATACCTCAGGCTCCTCTTCTCAAAAGTACTTAGGTGTGTAACAATGCAGAGAGGCACCTGACCAGGGCCACGGGCGCCACCTCCGAGGGGGATTGTGTGGAGGAGGAAGGTGCATACCTGTACTGTATCTGCACCCCGAGCCGCAGGGCGCATCCCAGGGCAAGCGCTGGGATGGGAGAGGATTTGGGTGCTCCCATCTGACCCCACAGGGCCACACTGCGATCGGACCCCACCATTCAGCAGGCAGATCCCATGTTCCATGCAGGGGCACTGCCAGAGACCTCCTCTCTGTGTGTCCCATTCTACACCCCCTGGAGTTCCCCTGTCGAGAGATAACTCCTGTCTTCCCCCCAACGTTCTCAGGGCAGCTGATTCCCCAGCAGGATCAGAGAACCCCAGTCCCTTCCCTCTCGCTGTCACTGCCCCCTGGCCGTGGCTGAGGCCTCTGCTCTTTATTTCAAAAGCACCCATGGGTCTCTAACCACCAATGGGAAATAAGGTACCTATACTATTTCAGTGCTTCTGACACTCTCACTTGGCCCCTAGTTGTGCCTTTAGGTGACTAAATACCTTTAAAATTCTGACTCTAAATCACTGGTGGCCTGCGATATATATGAGGTCAGACTAGATGATCTGCTGATTCCATCTGACCTTAAACTCTGTGACTCCTAAGTCACTTGGGCATGTCTAGAAATTTTATTCATGATGGGCTTTGGATTTTTTTTCTTTCAAAAATCATTTTTAAAGATTTTCAGTGATGTCCTATTTCACAACTGAAAAGACCCAGACCATTTCGAAGTGTTAATAAAAAGACTTAAGCCAAAAAAAGTGGGGGCATTTTTAAAGAAGGGAATTTTTAATGAATTTCTTTTGGTTTGGGGGGGGAAAGGCTTTTTTTTTTAATGACAAACTTCTTCATTTGAAACATTTCAGCCAGCTATTATAGTACCAAAAACTGGCCAGCGCAGACCAATGCTCTATCTGGTTCCCTAGTCTGTCTCTGGCAGGGGCCAGTCCCAGATGCATTACAAGAAGGTGCAAGAGACCCCTTACTGAACATCTGGATTGGGTGTTAAAGGAACATCAGCAGGGTTATTGTGGGGGTGCTGCAGAGGCTAGAGGGATCAGTGGGCGTGGAGGAGTGTCAAGATGGAGATGTCGACTGCTGTGTAATAGTGGGGTGTCTGTGTGGAAGGATGTTGGGGTGCAGACTCATATATTACAAGGCCAGAAGGGACCACTGTGATCTCATCAGAACTCCTGCAGGCCGTGGGACTTCCCTGAATTAATTCCTGTTTGAACCACAGTTGATCTTTAAGAAAAACATCTAATCTTGATTTTTAAAATGGTTTAAAATTTGCCTGCGAATCCACCACCATGACCCTTGGAAAGTTCCTTCAGTGGTTAATGAGGCTCCCTGTTAAAAATGTGTGCCTTATTTCCCATCTGAATTCATCTCACTTCAACTTCCAGCCATTGGATCTTGTTAGACCTTTGCAAGACTGAATTTCCAATTTCTGTTCCCACACAGATACTAATAGACTGTGATCAAGTGACCCCTTAACCTTCTCTTTGTTAAGCTAAATAGATTGAGTCTATCACCGTAAGACATGTTTTCCGGTCTTGTATTCATTCTCGTGACACTTCTCTGGATGCTTTCCAATTTATCAACAATGATGGTCAGTGTGGACAGGGGGGGTGAGTGGAGGGTGAGGCTCTCAGGGGAGTGTGGAGTGTCAGGGGGTGGAGGGTGCTGGTGGGATTAAGAGAGGATATGGGGGGGTCAAGGTGGAAGAAGATGTAACTATTTGGAGCAAGGACCATCGTTTTGTTGTGTGTTTGTACAGCACCTAGCACCACAGGGGCCTGGACCATGGCTGAGACGGCAAGGCGTTGCCATGATACAAATAAACGAATAAATGTCATCTTAGGGTTTAAATGTTAAGGACAAAAAGCACAGATTTGAGCAAGTTCACCCATATGCAATCGCTTCTGTGTTCACTTTGTGTCACTAGTAACAAGTTTATGGGGAGAGGAGTTTTTTAGAAGGCAATGAGTCTGTAATGCGCCTTGGCTTTAATCCCCCACATAGGTTTCTCTGTCCTACCTATTCTCTGTGGCATTTTCTGCTCCCCAGCCACGCTCTTTAATGCATTTATCGACACTCACACACCCCTGGGAGGTAGGAGCGTGCTATAATTTCCATCTGACAAACAGGGACTTGAAGCACAGAGAGACTAAGTGATGGGTCACACAGGGAGTTTGTGGCGGAGCAGGAGTTTAAATCCAGGTCTCCCAAGCCCTAGGCTAGTCCCCTCACTGTTCAGCTATCCTTGCTGATGTCTGCCTCTCTTTTTTCCAGCTCAGTCTGCATATGCATCTGTCACCTCTCCCCTCACCTGTTTCTCAGAGAATGGGCGGCAAATTCTATAGGCCCATGGTGCCTGGGCACAAGGAATATTCTTGGCCCGAGGGCCCGGCTCCAGCAACACTTCCCACCTGCCCCCACACGAATCCCCTGGCCCTGCCTGCAGCCTCCTGGCGATTTAAAACAGCCCAGGTGCTCCCGCCAGCACCTGGCAGCGCAGCGGGGCTGAGCGGCTTCCTGTGCACTCATTCCACGTGGCTGCCGGCCCATCCTTCCAGCCCATGAGGTGGGGGCGCTGTGCCGCTGCGCACTGCCCCTGCCCCAAACGCCCCTGCAGCCAGTGGGAAGATGCAGGGGTGGTGCCTGGGGATAGCAGCGCGCAGAGATCCCCCCAGCCTGGCCTGCCTAGGAGCCACTGCCAGAGGGGGTGCCCCAGGTAAGCACCAAACCCCCCATCCACTTCCAGAGCCTGCACCCACACCCCCTCCCCACACACACCCTCTGCCCCCCAAATTTCCTCCTGCACCCCCACCCCCCGTACCTCCTCTCACCCCCAAACTCCCTCCCAGAGCTTGAAGCCCTCACGCCCTCCTCCACTCCCATCCCTGCGCCAGCCCAGAGCCTGCACCCAGCACCCAAACTCCCTCCCAGAGCCTGCACCCCTCCCCCCACCCTGCACCCCACACCCCTCCCCCGAAACTGCTTCTTGCACCCCACCCCCCACACCCACTTTTGTCCCCAAACTCCCTACCAGAGCCTGCACGCCTCACCCCGCTACTGGACCTCTACCCCCTGCCCCAGCCCAGAGCCTACACCCAGTACATGAACTCCCTCCCAGAGCCTGACCTCTCACCCCTTCAGCACCCAAACTCCCTCCCAGAGCCTGCACCCCAGGCCCCTCCCTCACCCAAACTCCCTCCAAGAGCCTTAGGCAGGTGAGGGGGGAGTTTGCAGGGGTGGGTTCTGGGTGTTCTGGGCACCACCAAAATTTCTACAAACCTGCCACCACTGTCTCAGGGGTTCCCTCTATGGCCATGAGCTCCCCAAGGGACTCAGTTTCCCTCCCTGGAAGTCTAAACAAGCCCCTCCTGTTTTCTAGGTGTTCCCTGGGCCTGCTCAGGTGGCCTGAGACCCCCAGAGACCCCAGCTCCCACACTGTGCATCGACCTGCCCCTTGCTGTTTCTCTGCATGCCAATGACTCCCTAGGTAGCCTCTGCCTCCCCCAGGGCTTCCACCAGCAGCTTGAGGTGTCCTGAGGGCCTCCCCTTGGAGCTATAATGTACCCTGGGGCCTTAGGCTCGCACCAGGTGTGCCTAGCTCCTCTCCATGTTCCTGTCCCTTCTTCATCCCCCTTCCCTGGGAATGGGCCTCCCCATATCTTTGGACATAATTCTACCTGCATTTCAACCGCCAAGCCCCAGCATGGGGATGAGGGCTGATCCCCACAGAGAGATGGGGGCACTGATCCTCAAAGAGAGGTGGGGGTTGGGGGCAGGTCCCCACAAGGAAACGGGAGGACAATCCCCACAGAGAGAAGGGGGCTGAGGGGAATTGATCCCCACAGAGAGATGGGGGCTGGTCCCCACAAGGAGACAGGCGGCCCAATCCCCACAGAGGCATGGAGGCTGGTCCCCACAAGGAGACAGGTGGCCCAATCCCCACAGAGGCATGGGGGCTGGTCTCCACAAGGAGACAGAGGGCCCAATCCCCATAGAGAGATGGGGCTGAGGGGACTGATCCCCACAGAGAGATGGAGGCTGGGGGCCCTGAGTGCAGCATGGCAGGATACCACAAGCTGCAGTGACTCTGTGACATCACAAGGGGGGGGTCCCTCATCACCATGGTAACCGGGACAAGGTACTCCGAGCCACGGCACGGGGTGAGGGGCTGCGGGATGCTCTGTGCTCCCCAGTTCTGGCTGGGCCGCAGGGGCCCCTGGGTCTCAGGGGCACTGGAGATCCTGGCTCTGATACTTTGCCATTGCTCAGGTAGCATGGGGATTGTTTTCCCCTTTAAGGGTTCACAACACTTTGGGGCCTCAGCCTGGCCAAGTGCCCTTGGAGAGGTGCCAAGCTGGGACCCCCCAGCCTCGGGAAGCACCCTCAAGGCAGTGCCTGGTCAGAGAACTCAGCAACGTGCTCCTCTCCGCCCATCTCTGCAACGTTACAGGCACCCCGGCTAGCCTGGGACCCAGCAGAGCCCAGGGGAGGTGTGAGCGCTGCTGGGCAGGAGCAGCAAGCCTGTGAGATGGCGCCAAGGATCCAAACAGCGCCGCTCAGAATTGGGCATGCCCAGCGCGGAGATGGGAGCCCCATCTGAGCCCCACCTGTGGGGTGGGCTGGAGACCAGACCCCAGCCTGGGCAGCCCCTCATTCAGCGGGCCTGACATGGCAACCCCATCTGAGCAAACCTTGTGGGGTGGGCTGAAACGGCCCCCCCAACTGGGCACCCCCTCGTGAGCTGGGACTGAGCCTGAACCCCCATCCAGGCAGACCCCTGTGATGGTTCTCCACTGTTGCCTGTCTGATCCAGACTATAACCACCTTGGGGCAGTGATTGTGCCTCTCTGTGCTGCAGCCAGTGTGTTCATCTCAGGTTTTGTGAGCACCTACCCCAGACCGTGGCAAAGCCGGCATCTCTGCCCCCTGCCTCCCGAGGAGCCTGTTACTGAGATGAGACTGGAACTGCCTGTGTCTCTCAGCTTCCTTCCTAGGCCACAAGCACTATTCTCCTGATGAGGGCGTCCTCCCAGGGAAAGGGACCGGAGACACCGCAGCAAAAGCCAGGGAAGAGCCCAGGCAGCCAGCAGGGTTCGGCGTGGAAGGGCAAACCAGTAAGGGGAGTCACTCTGCAAAGTTCCCCATCCCATAGTGGGTCCAGGGTTCCTGCCCGGCTCTGCTACTGGCTGACACAGTGCAGGATCTTTCCCTGCAGCCCAGGAAAGAGAAGCAGCCCCTAGCCTGGGAGATTCCCCCACTCATGCCCCGATGGGTGTGGCTCCCCTGCACCAGTCTGGGCCCAAGGGTTGGTCCTGGATGGACCATGTCCTTCCCCTCTCTGTCCCTGGGCTGCATCTGAGGCTGCCCTGGTCTCCTCTGCCCTGGTTCTGCCCCCATCACCCCGATGCACCTGACCCCCACTTCTTCATGGGCTTAAATTGAAGCAAGGGAGGTTTAGGCTGGACCTTAGGAAAAACTTCCTAACTGTCAGGGTGGTTAAGCACTGGAATAAATTGCCTAAGGGGGTTGTGGAATCTTCTGTCACCAGGGTTTTTTAAGAGCAGGTGACAAACACCTGTCAAGAATGGTCTAGTTATTATATAGTCCTACCTTGAGTGCAGGAGACTGGACTAGATCAGTGGTTCTCAACCAGGGGTATGTGTACCCCTGAGGGTATGCAAAGGTATTCCAGGGGGTACATCAACTCATCTAGATATTTGCCTAGTTTTACAACAGGCTACATAAGAAACACAAGTGAAGTCAGTACAGTAAAAGCTTTGTTATCCAGCATGTTGGAGGAATGGGGAGGGGTGCTGGTTAGTCAAAAATTCTGGTTAAATAATTCTGGTTAACAATGGAGGGAGGGAGTTTGGTTGAGGGAGGGGGCTCGGGACAGGGGGTTGGGGCATGGGATGGGGTGCAGGGCGTGGGCTCTGGGAGGGAGTTTGGGTGCGGAAAGAGTCTCAAGGCAGGGGGTTGGGGCACGGGAGGGGTTTTGGGGTGTCGGATCCAGGTGGCACTCACCTCAGGTGGCACCCCACAAGCAGTGACATGTCTCTGCTGCTCCTAGGCAGAGGCACAGCCAGGTGGCTCTGCCCACAGGTTTCACCCCTGCAGCTCCCATTGTCCATGGTTCCCAGACAATGGGAGCTGTGGAGCCAGCACTTGGGGCGGGGCAGGGGCAGTGGACAGAGTATGGAGTCCATGGCTGTTCCTCCGCCTAGGACATGTCACCCCTTCAGGGAAGCCACACAGAGCCAGGTAGGGAACCTGCCAGCCCTGCACCAACCGGACTATAAACCAGACTGTCAATGAAAATCAGCAATGCTGGTTTATAGAGCCTTCCGGTTGGTAAAGTGCCGGATAACACAGCTTTTACTGTACAAACTAAAATTTCCTACTGCCAATGACTTGCTTATACTTCTCTATATACTAGACACTGAAATGTAAGTACAATATTAATATTGCAATTGATTTGTTTTATAATTATATGGTAAAAATGAGAAAGTCAGCAATTTGTCAGTACGAGTGTGCTATGACACTTTTGTATTTTTGTGTCTGATTGTGTAAAGCAAGTTGTTTTTAAGTGAGGTGAAACCTGGGGGAGCGCAAGACAAATCAGACTCCTGCAAGGGGTACAGTCGTCTGGAAAGGTGGAGAACCACTGGACAAGGAGACCTCTCGAGGTCCCTTCCAGTCCTACCTTTCTAGGGTTCTCTCCATCTCTCTGTCCTAGTCCCCATCTTCATCCACATGGACGCCACTGAATACTCCCTGCCCTGCAGCCAAAGGGAGATGCATGTGACGAACCCCACCTACCGGTGGGCCCAGGACAGGAGAGGTGAGGCCCTTCTCTTGCCGCCAGGCCCCATTCCACACAGTCAGAAGCGAGCAGCTGAGACGGCTGGAGAGAGGGAAGGTGAAACATCCCCAGGGAAAAGGGCATGTCCTGGGAGGCTATGGGGCTATGTTCTCCCAAGAGCTCTCCCCACCTCTGGGCGTGTGATGAAGAGGGGTGGAGGGAAGGTACCACAAGTTTTGCGGGGTTGGGATAGTTCAGAACAGGGTGATCCCCCCCATCCTCTCAGGGAAGAGCAGAGCTGAGTAGTCTGTCGAGGGGGGGTCTCCTGGGGGTGCCCGTGGGGGCTGGGACAGCTCAGGACACTGCTTTGGCTGTGAGTGTTTATACAGAGAAGGGCATGGCTCTGGCTGTACCCTGGGAATACGTTGCAGGGGCCTGGGGCAGGGCCTGGGGCAGCTCAGCCTGGGGTGACCCCTTTCTGGGGCTCATCCCCTCTCTCTTTCCCCGGCGCTAGAATCCCAGTTGCTCTCAGTCAGCGCCCAGGGAGCCCTCACCTTCCGCCACTTCCAGGGGGGCAGCAGTGGGAATTACTCCTGCACCATCTCCTACAAGGAGCACAGACACCCGAGGGCTCAAACCTTCCACTACAAGGTCATGGGTGAGACCTGCTTTTGGAAGGGAGGGGCAGGGTGGGGTATGGGGGGACTGAGCCCCATGGAAGGGAGGGACAGTGTGGGCCATGGGGAGACTGAGCCCCTCGGAGGGGAGGGGAAGTGGGCAATGGGGGGCCTTAGCCCCATAGAGGGGAGGGGCAGTGGGCAATGGGGGGACTGAGCCCCATAGCAGAGGGGGCAGGGTGGCCACAGGAGGCCCTTGTCAGCTCCATGAAGGGGAAGGGCAGGATGGGGTTTAGATCTCTCAGTGAGGGAAGAAGCCCACGGGGAGGGGCAGGGTGGGCGCTGGGTCTCCCCGCACCCCAGCTCTATGGAGGGGGGCTGGTGTCTGTCAGGGTGGGGAGGCCATAGGAGACTCGGGGTCCTCCTGCAAACCCCGTTCCCATCTGCCCAGGAGGGCGGTGGGGAGCTTGTGGGATGGCCTTGTGGGGTGACCCCACGTGGCGCCGTGCCGCGCTCTCTCCCTCTGGCAGCCTACCACGTGCGCGGCGGCCTGGAGGCCCTGCTCATCTTCCGGAGCCGGCTCTGCCAGGAGGCGTTGAAGAGGAGGCTCCTGTGGTCTCTGCAGGAGGCCCTGGACCGGGTGGCCTCTGCCCAGCATTGCCGGCTTGTGCTCAGCAAGTCCTCCTGCTTCCCCACCCTGCAGGAGCCCTGGGATGAGTTCAATCTCCAGGTACAATTCCAAGGTAGAAACCCAGAAGGAACTGTGATGGCAGGGTCCTCAGGGAACTGCCCCTGGAAAGATGGAGGCAGGGCACAGGCCTGGGAACCAGGGCTCCTGATTTCTATCCCCAGCACTGGAAGAGGAGTGGGGTTGAGTGGGTTAGGCAGGGGAGCTGGGAACCAGGACTCCTGGGTTCTTTCCATGGCTCTAGAAAGGGAGTAGGGTCTAGGGGGTGAGGCACGGGGGCTGGGAGTCAGGACTGCTGGGTTCTAGCCCCAGCTTCCTGAGCTCAGCAGTGTATAATTGCCCTGTATTACTGAGTTATGAGGAGGTCACATGCCAGGCACCTCGGTGTCTTATGTGTTAAGAGCTAGTTTAAAAAAGGGAAGAAGGAGGATCCTGGGAACTACAGGCCAGTCAGCCTCACCTCAGTCCCCAGAAAAATCATGGAGCAGGTCCTCAAGGAATCAATTCTGAAGCACTTAGAGGAGAGGAAAGTGATCAGGAACAGTCAGCATCGATTCACTAAGGGCAAATCATGCCTGACTAATCTAATTGCCTTCTATGGCGAGATAACTGGTTCTGTGGATGAGGGGAAAGCGGTGGACGTGTTGTTCCTTGACTTTAGCAAAGCTTTTGACACGGTCTCCCACAGTATTCTTGTCAGCAAGTTAAAGAAGTATGGGCTGGATGAATGCACTATAAGATGGGTAGAAAATTGGCTAGATTGCCGGGCTCAACGGGTAGTGATCAATGGCTCCATGTCTAGTTGGCCGCCAGTATCAAGCGGAGTGCCCCAAGGGTCGGTCCTGGGGCCGGTTTTGTTCAATATCTTCATTAATGATCTGGAGGATGGTGTGGATTGCACCCTCAGCAAGTTTGCAGGTGACACTAAACTGGGAGGAGTGCTAGGTATGCTGGAGGGTAGGATAGGATACAGAGGAACCTAGACAAATTGGAGGATTGGGCCAAAAGAAATCTGATGAGGTTCAACAAGGACAAGTGCAGAGTCCTGCACTTAGGACGGAAGAACACCATGCACCACTACAGACTAGGGACCGAATGGCTAGGCAGCAGTTCTGCGGAAAAGGACCTAGGGGTGACAGTGGACGAGAAGCTGGATATGAGTCAACAGTGTGCCCTTTTTGCCAAGAAGGTCAGTGGCATTTTGGGGTGTATAAGTAGGGGCATTGCCAGCAGATCGAGGGACGTGATCGTTCCCCTCTATTCGACATTGGTGAGGCCTCATCTGGAGTACTGTGTCCAGTTTTGGGCCCCACACTACAAGAAGGATGTGGAAAAATTGGAGAGAGTCCAGCGGAGGACAATAAAAATGATTAGGGGACTGGAACACATGACTTATGAGGAGAGGCTGAGGGAACTGGGATTGTTTAGTCTACAGAAGAGAAGAATGAGGGGGGATTTGATAGCTGCTTTCAACGACCTGAGAGGTGGTTCCAAAGAGGATGGATCTAGACTATTCTCAGTGGTAGCGGATGACAGGACAAGGAGTAACGGTCTCAAGTTGCAGTGGGGGAGATCTAGGTTGGATATTAGGAAAAACTTTTTCACTAGGAGGGTGGTGAAACCCTGGAATGCGTTACCTAGGGAGGTGGTGGAATCTCCTTCCTTAGAAGTTTTTAAGGTCAGGCTTGACAAAGCCCTGGGTGGGATGATTTTATTGGGGATCGGTCCTGCTTTGAGCAGGGGGTTGGACTAGATGACCTCCTGAGGTCCCTTCCAACCCTGATATTCTATGATTCTATGATCTATCCCGTTAACTGGTCCCCTTGGTTGTTCTTGGGCTGGGCTGCTCCGTCAGCTGGGGACAGTGTTCCGCCGGGTTAGCCCAGAGTCTGAGCTGCATCGGGCCATCTCTCTTCTCTAGTCTCCCCCTTTGGGCCTGAGTGGGATAAACTCTGTGACCCCTACAACCAGACAATGGTCATAAACTGTTACCGCACAGCGGTCAGGAACAACCTGCTGCAGGTGAGTCGCTGGGGACAGGGGGATGAGTGGGGGGTAGAGGACACACAGGCCGTCCCCCACCTGGGCCCTCCAGCGCCCTGTCATTACGGTGTCTTCTGTTTGGGGTCCCCTCACAACGTTAACCTGTCCTCTGTCTGTGTGTTCCTCCTCTGCGTCTTTACTGTATTCCCCCTGTCCAGGCCCTCCCCCTCCCGGTCATTATTGTATTCCCCCCACCTGAACCCTCCTCTCCTGGTCATTACTGTATTTTCCCCCACCTGGGCCCTCCCCCTCCCAGTCATTACTGTATTCCCCCAGCCTGGCCCTCCCCCTCACCATCTGCTCTGCTCCCACTCAGGCCAAGCTCGCCATGACCAAGTTCCTCGAGGAGCATGGGCCCTTCCCCATCACCGGGGCGGGGGCCCCCCGCGCCATCTTCAACAACCGCTTCACCAGCTTCCTGAAGACTGAGCGCTGTGCAGGAGGCTATGGGCTGTCCCTGCAGCTGGAGACATGTCCTGACTGCTGCAGTGAGCCCCGCAACCCCCTTTCCTCCCCCTCTCTGGGGCTGCCCCTCTGTCCCTGGCCTTTCCCGCCCAGGGTTTGCCCCACATGCCCTTGGTCCCTTTAGGAGCCCCACGCAGTGTAATTCTGTACCTGCAGCTGCCAGGGCTGGCAGGGGGCAACCACTTTGAGCTCCTGGCACTCCAGAGCCCACCCCGGGTGTGACCCCCCCCTCCCCATGTACCCAGTGCCTGCCTGCTCTGAAATGCCCTTGTGCTTTCTTCCTTCTGCCAGTCCTGTGCCTGCCGGGCACCTTCAGTGCACCCCAGACCAACGAATGTACCGCCTGCCCCATCGGCACCTTTAACCCACTCTACGGCAGGGCAGCATGCAGCCGGTGCAAGGCGGGCCTGGTGACCAGGGCCACAGGTGCCACCTCCGCAGGGGATTGTGTGGAGGAGGAAGGTGCGTACCTGTACTGTCTCTGCACCCCGAGCCACAGGGCAGATCCCAGAGCAAGCGCTGGGATGGGAGAGGATTTGAGTGCTCCCATCTGACCCCACAGGGCCACACTGCAATCGGACCCCACCATTCAGCAGGCAGATCCCATGTCCCATGCAGGGGACACTGCCAGAGACCTCTTCTCTGTGTGTCCCATTCTGCACCCCCTGGGGTTCCCCTGTCGAGAGATAACTCCTGTCTTCCCCCCAACGTTCTCAGGGCAGCTGATTCCCCAGCAGGATCAGAGAACCCCAGTCCCTTCCCTCTTGCTGTCACTGCCCCCTGGCCGCAGCTGAAGCCTCTGCTCTTTATTCATCCCCAGGAACCCTGTTCCAGCCCGCTGGAGTCTCTCACTGTGGCAGCTCTGACTCTGGGGTAACAGCGGGCCTGGCCCCCCGCCATCTCCCCCTGCCCCGTGCCCAGGAGGTCGAGGAGCCCATGCTGGTGGCAGTCACCTCTTGGGCGTTTCTGGCTCATAGCAGGGAGAGTGCAGGGGGGCTTGGGCCCCACTCGCAATGTTACCATATCCCCTGCCTGCGTCCCCCCCCCAAGATATTTCTCACCACCCCTCCTGGCATTAATTATGTTACCAACATTATTCATCCCCGTTCTGTAAAGTATGCATAGCAAAACCCTGGCTTCCCCACTCAGGGCCTTCACCACCCCCTTGCTCTCCCTGTCCCACCCCTCAATCTAATGATTCGAGCATCGCCCCTGTTTAGACCCTCGGCAACACCCCCCAACGACGTCTCACTGTTGTCCCCTGCAGTCCCTGTCCCGCTCAGGATCCCGGTCATGGTTCTCATCATCCTCTTGCCACCACTCGGCTGCTCCTGCCTCATTATCTTGTGAGTCTGGGCGGGCTCAGGCTCCTGGCAGAGGGCCAGGGTGTACCTCTGCATGTGAGAAGGGTTGTTTGGGGGTGGGACCCTCAGCTCCACCCAGGGACCCATCTCCCTTTCGCACCAGGGGGCTGGCGAGTCTTCGTACAGCTGAGTGTGTGAATGGAAGAGCTGGGGAGGGGATGCAGGGGGGTCCATCCCAGGCAGGGGCACTGAGGGCCTGTGGGTGGGGAAATCTTTGGAGCTGCCTTGGCCATTGCAGGGGAGGGGGGCCATAAGACACTAGAAAGAAGCTACCGGGCTCTGAACCTTCACCCCCACCCCAGCTCTTCACTCTGGACATCTCCAGTCTCAGCCACTCACCTGGAGCAGCTCTTGGCTGGCTTCCTCCCATGCCCAACCCTATTCACCCACTGGCTCCAACAGGGCTAGATCTGGGAGTGTAGAAGAAGGAAGAGAGGGCTTGTCTCTTGCATGGGCAGCCCCTGGGGTCTCCTGGGCAGCAAGCTGCGAGAAGCCTGGGAGTCTCTTCCCTCTGGTCCCTTCCTCTCCCCAGCTCCTGCATGGCAAAGCTCTGGGTGTATGGGTGAATCTGGGGCAGGGGGGAGGCTTGGCTTGGGGATTCTGGCCCAGCGTGTGAGCACTGCATAGGCGGGAGCTCTGGGAAGCGGGGGAGATGCATGTCCAGGAGCTGGCTACCCTCTGTGTGCAGCTGGTTCCTTGCATTAGCCCCCGTTTCTCCCACGTGGGTCCATGGGATTCTCTCTCCTCTACGCAGGGGCTGCTACTGGTGCCATCGCGGCCGCCAGAAAGGGAGAAAGCCCCCCCAGGCCTGTGGAGGGACAGCGGTGACAGCAACCACGGCACATGCACCCAAAGCGCCCTATGCAGCCAGCCCCCCCAACGCTGCTGCAGCTGCCAACGAGACCGTCTCCCTGGCCTGCAGCCCATCTGCAGGGGCTGGCCTGGAGGACACACCCAGAGGCCCATACACTACTGGGACCCCCTACACTGCGGCACCTGCTAGCAAGACCGTCTCCCTGGCCAGCAGCCCATCTGCAGGAGCTGGCCTGGAGGACACACCCAGAGGCCCATACACTACTGGGACCCCCTACACTGCGGCACCTGCCAGCAAGACCATCTCCCTGGCCAGCAGCCCATCTGCAGGGGCTGGCCTGGAGGACACACCCAGAGCTCCCGACACTGCTGGGGCACCTGGTGCTGCAGCTGCCAGTGAGACCCTCCCCCTGGGTGCCAGGGCCTCCGCTGGGGCCAGCATGGAGGATCTCCCTCCTGCTCCCTCCCCTGCAGAGGAACTCAGCGATAGGGAGTTTGTTTTCCCCTCTCCTCCTGTCTTCTCCCCAGCCAGCTCCAATGGGAACACGAGGCGTCCCTCATGATTTGCAGTCTCAATACACTTCTCTCTCACCAAATGGAGCTACTCGGTGTCTGTTGGAATAGCTGGTTCCTTAGCAGCTGAAGCATCTGTGGGCGAAGCCTGGCAAGCCAAGGTGGGGGATAAACCCCTAGGGTAGCACATGCTGAAAGACAGCTCCCACCTCTTCCCCTCCAGATGGGACCCTCCAGTCTATTTCCCACACCAAGTTACACAGCCAGAGGGGCCTGCATCTGCATGGGGGGGCGAAGTGAGCTGGACGTTTCGTTTGTGTTTCTCGAAAGGGCTTTGGGGGTGAGGTTAGAAACAGTGGCGATCAACAGCACAGACACAGCTGGATCCAAATGGGACTTGGGGGACTCCATGCAAGGTTTAACTGATCCCCACCTGCAGGGAGGGGAAGGACTCACTCCCTTGGCATATGAGCAGAACCTTAAACTGAAAAGTGTTCTCCATGGGTGGTCTGAAGATACTCCAACTCTCGCAGTGTTACCATGGAAACACGTCTGTCACCCTACTGGGAGGAAGGTTTGAGTTTTGAGCAGGGCTGTTCTTTGGGGTCAGGTGAGTGTATCTGGCAGGATCCTTTCCCTGCAGCCAGTGGGACGGGTGCATCCTGCCTGCTCTCGTGTCTCTGGTCCCTGCACACAGACACGGTGCTCTTCCTATGGACAAGGCAAGCCCTCAGGCAGAGAACAGGGTGTCCCGAGGTTTGGGGTTTCTGCACTGATTGCTAGGTGGGGACTGGGGAAGACGGTTGTGCTTAGTTTAGAACCTGGCCTGCTCTCCTTTGGGCTTAGCCTTTGCCGCCACACTGACTCAGCCATATCAGAGCAGCTTCCCACTTTCAGATCTTCCAAGAAGACGAATTTCTTCTCTATTTGAAAGCAAATTCCTTGGCCCGGTTGCCTGACGTTCTCAAAGAGACCAGGAGGGGGCAGCAGAGCAGCATAACAGTCTGGGGTTTGGCCCATAGTACAAAGTTTGCTCCCAACAAGCCCAAGTTAGTTCCACCCCTAGGAAGGGAGAGAGAGACCCAGCCAACTCTTTCAGCTGGAGAAACTTCACGCTGGAGCAGAGAAGGCCCCAGTCTGCTCCCGATCCAAAAGCGGGGCAGGTTTAGTTCCTCTTGGGTTAGGGAGAGCGAGTCCAGTCTCCGGTCTAGCGCTAGCCGGACGGACAGTGGGTGCAGGGTGCCGAAGGTGCAGGCAGGAATGCAGGGCACCCTCCGCAGGGGGTGGGTTCTGCGTTTGTCGAGTGATGGGGGGAGTTGGCTTCGTCTGTCTGCTTCAGTGGGCAGACAGGAGAAAAGCTAGGACAGGGAATTAGGGGGAGAGGCCCGGGAGTGTGGAGATAGGGTTGTGAATAAGTAAGGCGGAGTGTGATTGTGGGGGTGCAGGGGGGGAGGGCTGGATCTGAGCCAGAGAGACCTCTGGCAATTGGACAGGTGCTCCCAAAGAACAGTGATTCCCACCTGCCTCCCCCGGCCTAAATGACAACATCCAAAGATCAAAATGCAGATGACCTTCAAATGCCCCCCATCACTAGGGTGACCAGATGTCGCGAATTTATAGGGACAGTCCCAATTTTTGGGTCTTTTTCCTATATAGGCTCCTATTACCCTCCACCCCCGTCCCGATTTTTCACATTTGCTGTCTGGTCACCCTACCCATCATCATGCTGTGCCACACCGCTAATAGGAATTCAGTTAACAGGAAATCCCCCTTCGTTCCTCTGTTCTGCCTAGCTACTCTGCAAGCCAGGGAGTTATTTATTACAAGGGAGAGCAGGGAGCTGAGATGAATGTTTTCCAGAGGAGGATGGTGCCTGTGAAAGCTGGACAGCTGCTGAGGAGTCTCATTGTAACAGGTCCCCCTGGTTCATTCCCCTGCCTTTGCTTTACCCATGTAGTGTCTCAGAGCTCAGACACCCTGAGGAAGCAAAGGGAAGCCAGAGTGGCTCTCAGTCTCTGGCTTCCAGGCACTGGCTGGAATGAGTGACAGGGAGGGCATCGGAAACCACAATGGTCAGAGTTTGTTGGGGATGAAAATAACTGGAGATGCGATGGGAGGTTACAAAGGCTGGGAAAGGAGCAGGGGCACCCAGCTTCAGTTCTGCTTCCATCTCCCCAGACTCTGCAGCTTCCAAGCTCCATGACCCTGAAGGTTGTGATGGGGATTTGCCAGGGGCACCTGATGTGTATGCATGCCTCCATCATTTCTGTGGGCTGTCAGGGAACTGCTTGTTAGTGGAGTTAGTAGCAATGAAACAGGAATTGCCAGACCAGATCAGAAAGTCCGTCAAGCCCAGTGCCCTGTCTCTGACAGTAGCCAAGACCAGCTGCTACAGAGGGAGGTGTGAGAACCCCACCATAGAAGACATAGGATAATCTGACCCCCATGTTAGATCTCATTCTGACTCCTAATGGTTAGAGATTGGCTGAAGCCCTGATGCATGACGTTAATCCCTTACAAAATGTTATCGTTTTCTATTCATAACTCTGGATATTGGCCTCAACATCATCCTGTGGTGGGGAGTTCCACCACCTAATTATGCACTGAGTGAAAAAAGTATTTCCTTTGATCAGTTTGGACTTTGCCAGCTTTTAACTTCATCAGATGTTCCCTTGGTCTTGTGTTAAGAGACAGGAGAACAGAAGCTACCCTCTACTTTCTCCACCCCAGTCGTTATATGTGTTTGTATCCTGTCTCCTCTCATTTGTCTCCTTTCTAAGGTAACAATCCCAATCTTTTCAATCTCTTCCTGGGGGAGTTTCTCCAGTCCCTTGATCATCCTCATCACCCTTCCCTGAACCCCTTCTGCTTCTGCAATATCATTCTGGAGATGAGGTGACCAGTGCTTCACACAGTATCCCAGATGAGGCCATAGTATTGATTTCTATAAAGGCATTACAATATTCTCCATATGATTCACAATCCCATCCCTTATGCATCATAACGTGTATTTTCCATCTGTAGATTGCAAAGCACTTTACAAAGAAGGTCAATATCATTATCCCCATTTTGCAGATGGGGAAACTGAGGCACATGGTGGGCCCGTGACTTGCCCAAGGTCACCCAAAAAACCAGTGGCAGAGTGCCCATACACTACTCCCAGTGGTTCAGTGGGAAGGCAGTGAGACTCAGTTTCTCCCTTCCATAGACAGAGGGGGGACCAGGGAAAGAACTCCATAAGAGATAACTCTTGGTGTTCCTGCACGATCACATGGATTAACCACATTCTTGGGTGGGGGGCGGAGGATGTTAAAAGTTCAATTCACTTTCTGGCTGCAGCTCTTCAGAAAACAAGCTGCAGGAGATGCCAGCAGGGAAGAAGCATCAGCGGCCTGCTTTGCAAATCAGAGTAACAGCCGTTATTAGTCTGTATCCGCAAAAAGAAAAGGAGTACTTGTGGCACCTTAGAGACTAACAAATTTATTTGAGCATAAGCTTTCTTGAGCTACAGCTCACTTCATCAGATGTATTATAAATTTGTTAGTCTCTAAGGTGCCACAAGTCCTCCTTTTCTCTTTGCAGATCAGTTGATCACATTTTAAAATGAGTGTAAATGGACCCTCCACAAGCCCCTTTGAATCAGCCTGCATGTCTGACAGCCCATGTGATAATCCGGTTAGTGAATGAAGCAAGGGCAACGCAGGCCCACTGGACCCAGGGAGGCTACTTGGGTAGAAGTGGGGCCTGGCGATGCATAATTAAGCCATTTCCTTGGCATGGGTTGGGCACGATCAGGCAGGAACAGCTGCTGGTTGGCAAGTTGCAAACCCCAGACTGGAGGAAACAGTTTATATCTGACTAATCTTTAGCCAAACACAATTAGCAGCCCCCGGGCAGGAGCAGTGGGTGGGGAGTCACCTACCTACCCCCCTCACACCCAGCAGAGTGGGCTATAGTTATTGGAGATGCGTGGGGGTGTGATTTCAGCACCTGGACAGCTCCTCACCACCCTTTTGGGGAAGGGGGTGAAACGCCACCGAAAGATTCCTTTTAAGACATTCCTTTTAAGGTTCTGTTGCAGCAGAACCATATTTAGCAGCTGGCTGCATTTCCTGGATCGCTTAGCTTGAAGCTAGGCTCAGATCCAGCATAAATACTTACATGCGCTTTGAGGCACTTAAATCCAGGCTTAATTTTAAGCATACAAGCAGCCCCACAGATTTCAATGGGATTACTCACTTGTTTAAAGAACAGGAGGACTTGTGGCACCTTAGAGACTAACCAATTTATTTCAGCATAAGCTTTTGTGAGCTACAGCTCACTTCATTGTAGCTCACAAAAGCTTATGCTCAAATAAATTGGTTAGTCTCTAAGGTGCCACAAGTCCTCCTGTTCTTTTTGCAAATACAGACTAACACGGCTGCTACTTTGAAACCTGTCACTTGTTTAAGAGTAAGCACATGTTTAACTGCTTTGCTGAATCGGGGCCTAAGTGAATGATACCTAGTGGAGCATGTTTGCAAGAGAATCATAGAATATCAGAGTTTGAAGGGACCTCAGGAGGTCATCTAGTCCAACCCTCTGCTCAAAGCAGGACCGATCCCTGACTAAATCATCCCAGCCAGGGCTTTGTCAAGCCTGACCTTAAAAACTTCTAGGGAAGGAGATTCCACCACCTCCCTTGGTAATCCATTCCAGGGTTTCACCACCCTCCTAGTGAAAAAGTTTTTCCTAATATCCAACCTAAACCTCCCCCACTGCAACTTGAGACCATTACTCCTTGTCCTGTCCTCTTCCACCACTGAGAATAGTCAAGAACCATCCTCTCTGGAACCACCTCTCAGGTAGTTGAAAGCAGCTATCAAATCCCCCCTCATTCTTCTCTTCTGAAGACTAAACATCCCCAGTTCCCTCAGCCTCATCTCATAAGTCATGTGTTCCAGTCCCCTAATCATTTTTGTTGCCCTCTGCTGGACTCTCTCCAATTTTTCCACATCCTTCTTGTAGTGTGGGGCCCAAAACTGGACACAGTACTCCAGATGAGGCCTCATCAATATCGAATAGAGGGGAATGATCACATCCCTTGATCTGCTGGCAATGCCCCTACTTATACATCCCAAAATGCCATTGGCCTTCTTGGCAACAAGGGCACACTGCTGACTCATATCCAGCTTCTCGTCCACTGTCACCCCTAGGTCCTTTTCCGCAGAACTGCTGCCTAGCCATTCGGTCCCTAGTCTGTAGCTGTGCAGTGGGTTCTTCCGTCCTAAGTGCAGGACTCTGCACTTGTCCTTGTTGAACCTCATCAGCTTTCTTTTGGCCCAATCCTCCAATTTGTCTAGGTCCCTCTGTATCCTATCCCTCCCCTCCAGCGTATCTACCACTCCTCCCAGTTTAGTATCATCCGCAAATTTGCTGAGAGTGCAATCCACACCATCCTCCAGATCATTTATGAAGATATTGAACAAAACCGGCCCCAGGACCGACCCCTGGGGCACTCCACTTGATACCGGCTGCCAACTAGACATGGAGCCATTGATCACTACCCGTTGAGCCCGACAATCTAGCCAACTTTCTACCCACCTTATAGTGCATTCATCCAGCCCGTACTTCTTTAACTTGCTGACAAGAATACTGTGGGAGACCGTGTCAAAAGCTTTGCTAAAGTTAAGGAACAACACGTCCACTGCTTTCCCTTCATCCACAGAATCAGTAATCTCATCATAGAAGGCAATTAGATTAGTCAGGCATGACTTGCCCTTGGTGAATCCATGCTGACTGTTCCTGATCACTTTCCTCTCATGTAAGTGCTTCAGGATTGATTCTTTGAGGACCTGCTCCATGATTTTTCCAGGGACTGAAGTGAGGCTGACTGGCCTGTAGTTCCCAGGATCTTCCTTCTTCCCTTTTTTAAAGATTGGCACTACATTAGCCTTTTTCCAGTCATCCGGGACTTCCCTCATTCGCCACGAGTTTTCAAAGATAATGGCCAATGGCTCTGCAATCACATCCGCCAACTCTTTTAGCACTCTCGGATGCAGCGCATCCAGCCCCATGGACTTGTGCTCGTCCAGCTTTTCTAAATAGTCCCGAACCACTTCTTTCTCCACAGAGGGCTGGTCACCTTCTCCCCATGCTGTGCTGCCCAGTGCAGTAGTCTGGGAGCTGACCTTGTTCGTGAAGACAGAGGCAAAAAAAGCATTGAGTACATTAGCTTTTTCCACATCCTCTTTCACTAGGTTGCCTCCCTCATTCAGGAAGGGGCCCACACTTTCCTTGACTTTCTTCTTGTTGCTAACATACTTGAAGAAACCCTTCTTCTTACTCTTAACATCTCTTGCTAGCTGCAACTCCAGGTGTGATCTGGCCTTCTTGATTTCACTCCTGCAAG
Source organism: Caretta caretta (assembly GCF_965140235.1). Lineage (NCBI taxonomy): Eukaryota > Metazoa > Chordata > Testudines > Cheloniidae > Caretta > Caretta caretta. The sequence goes on from NC_134232.1 coordinate 6,011,364, forward strand.
CCCTGTGCAACATTTTTATACTCATCCCTGGTCATTTGTCCAATCTTCCACTTCTTGTAAGCTTCTTTTTTGTATTTAAGGTAGCAAGGATTTCACTGTTAAGCCAAGCTGGTCGCCTGCCATATTTACTATTCTTTCTACACATCGGGATGGTTCGTCCCTGTAACCTCAATAAGGATTCTTTAAAATACAGCCAGCTCTCCTGGACTCCTTTCCCCCTCATGTTATTCTCCCAGGGGATCTTGCCCATCAGTTCCCTGAGGGAGTCAAAGTCTGCTTTTCTGAAGTCCAGGGTCTGTATTCTGCTGCTCTCCTTTCTTCCTTGTGTTAGGATCCTGAACTCGACCATTTCATGGTCACTGCCTCCCAGGTTCCTATCCACTTTTGCTTCCCCTACCAATTCTTCCTGGTTTGTGAGCAGCAGGTCAAGAAGAGCTCTGTCCCTAGTTGGTTCCTCCAGCACTTGCACCAGGAAATTGTCCCCTACATTTTCAAAAAACTTCCTGGATTGCCTGTGCACCGCTGTATTGCTCTCCCAGCAGATATCAGGGTGATTGAAGTCTCCCATGAGAACCAGGGCCTGCGATCTAGTAACTTCTGCAAGTTGCCGGAAGAAAGCCTCGTCCACCTCATCCCCCTGGTCTGGTGGTCTATAGTAGACTCCCAACACGACATCACCCTTGTTGCTCTCACTTCTAAACTTAATCCAGAGACTCTCAGGTTTTTCTGCAGTTTCATACTTGAGCTCTGAGCAGTCAGACTGCTCCCTTACATACAGTGCAACTCCCCCACCTTTTCTGCCCTTCCTGTCCTTCCTGAACAGCTTATATCCATCCATGACAGTACTCCAGTCATGTGAGTTATCCCACCAAGTCTCTGTTATTCCAATCACATCATAATTCCTTGACTGTGCCAGGACTTCCAGTTCTCCCTGCTTGTTTCCCAGGCTTCGTGCATTTGTATGTAGGCACTTGAGATAACCCACTGATCGCCCCTCTTTCTCAGCATGAGGCAGGAGCCCTCCCCTCTCACGCGCTCCTGCTCGTGCCTCCTCTGGGTATCCCACTTCCCCACTTACCTCAGGGCTTTGGTCTCCTTCCCCCGGTGAACCTAGTTTAAAGCCCTCCTCACTAGGTTAGCCAGCCTGCTTGCGAAGATGCTCTTCCCTCTCTTCGTTAGGTGGAGCCCGTCTCTGCCTAGCACTCCTTCTTGGAACGCCATCCCATGGTCAAAGAATCCAAAGCCTTCTCTCCGACACCACCTGCGTAGCCATTCGTTGACTTCCACGATTTGATGGTCTCTACCCAGGCCTTTTCCTTCCACGGGGAGGATGGACGAGAACACCACTTGCACCTGAAACTCCTTTATCCTTCTTCCCAGAGCCACGTAGTCCGCAGTGATCCACTCAAGGTCATTCTTGGCAGTATCATTGGTGCCCACGTGGAGAAGCAGGAAGGGGTAGAGACCTGAGGGCTTGATGAGTCTCGGCAGTCTCTCCGTCACATCGTGAATCTTAGCCCCCGGCAAGCAGCAGACAGAGGGCAGCTGGGGGTTCACAGCAGTGCTGTGTTAATGCTGCCACAGAGATGCAATGAGAGAAACAAGGTGGGTGAGGTAATATCTGCTATTGGACCCACTTCTGCTGGTGAGAGACACGCTTTCGAGTCACACAGAGCTCTTCTTCAGAGCATCACAGCTAAATACAAGATCAAACAGATAGTTTAGCATGAGAAGATAGCACATATTCTAACGGACCATTCAAGGTGAAGTGGCCTGTTAACTCCCCTGTAGTCACAGGACACAAAGGGGGTCAGTGGGTTACAGATTGTTGTAATAAGCCACAGATCCAGTGTCCTTATTAAAACCATGATTTTTAGTGTCTAGCAAAGTTATGAATTTAAGCTCCAAGGCTCAGCCTTTGAAAGTGTCATGCAGGCTTCTTTTGAGGATGAGGCCTGAGAGGTCAGCTGTAGAGTGATCATTTTGTGAAAAGTGGTCGCCCCCAGGTGATTGGGTGTTTGATCATTTTCCTGTGTGAGTTCATTTGAGAGTTTAGGTATTGCCTGGTTGTTACTGAGGCATTCTGTGCACTGGATGAGGTACAGAGATGCATCGACAGGAGAAGGGAAATGTCTCTCATATGGTCTCTCAAATGTCTCTCATATGGTAATACTGAGCTAGGGCTGACGGGAGCTGGGTCTAGCAATATCACTTGCTGTGCAAACTCCCCCTGGCCGGCTCATGCTGCTCTGCCATATTTGGATGACATCTTTTATTAAGCCAGTCCAGCCTGCCTGGGGTATATTAGCAAAAGATTCTAAAGGCTTGTCTACACGGTGCCAGAGTCCAGGCTACGGGAGTGTGACCGGTAGAATGCTCTAACATGTCCCACTCTACATGCTCTGTGTAGATCTTGCTAGTGAAGATTAAAAGGTACTTAGCATACACTGATGGAGTCCTATGTGAAGTGGAATTACATCAACATGAAATCGAAATCAATATAAACAGGTGTAAATAGAACTGGTCGAGAATTTTTCAGCAAAAATGTTTTTTCATTGAAAAATGCTAATCTAGCCAAACTGGAACTTCTCAGGAAAGGGACCATTTCAATACATGTCTCACCTTGAAAAACTTTTGGACAAAAGTCGTCCCATTTTGACATTTTTGGAAAAATGTTGTTTTTTCCAGTTCAAAGTGACTTTATCTTTTGAAATTTAAACATGTTACAGTACAACTTTAAAAAAAAAACCTAAAGTGGTCGAAATCAATTAACTGAATTTTTTTTCAGATTTTCAGTTCACCAAACATGTCAAAATTTTAACTTTTCATCTGATTCAGGATGGGAAAAATTTCCAAAATCTCAAAATTGTTCATGGGATGGGAAAACCATCTCTAGTTTTAAACCAATATAAGCATGTCCACACAGGGATCTGCACCAGTTCAACTAAACCAGTGTAACTGAAATGGTGTCATGAACCCCTTGCAGGTTAGTGTGTAGAAAAAGCCTAACGCTGCTTCCTTACTTGCTGGAGCTGTGTTGATCTAAGCCAGGGTTAAATCAATTTAAAAGCATCCACACGGGAACTGGATTAAAATTGTTTTAATGTTTTTTCAAATGGGGCAACTTTTGTGTGATGACAAAGGCTTCTGTCACCAGCCACAGCATGGGCTTGTGGGCTCATGAAGCAATCCAGAATCCTTCACAGGTGGCACAGATGACATTCTCTCTCCCCCTCTCCTTGTGTCAGGTCTCCATCAGCCATTCAGCTCCTCTGGGAAGCTCATGTCCAGCAGCCTCTCCCAGGGTGGGGTTGACCATTTCTGGCTGGTGCTGGGAAGGCTGGTACACAATCTGTTTCCCATGATACACTGCATTCTTGGCAACCCGCTCCTGCAACTTTATCACAAACTGCTCCCGGACCAGCCCTGCATTGGCCTCCTCCATGTTCAAGGGCCAGGCACTGAATGGAGCAGATCCCTTAGGAGCAGGGCTGGAATGGGAGGGGGCAGGGGAGAGTTTGCCCTGCCACCCTGTTCTGTGGAGGCTGCGCTCTCCAGGGCCCACAATCCAGTATCTTTGACCAGACCAAAATTCATGACATGTTGTGGGCAGCTGCGCAAGCAAATGGGCACTCGTGAGAGCACACGGGCACCCATGCAGGCCCCTCCAAACACACAGACACACGTGTGAACACATTTACAGGGCGGAACCAGGAGCTGGAGCTCCTTCCCTGAGCAAAGGGCCCATTGGGTCGTGTGCTACCCAAAATGCATTGCTCCTGCACAGCAACAGCCTACATCAAGCCACGCCATTACAAACTGCCGCAGGCCACCTAGCTGGTGTAGATTGGCCACGTACCATTCACCTCAATGGAGCGAACACCAATCTACACCAGAGCACCGGAGGAACCGGCTCTGTGGTATCATGAGCTTTACCCATCAGCTTTGCTCATCAAAACAGATCCCAGCCTTGTGTACAGGTGGCGAGTTATATGGGACCATGGTGCCCGTGCTCCACCAATGTTCAAGCTTATATTTTCAGAGCCATCCCGTCCATAGGATGGACCAGGAAAACTGACCTGGGCCCCGCTCTTTGGGGTGGCTCAGTGCTTCAGGGGGATGTGGGGTCCAGGGTGGCCTGGAGGGTTAGCGTGGGGCCTGGCACCAGCAGCAGCAAGTGACCTGGCCCCAGCCCGCCCCGCTCTGCCCCGCCACTCCTCTTCCTGCCCCTGCTCTGCCCCTGCCCCCACTCCACCCCTTCCCCAACCGCCCACCCTGCCTCTTCCCGCCCCTGCTCCCCCCCTCCCCACCCCCATTCCACCCCTTCCCCCAAGCAACCGCCCCTGCCCCACCTCTTTCCAGCTTACGCTCCCTCCCCCAAGCGATTCCGGGAGCTAGCAGGGCGGGGTGGAGCAGAGTGAAGCAGGATGGGCTGGGGCCGGACCCCCCACTAATTCCCCAGGCCACCCTGGACCCCGCATCCCCCTGAAAGATGGGGCCCACCAAAGCACAGGGTCCGGTAGTTGCCCCGGTCCATCCTATGGATGGAACTGCTCTGCTTGGACCCGTTCTGAGCACCACCAAAAATTATACAAACCTGGCGCCCACAGCCTTGTGGCTGTCTGGAATGACCAGCTCTCCTTTTGGGACGGCTGTTGGCCTTACAGGCCACATTCCGCTCTCACTTAGACCAGTGTGAATCCGAATCACTCCAGTGAAATCCAAGTTGTTTGTCTGGATTTACACCAGCGTACTGGCGCAGGATCTGGCCCCATGGCACTTGCAGTGCCAAACACTTATAGCTAAGGGGTCTTATTCTTCTGACACTAGTGCAGGAGAGAGTGTCGAATGGCAGCAGACCGGCACAGTAGCACTTCACCCCAGTACAATGCACAACACAAGGAGGAGAGCGCTGCAGAATCAGGCCCAAGAGTGCAACTCTGAGTCCGTGGGAACTGTGTTTGCCCTCCGGTCTGTGGAAATCTCCTGCACTAGAACCTCCGGAGTCGTGGGCCAAAAGGTGAATCGTGCCACGCTGACGCTGAACGTCCATTGAACTGAGATGTGAGAGAGCGGCAGGAGGGGCTGGGGGGATAAAATCATCTCATTTGAAAAAAACCTAGGACACTACCCGAGGGTCAAACTAATGTGAGCAGCAAAAGACGCAGCAGGCTTCCCTTGCAGCGCAGCAGGTGCTCCACGAAGCAAAGTGGCTGAGCCTCACAGAGCCCTCGTTAAAGATGATTCATAAACTGCTTTTAAGCCTACTCAATAAAGGAAGCCCATGGAGGTTTGGGGGACAGTTTTGCCTGCAGCAGTCCAGAGGGGAAGGCTACTCCGGTGGTTAGGGTGCTCACTTGGTGCTTAGGAGATGTGGGTTCAGTTCGTGGTGCTGCTGCAGATTGGGTAGGTCACTCAGGCACTCTGGGCCTCCGTTTCCCCATCTGTAAAATGGGGCTGGTAGTGCTGCCCTGCCTCACAGGAGGTGTCATGAGGCTAAATAAACAAGAGATTGTGAGGGGAGAAGGTATTCTAGGAACTGGGGGTGGTGTAAGTACCTTACACAGATACTGGGGCACCTCCCCAGGCCTGCAGCCCACAAATCTCTACCCTAGTGACTCAGCTCTAAGGCCACATTCCCAGCTGATGTGAGTCAACATAGCTCCATAGAGATCACTGATGCTTGGCCCATTTCCACCAGCTGAGGATGTGGCCCCCGGTGTCGTGTGGCATTGAACATCTGTGCCATTCTGCAGCTCAACGGCGCCAACTACCAATGGGTCCCCCAATGGGGGATTTCAGCTTTCCCCATATTGACTGGGTACATGTCACCTCAGGACGGGATGCAGAGATAAAGTTTCTTGACACCTTAAATGACTGCTTCTTGGTGCAGCTAGTCCTGGAACCCACAGGAGGAGAGGCAATTCTAGATTTAGTCCTAAGGAACAGGTCCAAGAGGTGAATATAGCTGGACTGCTTGGACTGCGACCATAACATAATTAAATTTAACATCCCTGTGGCGGGGAAAACACCATAGCAGCCCAACACTGTAGCATTTAATTTCAGAAAGGGGAACCACACAAAAATGAGGAAGTCAGTTAAACATAAATTAAAAGGTACAGCGCAAAAAGTGAAATCCCTGCAAGCTGCATGGAAACATTTTAAAGACACCATAATAGGGGCTCAGCTTAAATGTATCCCCCATATTAAAAAACATGGTAAGAGAACCAAAAAAGTGCCACCTTGGCTAAACATCAAAGTAACAGAAGCAGTGAGAGGCAAAAAGTCATCTTTAAAAAGTGGAAGTAAAATCCTAGTGAGGAAAATAGAAAGGAGCATAAACTCTGGCAAATGAAGTGTAAAAAATATAATTAGAAAGGCCAAAAAAGAATCTGAAGAACAGCTAGCCAAGGACTCAAAAAGTAATAGCAAAAAAAAAAATTTAAGTACGTCAGAAGCAGGACACCTGATAAACAACTAGTGGGGCCACTGGACGATCGAGATGCTGAAGGAGCACTCCAAGATGATAAGGCCATTGCTGAGAAACTAAATGAATTCTTTGAATCGGTCTTCACGGCTGAAGATGTTAGGGAGATTCCCAAACCAGAGCCATTCTTTTTAGGTGACAAATCTGTAGAACTGCTCCAGATTGAGGTGTCATTAGAGGAGGTTTGGGAACAAATTGATAAACTAAACAGTAATAAGTCACCAGGCCCAGATGGTTTCACCCAACAGTGAAATTGCAGGACTACTAACTGCCGTCTGTAACCTATCATTTAAATCAACTTCTGTACCAAATAACTGGAGAATAGCTAATGTGACGCCAATTTTTTAAAAGAGCTCCAGAGGTGATCCCAGCTATTACAGGCCAGTAAACCTGACTTCAGTACCAGGCAAACTGGTTGAAAGTACAGCAAAGAACAAAATTGTCAGACACAGAGATGAACATAATATGTTGGAGAATAATCACCATGGTTTTAGTAAAGGGAAATCATGCCTCACCAATCTACTAGAATTCTTTGAGGGGGTCAACAAGCATGTGGAAAAGGGGGATCCAACGGATATAATGTACTTAAATTTTCAGAAAGCCTTTGACAAGTTCCCTCACCAAAGGCTCTTAAGCAAAGTAAGCTGTCACGGGATAAGAGGGAAGGTCCTCTCATGGATCGGTAACTGGTTAAAAAATAGGAAACAAAGAGTAGGAATAAATGGTCAGTTTTCAGAGTGGAGAGAGGTAAATAGTGGTGTCCCCTAGGGGTCTGTTCTGGGACCAGTCCTATTCAACATATTCATAAATGATCTGGAAAATGGGTAAACAGTGAGGTGGCAATATTTGCAGATGATACAAAACTTTTCAAGATAGTTAAGTCCCAGGCAGACTGCGAAGAGCTAGCTACAAATGGATCTCTCAAAACTGGGTGACTGGGCAACAAAATGGCAGATGAAATTTAACGTTGACAAATGCAAAGTACTGCACACTGGAAAATATAAGCCTGACTATACATTTAAAATGATGGAGTCTAAATTAGCTGTGCCCACTCAAGAAAGAGATCTTGGAGTCATTGTGGATAGTTCTCTGAAAATATCCACTCAATGTGCAGCGGCAGTCATAAAAGCAAATAGAATATTGGGAATCATTAAGAAAGGGATAGATAATAAGACAGAAAATATCATCTTGCCTCTATATAAATCCATGGTACACCCCCACCTTGAATACTGCATGCAGATGTGGTCGCCCCCATCTCAAAAATGATATATTGGAATTGGAAAAGGTTCAGAAAAGGGCAACAAAAATTATTAGGGGTATGGAAGAGCTTCCGTATGAGGAGAGATTAATAAGACTGGGACTTTTCAGACTGGAAAAGAGACGGCTAAGGGGGGATACGATAGAAGTCTATAAAATCATGACTGGTGTAGAGAAAGTAAATAAGGAAGTGTTATTTACTCTTCATAACACAAGAACTAGGGGACACCAAATAAAATGAATAGGCAGCAGGTTTAAAACAAACAAAAGGAAGTATTTTTTCACACAACACACAGTCAACCTGTGGAACTCCTTGCCAGAGGATGTTGTGAAGGCTGAGACTATAACAGGGTTAAAAAAAGAACTAGGTAAATTCATGGAGGATAGGTCCATCAATGGCTATTAGCCAGGATGGTCAGGGATGGTGTCCCTAGCCTCTGTTTGCCAGAAGCTGAGAATGTGCAACAGGGGATGGATCACTCGATGATTCCCTGGTCTGTTCATTCCCTCTGGGGCACCTGGCATTGGCCACTGTTAGAAGACAGGATACTGGGCTACATGGACCTTTGGTCTGACCCAGCATGGACGTTCCTATATTCTTATGTCCCGTTTCCTTTTGTCAGGGGAAACGCCAGCCAAGGGGCACAGCACGGGCCCTTGTCAAACTCAGATTTGCTGTGGGGCCTGAGGTAACAGTGTCACCTCCCTGGGCTCCACATTCTCCAGCTGGACAGCTCAGAAAATTTCCTACTGCACCTGTGTGACACACCACTCCCTCCAGCCGGCTGGTAGGCCCCTGTGCAACCCCCACCTCGGGCATGCAGACCCCCATGTGAGCCACCCCTCCGAAGCAGGTGATCCGCCATGCATGCTTCCCCAAGTAGGCAGGCCCCCATGCGAGTCCCGCCAGGCGCCTGTATGAGCCACCCCAGCAGGTAGGCGGGCTCCCATGCACATCCCATTCCTGTATGAGGCAGGCAGCCTGCCCCCCATGAGCTCCCGCCACGCGCAGCCCCAGTGTGAATTTCGCTCATTATTATCCACTCCGTGGAGGACCCCCCCCCCCCCAGCCTCGATGACATGGCCCATTGCAACGCTGACACCCTGAACCTCGCCGAGGGGCTGATTTTAATGATGCGGATGAGGCTTCGTTAGCACAGAGCAAACAAGCAGCAGCCTTTGAAGCCCATCTCCCTTCCCGGAGCAATGTCAGCAGGATCACTGGGCCCGTGCCACGGCTCATTAGGGGGCTCGCCCAGGCACAGCGCGTGCTGGCTCCGCTAACGAGGCAAGTTGCTGCCCGAGCTCCTTTGAGGTCGATGTCTGTGCTGGTTGGGCCTAGCCACCTGACATGCATGAAAGACTCTCTCCCAACCCCCCCTTGGAGCACAGCCCCTGCCCTAGTCCCCAGGGAAGGCACAGATTTAAAGGGAGAAAACTAGTGTCTGGCTTTACATTAGCACCTGGAGGGAACGGGCATTCTGAAGAGCGAGTGGGCAGGCGGGTCTGATGACCAAGGCTGTGGCATCCAGAGAGAATCACATGTTCCCCTTGTGAGTGCCAGGAGATCCCAGACAGGTACCGATGAAAGAGACCCAGAGGGTAGGAGAGAGAGGCCCCTTTACCCTCCCCTAAGCTCACAAGGGGGTATCAAACCAGCTGATCCTTCAGCCCTTCTTCCCCTATCCCGTGGTGTGAGCACTGCACTGAAATGCATGGCTGGGAACTGAAGAACCAACCAAAGGGAACAACCTAGGCACTCGGCACATGGTTAGACTGTGGACTCACTGCCTCAAGGGGTCGGACTCCAATACGAGGGAGCTGTGGCTCCATTGCCCCTGCATCACGGGCGGTTGGCACAAGCTGGGTGTAAAACACGGCCCTCCCGAGCTGGCAGCACTTGGTCCAGGTGTCGATGCCTACAGAGGCTGCATGAGAACCAGGTCCTATGGGTCAGTTTAACAAAAGACTGGGTCACTTCAAAACCAGCAAGGTCCCCATAGCTGTGATGTGTTTCAGGGCATCTGCTTATCTTCTGGACAGCAGGCCAGACCCAGGGGGTTTCAGCTGGCTCTGAAGCATCCCACTCGAATGCTAAACCTTAACCCTGACCTCTTGTGTCCTCATGCTCAAGCCCCCTGGCACAGACTCTGCTCCAGCGGGCCTGGTGGCAGCAGGAGCACACCACCTGGCAGAAATTGTGTGTTGAGGGTGACTGAGTGGAACTCAATGGGGCTGCACTGTTAGGGTGCATCACCCTAACCCAAGATCTTAGCACAATGGCTGATTATTTCCAATGCTGGAAACAGGCCTAATCAAAAAAAAACCCCCACGAGAACTGCTTTCCATCTGAACAATAAAATGGCTAATACCAAACTTGATGTGCAGTTCTGCGGTGAGAGCATCAGCCACAAAGCTAATCCAAAGTATCTTGGTTTTACCCTGGACTGGAGTTTGACTTTTCGACAACACCTGTGATAAGGTCAGGTCTCGTGTCACGCGTATCAGAAAGTTGGCGGAACATCATGGGGCTCCAGTCCACGGATCTTACAAACCACAACTGCCTTGGTATATTCTGCAGCTGAATATTGTGCACCAGTGTGGTCTCAGAGCAGTCACACTAAACTCCTTGACACTCAACTCAATAATGCTCTGCGCATAGTGTCGGGAATGCTCAAATCTACTCCAGTTGACTGGCTCCCAGTCCTATCACACATCCAGCCTCCACAGATGAGAAGAGCTGCTCAGACATCTCGTTTTCTTACTCATGTCAATGCAAATACAAGGATCCCACTGCCCCAAGCCCTGCAGAACCCATCAAAGATGAGATTAAAATGCAGCAACCCTCTATGGAATTGTATCAAGATCCTTACACCCAACTTTGATGCTGAGGCTCTGTGGGGAGTCACATGGAGCACTTGACCGCTCAAAACAAACAGCTCATCTTTGATCCTGTTGAGGACCTACCAGGCTCTGATTGATGTCGGAAAGACTGGTGCAGATTGAATCGCATCAGGACATCTCATCGGAGATGTGGACAAACCCTCTTTAAATGGAAAATGAGGCAAACTCCTGTATGCGACTGTGGTCACCAGGCACAAACTATAGAGCACAACCTATCTGAATAGCCCCTTCATGCTTTTGCTGGGGACCTGAAGGACATTTACTAGCTCACTGCTGTGCCAATGTGCTGGCTGCCAAACTTAGATATAAATTTATAGTTGTTGCTACCTACCCAAGCCATACGAAAGAAGAAGAAGAAGAAGATGGGGCGATTCTGGGTTAGCACGGAGAGCAAGCTTGCTGGGAGGCTCAGGGTATCTGTTGCAGGGATAAGATGGGTGGGTTGAAATGGGGCTGGGTGTGAATATGGGCTTAACTAGTGGATTCCTCAGTAGGAAAGACACTTGAATCAGCTTAACTGTAAGATAACAACAATTTTTGTTGTCTGGGACTACTGCGGTGGTCCCCAAACTGTGGGGTGCACCCCCTTAGGGGAGGCGTGGCGTGGCAAGGCCCGGGCCACCCCCATGACGGGGAGGGAGCACCACCCAGCCTCACTCTGTCCCCTGCTCCACTCTGGCCCCATCCCAGCCCCAGCCCCAGGTCCAGCCCCAGCCTCGGCCACCGGCTTCCAGCCCTGCTCCCAGCTGCAGCTCTGCTGCAGGCTGTGGCCCCTGGCTCCTGGCCCCAACTGCGGCCCCACTTCAGGCCAAGGCCCCAGCTGCAGCGCTGGCCCCACTCCCAACGGTGGCATCCAACCATGGCTTCTGGGGCAGGGGGGTGCAGACCAGGTAAGAGGTGGCTGCAGACAAAAAAAGTTTGGGGAACCACGGGGCTACAGTTACAGATTCTCTCGGGATCACTTCAGTCAATAGTCACCAACTCTGTAGGGGCATGTGATAATGGCACCATGTATTCCTATTTTCATTGTGGTTTCTCAACCCAAGTTGTCCTTAGAGGCAGTGTGGTTCAGTGGTTAGGACTCCTGGGTTCTATACCATGCACACATTGCACATACAGATTCAGCCAGAGGTTAGGGGACTGTTTATAGGAGTGGCTGGGTGAGGTTCTGTGGCCTGCGATGTGCAGGAGGTCAGACTAGATCACAGTGGTCCCTCCTGGCCATAAAGTCTATGTGTCCTGGGGAGGATGCGCTGTGTACTGTACAGTGTACTCATATGGCACGTGCTGTGTCCAGTGGACACAGGCTACTGTCCCCCACCTGTAAAAGTGCTGCTGACAGGGCCACCCACCCCATGTGCCCCAGGGCAGAGGCTCCTCGCCAAAGCCTGAGACAGCACCCAAGCAAACAACCTTCTTGCTTCCTGGGCACCTCTTGGTCACAATAGATTAATTCCGGTGTCATTAAACTGTGCTCGGGGGAATCCTGGAAGCAGCGGTGCAATTGGCAGAAATCCCAGCACACTGCAGACATGGAGTGTCAAGGTTCCTTCCCCACTCTGACTTCTAGGGTACAGATATGGGGACCTGCATGAAAACCTCCTAAGCTTACTTTTACCAGCTTAGGTTAAAACTTCCCCAAGGTAGAAACTATTTTACCCTTTGCCCTTGGACTTTTGCTGCCACCACCAAACGTCTAAGCGGTATTATTTTATTAGGAAAGAGTCCGTTTGGAAATGTCTTTCTCCCCAAAATCCTCCCAAACCCTACACCCCCTTTCCTGGGGAAGTTTTGATAAAAATCCTCACCAATTTGCATAGGTGACCACAGACCCAAACCCTTGGATCTTAAGAACAATGAAAAAGCAATCAGGTTCTTAAAAGAAGAATTTTAATAGAAGAAAAAGTAAAAAGAATCACCTCTGTAAAATCAGGATGGTAAATACCTTACAGGGTAATTAGATTCAAAACATAGAGAATCTCTCTATGCAAAACCTTAAGTTACCAAAAGACACAAAAACAGGAATATCCATTCCATTCAGCACAGCTTATCTTCTCAGCCATTTAAAGAAAACAGGTTTCAGAGTAACAGCCGTGTTAGTCTGTATTCGCAAAAAGAAAAGGAGTACTTGTGGCACCTTAGAGACTAACCAATTTATTTGAGCATAAGCTTTCATGAGCTACATGCATCTGATGAAGTGAGCTGTAGCTCACGAAAGCTTATGCTCAAATAAATTGGTTAGTCTCTAAGGTGCCACAAGTACTCCTTTTCTTTTTAAAGAAAACAGAATCTAACACATATCTAGCTAGATTACTTACTAAGTTCTAAGGCTCCATTCCTGTTCTGTCCCCAGCAAAAGCATCACACAGACAGAGAGAGAGGCTTTGTTTTTCCCTCCCCCCAGCTTTTGAAAGTATCTTGTCTCCTCGTTCGTCATTTTGGTCAGGTGCCAGCAAGGTTATCCTAGCTTCTTAACCCTTTACAGGTGAAAGGGTTTGTCCTCTGGCCAGGAGGGATTTTAAAGGTGTTTACCTTTCCCTTTATATTTATGACACGCCCCCCAAATCACAGATAGGGTGAAACACTGGCTGGGATTTCTTCCTGGAGCTCTAGGAGAAAAAAGAGTTAATAAGACACATGCACCTCTAAATATACTACCAAGTATATAAAGACTAACAATATTTTCCACATCTCAAAGACGATTTTAACCAGTTGATTCTGGGAAACTTTCACGGGAGAGTGCATCAGCCACTTTGTTAGAAGCTCCTGAGATGTGTTGGATGTCGAAATCAAAATCTTGGAGAGCTAAACTCCACCGAAGAAGTTTTTTGTTATTTCCCGTGGCGGTATGAAGCCACCGTAGCACAGCATGGTCGGTTTGCAGGTGGAAATGCCGTCCCCAAACATATGGGCGTAGCTTTTCCATAGCATAGACAATGGCATAACATTCTTTTTCACTGACTGACCAGTTGCTTTCCCTCTCAGACAGCTTCTTGCTGAGAAACACTACAGGGTGGAATTCTTGATCCGGTCATTCCTGCATTAAAACTGCTTCCACACCACGCTCGGACGCATCTGTGATTACTAGGAATGGTTTGTCAAAGTCTGGGGCCCTTAGTACAGGGTCAGACATGAGTGTCGCTTTAAGCTGGTTAAAGGCCTTCTGACACTCTTCGGTCCACATAACAGCATTTGGCTGTTTCTTTTTGGTTAGGTCTGTCAGTGGGGCGGCGATTTGGCTGTATTGCGGTACAAATCGCCTGTGATAACCGGCCAAGCCTAAGAAGGATTGAGCCTGTTTCTTTGACTTTGGGACAGGCCACTTTTGGATAGCAACCAATTTGGCCTGTAGGGGGTTGATAGTTCCTTGACCCACCTGGTGTCCAAGGTAAGTCACTCTGTTTAGGCCTATTTGACACTTCTTAGCCTTAACAGTTAGTCCTGCCTCCCTTATGCGCTCAAAGACTTTTTTTAGATGTTCCAGGTGTTCTGCCCAGCAATCCGAAAATATGGCCACATCATCAAGGTAGGCGACTGCATATTCTCCAAATCCCGCTAGGAGACCATCTACAAGTCTTTGGAAGGTGGCGGGTGCATTCCGCAGCCTGAAAGGGAGTACATTAAATTCATACAGCCCGACATGGGTGATGAAGGCTGACCTTTCCTTGGCGGATTCATCTAGCGGTACCTGCCAGTACCCCTTGGTTAAGTCCAAGGTAGAGATGAACTGGGCCCATCCCAGTTTCTCTAATAGTTCATCTGTGCATGGCATTGGATAGTTGTTTGGGCGAGTTACAGCATTTAGCTTACAGTAATCCATGCAAAAATGTATCTCCCCATCTGGTTTGGGAACTAGAACCACTGGAGATGCCCATGCACTTCCAGAGGGACAGATTACACCCATCTGTAACATATCCTGGATCTCCCGTTCTATAGCAGTTTTAGCTTGACACCCGGTAAGGTTGGGCTCTAATTGGGTGAGCATTACCTGTGTCAATGGCGTGGTATGCCCATTCAGTCAGTCCTGGGGTAGCTGAGAACTTCAGCGCGTAGCTAGTGCACAGCTCCTGGATCTGCTGTTGCTGCATATGCCCAAGGGTCATGGAGAGGTTCACCTCTTCCACACCACCATCACTTTACCCTTCATAGTAGACACCTTCAGGCCACTCAGCGTCATCTCCTCCCTGGGCTGTAAACTGACAAACCTTTAATTCTCTGGAATAAAAGGGCTTTAGAGAATTAATATGGTATACTTAGGCTTTCAGTTGGAGGTGGGGAATGCTATGAGATAATTAACAGCTCCCAGGTGCTCCTGGACTGTGAATGGCCCTTCCCACGACGCTTCCATTTTATGGGCCTGGAGCGCCTTTAAGACCATGACCTGGTCTCCTACTTTGAAGGAACGCTCTCTGGCATGTTTATCATACCAGGCTTTTTGCTCTTTTTGAGCATCCTGTAGGTTTTCTTTAGCAAGGGCTAGAGAGGTTCGGAGGGTGTTTTGTAGGTTGGTTACAAAGTCCAGAATGTTAGTTCCTGGAGAAGGTGTAAATCCCTCCCATTGCTGCTTCACCAACTGTAATGGCTCCTTAACCTTGCGGCCATATACAAGTTCAAATGGTGAAAACCCTAAACTGGGATGTGGTACAGCTCTGTAGGCAAAGAGCAACTGCTGCAACACTAGGTCCCAATCATTGGAGTGCTCATTTACGAATTTATGTATCAGGGCCCTCAAAGTTCCATTAAACTTCTCCACCATGCCATTTGTTTGATGGTGGTAAGGGGTGGCAACCAAGTTATTTACCCCATGAGCTTCCCAAAGGCTTTCCATAGTTCCTGCCAAGAAATTAGTTCCTGGATCTGTGAGGATGTTGGAGGACCAACCTACCCTGGCAAAAATGTCTGCTAGTGCCTGGCACACACTTTTAGCCCTGGTGTTGCTTTGAGCTACTGCTTCCGGCCATCGGGTGGCAAAATCCATGAAAGTACTGCTTCCCTCTGGGTGTCTTTTTCAGAAAAGGACCCAGAATATCCACAGTTACTCGCTGAAATAGAACTTCAATGGCT
This sequence comes from Caretta caretta, assembly GCF_965140235.1. Classification (NCBI taxonomy): domain Eukaryota; kingdom Metazoa; phylum Chordata; order Testudines; family Cheloniidae; genus Caretta; species Caretta caretta. The sequence continues at coordinate 6,027,076 of NC_134232.1, forward strand.
GGAGAGGGGCTTTGACCTGGTCTTGGAGTTTTCCCACTTTTTGGCATACCTCACAAGACCGGACATAGGTAGAAACATCCTTGTCCATTCCCTCCCAGTGGAATGACCTCCCCAAATGGTCTTTGGTCCTGTTCACCCCAGCATGGCCACTAGGATGATCGTGGGCTAAACTCAAGAGCTTGACCCGGTACTTAGTTGGAACTACCAACTGTCTTTGAGGATGCCAGTCTTCCTGGTGTCCACCAGAAAGAGTTTCCTTGTATAAAAGTCCTCTTTCTACAACAAACCTGGATCGATTAAAAGAGCTGAGAGGCAGTGGGTTGCTCCGTGCCACCATCCAAGCTCTCTGGAGGCTTTCATCTACTTCCTGTTCGGTCTGGAACTGTTCCCTTGATGCTGGAGACATCAGTTCGTCATTGGATTGTGGACCTATGCTTGGTCCCTCTGGAAGCGATGTAGGGGATGGGGCTGTTTCTGTGGACTGTGAACCGCTCTCTGCTGGTGCACTATGTTGGGGTTCAGGCTCCGGCTGAGCCTCTTGTGTAGGGTTATCGGCTGCTGCTGGTTCAGGTTTGGTGGGGCCCTCTGGTGTTGGGGTTGCAAGTACTGGATTCAGTGCTGGCAATGGGTCTGGTGCTGGTTGTTCCGCTGATTCCAGTTCTGGGACTGGCTCTGTCTGGGTCTCTGGGACTGGATCCACTACTGCTGTTGCAGACATTGGCCTGGGGTCCAGGTCCATCACCTCTGACTGGGTCCTGGTAGAAGTTTCTGGAACAGAGCTAGATGTGACGGCTTGTTTAGCCTGGCTGCGGGTGACCATTCCCACTCTCTTGGCTCACTTCACATGATTGGCCAAGTCTTCTCCCAACAGCATGGGGATGGGATAATCATCATAGACTGCAAAAGTCCATGTTCCTGACCAGCCCTGGTACTGGACAGGCAACTTGGCTGCAGGCAAATTGAAAGAGTTTGACTTGAAGGGTTGAATCATCACTTGGATCTCCAGGTTGATTAAATTGGGGTCCACTAAGGAAGCATGGATAGCCAACACTTGTGCTCCGATATCCCTCCACGCGGTGACCTTCTTCCCGCCCACACTCACAGTTTCCCTCCGCTCCAAGGGTATCTGGGAGGTATCTGGGCCTGAGGACCTCTGGTGTGATTCCGGTGCAATGAACTGTAATCTGTTGGGGCTCTTGGGGCAGTTGGCCTTTACATGCCCCAGCTCGTTACATTTAAAACATCATCCAGCTGACGGGTCACTGGGGCGAGGTGGGTTGCTGGAGAATGGTCTGGCGGGACGATAAGGTGGCTGGAGGGTTCCTTGGGGATAGGTGGGGCCTTGGGCTGCCCCCGGTAGTAGGGTGTGGTCTGAGGTTGTCCCTTCTGGTATCCACTCCAACTGCGACCAGTTTTTTTTCTTTTTTGCCACCTCCACCCATTTGGCTCCAACCTCCCCCACCTCGATTACAGTTTTGGGCTTCCCATCTAGGATGTATCTTTCTATTTCCTCAGGAACACCCTCTAAGAACTGCTCCATTTGCATTAGGAAGGGCAAATCTTCTGGAGATTTAACACTTGCTGCTGATATCCAGTCATCCCAATGTTTCACAATGTGGTAGGCATGTCGGGTAAATGACATGTCTGGTTTCCACCTTAGGGCTCTGAACCGCCGATGGGAATGCTCGGGTGTTAGCCCCATTCTGACTCTTGCCTTGGTTTTAAACAGTTCATACTGGTTCATTTATTCCTTAGGCATTTCAGCTGCCACCTCAGCTAAGGGTCCACTGAGCTGCGGCCTCAGCTCTACCATGTATTGGTCTGTAGAGATGCTGTACCCAAGGCAGGCCCTTTCGAAGTTTTCTAAGAAGGCCTCCGTATCATCGCCTGCCTTGTAGGTGGGGAACTTTCTGGGATGGAAAGTGGTACCTGTAGAAGGATTGCTCAGGTTTGTTGGTATATTCTGCTGAGCCTTTGCCTTCTCCATCTCCAGTGCATGCTTCCTCTCTTTTTCCTTCTCCTCCTCTGCATGCTTCCTCTCTTTTTCTTTCTCCTCCATTTCTTTGGCCCTTGCCTCCATTTCATAGAATCATAGAATATCAGGGTTGGAAGGGACCTCTGGAGGCCATCTAGTCCAACCCCCTGCCCAGAGCAGGACCAATCCCAACTAAATCATCCCAGCCAGGGCTTTGTCAAGCCTGACCTTAAAAACTTCTAAGGAAGGGGATTCCACCACCTCTCTAGGTAACACATTCCAGTGTTTCACCACCCTCCTAGTGAAATAGTGTTTCCTAATATCCAACCTAAACCTCCCCCACTGCAACTTGAGACCATTCCTCCTTGTCCTGTCATCTGCTATCACTGAGAATAGTCTAGATCCATCCTCTTTGGATCCACCTTTCAGGTAGTTAAAAGCAGCTATCAAGTCCCCTCTCATTCTTCTCTTCCATAGACTAAACAATCCCAGTTCCCTCAGCCTCTCCTCATAAGTCAGTTTCTTTTTCCCTTGCCTCCATTTCTTTCCGTATGAGTTCTATCTGTTTTTCATGTTCCTTTTGTTTTTCCTCAGCCTCAAATCTGGCTAATTCCAGCCTTTTTTGAACCGTGGAGTCTGTCATCCTAACCTCTCCGTTTTTAACTAACTTTACACCCAAGAGTTAGAAAGAAAACAAAACAAAAAAACTTGGCTTGTAAAATTTTGCTGTGCTGTAATATGATACCTATATTCTCTGATAGTGATTGTCAGCCTACAGAAAAATCCTAAAAAAAAACAAAAAAAAAAAACTCTAACACCTTTGTCTCCAGGCACATAGGCAGAAAACCCCTCTAGTTGCTCTTAGGTAAAAAAAAAAAAACTTCTTCAGGTCTGTGAAGACTGGTGAATTTCCCTGCAGGAAGTTAACTACCCTGCCTTTAGGTGGAGAAAACTCTAGCTCACAAAAGACAATTCCCTTTTGTCTCTGCTCTGGCCCCAAAGCAGAGGGAAAAAAACCTCTAACTGCTTTCAGCCAAAAAGCTGCTTTTTAGCAGCCCAAAGGAAAAAAAATTCCTTTTTAAGATCTGTGCTTCTTGTTCAAAAAAATCAAAATCCTTTAAAAAAAAAAAAAACCCCAAAACTAACACCTTTGTCTCCAGGCAAATAGATAGAAAACCCCTCTAGTTGCTCTTAGGTAAAAAACTCTAACTGCTTTCAGTTAGAAACCTGCTTTCCAGCAGCCCAAAGGAAAAATAAATCCCTTTTAAAATCTGTGCTTCTGGTTCAAAAAATCTCAAATTGATCTCAAAATGATTTTAAATTAATACCACCACTCCCACTATGTCAAGGTTCCTTCCCCACTCTGAACACTAAGGTACAAATGTGGGAACCTGCATGAAAACCTCCTAAGCTTACTTTTATCAGCTTAGGTTAAAACTTCCCCAAGGTACAAACTATTTTACCTTTTGCCCTAGGACTTTTGCTGCCACCACCAAACCAAAATAATAACCTGTATTATTTTATTAGGAAAGAGTCCACTTGGAAATATCTTTCCCCCCAAAATCCTCCCAAACATTACCCCCCCTTTCCTGGGGAAGGTTTGATAAAAATCCTCATCAATTTGCATAGGTGACCACAGACCCAAACCCTTGGATCTTAAGAACAATGAAAAAGCATTCAGTTTCTTAAAAGAAGAATTTTAATAGAAGAAAAAGTAAAAAGAATCACCTCTGTAAAATCAGGATGGTAAATACCTTACAGGGTAATTAGATTCAAAGCACAGAGAATCCCTCTCGGCAAAACCTTAAGTTAGCAAAAGACACAAAAATAGGAATATTCATTCCATTCAGCACAGCTTATTTTCTCAGCCATTTAAAGAAATCAGAATCTAACACATATCTAGCTAGATTACTTACTAAGTTCTAAGACTCCATTCCTGTTCTGTCCCCGCGAAAAGCATCACAGAGATAGAGAGAAAGAGGCTTTTTTTCTCCCTCCTCCCAGCTTTTGAAAGTATCTTGTCTCCTCATTGGTCATTTTGGTCAGGTGCCAGCGAGGTTATCCTAGCTTCTTAACCCTTTACAGGTGAAAGGGTTTTTCCTCTAGCTAGGAGGGATTTTAAAGGTGTTTGCCCTTTCCTTTATATTTATGACATAGGGAGAGCCGTGAGCAACTGCCCCCAAGCTCACTAATGATCAGTCATTGGCATCCACTCTCAGCAGCCCGACCCAGGTAAACAGGACTCACTTGGTCTCTTGCTCAGGCAGAAATCAAAGGATGGACACAGGCTTCCTACTCCAGCAGGGTCAGAGAGCTGGGAGACAGGAATGGTTCTAGGAGGCAGGGGGGTCCGATGGGTAGAGCGCGAGGCGAGGATGGGGGAGACCTGGCTGCTATGTCTGCTCCGTGACCTTGGACCAGGTGCTTCACTGCATTGTATGTCTTGTCTCTTTCAGCTCTCAGCAGTCGGGGGGTGGAGGCTCTTTTCCTGTGTGTCTGTGCAGCGCCTAGGGTCCTGATCTCACCTGGAGTCTCCGGCCACCCTGAAATGAGGTATAAGTGGACAGAGAGGCAGCATGGTCCAGCAGTTAGAGCAGAGGAATGGGGACTCTGGAGTCAGACCGATTTACACAGGGGATCTGGCTCTGCTTTTGACCTCAGTGCTCCTGCCTGCCACTCCTTGGTGGAATTAGCTAAGAGATTCCCCAGCAGACCGAGCCTCTCCTGGCTAAATCTCCTCCCCGCGCTTAGTTCATTATCTGAGTGCTGGCAGGGCCAGGCTGCTGGCTGCGGCCCTCAGGGCTGAGCAGTTAGAAGTGCTCCTGGATCTCTTCAGGGATTTGAAGGCTAGAAGAGGCCATTGTGTTCATCTTGGCTGAGCCCGAGGAGAGACACTTGCTGCTTTACAACCCGACGGAGCGAAGGCGTGACCATCAGGGCGATAGCAGGGCTGGTGGCTCATGGGAGGCCAGTCTCTGGTCCCAATTCTCTGCACCTGGTCATTCGCACCAGTGCACAGTGGGGGCAAACGGCTACCAAGGATGCCACTCTGCCCCAGTGTAAATGATGGTGCAAGATGCCCGGCTATGGGGAATCCAGCCTGGTGACACTTTTCCCATGCTCCACCCAGGGCTGGATGAACCTATTGCTGGGCCCTTTGACAAAACCCCCTCATGTCTGCCCCCTCTCCCCCCCCCCCCAGGGCAACCCACCATGCCCCTCACCGCAGCTCCCTGTGCTTGTAGCAGGTCTTGAAGCTGTTGCTGAGTGAGTCCTGCAGGCAGAGAAGAGGGGATGTGGGCAGCCAGATGCCGGGTGAGCCCTAGTGCAGGAGCTGGCCCCATGGCAGCAGCAAGGAGACCCAGCACTGCCCGACCCACTGCCCACTCCACCGGGGCAAGGGGGCCAAACCTGAAGCAGTGGAGTTGCGACCTGGCACATGAAGTTGCAGCCCTGCTCAGGTTGCCCTCATCCTGAAGTTGATCCTATGCACATGCCTGAGTTGCCCATGCCTTACTCCGGCACTGGCTTCACCTGTTTGAGCTCTGATCAAGACAGATCATGCCAGGCTGGCACCCATGGGCTAACGCAGCAGAGCGGCCTGTGTAAAGCAGATGGTGGCTGCCGCCCTTTCGGGGGACTCCCTGCTCCTGTCCGCTCCCTCCCCACCTGCCGCTCGCTCCTCTCCTCCCCTTCTCACCTCGCCTCCCACTCGCTCCTCTTCGCCCCCCCCAACCCCTGCTCGTTCCTGTCCGCTCCCTCCCCGCCTGCCGCTCGCTCCTCTCCACCCCTTCTCACCTCGCCCCCCCACTTGCTCCTCTCTGCCCCCCATCACCTGTCACTCACTCCTCTCCACCCCCCCGACCCCCGCACACTCCTCGCCTCACCCCCCCCACCTGCTGCTCATTCCTGTCCGCTCCCTCCCCGCCTCCTGCTTGCTCCTCTCCAACCCATTCCACCCCCCACCCCCCGCAGGCAGTGGGCAGAACCTCGGGGAAAGGCCGGAGTGGGGGCAGAGCATCAGGGCAGGGCCACAGTTCCAGCACCAGGGCCCACAAAAGGTTCATCCAGCCCTGCATGTGACCCTGGATTTGGGTGGAAAGCAGCTGAGACGCTTTCCTGGCTTCTCCCCTTTTCCTAATACACCCCATGGCCCCTCTTCAAACAACACAATTCAGCTTCTCAGAATCACAAGGGCCACAGGGATTGTACCCTGCTCTTCTGGGGCGTCCCCCAGCCCAGAGACACCATCCCCATGGGGAAAGGACGGTGCTATTTGAGCTGGCATCTGGACATCAGCTCTGCCAGCTCTTGGCCAGTCAATCCAGTCTCCTTATTTCAAGGCGAAAGCTAGGCTGCACTCACATACCAGAGCTGAAACCAGAGCCCTGCTTTCAGGCTGGCGCTGTACCCACTGCACCAGGCTGCCTTTGCCCTGGCACAACCCCCAGCTGGGTCAGTACTTTGGTATGGAGAAACCAGGGAGTATCCCTTTAAATGCTGGGGGAGCCCTCGGGCGGCACTCACAGAGTTCTATTACAGAGGCCACGAGCCCCAAACTGCAGCAGTGTGCGGATCAGTGGCCTCCAAACTCTGGGGCAGCCCCACCCCGGGTGATGCAGAGGAATGTTTGGGGGGGCTGGAGGCAGAGGCGGATTTGGGAGGCCCTGGGCCAGAGCAAGTGGGGGCACCTCCCCACCCCTTCCGACTGCAGTCCCCCTCCAACCCCTTACCCTACACTCCTGCTGGGGAGTGGGGGAAGCACCCATGCCCCAACCCCACTCCCCAGCAGGAGTACCAGGCGAGCGGGTGTAGTGGATCGGGCTGCAGGGGCACCCACTTTTCTGGGGGCCCCTCAATTGGCGGGGTCCCCTGGGCACGAGCTCTATTGGCCCAGTGGCTAATCCCAGTGGCAAGCCTTGAGCCAGCCCCCATGGGGCCACCCAGCCATGCTCCACCCCCCAACTCTGCCACTGACCCAGCTCCCAGATGCAGCTCCCCTCCCGGGCCCAGCCTCGGCTCCCGGCCGCAGCTTCCGCTCCTGCCCCCAGCCCCGCCCGCAGCTGCAGCCCCTGGCCATCCCACACAGATCAGGTAAAGCAGAGCATCTACTTCCAGACACTGTCTGCTTGGCATTCCAGTAGCATGCCTTCAGCCTGAGCTTTCCCAGGGCCCAACCAAGGCAATGAAGAAATTAAAAGCAGCTTCTGGCCAGATCTCTGAAACTTGTGAGGCAGAAACATTCCCAAGCCTGGCTGCAAGAGAGCAGGGACTGTTGTCTTGCTTTGTGTCTGTCCAGTGCTGGGCGCCATGGGGGCCCAGTGCTGGATGGGGCTCCTCGGTGCTACGGCAACACAAATAATCAGAATCATTCTGCAGGCTCAGGGTAGGAGTCCACGCCACGGCAGCTTCCTGAATGAATGGTCCTTTGCCTTTCGCCAGCACCGTTCCATCCCAACAGCTTCCTCAGCTTGCTGGGAAGCAGGCCCTGACTTATAAACCCACCATACTCCATCTAGCTGCTCGAGGGAGGCAGGGAGTGTGGGTTACCCAGAGCCATGAGCCTCATGGCTGCACCCTCCTGTCAGGATACGCAGTCTCCAGCAGGATGGAGCTGCAGCACTTCCATTAGATGCCACCGGAGCCAGGTTTACAATGCAGGGATTAGCCACGCTGAGTACAAACTCGCCTGGACCCCCTGGGTGAGCCCTCAGGGCGACTGACCCGGGCCACTGCTTGCCACTATTACCGTGGCTCCACTGCTATACTGAGCATGCAAAGAGCACTCGCAGGAGTACATCGACGTGAGCAGGGAATCACAGCCCCAGCTCCGAGCGTAGCCGTAGCCTGGGTCTGAACGGATTGAGTGGGGGTTTGTCAAGTGGGACTGGGAGTCAGGAGACCTGCATTCTGCTCCTGCCTCTGATCTGCTGGGTGATGCTGGGCAAGTCTCTTCCCCCCTCTGTGCCTCAGTTTCCCCATCTTGTCTGCCCCACAGATAGGCTGAGGAAGCTGTTGGGATGGAACGGTGCTGGGGAAAGGCAAAGGACCATTCATTCAGGAAGCTGCCGTGGCATGGACCCCTACCCTGAGCCTGCAGAATGATTCTGATTGATTATTTGTGTTGCCGTAGCACCGAGGAGCCCCATCCAGCACTGGGCCCCCATGGCGCCCAGCACTGGACAGACACAAAGCAAGACAACAGTCCCTACTCTCTTGCAGCCAGGCTTGGGAATGTTTCTGCCTCACAAGCTTCAGAGATCTGGCCAGAAGCTGCTTTTAATTTCTTCATTGCCTTGGTTGGGCCCTGGGAAAGCTCAGGCTGAAGGCATGCTACTGGAATGCCAAGCAGACAGTGTCTGGAAGTAGATGCTCTGCTTTACCCAATCAGTGTGGGGGAGAGGGGTGTCTTGGGGGATGGAGCCAGGTCTGCACTACAGATCTACATCGGTGTAATGACGTGGCTCAGCTGTGTGAAAAATCCAGCGACAGAGTGACACCGACCTGACCCTGGTGTAGACAGAGCTACGGCGACAGGAGAGCTTCTCCTGTCAACACAGCGACTACCTCTCGGGGAGGTGGATTAACTACACTGGCAGGAATCCATCCCGTCAACAGACGAGCATCTTCACTCAAGTGACACCGGTGCAGCGCGGTACGTGACGACAAGCCCTAAAGACAAACAGCGCCTCTGTCCTAGGAGCCAGAGGACATGCAATGCCAGCCCGCAGGAGCAGGCCCTGGTGCATGCCAGAGGAGTGGAGGGGAGAAGCAGGCTCTGTTCAGCACAGGAGTCTTGGCACCATGTCATCCTACTGCAGTGATGAGTGGACGATGCAGTTTGGGAGATGATGCCCCTACAAGGGGGGTGGGGAGGGCATCCTCTGCCTCCCACGGGGATCTGCAAGGGCTGGAGGGAACAGCTCATTGCTGAGGATCGTCCAGGGCCTGCCTCGCCTGCCATGGTGAATTCCAGCTTCATTAGAATGTCATCTCCCCCAAAGCACTGCCTGAGGCAGGAAGCCGGGCAGATGGGGCTGATCTCGCCCCTATGGGATAATTCCAGGAAAATCTCTGAAGGCCCGTGGGGCTGCCCATTACCACTGCTGACCTGATGTCCTCTCCCTCCCGGCGCTCCGGTAATGAGCTCTGGGCAGTCTCCAGGCAGGCAATGCGGTGTGACGTGGAATCCCCTGTTAAGGAGACAAGTGCTGGCTGCATGGAAACGACCCCAAGTCCCTGGGAGGTGACAGGCCAGAAGCCTGCAGCTTGGCCCGGCTAATATGTCTGGGTCGGTGAGAGAAGAGATGAATCAGAATAATGCAAATATGTGGGGCTCGATTGCACTCTGACTTACCCCCACTGATGCCAGTGGGCTTCCTCCAGATTGACACCAGCGGGAGAATTCCCCCGACTCCAGCAGGACCTGACTCCAGCAGGGGCTGGACACCCATCTCGCTCTTTGGATGGGATCTGAAGCTGCTCAGGACCTTGCAGGGATGGACGGTTAAAAATTCCCTTTGTGCTGGGACCTGACACGTGATGGGCCCGATTGCCACCCCTCCACCCACCTGCCTTTGCCCCTCGTGTTGTCATTCACTCCTGTGCAACATGGGTGTCAGTCGCTCCCTTTCTGCCCTGATGGCATCTCATCCCCTCTGGGCACATGACTGCACCGTAGACCCCTGGTTGGACACTCGCTGCTGCTGCCCAGATGGAACTGCATGAAAACCAGTCACCATGCCCAGCCAACAGACATCAAAACGCAGAAGAGTTCATCTGCCCTTGCTGCTCCCCTCTCCTACGCTTGGAACTTTTTAGGGCCAGATTCTGCTCTCCCAATGTAATTCCTGGAGGCAACTGAGATCTGGCCCCACCACGCTAGGTGCTGTATGTACAGCCCCAAGGAGCTGAAATGGACAAAGGGTAGGAGAGGAAACAGAAAGGTGGAGGGCCTTCCACCACAGGGAGGTAGGAATTGAACGCAGGGCTCCCAAGGTTCAGTCTAGTGCCCGACCATTAAACCACACTTGCTAAGTGGACAAGAAGAGGAAGAACTTGACTGAATGCTGTCCCATCCCCCAGCAGGCTGGGCAAGTGAAGGATTGTTCCCTGCCCTAAATATTTGTGTGTTAGGTCCAGGTCTAGTTTTAAATCTCTCCCACTACTTTTCTTAAGAGCCTTCCACAGTCTACCAAGTCCCACCATCCGACTCCTCTTTTCCCCCATCTCTCTGCATTTCCTTTTGCTCAGTTGAATCTGGCTCCTGCTAGACACGGAGAAGGCCAGGCAGCCTCTTGGAGCAGTAGCTGAAGAACTGCTAGGTCGGATTTCACTTTGAAATAAGCAGATGGAGCAGACAGATGGAGGAATGGAGTTATATATATATTCTTATATTACACACATACACACACACCAAATAAGCAAGAAGATGAAGATGAAACCGGGTCCCACAATAACTCCGGCACCGTAGCTATGGTAACGTGCACACACGATTCCGGAGAGTTGCCGGAGAAGAAACCTTTGTGCTCAAACGGAGCTTTTTTTATCATTAATATTTAACTAAGTGATAACAGCTGCACCAGCGGGTGGATTTTCACCTGCCAAAACTCTGGCTTCCACCTCGCAGCCAAGGGGAGGGCAAAAGGGGCACCACAATTTGTTCCCATTACCGCAAGCTGTGGTGGGTGGCCTTTTTTGCGGAGGAAACTGGCTTTTCTGGGCAGCCGGGCGGTTGAGGCTTGGGGAAGGGACCCAGAGAGCAGGGAGCTGGTGACAGGCTCCCCCTAGGTGGAGACAGGACATCTCCACAGCTGCTCTTAGCCCACCAGCCCCACTAACAGGCCCAGGCTGGGAGGCTCGTTCCCAGAGGCAATGAAGCTAAGCTCTTTGAGTCCTCCTGAATCGGTGCTACCCTGGAGGCCAGGGAGGCTGCTGGTAAAACTATCCCATGTAGGCAAGCCCTTAGCTAAACCAGTTTAACTAATCCAGTGCTGCAAGACTGTGTGTTGTCTCTCCCTGAATCTCTTCCATGAGAAGCGCACCCCAACTCCAGACACCTGGTGTTGCTGTCTCCCCGAAAGGAACGACCAGCCTGCTTTGGGATGACTCAGATGGGACACACAGGAGCAGACACCCACAGCATGTGTCTTCACTGCAGATTTGGTCCCTGGGTTAGCCTCGTCCGGGCACGAGCAGCTACGCTGCAAAGCCCTACCCAAGTTAGGGTCCGTCTACACTACAGCGGCACAGCTGTGGGGTTGCAGCTGTGTCACTATAGCGCCATAGTGCAGACGCTCCCTGTATCGATGGAAGGGGTTTTTCTGCAGATGACTAAACTAATCGCCTTTTATGATGAGATTACTGGTTCTGTGGATGAAGGGAAAGCAGTGGATGTATTGTTTCTTGACTTTAGCAAAGCTTTTGACACGGTCTCGCACAGTATTCTTGTCAGCAAGTTAAGGAAGTATGGGCTGGATGAATGCACTATAAGGTGGGTAGAAAGCTGGCTAGATTGTCGGGCTCAACGGGTAGTGATCAATGGCTCCATGTCTAGTTGGCAGCCGGTATCAAGTGGAGTGCCCCAAGGGTCGGCCCTGGGGCCGGTTTTGTTCAATATCTTCATAAATGATCTGGAGGATGGTGTGGATTGCACTCTCAGCAAATTTGCGGATGATACTAAACTGGGAGGAGTGGTAGATACGCTGGAGGGCAGGGATAGGATACAGAAGGACCTAGACAAATTGGAGGATTGGGCCAAAAGAAATCTGATGAGGTTCAATAAGAATAAGTGCAGGGTCCTGCACTTAGGACGGAAGAACCCAATGCACAGCTACAGACTAGGGACTGAATGGCTAGGCAGCAGTTCTGCGGAAAAGGACCTAGGGGTGACAGTGGACGAGAAGCTGGATATGAGTCAGCAGTGTGCCCTTGTTGCCAAGAAGGCCAATGGCATTTTGGGATGTATAAGTAGGGGCATAGCGAGCAGATCGAGGAATGTGATCGTTCCCCTCTATTCGACATTGGTGAGGCCTCATCTGGAGTACTGTGTCCAGTTTTGGGCCCCACACTACAAGAAGGATGTGGATAAATTGGAGAGAGTCCAGCGAAGGGCAACAAAAATGATTAGGGGTCTGGAACACATGACTTCTGAGGAGAGGCTGAGGGAGCTGGGATTGTTTAGCCTGCAGAAGAGAAGAATGAGGGGGGATTTGATAGCTGCTTTCAACTACCTGAAAGGGGGTTCCAAAGAGGATGGCTCTAGACTGTTCTCAATGGTAGCAGATGACAGAACGAGGAGTAATGGTCTCAAGTTGCAGTGGGGGAGGTTTAGATTGGATATTAGGAAAAACTTTTTCACTAAGAGGGTGGTGAAACACTGGAATGCGTTACCTAGGGAGGTGGTAGAATCTCCTTCCTTAGAGGTTTTTAAGGTCAGGCTTGACAAAGCCCTGGCTGGGATGATTTAACTGGGAATTGGTCCTGCTTCGAGCGGGGGGTTGGACTAGATGACCTTCTGGGGTCCCTTCCAACCCTGATATTCTATGATTCTATGATTCTATGTAGATAAGCCACCTCTTTGAGAGACGGTACCTCAGTGGAGAGAAAAATTCTTCCATTAGCCCAGCTGCATTTACAGCAGGGATTAGGTCAACCAAACTACAGCACTCAGGGGGAGCAACAACATAGCTAGGTCGATCTAATTCTTCAGTGTAGACCAAGTCTTCCCCTGTCCTCACTGGTGCTGCACTCCCTGGTGTGTCACTAGGACTTCTGGGGACGTATCCCATAGGTCTTAGTGCTGCAGTAGGTCTGTGATTCTTTCCCAGGGAATGGTGGGAGAACCCGACTGTCCTTTTGGGGGGGAATTGTGGGAAGGCATTGGAGGACTGTCAGCAGTGCTTAATTTGTGATGAAACAGGTGCCAGGGCTCAAGCAATTAGGTGCCAGGACTCAAAGCATTTTTTTACATTCATAACTAATGCAGCAAGCCCAGAGGTGCCAGGACTATTAATTGCCAAGTCTAGACATGCCAGGGCTCAGCCCTGCAATCCCTGGGCACAAATTAAGCACTGACTGTCAGCACTTGAAGGGTTTTGCCTGCGTCCTCACTGCAAAGTGAGTAGTTGGCCAGCCCGAGTGAGAGTGGCACCTAGCCCCAACAGGGCCAGTTAGTCTGGGTTGAAAGAAAACACCACTTAACTTGGGTTTTGTGTGCGGCCGGGAGGGGGGTTGAGGCAACACCCAAGCACATGTAACCCACACACCTCCAGGGTGTGGTGTTCTGTCCCATCTAGTGGCACCGAGACCACTTAGAGAGAGCTCATGAGTCCGCTCTACAGACAGTTGGCTTTTAGCTCGTGTGGTAGAGGCTCATACACTAAGCTCCAGAGGTCCCTTAGTGGTTGCCACCCACTTGTAACACCAACAGACCCCGGTTGTCTGCAGGCGGGATCGAACCTGGGACCTCTGGAGCTTAGTGCATGAGCCTCTACTGCATAAGCTAAAAGCCAACTGCCTGTAGAGCAGACTCATAATCTCTCGCTCTGTATGTTCCACTCCATGCATCCAATGAAGTGGGTTTTAGCCCACGAAAGCTTATGCCCAAATACATTTGTTAGTCTCTAAAGTGCCACAAGGACTCCTCATTTTTTCTCTCTAAGTGATCTCGGTGCCACTAGATGAGACAGAACACCATGCCCTGGCGGTGTGTAGGTTACACACAAGCCCAATCTGCAGCTAAGACACATCCACTCACATGTCCACTCACTTCTCCCATGAGTGCTGCCCTCCCAGCAGAGGACAGAGGGTTTCAACAGTTACCCCTGTGGGTGGTGAATCTGCTGGAGACAAAACTGTCTCCAACCTGCTGCCTGGCCGCCTCCCGCTGCCCTGCCACCCTGGGAAAGCCTGGCTCTTGCAAGAGCCTCCCCAGTTGTAACTGTCCCCAAACCTTCCTGCAGGAGGCACCAGGGAGTGGCATGGGCAGGGGAGTATGGTTGCCCCTTTGGCCCAAGCGGCCTAGCCAATATTCAGGGCCTAGCAGGGTTGTTCCAGTTCGGAGGAGAAACTGAGGACACAAGTCCTGTCTAGTCTTGGGGTGATCTTGTGTAGTCACAAAGAACATCCACAAAGCCCAGTTTCCCTGCACACAATAGAAACAAACAACAGCAGGCAGCTTCTTCCTTGCTCAGAAATCCCCACATCTGCCCCTCCAGCAGGCTCTATGCCGAAGAAACCCTGCCTCTCTGCTTCTTCTCAGGACCATGCTCACAACTCCTTCTCCTGGCCGTCGGCTTCCAACACACTCAGCCTGCACCTGAGATCCTAGCCCCTGTGTTTGCATCCAGGGAAGCCCTTTGGTCCACACAGACCCACTATGTAGCCTCTTGCCTTGGGCTGCCGCCAACATTGTCTTTACTAGGGGAAAGGGCTCGATTGCTGAGCCCGAAAAAGAGCGTTTAGCAGCCCCCTGCAGATTTTAACGAGGCCTGTGATTGTCTTTGCCTCTTGCCTGCTGCCAGCCGTCAGCGACAGTCCATTACTGCAGGCTCAGGAGGAGGCCAGAGGAAGGGGACTTATTAATTGTTCCAAGAAGATCCTGTAATAGCTGACGTGCCTGAACATGTATCGATGGCAATTTGCCTGAATCCCCAGCATTATTTTGCATTCTATATTTCCTGGGCCACAGGGGTTGATGAGCGAGCTGGATTTACCATCGGCCTTTTCTCCTGTATGAAATTCTGTCCATCTGAGAAAGGTTCATGATTATTGGCAGCAAATTTTAATTGGGGATTGGCAACTCTGGGTACGTTACTCACACTGGTTGTGTCCCAAAATAACACCAAGCACAACCTACGTCAGCAGCACGGAGCGCTGGGCACGTGCTCCATCTGGGTAGGTGTGTGTCACCCTCTGCGGGTGGGTGGTCTGAGCAGGCCCGGGGGAGGTGGGCAGACAGGCAGACACAGGAGCGAGACATAGACACAGCATGGGGGGGCTCGGCCATCTCATCCCAGCCTCCAGGTGGCATTAAAAAGCAATCTCCTGGCATGTGAGCTGCCTCTCTCTGCTTCAGGGCAGGGGCAGGGTACAGAGGGGCAGTTTGTCGCTCCCTGGCCTCCGTCTTAGGGAGAAGTTTCTGAACTAGGAGAGGGACAGTGTCTGCAGATTACACCTAGCTCTCACTTACCATAGATCTCAGAACACTTTACAAAGGAGGTCAAGATCATAGAATCATAGAATATCAGGGTTGGAAGGGACCTCAGGAGGTCATCTAGTCCAACCCCTGCTCAAAGCAGGACCAATCCCCAATTTTTGCCCCAGATCCCTAAATGGCCCCCTCAGGGATTGAACTCACAACCCTGGGTTTAGCAGGCCAATGCACAAACCACTGAGCTATCCCTCCATTTTACAGAAGAGGAAACTGAGGCACAGGGAGGGGAAGTGACTTGCCCAATGTCAGTCTCCTCTGGGTTCTATCCACTAGGTCACACTACCTCTCTTAAAAGGGAACCAGGCACAGAAGCTGCCCAGCATTCGGCACATCCAGGCGGAGTGCAGATGCTGCAGCATTGGAGGAGGAATGCTGAGCGAATAACCTGCCGGCGTTTCAGAAGCCACCCAGAAGCCCCACCCCACCAGAGGGGAGCGTGCCTTTTGGGTTTGGCCCAGGGTGTAACTTGGAGCCCAATTCTCTGCTGCCCTGCATCTTGGGCAGTCACTTACACCTGTTCAAAGCTGGGGTGAAAACACCACCTCTGATTCTATAGCATCTCCCTCCTTCGTCACACAGTGGTCAAGGGAAGTAGACAAGGTGCAAAGCTGAATCAGAGCTCTTATTTCCAGCTCAGTGGGCCCAGCCCTGTTTTTAACTCACACTATAGAGGCTGGTGCTATTAGCCAAGGGTTCAATCCCCCTAAAGCCCATTTCCATTTCTGCTAGCCATGAGGGAGAGAGGAGGGGGATGGAACTGTGCAAGGAGCTCTTCGATACAAGATTTCCACACAATTGCCTTTAGGTTATCTGTGCTGATGGCTTCAGACTCTCCCTGCCTGACAGTCACTTATTCATGAGCCCTGTGTCCTGACTTCAAAGAACCTGGGCTCCTCTGCAGTTGCTCAATAACAAGGGTTGGTTGCATTAATCATAGAATCACCCAGTTGCCAGATGTCATTTAACCCTTTCAGGGGCCCTCCAGCCTAGCAAGGAGAAACAAGCCATACCTGGTTCTCATCTCACTCCCACGGGAGTAAATATGTCGAAGCCAATAGATTTACATCCAAGCTGCCGCTGGAACAGACTGGAATCGCCAGATTGCCAGATCTGCAGTCTGTCTGGCCCAGTATCATGTCTATGACAGAAAGGGAAATTGAGGCACAGGGAGGCAAAGTCAGCTGTTTCAGAGGCATAAGAGCCCTGCAGGAGCAGATGTGCGATAAGCTGCACCCTCATTCGGCCTTATCCTGATCATTAGAGACTGATTTAAAGTCTGACGGTTTTTTACCCTGCAGCTAGACGACATTTTTTGATAGAAGCATTTTTCTGGGGGAAAAACCCCACAGATTCGGTGACGCCGCAACTTTTGGCGAATCTGGGTTGATTTCGCCAAATTGTTTCAGTCCAAAAAAAAAAAATCAGAAAAAAATGAATGTTTTCAAAACATTTTCAAAACAGAATGTTTCCATGGTTTGCTTCAAAACACTTCTTTGTTTCCAACTGTCCCTGTCATTTTATTTGTAAAAAAATTATAGCAACTTAAAAAAAGCTTGGAGTCAACAGGAACTGTTTGGGTTTGGGGCGTTTCAACTTTTCCATTGGCAGAAAAAATTGAAAAAAAAAAAGTGTTTTGGGGTCGACCTAAAATGGATATTTTTGCTTTTTTTTTTTCAGAATTGCCATTATTTGCAGGGCTCCATTTCCCCCCATCATTGCACTGGGGTTCATGATTACCCACGGTGCAAGACAATGGAGAATCAGGCCCTGCAGATGCTTATCTTGGCAAATTTAATTGCAGGCCTTTATTCCTAGAAACATCTGTCCTCTTGCCCTGCGGTGCCAATGTCTTGTCAATTACACGCACGGCTCTCTGGGGTGAGCAGCGCTGGAGGGTGGGAGCTGCGTAGGAGGACAGATCGCTCTGAAAGGCCAGGAAATGCATGGCTCCACAGAGCCAAGCGCTTGGCTGATCTCATTTATCCTGGCCTGTTGCGGCTGAATTAACAGGGGCGTTGCGCAGAAAATAAATTAGCCCAGTGGAGGCCGGCTCCCCCGGGACTGCGGGCTGCTGCCCACTTGTGACACACTGAGCCAGCTTTGCTTAAATGGACCAGAACAGGAAGGTGCCATTCAGAGCTCCACCATCCTGCTGGACTCTGAGCCTCGGACATGCTCAGTCCGGCTCTCCCTTCCAGCTGCCCATTCACACCAGCAGCAGGGAACTGGCACAGGGCCTCTGGCTGCCTCCCAGCCTTCAATCTCAAACCATCCGTCTTGAGACAGCCCAATTAGAGAGAGCCCCAAGGGCTTATGATCAGGCTCGTTCTGGGGTATGGGGTTTGGCAAGGGGCTGAGATAGGGAATTTGCAGGGAGAAGGGGCAAAGGTAGGGTTGGGGGCTATCTGGGGCGATGCAGGGCATGGTTTATGCTGTGCAAGCTTCTAGATGTCCCTGGTTTTGTATCTTTACATCTCTGGTCTCTCTCCTCCTGTTTTAACCCGTCCTCTTCCGAGGGCCCCATCTCACTAGAGGGCTGGTCCCAACCAGAAGACCCTGCCCCAGTGAAGTCAAGCCAGTGTTTGAACGGGGGGGAGGGGTGTTCCTGTGAGGGGTTGTCTACCCCAAACAGGTGGTGAAAGAGTTAAAGGAGGCCAATTAACCCACTTGGTTGCACCTGGAGGGCCAGGCCAGGCCTAATCAGTGATGAAATGCAGCTGGGTGGTGCTCTGACCAGGGAAGTGTGGTGCAGAATGGGCTGAAGGGGGGGACATCTGCCGTTGCTCCCCCAGTTGTGGGGTGTAAAGAGACCTGCAGGGAACAGGAAGGATCTGGCAGGGGGTGGAGAAAGCCCAGGGAAAGGCTCGGTAGGAAGAATTCCAGGGAGGAGGCAGTGAGGAGTGAACCTGGACTGTTTGTCCTTGGAACCCTGGGCTGGAGCCCAGCATAGCAGGCAGGCCTGGGATCCCCTTCACAGGGATGGGATGTTGGTTTCTGTTGGACTTTCCGTTCCTCGGGCAAGGGTGGCCCAGTGGGAGGGCTGATCACCACACCTGAGAAGAGGCCGGCCGCCTGCCCCAAAGCTGCAGCAACCAAGGCCTGCAGGGAGCACTAGGAGAGGGGAGCCTGCTGCACCAGCCCAGCCACCAGGGGATGTGCCCAAGGTGAGTCCACCCCTTTCCAGCTTCTCACTGAAATATCCCACCTCCTCTGGGACTACCCTGCTGGGGGGCGAGAGACAGAAAGGAGAAGGACCAGGAGCCCAGCAGGGTGGCCTGCACTACAAGGAGATTTCCGCTTAGTTGATTTCAGGTGATTTGCGCTGTCCCTGGTGGAGAGTTACTTAGGCATGAGCCTTTGTCTTGGTCTAGTTCCAGGCTGCAAAGTGCCTGGGCAAAATTCTTGGCCCTGCCGCAGCCCCTCTTTTGTGTACAGGGGCTGCAAATCTAGCGTATCATCCCCCCCCCCCCCCCGGGCCCCAGGGAACAGCTGCAACATCAAGCAGGTTCTCTGGTGGTGCAGGGCCAGCAGTACAGACCCCTCCCTGTGCCTCCGTTTCTCCCTCTGTAAAATGGGGAGGATGATCCTGCCCGGCTTTGCAAAGGACTTGGTGATCTATGGGGGCCCAGCCCTAGAGAAGAGGCAGGTGGTAGTGCTGGGAGTCCTTCGCCCTGAGCCCTGTCGCTTCTCTGGGGACACTGCACCTGCAGATCCTATAAACAGCTGCTCGCTGCCAGGTCCAAATAGCATTTCAGCCAGAGGGGTAGCGTGGGGGGGTCGACAAGGGCTGATTTTGTTTGGTCCTCATGTGGCTGGCAAGCTGCCCCATGGGGCTTTGAGCTCTTCATAGGGGGTAAGGAGATCTGGGCCCCTCCCCGCCCCATTTCAGAGCACAGGCAGCTTCCCCATCACCCAGGCGGTGGGTGCCCATGGTGCAGAGATGTCTCCGGCTGGGGGCGGGAGGGAGGGGACCCGGCTTGTTTCCATGTGGGGAGCGGTAAGGCTGCTCACGGCGCTTGGGCACTTTAAATAGAAACCCATTTCCATCTCAATGCATCTGCAGCAGATTATTGTGCTGGGGCCAGGCCTGCTCGGTGTGCGGGGAAGCCATTTCCTTCCCTCCCACAGCCCCTCCCTCCCTGTCCGTCTGTCCCTCCCACACACTCCCTTCCCTGTCTCCTCTCCCCTCCGTTTTTCCTTTCGGCCCATCTATCTCGCACCCTGCCTCTCGCTCTCTCTTCTCATCTCTCTCTTTCTCTCTCTCTCCCAACTTCGCTCTTCCCCTTCCCTGCCCAGGGCCTTAATCTCCTCTGGGGTGGATGCAGGGATTGGAACTGACACTCCAACATTTTCTGTATTGTGGGCAAAAGGCTCTGAGTTTCTGTCCTTAAGCAGCTGAGCTTTAGGGACTTGGCTCTGCAAACCTCCAGTGATCCGGCATTTCTCTGGCCTCCTGCATCTGGGGAGGATGGGAGCAGCCGGGCAGCGGCTACTGGGACACTCCTGGCCTGAGCCAGCACGTGCAGAGGCTGAGAGAGGAACTGGAGGATCCAGGAGAGATTGATTCTGGAAAAAAGACACTGGCTGCCTAGGACTTCAGGCTTTTCACCCTGCTGCTCATCGCAGCCACTCAGAGCTTCCTGACCGTGGTGGCTGGGAAATCTGATCCTCCTCCCCTACCTCTTTAATTCCAGGAGAACCTCTGTTAGCTGTCCCCAGTACAGGGTATATGACCTGGAGTTGAGCAGTTCTGAGTCTTTCCAGCAGGTGGCAGTGGCTCATGCATATACGCTAGCCAGTTCCTGTGTTTGTCCACCTGCACAAAGCCCTGTAAGATGCTGGGAGGAAAGGGGTAAACACAGTGAGTGCACAGAATAACTGAGTTTTGAAAGGGAGACAAATGTGCTACGGGTTGAACTGACAGGTCAGCTGTTCCCTTCCCACCAGAAGGAGAGCAAATCGAGTTAACCAGCGGGCTGGGAGCAATATCTCCCCTGGAAACAGGAGACAAGACGGGCTGGAGCTGAGCATGGCGGTGCAGCCACTGGCTGGGCTGGATGCAGCTGCGACCGTATGATCCCGTCCTAGCTCCTGACCACCAGCAGCTGCTCCCCCACTCAAACATGCATCTAGAATCCACTTCTCCCCGAGAATGTAAATTAAGGGCACCATTTACCCACCCCTGTCCCCAGTCCTGCAACAGCTCCTTTAAAACTTCCTCAGCAATGCAGCAAGCCAGGGTCTGTCTGTCTTAGATACTACTTATTAATGTTTGTTACAGTGACATCTAATGGCCACCCAAAATCAAGACCCCATTGTGCTAGGTGTTGTCCCACAGAGTACTAGCTCTTTGAGGCGGGCCCATCTTACTTCTCTGACCCCTGTTACCTCCGTAGCTGAGCACCTTCCAAGATTTAACTCGGGGGGGGGGGGGAAGGGAGAGGCAGGCTGTTATTCACATATGTAACAGGGGAAACTGAGGCAAAGAGTGAGGCAAAGTCTGAGGCGAGCACTTGAACCACCAGCCCATCCTTCCTGGCTGTGCGTGCCTTGAATGGACTTGGGAGAAGACCAGAAACTGGCTTTTGCTGCCCAGCTGGGTCAGACTGTCAGGAAAGAAGAGACCGGGCACTGGATTTCTGTGCCCAAAGCCAGTTCAGCTGCTGAGCAGCCGCCCTTCTGCGGGACCATGGTCCAGCCAGAGCTTCTTGATTGCCTCTCCCAGAGGACCACGTGGCCCTGGCAAGCAAAGGGAAGAGCATGTCCCAGTGGCTGCCAGCCCCTACCTGCAGCATCCTTCCGTCTCTCTGGCTCTGGTGCCAGCCATGTGCACACAGCATATGCCAGCTCTGAATGCTGCAGACCGTGCAGGAAGCAGCAGAGGTGACTGACCGTCTGTCACTCCACAGAGATGGAACTATTTGGGAAAGAATCGGCAGCGAAGGAACAACTGTTCTTTCAAGGCATTTATCATCCATCCTGGGTTGGACTCAGGGTGAAGGTCTCTCTCCTGGCACTTTTATCACTCTGGCATCCAGGATCTGACCAGCGTGGATTCCTGCTGGATGTGAAAATCGGTCATGGGACCCAGCCACAACGTTCCTTAGAAATGAGAGATGCTAAAGGTCCCCCAAAGGCTGTGGCAGGATCCGGTCACTGCAAGGCATTTGCTGGTCAGTTTAAGTGTCTCCAGCACTAGAGTTTGGAGAGCCTATTCCACTGTCCACTAGAACCTCCTTGGCGTTGGCAGGAGCAGATGAAGATTGAGGACCACCCTCGCTGGTGTAAATCAGCACACACTGCCCTTGAAATCAATGGAGCGACACTGATTTCCACCAGCCGAGGATCTGGCCCTAGGGGAAGAATGGTCCCGTAGCCTGGATGTTGCTTCATTATTGAAGCAGCCTCCGTGGGTACGTCTACACTGCATTGTAAACTCGGGTCTGTGGGACCGGGCTTGTGGATTCCCGTGAGCATCCATGCTGCACTGTAATCCTGGGTTTGCAATTGCTGGGCCTGGGTCTCGCAGCCGTGCTAACGCGTCCACATTGCATGACGCAGACCTTCCGACTCGGGTCTGCAACTTGCAAGGGTCGGGCATTGCCAATGCCATTCCTCTGTGGACCCGCGCTACCATTGGGGATCTAGACTCAGATCCTCAAAGGTATTTAAGCAGCAAACTCCCATTGGTTGGAATTGGACATCTAAATACGTTTAGAGGAGCTGGACCTTAACCTGGCCTCTATAGAGTAAGATTTATTAGTGACCGAGGCCATCCAAGATTCCCTGTGGGGAAGTTCTCCATCCCAACACTAGTCAGCCCAGCTCCCAGGCATTCCCTTTGCAGACTGGGCGTGTCGGGCCTCAATGAAGCAAGTTGACATATAGGAGAAGCTCCCCTTGCATCCTGTTCTCCAGATGCTTCCCCCTCCAGCTCTTCAGTCACCAGGCTGACAGCCCCCAGAGCAGACATGTAGGAAGAAGACAGAGTTTTGACACATTTTTGAAAGGAGCATTAATAAAATGGAGCCGGAGGCTGTTATGATGGAGAACGCCAAATCTTCTGCGTCAATCTCGCATCAGGCAGCGAGTGACTGCAGCTTGTCATCCAGTGGAATTACGCCCTCATGCACAGACAGGTAATTCTCCGAGGCTCGATGGGAGATTTAAAGAGAACCCCTTGCAGGAGACCCATGCAAAACAACCCACTGCTTAGGATGGCCTTGAAATGGCTCCCACCTTCCCTGCCCTATTCAGAACCTGTGGGCTGGATAACATAAGGGCCATATTAGGTCTATCCCAGTATCCTGTCTTCCGACAGTGGCCAGTGCCAGGTGCCCCAGAGGGAATGAACAGGTAATCATCAAGTGATCCATCCCCTGTTGACCGTTCCCAGCTTCTGTCAAACAGAGGCTAGGGACACCATCCCTGCCCATCCTGGCTAATAGCCATTGATGGACCTATCCTCCATGAATTTATCTAATTCTTTTTTGAACCCTGTTATAGTCTTGGCCTTCACAACATCCTCTGGCAAAGAGTTCCAAAGGTTGACTGTGTGTTGTGTGAAGAAAGACTTCCTTTTGTTTGTTTTTTAAACCTGTTGCCTATTAATTTCATTTAGTGACCCCTAGTTCTTGTGTTATAAGAAGGAGTAAATCATACTTCCTTATCTACTTTCTCCACACCTGTCATGATTTTATAGACCTCTATCATATCCCCCCCTTAGTCGTCTCTTTTCCAAGCTGAAAAGTCCCAATTTTATTAATCTCTCCTCATACAGAAGCTGTTCCATATCCCTAATAATTTTTGTTGCCCTTTTCTGAACCTTTTCCAATTCTAACATATCTTTTTTGAGATAGGGCGACCATATCTGCACGCAGTATTCAAGCTGTGGGCATACCATGGATTTATATAGAGACAAGATGATATTTTCTGTCTTATCTGTCCCTTTCCTAATGATTCCCAACATGCTGTTCTATTTTTTGACTGCCGCTACACATTGAGTGGATGTTTTCAGCGAACTATCCACAATGACTCCAAGATCTCTTTTTTTGAGTGGTCACAGCTAATTTAGACCCCATCATTTTATATGTATGGTTGGGATTATGTTTTCTAATGTGAATTACTTTGCATTTATCATCATTGAATTTCATCTGCCATTTTGTTCCCCAGTCACCCAGATCCTCCAGTGCGTTCTGCTAGCTGACCCCAGCTGAGGATCTGGCCCTGAAGCACCTCTTGGTTTGTTGTTTTTGAAACACCTCTCATTTTATACTCCCTTCCCCCACTCCTCTGTCACATCATGTCCTCTGCCCAAGACACCGGGAGAGCCATTGGCTGGGGCCGGGTCCCATTCTGCCCTTCGTAAGGGTTTTTACTCCCTTTCCCCCTCAGAACCAAGGCTAAGGATGATTTATTTGTATTCCCGTAGCACCTCGATGCCCCCGTCATGGGCCAGGACCATTCTGCGCAAGGGGCTGTACAAATGCAGCACGAAAAGACAGCCCCTTCCCCAAAGAGCAGACAATCTAACAGATACAGTTATTGGGAAATTTGAAGTGACAGTTTTCTGTTGCTGAAAGCACCAGAGGAGCTTGTGAGCTGCTCAGGAGCCATCTCCAGGGTTGCTCTGGAGTTAAAATATCCAGCTTCAGCCCCCCACCCCCACCCAGGGCTGTTGTTGCTGGGTAACCTGCTCCCTTGAAAACCACAGGTTGGGTGCCTAGTAGCTGGAGCACTGGGGTCTGGCGCACAGGGATACTAGTATGGAGGTGATCCCTAACTCCACTCCCGCCCATGCTCTCTGCTCGAGCTAGCTAACCTGGCCGGGGTGGAGAGCCAGGCGTAGAAGCGTGAGTGCAGCTGATGCTCAAGCTAGATGCAGCTGGGATGCAGCCGTTCAAGTTACAACAGCTTAGCAGCAGCTCGTCCAATCACTCTTCACCCTGTTCCTAGGGTTCAGGGCGTAACCTTCTCTGTTTTCTGCGCACAATGCTCACCAGTCCCAATGAGGCAGATGAACTTTTCCTGGTGGCCAGTCAGGATCAGGCTGTCCGGGGTCTTCAGCTTCTGCACAAGCTGGTTGGCAGTGGCATCATGCAGATGATTCCTTCCAAAGCTTCTGTGACGTTTCAAGTTTGCAGAAGTTTATCACAGGGAACCGGGCCCCCTCTCCAGATCCCTGCCCATTCCACTTCTAACGCTGCACAGAAGTACCAGCGGTGTCTCAGCATTTCTAGAGCTGGCGCCATATGGGACCCGACAGAGGAGAGGCGAGAGCAGTATTTATTTTTTTTGAACGGCACGAGAGTATCTCAGACTCCACTTGCTTGGATTCTCAGAATGGCTGAAGCGCCGGTAGCGAGGCTGGTCAGTTCTGAATTGGTTTGCAAAAGGTGGCAAAGTTAGCATCGCTCTTGGAGCATTGACTCGGACTCTGGAATTGCCTGGCATTTGCGAGTGCCTGTCTCTGATTTAAGGGTGCATTAACTCTTTAGCTCCTAGGCTGAGCAGACAGTGTCCGCCCGCTCAAAGCACAGAATCCCTTTACCATACAACTCCAGCTTTTCTCAGAAGTCACCGCAGCTCCTCCTACCTGCATCGCATCCTTCTGCCCCATCTCCCCTCTTCTTACCCTGCTGCCTGCATGCAGTTCCCCCCAGCTGCAGATGGCAAGCTGCGTTCCCTCTCCCTATCCCTAGGACCTGTTCTGCCAACCACCTCTCCCTACACGCTCATGTGGCTCCCTCTGCCCCTACTGCTCCCATTCTCCCCACACACTGCTCCAGCTGTCACTGCATCTCCCCACTGATGCAGTGAAAGGGCTATGACACTGTTTTGACATTGGCTGTGTGAGTCAATGGGGGCATCAGAAGCAAGCAGATGGGAACCAAGAAGATAGAAGGAATACTCCTGGTTTAATTCATAGCCTACTATGGTGCCTCCAGCTCTGGTACAGCAAGGGTGGCTGTCAAATGGAGAAGATGCAGGGAACGGTGGATGGAGAAGATGCTGTAAATGTTATACCAGGTGGCTGGCCACCCACAGCTCGTGTTTTCAAAGCGCGGCTCATGGAGAGCTGGGAAGTGAGAGCTCTTGAGCTAGTTTGGGCTGGATTCTGAGGGGAGAGCCATAAGTGACTAGACCCACCCTCCCCGCCCCCCCCCCACACACACACAATGATCATCAGGACCATGGAACCTTCCATGAGCCCTGCTGCTCCCTGGCGCGGTCGCTGTGTATTCTGTGAGTCGCTGCTCCCTCATCTAGAGCAGTGGACCAGTCCCCAAGACGCCCTGGACGGGACGGGTGAGGCAAAGGAAGACCCTACACATATGTTTTAATTCTGCTGCTCAATACACAGAGCCTCTGGCATCCTTTTGGGAGTTACTGACCTTACCAATCCTACACACCCGCCTCAAACCTGCAAATCCCCATGTAGCATAAGCTAATAAGTGCAGGCAGAGAGCTATAAGAAGGGCATTGGCTCACTTATCCCGTTGGCTCACTGTGCTTTTTCCGCATGCTGTTTACCAAGCGGGCAGGGAGCGTTGATCGCAGCCGTCTGTTAAAGGGTAACCTGTTCGTGTGTCTCAGAAAATAATGACACTGTTAGTCATACTGGAGCGTTGAAGAAAGACACCTACACCCCGGAGGACCGAATTATTTCAAGTTACTATGGGAAAGTGGCACCTTCGTAGCCAATATAAGCTTCTACTCACTTTTTACTCCGGCCAGCCTGCCCAACCATGCCCAGCTGTAGGAGATGGAGCTGGAATTTATTCTGGTTCGTGTATCAGCAGAATCATTATCTCAGTTTCCAGTGCAGAGTCTTTATTGTTCCTAAAGCGTAAGCCAGCAAAACCAAGCATGACTTTCAGATCCCCGGGGAAGTTTGCAGGCCTGACTGTTGGAAAAGCATGGGTCTGATTCTTTGTTACCTTGTGCTTGTGTGAAGCAAATTGAAAACCCAACTGCTCTGATTTAGTAGCATTTTACAGCCATTTCACATGGGTGCAATTATTGTACAAAGAGCGGGTCAGTGGGGAACCAGGACCCAGGCTCATAAACTGAGCAGGAGTCAGCTGAAGTTATTGAGAGATAATAAACATGCAGCAAATTTGCGGATGATACTAAATTGGGAGGAGTGGTAGATACGCTGGAGGGGAGGGATAGGATACAGAAGGACCTAGACAAATTGGAGGATTGGGCCAAAAGAAATCTGATGAGGTTCAATAAGGATAAGTGCAGGGTCCTGCACTTAGGACGGAAGAACCCAATGCACAGCTACAGACTAGGGACTGAATGGCTAGGCAGCAGTTCTGCGGAAAAGGACCTAGGGGTGACAGTGGACGAGAAGCTGGATATGAGTCAGCAGTGTGCCCTTGTTGCCAAGAAGGCCAATGGCATTTTGGGATGTATAAGTAGGGGCATAGCGAGCAGATCAAGGGACGTGATCGTTCCCCTCTATTCGACATTGGTGAGGCCTCATCTGGAGTACTGTGTCCAGTTTTGGGCCCCACACTTCAAGAAGGATGTGGATAAATTGGAGAGAGTCCAGTGAAGGGCAACAAAAATTATTAGGGTCTGGAACACATGACTTCTGAGGAGAGGCTGAGGGAGCTGGGATTGTTTAGCCTGCAGAGGAGAAGAATGAGGGGGGATTTGATAGCTGCTTTCAACTACCTGAAAGGGGGTTCCAAAGAGGATGGCTCTAGACTGTTCTCAATGGTAGCAGATGACAGAACGAGGAGTAATGGTCTCAAGTTGCAGTGGGGGAGGTTTAGGTTAGATATTAGGAAAAACTTTTTCACTAAGAGGGTGGTGAAACACTGGAATGCGTTACCTAGGGAGGTGGTAGAATCTCCTTCCTTAGAGGTTTTTAAGGTCAGGCTTGACAAAGCCCTGGCTGGGATGATTTAACTGGGAATTGGTCCTGCTTCGAGCAGGGGGTTGGACTAGATGACCTTCTGGGGTCCCTTCCAACCCTGATATTCTATGATTCAGACCCCAACATGCCACTTCAGAGTCATTTTTCAGAGAAAAGCTGCACTTAAAAACTGGGACTACACTAGCCTGGAAATGGCTCTAATGACCAGCAAATGAAAGGCCAAGCACAGTGAAGTGTGGGGGGAAAAACAACAAGGTCCAAGATTGGCGAAAAGCCAAATGCAATTGGCAACATTCTTCCCCTCTCCCCCCCAAAATACATTGATTACCTTTTCCCCATAATAAAATGACAGACATCCAATGCTCAGCGGACTGTGTATAATTTTTACTCCCACCATGCCTTGCTTCTTGAGACACTTTGTTACAATACATAAAGAAATGCAACTACCCGGCATGCAGCATCCATGGGAAAGAAGGGAAAAATTTGCACGAGGCCTCAGGGAAACCCCATTATCTAGCAGTGCCATGGGTACGGGACAGAAGCTTGGGGTGGGGGCTATACAGTAGAACCTCAGAGTTACAAACACCTTGGGAATGGAGGATTGTTTGTAACTCTGAACAAAGCGATCTGGTTGTTCTTTCAAAAGTTTACAACTGAACGCTGACTTCATACAGCTTTGAAATGTCACTATGCAAAAGAAAAATGCTCCTTTTAGCCATCTTAATTTTAACAAAACAAGCACTGAATCAGTTTCCTTACCTTGTCAGATCTTTTTTTTTTAAACTTTCCCTTTATTTTTTAGTAGCTGGCATTTAACATAGCACTGTACTGTATTTGCCTTTTTCTTGTCTCTGCTGCTGCCTGATTGCATACTTCTGGCTCCAGATGAGGAGTGTGGTTGACCGGTCAGTTCGTAACTCCGGTGTTTTGTAACTGAGATTCTACTGTATGTATATTCTTGTCCCCATCTGATCCCATCAGTTCTTGTCCCATTCCAATATGTATACTTCTGTCCCCAACTGATCCTGTCTCTCTTGTCCCATTCCTGTCCTACTTCTCCTCCATACAGCCTGGGCACTCACAGGGGAGCTCCCTAACTCTTAGTTCTAGCAGCCAGTGACCTAGCAATCCCTAGACAGGACGGCCAGTTGCAGGGAAGTTCAGACCTAGGCTGGAGCATACTCAGTGCAGATGGACTATTCAGAGAATTTTGCAGCCAGCCTGTGGCTCCAGTACTGAGCATGTATGAACTGCGATTTTCAGAGGCTTATGGCTTTGCCAAATTTTGGCTTATTTTCCCAGAATGGCAAAAAAGCAACTCCCTGACACCAGGGCTAAATTTCAAGTCTCTGCTTCAATGCCTGGAGACACTAGAGCTTTCAAATGACGTGGTTGTAACCCTGTTTTAATGCGGGCACAAGCATGTGTATTTTTTGAGAGCTGATCATGAGTTCCCCAACAGTTGTGTGTGTTGTTGGAAAATGCCAATTCGTCTCAACTAGAACTGTTCAGAAGCAGGAGTTGGTTTCGATAAAATGTGAATTCAAAAGAATTTGGGGGTAAAGCTCAAAATGATCAAAACAAGCTGAAAATTTTTGTCATTTCTGGTTCAAAATGAGAGTTGCTTTGAAAATTTAGTTAGTTGATACTCTTTAAAAGGCATTTTAAAAGCTGGAAATCAAAATGAAATGGTTTGAAATTACCAAAATGAAATGTTTGGCCTGACCCCATCCAAAAAATGTTTTGGATTATCGATTTGGTGAAAAATTTTCCAATTTTTTGGGGGGATCCCAATTTGGGGTGGGAAATTTTTTTAAAAATCTCAACTTCTCATGGGCTGGGAAACCATTTCTTGCTGACCTCTACTTCCCCCACCCCCTACCCCACCCTGTTCTCAAAAACAGCTACATCATTTTTTATTTTTTCTGAAGCTTTCAAAGAAAATTCAGCCTGAGGCGGGCACCAGCATTTCAGCTCCCACAGTTACAGTGGAGCAAAGTTACATGTAACTGGACCCAGGGTTTTATAATGGAAACCTCAGTTATAAGCATCATGCCCAGTGTCCTGTCTTCTGACAGTGGCCAATACCAGGTGCCCCAGAGGGAATGAACAGACCAGGTAAACATCGAGTGATTCATCCCCTGTCACCCAATCCCAGCTTCTGGCAAACGGAAGCTAGGGACACCATCCCTGCCCATCCTGGCTAATAGCCATTGATGGACCTATCCTCCATGAATTTATCTATGTTCTTTTTTTTAACCCTGTTACGGTCTTGGCCATCACAACATCTCCTGGCAAGGAGCTCCACAGGTTGACACTGCGTTGTGTGAAAAAATACTTCCTTTTGTTTGTTTTAAACCTGTTACCTATTCATTTCATTTGGTGACCCCTAGTTCTTGTGTTCTGAGAAGGAGTACATAACACTTCCTTATTTACTTTCTCCACACCAGTCCATGATTGTATAGACCTCTATCATATCCCCCCTTAGTTGTCTCTTTTCCAAGCTGAAAAGTCCCAATCTTATTAATCTCTCCTCATAAGGCAGCCGTTCCATATCCCTAATCATTTTTGTTGCCCTTTTCTAATCCTTTTCCAATTCCAATATATCTTTTTTGAGATGGGGCAACCACATCTGCACACAGTATTCAAGATGTGGGCTTACCAGGGATTTATATAGAGGCAATATGATATTTTCAGTCTTATTTTCTATCCCTTTCTTAATGATTCCCAACATTCTGTTCGCTTTTTTGACTGCTGCTGCACATTGAGTGGATGTTTTCAGAGAACTGTCCACGATGACTCCAAGGTCCAAGTCACCCAGTTTTGAGAGATCCCTTTGTAGCTCTTCACAGTCTGCCTGGGACTTAACAATCTTGAGTAGTTTTGTATCATCTGCACATTTTGCCACTTCAATGTTTACCCCTTTTTCCAGATCGTTTATGAATATGTTGAATAGGACTGGGCCCAGTACAGACCCCTGGGGGACACCACTATTTACCTCTCTCCACTCTGAAAACTGACCATTTATTCTTACCCTTTGTTTTCTATCTTTTAACCAGTTACCGATCCATAAGAGGACCTTCCCTCTTATCCCATGACAGCTTACTTTGCTTAAGAGCCTTTGGTGAGGGACCTTGTCAAAGGCTTTATGAAAATCTAGTACACTATATCCACTGGATCCCCCTTGTCCACATGCTTCTTGACCCCCTCTGGTAGATTGATGAGGCTTCATTTCCCTTTGTAAAAACCATGTTGACTCTTCCCCCAACAAATTATGTTCATCTCTGTGTCTGACGATTTTGTTCTTTCAACCAGTTTTGCCCGGTACCGAAGTCAGGCTTACTGGCTTGTAATTACCAGGATCACCTCTGGAGCCCTTTTAAAAAATTGGCATTACATTAGCTATCCTCCAGTCATTTGGTACAGAATGATTTAAATGATAGGTTACAGACTACAGTTAGTAGTTCTTCGATTTGAGTTCCTTCAGAACTCTTGGGTGATACCATCTGGGCCTGGTGACTTATTACTGTTTAGTTTATAAATTTGTTCCTAAACCTCCTCTGACACCTCAATCTGGGACAGTTCCTCAGATTTGTCATCTAAAAAGAATGGCTCAGGTTTGGGAATCTCCCTCACATCCTCAGCTGTGAAGATCAATACAATGAATTCATTTAGTTTCTCCACAATGGTCTTATCGTCCTTGAGTGGTCCTTTAGCATCTTGATTGTCCAGTGGCCACACTGGCTGTTTAGCAGCCTTCGTGCTTCTGATGTACTCCAATTTTAGATGAGCAAAAGTCATCAAAGACCCTAGCACAGGACTTCCAAAGACATGATGCCCATCAGGGGATTGCAGCAGTACCCAAAATGGGTGACATTGGCAGGGAGGAAGGTGTTTCTAGGACTGTCCTCCTATGGAGCCCACAGCGGAAATTCTAACTGCCTCCCTTCCTAATTATGACACCACCACCATCATCATCATCACCCTGGGATTTCTGGCTAGGCTTCCCCTTGGAAGCTCGACACCCATCTGGAGCCAAGGAACTGGGCTGAAGTCAGCTTTTGCAGCTAGGAAAGAAGGGGTGTCTTTTGCCCCCGAGCTGCTCTCACCCAGCTCCAGGGCCACTGGTGGTGCAGGCGTTCTCAGTTACTGCCATGACGGGCTGCTGCCGGCCTGGCTGTGGCGGGAACTCATCGAAACCAATTAGTCTGATTTTTCAATTATCTGGAAGAAAGAACCCAGCTAATTAAAGCCTAATTACATTTTGCCTGCTTCGTCAGCCATCTTATCCTATTAAACCTGCAATCTGGGCCTCGGTGAGGCAGGAGGGGTGCAACAGCAGCTGCACAGAAAGCTGTAGCTATGAACACTAGAAGGGCCATCTCTGGATTTAACCCCGTACGCACCACATGCCGACCTGTGGCAGCAAGCCAGCGTCTAGCATAGTCCAGCCAGCCAGTGGGGAAGGGGCTACTGCAATCCATACTACAACTGTGGCTCACTGAAATCAAGGCAGAAAGGGAAGAGGGGTTGGCCAGGGGGCTGCTCTAGACTACCTTGAAAGCCTGGGTAGGAATGGAAGAGCCCTGCTCGGCTGGGTGCTGAACACCCCAAACACAGACGGGAGTTGAAGATGTTCTGCACCTTGCAGGATGTCACCCAGGGTTTGTGACAGCAATTTCATGGCTTTGGTGGCTGTGCCAGGGTCCCCAGGGTGCAACCTGAACTGTGGGACAGCTGAGCCTTCTGTCCCATCAACCTGGGACATCCCTCTCACACTGTGGCAGGCCCTGCACTTACACAACCAGCCACAGGCAGGGACGCTTATAGCTGAGTTACATGAATGCTTCTCCCAGCCACTCATGAACCAACACTAGAGAGGCTCCAGCCAATTCCCTCCCAGTGCTCTAGCCTTGCACCCCGGAATATACCATCTTGCCCTGCTCAGAAGCCTGATCAGTGTAAGTTTATTACCTATCCACCCCTCCCTCAATGGGGAGAGGACACACACCAGCCTTTGTACCCTGAGCTGAGATTTCCCAAGCACTTCAACCAAAACACCCTGTTTTAGGTGAAATATAAACAGATTTATTAACTACAGCAAGATAGATTTTAAGTGATTATAAGTAGCAGGCATAGAGATCAAAGTTGGTGATCTAAGAAATCCACAGTCTAAGTTCTATTAACTAAACAGGATTTGTATCAAGCCATGTCTCACCCTGATAGATGGTACAAACAGGTCACAGATCTTCAGTACACAGGTTGAAACTCTCCTCCAGCCCAGGACCACCCTACCCAGTTCAAGGTCTTTGTCCTCAAGACATATTTCCAGGTGTTGAGCTGTGGGGGGAGCAAGGCCAAGCCATGACGCCACTTCCCCTTTTTACAGTTTCTTCCAGATTGCTGGAAAGATCTATGCTTTTGAGGTGGTGATCCACCCCCATTGGTCAAGCAGCATCCATTGTCTATGTGCTGTCTCTGAGAAGCCTTCTGGGATGGTCGTTGGGAGAATGAATTCCCTTTAATGGGCTATTAGCATGTCTGGCTGCTCCGTTGTTGCACCTGAAAGGCTGCTTGTGGGTGTTCCCAACCTCACAGCATATTTTAATAAACACAGCAAAACTTCACAACTTCCCATACAGTGAGAGCACCTACACTCCAACAGGATATTAATGTTCAACAGATCAAGGCTTTTAAAATGATACCTCGCAAGGCCTACTTTATACAAAACATATCCTCATTATATGACAGCAGTGAATATGGGGGTTCCAGGGTGCTGCTTTGAGGTACAGAGTGCCACAGTGGCATGTCCTTCTGGCCTGTGAGAGCCATCGTTTGGGGGCAGCACAGCTGGGGTGGCTTAAGGAAGGGGCTTTGCGATCTGTGTCCCAAGGGGGCCCAGGCAGCAGCAAGCAAGCTATTTGGGAGGAAGATCAAGAAGCAGGAGTAGCAAGAGCCCATCTACATGGGGAGGCTGGAATGAGGAGTCTGTGTGGTTGGGTAGGGCATACTGAGTCTAAAACTTTGTCCTCATTTAGCTTTCACACACATACACACACACACACACACCCATGGGTGTCAGATACCATCAGCCTGTCCAGGGCCAAATCTCCCCTCTGGGGCCTTCATTTGACAGAGCTAATGAACTCAGGGAAGCTGGGTCCAGCCAGCCCTGAACTTTGGCTCCATCAGCATCCGAACTAACAGCTCAGGCAGAGCGCTTGTTTCGGGTTGAAATGGTGTGTTTGGTTGATTTCCTGCAGCCTGCATTTTTCCCCCCACCCAGAGCAAGCTCAGTCTCCAGCTGGCATCAGGTCAATACTCCCAGCAGCGTGTGAGTTGTGAGGGCAAATTGGGGTGCCACCGGGGGCTTCCAGGAAAGTCCAGATCACACCCACTTGACAGCCCTGCCCCCACTTCCTGTTGTGGCATGTGATTTAACAACTGAGCCAATCTCTGGTGCATAGGGTTGCCAGGTGTATGGTTTTCAAGCAGAACACCTGGTCAAAAAGGGACCCTGGTGACTCTGGTCAGCACCGCTGGCTGGGCTGTTAAAAGTCCAGTCAGCAACGCAGTGGGCCTATGGCAGGCTCACTGCCTGCTGTGGCTCTGCACGGCTCCTGGAAGCAGCGGCATGTCTTCTTTCCAGCTCCTAAGCGTAGGGGCAGCCAGGGGGCTCTGTATGCTGACTGCATCCCAAGCACTGGCTCCGCAGCTCCCGTTGGCTGGTAACTAGTAGAGCTGCCTGACTGCACCTCCGCATAGGAGCCAGGGGTGGGGGACATGCTTCCAGGAGCTGCCTGAGGTAAGCGCCACCTGGAGCTTGCACCCCTGACCCCACCCTGTGTCCCTGGCCCAGCCCTGATCCCCCTCCCACTCTCTGAACTACTCAGCCCTAGCCTGGCGCATGCTTCTGCACCCCAGATCCCTCATCCCCGGCCCCACACCAGAGCCCACACCCAAAGCTGGAGCCCTCACCCTCCCACACACCCCAACTCCCTGCCTCACCCCTGAGCACCCTCCCAAACTCCAAACCCCTCGGCTCCACCCCCCCAGCCTGGAACTCCCTCCTGCACCCAAATGCCTCATCTTTAGCCTCACCCCAAAGCCTGCACCCCCAGACAGAGCCCTCATCCGTTCCTGCATCCAAACCCCCTGCCCCAGCCCGGAGACCTCTCCCACACCCTGAACCCCTCATTTTTGCCCCACCCTGGAAACCGCACCCCCAGCCCAGAGCCTGTACCCCCTCCCACACCCCAACCCCCTGCCTCAGCCCGGAGTACCCTCCCATTCTCCGAACCCCTCAGCTCCACCCCCCAGCCTGGAGCCCCCTCCTGCACCCCAAATCCCTCATCCCCTGCCCCATCCCAAAGCCTGCACCCCCAGACAGCCCTCACCTCCTCCTGCATCCAAACCCTCTGCCCCAGCCCGGAGCCCCCTTCTGCACCCTGAACCCCTCATTTCTGGCCCCACCCCCAGCCAGAGCCCTCACCCCGTCCTGCACCCCAACCCCCTGAACCAGCCAGGCGAAAATGAGTTAGTGAGGGTGGGGGAGAGCGAGCGACAGAGGGAGGGAGAATGGAGCAAGCAAGGGGCAGGGCATTGGGTGAGTGGCGGGTCGGAGCAAGGGTGTTTGGTTTTGTGCCAGTAAAAAGTTGGCAACCCTACCACTGTGCCCCTCCCACACCTTCCCGTATCCCCAGCACTTCAGTGCCATGCGCTTGGGAAGTGCCCATCTCTTTCTGGGAGGTTGAGGGAAGAAGCCCAAGTGCCAGCCAAGCAATTGGAAAAGGCCGTTTTATTTTTTGACTCACAAATACATTGAATCTGGATTGAGGTTTCAACCTGGACAATGTCTCCCTGCCTAAAGAAAAAAATACAGTTACCATAACAACCTGACTCTGTGCTTCATTACCATGGCAATTTGCAGGAATTATGAAATACGGTGTGGCTTTTTTTATGCATGAGCTCGGCTACATTTGGTGCCAGACTCAGGCTGAAGTTGGTTTTTTTCCCCCTCCTTAATCTATTTTGTCTCACTGCGGTTTGTTAACCATTTCATTCCCCCATCATTTTGTATGTATAGTTGGGATTATGTTCTATAATGTGCATTACTTTGCATTTATCAACATTGAATTTCATCTGCCATTTTGTTGCCCAGTGACCCAGTTTTGTGAGGTCTCTTTGTAGCTCTTTATCATCATCTTTGTTCTTAATTCTCTTGAGTAATTTTGTATCATCTGCAAAATTTGCCACCTCACTGTTCACCTCCTTTTCTAGGTCATTTATGAACAGCACTGGTCCCAGTACAGATCCTTGGGGGACCAGTGCCCTTATTTACCTCTTTCCATTATGGAAACTGACCATTTATTTTCTCCCAGTTGTTTCCTATCTTTTACCTAGTTACTGATCCATGAGACAACCTTCTCTCTTCTCGCATGACTGCTTAGTTTGCTTAAGAGCCTTTGGTGAGGGACTTTGACAAAGACTTTCTGAAAGTCCTAGTACACTATGTCGACTGGTTCACCCTTGTCCACATGCTTCTTGACCCCCTCAGAGAATTCCAGTAGATTGGTGAGGCATGATTTCCCTTTACAAAAGCCATAAAATCATAGAGTATCAGGGTTGGAAGGGACCTCCAGAGGTCATCTAGTCCAACCCCCTGCTCAAAGCAGGACCAATCCCCAATTTTTGCCCCAAATGGGGCCCTCAAGGATTGAACTCACAACCCTGGGTTTAGCAGGCCAATGCTCAAACCACTGAGCTATCCCTCCCCATGTTGATTCTTCCCCAACAGATCTATCTGTCTGATCATTCTGTTCTTTACAATAGTTTCAATCAATTTGCCTGGTACTGAAGTTAAGCTTATTGGCCTGTAATGGCCAGGATCACCTCTGGAGCCTTTTTTTAAAATCGGTGTCACATTAGCTGTCCTCCCGTCACCTGGTACAGAGGCTGATTGAAGTGATTGGCTACATACCAGAATTAGTAGTTCTGCAATTTCATATTATAGTATCTTCAGAACTCTTGGGTGATACCATCTGGTCCTTGTGACTTATTACTGTTTAATTTATCAATTTGTTCCAACACCTCTTCTACTGACAGCTCAATCTGGGACAGTTCCACCAATTTGTCACCTAAAAAGAATGGCTCAGGTGTAGGGATCTCCCCCACATCCCCTCCAGTGAACGCTGGTGGAAATAATTCATTTAGCTTCTCTGAAACAGCTTTGTCTTCCTCGAATGCTCCTTTAGCACCTTGATCAGCCAAAGGTCGTGCTGCCTGTTTGGCAGCTTCCTGCTTCAGATGCACTTTTAAAAAATCACTGATAGTTTTGTGTCTCTAGCTAGTTGCTCTTCAAATTCCTTGGCCTGGCTTATTATGCTTTTAAACTTGGTTTGCCAGAGTTTATGCTCCTTTCTATTTTCCTCAGTAGGATTTGACTTCCTATTTTTCAAGGCTGCCTTTTTTTTTTAAACACCTCTTTTACTTTTCCTGTTTAGCCATGGGAGCCTTTTTTTTTTTAATTTCTTACCTTATTTTTTTATAGGGGTATACATTTAGTGTGATCCTCTATTATGGTGTTTTTAAATAGTCTCCATGCGGTTTGCAGGCATTTTACCTTTGCGACTGTTCCTCTTAATTTCCATTTAATTAGCTTCCTCGTTTTTTGTCTAGCTCCCCTTTTTTAAGTTAAATGCTACTGTGGTGGGTTTCTGGCATTTTTTCCCCTGCAAGGATGATAAGTTGAATTACATTATGGTTACTATTACTGAGCAGTTTAGCTGCATTCACCTCTTAGATCAGATCCTGGATTTAGGACTTGTCAGGGTTCCCTCCCAACTCTGAACTCTAGGGTACAGATGTGGGGACCTGTATGAAAGACCCCCTAAGATTATCTCTACCAGCTTAGGTTAAAACTTCCCCAAACACAAATTCTTCCTTGTCCTTGGAATGGTATAGCTGCCACCACCAAATAAGTTAAACAAAGATTTAGGAAAAGGACCACTTGGAGTTCCTGTTTCCCCAAAATATCCCCCCAAGCCTCTTCACCCCCTTTCCTGGGGAGGCTTGAGAGTAAACAAGGTGAGCACAGACCAGACCAGACAAACCAATCAGCTTCTTAACAAAACAGAACTTTATTATAAAGAAAAAAGTAAAAGAAGCACCTCTGTAAAATCAGGATGGAAGGTAATTTTACAGGGTAATCAGATTCAAAACACAGAGGATTCCCCTCTAGGCAAAACTTTAAAGTTACAAAAAAAACAGGAATAAACCTCCCTCTTAGCCTAGGGAAAATTCACAAGCTAAAACAAAAGATAATCTAACACATTTCGTTCCTATTCCTTACAATTTGTAATCTTAGATGCTTAGTTCAGGTATGGCTTTAAGAGATGTATTTTTCCTTCTCTGGTCCCTCTCTGTCCCAGAGAGAAAACAAAGAGAGCACAAAACAAAAAACTTTTAAATCTGTGGGGGAAGAATCTTCTCCCCTTATTGGTCCTTTTGGTCAGGTGCCAACCAGGTTATCTGAACTTCTTAAGACTTTACAGGCAAAGGAGAGATTTTATGCTACCCTTAGCTGTGTATTTATGACAGCACTAAATCAAGACTTGCCTCTCCCCGTGTGGGTTTCAGGACCGTCATTAATAGTGTCTAGAATTTTATCTCTGCATCCTGTCCTGAGGTGACGTCCCCAGTAAATCTGGGGATAATTGAAATCCCCCATGTTATTGCATTTTCTGCTTTTGTAGTCTCGCTAATCTCCCTGAGCATTTCACAATCACGGTCGCCATCCTTTGTCACCTCCCCTGCTCCTCAATTGTTTTTGTTCCTAGGACCCAGGAGGGAAACAGCCTACGAGAGCTGGGTTCTGTTCCTGGCTCTGCGGCAGACTGACCTTGGATCAGCCACTTCACTTCTCTTTGCCTCGGTTTCCCCTCCCATGCTCTGCCTAAACTATGAGCTATGTGTCTCTCACCGTGTGTTTTTAAGGCACCTAGCACAATGGGACTCGAGTCTCAGCTGGGGGCTTCCAGATCATATGACAAATAATTAAAATGAATAAAATAATAATCAACTGGCCTGGTTAAAAAAAACAAAAACAAAAAAAATGGCTAAAAATTTCTTGAAAACTAGCAGCATCAACGGAGCTTGAATTGCACACCAGGGTATAAGGTGAGAAAGCTGGCTGCAAGAAAAGGAAATAGAGCAAAACAAATTAGCAATGAATAGTGTTTGCTTTTAAAAAAAAACACACAAGCCTCAGCCCTCCCCCTTTTCTTGCTGGCTGAAAGGTTCACACTGATCTGGCCAGCTCACATACAGCCGTAAAGAAGCATAGATGAGAGAACTCAGCAGAGCTCCAGGGTCCCAGAGATCTCTGGCTGAATAGCTCGTCTGCGCTTCTAACAGTTCAGAAGGATCGGTGAGACCAAAGCCCATTCTCTCTCCAGCGTCAAGGCTCTTCTGTATCTCCCCCCCCCCCCAACAACCCCTACCCCCGCACCCCACACAGGTGTAATGCAGCCAATCTCCCGCAGCAGTGTACACACGCTCAGAACCTCGCCTGGGGCCAGATTTTCACACGAGTGCCACAGGTTGGGTGCCGGCAGGGAAGGAAAGGCGGGATTAAGAATTAAACGTGTACTGTAATTCCCCGAGACCTGATTGAACTGGAAGCTGAGACCCGAGCCTGAGGTGTCTGCGGTGGTTATTGTTGTGTCATTAACCATGGGGCT
The DNA here is from genome assembly GCF_965140235.1 of Caretta caretta. Lineage (NCBI taxonomy): Eukaryota > Metazoa > Chordata > Testudines > Cheloniidae > Caretta > Caretta caretta. The sequence continues at coordinate 6,065,898 of NC_134232.1, forward strand.
GGGGCAAAACCTACGGGAAACCTGCACCTGCAGCTTACTGCGGCGTCTGTTCATTGGAGTCAGGGATCTTCACCGAGTGCCGCCGGTCTGGCTTTATCTGACGGGACCTAGTGTCTATATTTTATATAAGAGGCTTTGTCAGCTTGGAGACACCAGAGCTGGCTGCTGCGGCCGACTGGTGGCAGATTTACTCACCACAGCCACCAGCGTCTGGCCTGGATGCTTATTGGATAAGCTACTCGCACCCATCCCCCATGGCTGAAATGCAGCTCCCTCTGGGGTGGAACATGGCAGCTATTGAACACTACACAGCCGTTTAGAACCGTACTTCTCTGGTAGCTCCCACGTGAGTCTCTCACAGCTCAGGACAGCAATGCTCATGGATTTCAGCCTCCTCCCTTGGTCAATAATGTATTACGAGCCCTGGGTGGCACAGAGGGAGGAAGAGGAGCCAGGAGAATAAGGCCAGGATCCTCGGGGGTATTTAGGTGCCCAACTCCCACTGAAATATATCCAGTGATGTCAATGGGAGTTGGGCATCTCTGAGGATCTGGGCATAAGTGACTTGCCCAAGGGCTCACCAGAAGCCAATGGCAGAGCCGGGAATAGAAACCATGGTGGGCCTGGTTCTCTGCTGCCCTGCACCTGGTGTCCTTGTTTACGCCAGGGCAAGGCGGGGGTAAAACACTGCCAGGCTGGAGTGGGGCACGTCACAAAGGCCATGGAATCCCTGAGGGCCACTGCAGAGGGGCAGATGCCCTGAGGCATAAATACACCCCAGCCACACATCCTCCTGCCCCAGACATCTCCCCTTGCTCCTCCTGCCCCAGAACACTGCCTGCACCAGGGATGGGCTGCTGCAGAGGACCCCTGGGCCAGGGGGAGGGAGGGGGCTCTCTCTCACGGGGGAGGGGCATACAAGCGGCACTACCAGCCCTTTGCACCAGGGTGACTTTGAATGGGGCCTGGGAACCCAGTGCTCAGACGTGCCAGGTACCTGCACCTCCAGCTGCAGCCTCGCACAGGGGATCACTGCAGAGAGCTGTGCTGGTCCGCTCCCACCCCCCACCTTGAAGCTCTTTATGTTCCCCTCAGGGTCACCCAGGGAGAGCTCACCCTAATGCAGAGCCCTCCGGCCCCCCTTGGCTTTGGGGCTACAGTGGGGATCAGGTCAGATAAAGGCCTGGATGAGTCTGTATACTAAGGAATGGCCCATGAGACTAACCCGCATTGCCAGGCTAGCCGCCTGGGGTCACTGCTCCTTCCTGCAGCTCAGGGGAGAGGCAACCCGTCCCTACCAGTTACCCGTCCCGCCAATCCGCTGTCCCCCGCGGTTCCTGCAGCCAAGCTCCTTTTCCAAAAATAGCTCTCCTGGAAAGGGGGTGATTAATCTTTCATTGTCAACCTCGCTCGTGCTGAGCCGGGGCTTTGTCTGTCTGTGTCTTAAATCTGCCACAAGCAAAACAAGACCGCAGGGGTCCCCCGGTGCCAGTCGCATGCCATGGGACCTCACGGGGGGGATCAATAATTAAAGGCCAAAGAGAAGGGAGAGCACAGAGGTCAGGCAGACAACCTGCACGCCCCTAAAGCCTAGAGGTTCTTGAGCAGGGGGGCTGTCACCTGCCCTCCCCATGCAGCACACACAGCCCCACATGTGGAGCCAAGCAGTGGTATCCATTTCACAGTCCTATCATGGAGCCTCTAGGATGTAAGGACGAGACTCTGGGTGACTGGTGTACTGCAAACTGTATGAAGCTGTCCCTTTAAATTTCAGGGGGTTTCTCCTAGTCCTGCTTGCAGGCCAGGGGGCTCTGTAAGGAAGAGTACAATCTGGGCCTTGCAGCAGTCAGTCTGCAGAGAGCCAGCCTAGAGCTGTGGGGTGGGGTGAGCTGTGCTGTTCTGTTTCAGCGAGCAGCCTGCTTTGTCTCTCTCTGTTCTAGGGTCCTTAGGTGTTGTTGTTCTGGATTCTAAGAAGCAGCATCAAGTTACACTGCAACCAAGCAGCAAGAGGATTTGTGTTTTTATCTACCCTCTCTGTTTGTATGCTGTGAACCATACCGCTTCCCTTCCCCTTGCGGGCTGATGGGAGTGGAGTTTAGCCAGGCCAGGATTTAAGGAGACCTGGTGTGGTGACGTGAGGCTGCCCAGGCTGGGAGCCAGAGAGAACCACAGGGTTACACAGCCTCCGTAAAGAATCTTCTTGTCTCTGTGTAACAGGGTTCATCTCCTCTCTGCCAAGAGCCACGCTGCGGACAGTAGCCATGATTGACCCCTAGCCAGGACTTGCTAGGAGCTGAGGGAGAAAAGCAAATTAGCAATCTCAGCCATGAGACAACGCCCATACTGGACTCTAACACCCCTGCTACGAGCGGGCGTGAATCATCACCATTCAATCACACTCACCAGGCTGGCAGCTGGGAGCGTCACACAATCCCTCCGTTGTGTCCAAAGTGACAACTTCCAGGTGCCCGGCTCATCTGCCGACCTCGCTCCAACGAGTTTATGGCCCTTATGTCTGGCTCCAGCATGCATGGCTCTGAGCTCTCCCCTACCAGCTCTTGGGATTTCAGGGCCCCGATCCTGTGAGATGCTGAGCGCCCATTGATTTCAATGCTCAGCGCTTCCCAGGATCAGGCAGGATGTTTGTGACAAGCCAAGAGGCACCAGCGATGATGACAGCAGGCTAGCAGAAGCTTTATCCTGACACTAACACATGTGCTCTGGGCATGACCTCTTGAGTCTCTGTGGATTTAATACACCCCAGAGTCTAGCAGGCCAGGAATGGGATCTGCTGCCACTGTGATATCTGGACAGATGAGAAAACTCAGGCCGAATCCTTGTCCCAGGGGAGTCACCAGAAAAACTCCTACTGATGCCAACAGGGGCAGGACTGGACGGACCTTCAGACAACAGCAGATAGGGAGTCACCTGGAAGGTCCCATCTTCGTTTTATTTATGACGCCATTGGAGAGGAAGGGCTGTCATATGGCTCAGCCCTCAGCCCTGCCACTTGCTCCTTGTGCAACTTCGGGCAAGTCCCTTAGAGTGAAATCAATGGCAAAGCTCCCATTGACTTGAAGGGGGCCCGGATTTCACCCCTTGGCTCTGAGGGCTTCAGTTACCTGCCTGTGAAATGAAGACAGAAATGCTCTCTGTGCCCCCTCTTACCCTGGGTCTGTCTTGACCAGGGGTGGGCAAACTTTTTGGCCTGAGGGCCACATCTGGGTGCGAAACTCTATGGAGGGCCGGGTAAGGAAGGCTGTGCCTCCCCAAACAGCCTGGCCCCGACCCCCTATCTGCCCCCTCCCACTTCCTGCCCCCTGACTGCCCCCCTCAGAACTCCCGACCCATCCAACCCCCCCTGCTCCTTGTCCCCTGACCACCCCCTCCCGGGACCCCTACCCCTAACCAACCCCCAGGACCCCACCCCCTATCTAACCCTCCCTGTTCCCCCCCACCCCTCCCAGAACCTCTGCCCTATCCGACCGCCCCCCCAACCTCCATCCAACCAACCTCCCCTTGCTCCCTGTCCCCTGATGGCCCCCCGGGACCCCCCTGCCCCTTGTCCGACCCCCGGTCCGGCCCCTTACCATGCCTCTCAGAGCAGCATATATGGCAGCCGTGCTGCCCGGCTGGAGCCAGACACACTGCCGCGCTGCCCTGCAGGAGGGTACAGCCCTGCCACCCAGAGCACTGGCAGCAGGGCGGCATGGCTGCGGGGGAGGGGGAACAGCAGGCGAGGGGCCAGACTAGCCTCCATGGCCAGGAGCTCAGGGGCCAGGCAGGATGGTCTCATAAGCCGTAGTTTGCCCACCTCTGGTCTAGACTGTGAACTCTTTGAGGCAGCGATGGTATTTTACACATGTATGTACAGCGCCTTGCACAGTGAGGCCCCGATCTCATGTGGAGCCTCTGGACACCCCCATAGTACTGCTGCTAACAGCCAGTTTATACGACTGTTCATTACCATCGTTCTTATCTGTCTGTTATTCTCCATTTTGTCTCCCAGCTCGCAGAGCTTCCTGGTTTATTGGTTTACAGGAGTGTGACGAAGCGGGACTGTTCTTAATGTTTCCTCTGAATATTGTGGGGGTGCCTCAGTTTCCCCTATTCAGTTCTTAAGTATCTAGGGGGTGGAGTAAGGGTGTATGATCGTTGCAGAGCCTTAGCGGGCAGGTGTGTGCAGGGGTCTGGACACAGAGGATGGCCGACACCCTGTTTCCTAGCAACTGATGGCCTGAGCCTTCCCCCCTGCAAGGTGACAGCTAAAGGGTTGGAGAACAAAGGAATCGGGTGACCTCCTGGCCCGGGAAAGGGACAAAGCCCAGAGGAGGAGGGGCTGGAGAGAGTTTCAGTTTGGGGCTGGCTGGGGACAAGGAGTGAAGTGCAGACGTGGTTGTCTGGCTCGCTGCCCCCCAAAATGGACCCAGCTGAGGGGTCCTGTTCTCTGCTCCGACAAGTTCTGTGTTAGACCATGTTCCTGTCGTCTAATAAACCTTCTGTTTTACTGGCTGGCTGAGAGTCACGTCTGACTGCGGAGTTGGGGGGCAGGACCCTCTGGCTTCCCCAGGACCCCGCCTGGGCAGACTTGCTGTGGGAAGCACACGGAGGGGCAGAGGATGCTGAATGCTCCGAGGACAGACCCAGGAAGGTGGAAGCCGTGTGAGCTGTGTCCTGCAGACAGGCTGCTCACAGAGAGGAGACTGCCCCAGAGTCCTGACTGGCTTCGTAGGGAGCAGTTCCAGAGCATCGCCCAGGGACTCCGTGACAAGGAGCTGTGTTAATCACAATGTGAGTAGTGTATCTACCGCACACACAGCCACGGGTGCTCGTCGCGTGCCGGGCATGGGGTTTGGAAGCTGTCGGAAGCGGCTGAGATACCGTCACTCGGACAGTCACCGCGGCTTGTTTCTGTAGCGAATGCAGCTCAGCAGGGCCCGAAATTCCCCCAGCAGGCTTCTGCCATGCGCAGTCCATCTCCACTCCCTCCAGCTTCCCAAACAGCCAGTCCTGACTCCAAACTCATACTGATGGACCCACCTATAGTCATCAGGCCTGGCCTACCACGGACGGGCGCCTTAGTGACTGCTTAGGCCTTGGCACCTCTCCCAAGAGGATACGAAATGCTGCCATGCTCACATGGTAGCGATGGCCAGTCACTTTGCCCTTTGGGACTCATTCTTCCGTGCACCCTGGGTTGAATGTGGAGGGAGTGGGTATAGCCAGGAAGCGTGATCCCCGGGATGGCCTCCTGAAGGTAGAAGGCAGCTTGAACTTGTGCTGGAAAGCAAACAGACCCTCTGCCCCCATGAGAACTGGGGCACACACGTAGCACAGGGCCCTCTTTGCCACCCCGCTCAGGCCCTGCGGCAAGCTGGGCCAGGCTGAACCCAGGGGAGTGTAGTGCACTGACTTAAATCAGTGTCAGTGAGAGCTGAACCGCTGCCCAGCAGGAAGTGTTGGCGTGCAGTGCAGGGGGATCAGGCCCAGTGGTGTCCCACAGCCCTGACCCCAGTGTTGGGGAGATCAGGATCTCACACAGCTTGGGAACTGTCACCGGCTACAGCTGCTAAGGCAATTCTAGTTTCCATTCATCCCCTGTGCAATGAGACCTTGCAAGCTCTCCGGTGCAGGAACAATCCTTCCTGGAGCTTGAGTGTCACTCTGGCTGCTCCTGTGTATAAATAAATAACGTGTAACCACGCTCCCCTACAAACTTCCTGTTAAGCTGCAGGCACATGTCTGGGGTTTCTGTCCTCCTCCCTGCCGGTTAAGAGTTAAAAGGGAATCCCCCTCCCCTCACATATGTTGGAATGCAAACTCAAATCACTGTAACTCTGCAATGCCTTCCCCTATGCAGAGCATCGAAAACATTCCTCGCAGAGCATTGGGTTATTGATGGTTACACACGTGACTCCAACACGTGTGATGAGTGGTCTCCACAGTGACACTTGCTCTTTTCCCGTGCGCTCTCTCCCTGTGCATGATCTGGGCATAGGTGGTTGAAAAACACAGAGACGCGCTTAACCTGGTGTCTAAAGACATTTGGATAATTGGCTGAGATGTACCAGTTTATTTGAGCATAAGCTTTCGTGAGGTACAGCTCACTTCATCGGATGTAGCTCACGAAAGCTTATGCTCAAATAAATTGGTTAGTCTCTAAGGTGCCACAAGTACTCCTTTTCCTTTTGGCTGAGATGTGGAATCATAGGACCCGACCCTTGGGTGTCTGCAGTGTGTCTCAGAAACCTGCCCTCAGCAGAGCACTGGGAATGCTGCCTTCCAGGTGCTGCTTGGCTAATCAGGGATTTGCGGAATGATCTGATGGGTGCCGGGTATCACCAGAAAAAGGCACCAGCACCATCCAGCTAAAAGGGGAATATTTTAGCTCCAGTGAGAAACTAACTAGTTTGTGACAAGTTTCTGACTTCCTCAGGGCATCGCTACGGGTGAGAGTTAAGGTGGTTTAGGGGCCTTATTTGGGAACCGCAACGTCAGCTCAGCATTTCCTGCATTTCTTAATACTAGAGGGGTTTTTAACTCCCACTTCTACCTCAGCACCATCTGTCACCTTCCAGGTGTGAGGCTGATCGATTTTAGCAAAGGGGCCAAAATCCAGTTTAAAATGGAAACCCAATTGCAGCCATAGGGCCCAATCCTGCAAATATGATGCACTTGCTTCACTTCGCTACTAAAAATAGGCCCATGAATACTCACGGTAGGGAAGTGAAGCAAATGCCTACGGGTTTGCAGAATCAGGGCTTTAATATGCATTGGGTTTAATTCTCCATTGCCCAGGACTGTCTGTCTCAGTTACAGATCAGGTGACTCCAGTGTGGAGTTTACTCTGGATTTACACTGGTATAATCGACCTTAATCTTATCCCACTGCCCATTAGCCAGGATCGCATTCCCACCACAAACAATAGACACTGTGGGTGTAATATATTACATTATTCCCTGCCGACGCCCACCAGCACACAGCGTCTTGCTGATTTTGGTAGTGCTTTGCACAGATGTAAATGATAATGCAGGATGCAAAGCAGAAGAGTACATAGCCTTGGGGCCTGATCCTGCATACAACTGAGGCAAATGGGAACCTTTCCATGGATTTCAAGGGGAGAAGGATAAATTCCTACCAGGCCTGATTCACCTTGCTCTGCACCACATGTAGCCCCTTGCCTCTGTGCACAGCGGCTGTAAAACACTCTCAGATCGTAACAGCAGTGCCTGAGGCTGCATAAAGTGCAATGGGATGAGGCCCCTAGTTGTTAGCTAGTTTCAGTGGGGTGGAGGGGTGTCAGAAGACAGACATCCCCGTTCTTCTGCCATAGTTTCTTGGTCATCACGAACTCATTGCATCCCACAGGCTGGAGAGCAACAGGCTTAACACTGCACTAGTCATATTTCACATTAGGGTATTTCACTAATATGCTTTGGAATCCCTGGGGGAAATGTGCTATCAAAGGTCAGCCGTCATAATGATAAGCCGGATTCTGATCTCAGTTACAGCTTGGGTGAATCCAGAGTGGAGTTACTCCAGTTTTACACTGGTGCAACAGATCCTAATTTTACCCCACTCCCCATTAACCGGTATCACATCCCCACCACAAAAGGGAGACAGTAACCAGCATATTTGGAGGCCTACACCCACGCTCCGAGAAATCATTTCACCGTAGTGAAAAGGTCAGGAGTCCTTTTTGTCATCTCTTCCCTTTCACTCACATATCCGGATTTTGACAGCTTTACAAGAATCACAGAGAACGCAGATTTCAACTCAGAATCTTGCTTTGCAAGCTGCCTTTGCTGAACCTTTATGCTTCGGTGCTTGGCAGTGATTTAGCAGCAACCCCGAAAAAACAGTTCCCAGTTAATGTATTAGTCAATGGGACCCAAGACAGTGGTATTTTGAGTTTCAATCGTATTTTTTTAAAATGTGAGTTCAACTGCAAAAGTAAGAGGGGGGTATTTAACCTTCTGGAGCTGTCATTGAAAAAAAATCCACACACACACACACAAAATGAAGACAACTGCGAAATCATTTGAAACAGTTTTTTGGGTTTTTTTCAACTTTCACTGGTTTTCAAAACTACAGAAAAAAACCCCAAGGATTAAACAATGTCACATTCAAAAAAGGTCCCAGAACAAAACCGTGCTTTTGTTTATTTTTCCCTTTTCTTCTTTCAATATAGTGTAAATAAATAATTAAATTTAATTAAATAAAAGAAACTCCCAGTTCATGGACAAGGAGATCTCAGGCATTTAAAAACAACAACAAAAAGAACATGCTTTTCCAATTACAAAATTCTTGATTTACAAATGGATCCATGCTTGAGGTGCGAAATAGAAACAGACAGGCACATTCATTAGCATGCAGTCCTGGCTTTAAGACTCAAAGAGCACCCCACTTTCCCTGCCCCCACAAACATTTCATTTAATTGGCTTGCACACCACAGTTCACTTTTTTGCTTTGTTTTGTTTTGTTTTTTTTTTTAAAAAAAGCCTTAAGAAACGTGTAACAGTATCCAAGGTAACAGCCAAAAAGATTCCAGACCTTCACTTTGTTTTTGCAAGTTTTCATGCAAAACGTAACACATTTCTGCATGCAACATTAGGATGACAATTTTATTATTGTGCTTAACACAGGGCCAGAAAGATGTCTCCGTCCCTTTCACCAGCACGTCTTTCATTCAGCACAGAAGGGTTATTTACCCTGTACACCAGCATGTTGCAACAAATCCGGATTCCACACCCGGCCCCCCATGTGCATGGGATTGCACTTCTCGACCGGAATTCCATACCGTTCACTTGCCTACAGACTCCTGGTATCCTCTCAGTACAGCCCCATGATGGCAGCTCCCACGTCCTTAGACGGTCTGCGGTCCTTGACCAAAAAGTTAATCATGCTCTCCGACTTGATGAGCAAGTTGCAGCCCAAAAAGAAGATCCCGAACACCACAGTCAAGGAGAGGATGCAGAGCACAGCAATCTGGACCACCCGTGTAATGTAGAGGCTCCTCTCATCGGGCAGCAGGACGGAGGACCCACCATCGCTGGCCACCACCGAGCTGGTGCCATTGCAACAACCCATCAAAGTGCCTAGGTCCTGGGTCCTGTTGGAATAAACTCCTTGCTCCATGACAGTCTGGTTGAAAAAGGTCCCATTCATTTTGCTGTTTTAATCTAGAATCTCCACCCAAGGGGAGAGAGAAAAGCCACTTTTGGTTTGGAGCCAAGACAGGGGTTGAGGTAGATTCGTCACTACCTCACTCTCCTCACGGTGAAGCGTCAGGTACTGGAGAAACTTCTTCAAGGCAGCAAGCAACTAGGCAGCCAATTTGCATAGCTGAGAGATGTCTCACTCACTGATTCCTCTGTGCAAGGATATTATAAACATGAGCCCCCAAACAGAGCAGAGAGAGAAGGCAAGGGGGGTACAGGGAGGGGAAATCTACAAGCAAACAGGCAGGAGATTGCAATTTACCCCGTCCCTGGTCCCGCAAAATCCCTAATCTCTCCCCAGTGCTCTAGGAAAGCAAAGCAGAGATGCACATTCCCAGTCGTGAAATTAACACAGAAAGAAGATGCTGAATCCTGCAGGCTGGGAACTGAACAAATGCAAGTTCCAATCGAAAGTCTACGTGGTGCTAAAATATCATCACTTGTCAACTCCACCCTCTCTGGTCCCCCAGGACTGCTGCCCCCCTCCCCCTCCGACACCCTACCTACAGATCAGTGATGCCCCCCACCCACTCCTAGCCCCCACCATCCCCACTCATTGCTAACCTCTCCCACTCTTGACTGCCCAGACCGTGCTGGCCTCCGCCTAATCCTGACACACATGCCTAGTGCTGGGTACTGCTGTCTCCCACCCACCCCTGAACTCCCATCCCTTGACATGGCTTTCCCCACTCCTGGCCCCCATCCCCACTCCCTGCTGCCCGCTCATCCACTCCTGACTTCCCCCAGGTCAGTGCTGCCTCCCTCACATCCCTCCTCCCCCAGTTCAGTGCCATCCCACCCATTTCTGGACCCCCAGCCAAGGGCTGTGCCCGTCTCCTGCACTGGGTCTCCCATGCTTTGAAAAACAACCTGCCAGGAATGTTAAGGCTGCCAAGCTGAGCGCTCAGAAGTTAGAGGGGGCACAATGAAGGTTGCTGTGCCCCCTTATGCACATACCCTTAGCTCTGCTGCCTTGGGCATGTGCATTATATCAGCCTTAACCACATGCCCACTTGCTACTTTGTTCACAGGACCCTCGTCCTGTCCAGTTCCCAGGATGGACTGGGAAGACAGGGAGCAGAGACCAGCCAGGGCAGGGGGAGAGCAGAAGGCAGAGGGAAGAAATGGGCTGACAAGGGGACGGAGGAGAGCAGAGGGTGTTCTGAAGAGGTGGGGAATGGAATAAGAATTTGCAGGTGGGTCCTAGCAATGCCAAGACCCCTTCCCTCACTCCCCTGGCTAGGAAAGCAGCTTCGAAGTGGGGGTAGCTACCCCCTATCTCCAGACCCCATTCCCATGAGGTCCCCTCCCTCCCCCCCAATAGTCCTGCCACCAGCGGAGGGGACTCGGGCGCCAGTCTGTTATTTTGGGGGATGCATTGGCCCACTGGCTGGACTCTGCTGCTCCATCATTCTTGTTAGGGGCCTCCTGTGTCTGACCATCCCCAGGAGAGACTGCGTGGGTGGGACAGACCAGCTCCCCACCCCCTGAAATCCGTGTAGGGACCAAATCCAGAGGCAGCTGATGCAGATGCTGGGGGCAGAGGTGAGAGCAGGACCAGCCATTGTCTATAGCCTGAATTTATTATAACCTTCCTAGGACTGGCGCGTCACATCCATTCCCTAGGGAGGGGGGGTTGGTTACCAGTAAACTCAATCCCCCAGGAGACAGACCCACTGGTGCAGGGTTAATCTCCACAGTCTGTGCTTTGCGTCCTACATCCCTTTGATCTTCCATCCCGTCTTTCCGCTGAGCCTTGGGAATTCCTTTATAAACATGACTGACGCCTCTCAGGATCTGAGCTATTATCCCTGTCTTATAGATAGGGAAACCAGCAGGACATCTACCCTGCAAAACAAGACCCGCGAGAGTGAGTCTCAGAACCTGGGTCAACTAGGTCACTCAGGCTTGCACTACTGGGCTAGAAACAGTGGTGTAGACGTTCCCATTCAGGCTCGGGGACCCTCCCCCCGTGCTGGGTTTCAGAGCCCGGGCTCCAGCCTGAGCCAGAATGTCTACACTGCTATTTTCAGCCCCATAGTACAGGCCCTGTGAGTTCGAGTCAGTTGACCCAGGTTCTGAGACTCGCTGGCGCGGTTTTGGTTTTGCAGTGTAGACGTACCCTAAGGCACAGAGCAGTTTAAGGCCAAAATTGTCAAATACAGCCACTGATTTGGGACGTCTCTGTTTTTTAGGTACCCAACTTGGGTCACCTTGGGGTCCCCATCCGGGCACCCAAAAATGGAGAGACCCACCCCCAAATCACTGCCCACTTTGGAAAATTTCAGCCTAAGCAACTGGCTCCAAGGCCATGCAGTGAGTAGAATAAAAACCAGGGGCTCCATTCCCCACTGCCCTGCACCCGGTGCTATCATTTACACCAGCACGAAGTGCTACCCAATCAGACTGAGAGCGTTTGGCACAGGTGCCAATGGCTATGCAAGGTGAAGGACAACTGAGAATCAGACCTCAGGAGTCCTGGCTCCCTGACCACTGCTCTGACCCTGAAAAGCACACTTCCCCCTAGGCCTAGGACTAGAATCCAGGACTCCCCATTGTCAGACCTCTCTCTACCAACCAGGTGACACTTCGGGTTCGCAAGCAGCTCCCCCTCGATGTCTGCTCTCAGCTGGCTGGTTAGCATTAGCCTATTAGCTCACGGTGAACACGCTGGGGCACCATAAAAGGGGAGAATCCTTCCAGAGCTGGCTTTGTCATGGTTTATTTTTTATTTGCTTGGGGTTGGCAGACAAGCCTTTCTCCTTATTGTTACTATAATTATTGGCTGATTCTGCCGTGTGCGGAATGCAGAAGGCTTTAGAATAGGGTTAATGGAGATTTAACAGTGAGGGGTTGTTGAGAAGGGACTGAAGATTACTGGCTGAGGGAGGGTGAACAGTAACTTGGCAGCAAGGTGGGAAAGGATTAAGTGGGGAGGTTTCCTTTCCTTTTAATGGTGACTTGTAACCTGGAAAGGTATGGGACTCATGCCTGTCTTTGCTTCTTTGTGGCAGATAGAGAAGGCCTGAAAGTTTTAAAAAATTATTTTTTAGTTGTTTGTTTTTCAACATTAGCTATTCAGGCCTTGTCTACATGAAGACCTGCCTGCCGGAGAATGTGGAGGGTTATGACTAGCCCTGGGCAAAGAACTGATTTTTCCATTCCCTGACCATCCCAAACCAACACATGGTTTGGAGTTGGATGTTCAACCCCAGCCAAAAATGTTTCTTGTCGTTTGTAGGGGTTTTAGCTTTTAAATAACAGGGGGGTAAATTTCTAAAGAAAAAGTTGTCTTGATGTGAAAATGTAGAAACAAAACATTTTGATTTTTTCTGATTTTTTTAAGTGTTTTTTTTTTTTTCCTGTTGAAACAATTTGGCAAATTCAACACAAATTCACAGAACGTTTCGGTCAACCCAGGTTTGCATTTTTCAGCGAAGAAACGGTTCAGATGAAGAGTGGCTCCCAGCTCTAGTTAGGATATAACACATACGCAGGGAAGTTAAAAAGCTGGTATCTTTTCCAGGGTTTATGCACACATTTACATTTACATGGGAGCAAAGTCCCATTCGCTTAACTGGGGCTACTCTCAGCCATACCGAATGCAGATGCCTAAGTCTTTGTAGGATTCAGGCCTTTTATTCCAATTTTTGGGGAGAAAAGCTACGTTGGGGAAATAAACTCTGAAAGCTCCTGCTGAGCATCTCTGAGTCTTCCAAGGAGACCTCCAATCAAAGCAGGAACGCCCAGTCTTGGCCATCCAGACAGAAATAAAATCTTTTAAAAATCCCAACCAGTCTTCCATCCATCGTTAAGAAGCACAAAAGAGGCACAGACCCTTTTTGCAGGTCACCTTTAAAGTGCTAAGTTTTTTTAAAGTTCACGGCAAAGTGATTAATCTCAGAGCCTGGTGAGCAATGCAGAGCGAGAACCTTTTGGGGGCTTTTTTAATACATTGATGTTAGGCTAAGAAATGCTTCCTGTGCTGGTATCCTTTCACCTTTCCTTTTTAAAAAAAAATAAAATAAAAAGAGTCCCTAAGGAAGCAGGAGCTTCAGCCCCTGAAAGTTGAATCCAAAGTTTTCTTAATTGCATCCAATCCGATGACAGGAGTGTGCAAGCCTGGGATTGTTACCATGGTGCAAAACATCCCCTGGCTTCAGAGAAGGGAAGCAAGGTCAAGTGCTATCCTGCAGAGTCTCCCATCCATACGCCACATCAGGATTTTGGAGCAGCCAAAGCAGAGACAGCTCCTGCATAAACTGGCCCTGGCTTTGCAGGAAACCAGGCTCAGATCCTGAAAGGTATTTAATCACCTCGCTTCCACTGATGTGAGGATCTGGGTCCTACTGTTATTCCATGGGATTCATCCTGAGGGCCAATAAACACCTTGACAGGACAGGTGAGAGTTGAAAGCTTCAGGACTGTAAGGGCAAAGACCGGCCATTGGTTATTATTACATTTTGTAGTGAACAGGCTAGATTGTATGTGTACCACTGCCCCCTACTGGATGGAATCAGTAATGCTCAACTGCATATCATAAGCCCTATATTGCTAACACTTAGTGGAGATTCTCCTTTAGCTCAAGTGACTTTTGGAGCAGGACTGGGTGGGGACTGGGCTTTCGGAGCAGGACGACCTGAGGGCTATCCCTGCTACTGATTGGTCATGGTGGCAATAGAGACATCTTGACGCCAGTTTCCACCCATCTCCAGTAACGGGTTACTAGTTATGATTGCTATTATTTTTAAATGTGTTTGTGATGAGTTTCAGCTTGACAGCCCGGGAGCCTGGAGGCCTCTAGTTATCCCATCCAGGGATGGCGTGAGTAGCAGCAACACAAGATCACCGCACCCTGCCCCATCCAATGTGTCTCCTCAATCCTCCTCATCCTCATGACCCACCCATTCCTTGGCCTCCGTGCTGGGCCTGCCATGCTAGTGGCAACGTTCCACAAACTGGAAGCCTGCCAGGAACAAGGCGGCTTCCCCCACAGGGGCCAGGAGGCCTGGGGCCAGTCAGTCCTGCCCTGGGCTGGTATTGGGCTTAAGAGGAAGGATGCCCAGCAGAGCAGAGGGCCAGAGTAGTGCAAAAGGCAGGCAGGGGTGTGTGGCAGGCTCCAGGCAGGAAGGCTCAGGAAGAGCAGGGAGCAAACTAGAGGATCCCATCCCAGGAGGGGCTGAGGGCAGGGAGGGAAAGGAGCGTGGGCAGGGTGAAAGCTGAGCCCAAAGGGTGGGCAGAAGAGTGCTTGAATCAGCAGAAAGAGGACAGACCCCTGGGGAAGGATGGGGCTGGGCCCAATTGGTTACTGGGGCAAAGGCTTTGTGTTTTGCTTGCTTTGTATTTGGATACCCCAGGATGTGGGGGTGGGGGGGTGGAGTTTTGGTATTGACTTAACTGGAGGGCCTAAGTCACTGCAGCAAAGCACCTCTCCAGCGGGAGGAGACTAAAAATGGATGTGGGGAAACTGAGGCAGGAGTGCTGCGGTGATGGGTGTTGCTGTGGGGGGTGCTCTGGGACGGTGCGCCTCATGACACCATCCCCATAGGCATCTGACTAAGACCAGCTCATTCCAGACCACAATATGCCAAGCTGGTCACTGCCACACTGAGCAGCATTTGACCCAGGGCTGATGGGGAGGGGAGACATTGTATGTGGGCCCTGAACTCAGGGCGGCCTAACATGTCTGTAACTGGGGTGAAATGGGTGGGGCGGGGCCCCAAATGTCTCTCAACAGGCCTGCTTTGACCCTGTCTACTAGTACCAGTCCCACGGGCCAGCCAGTCCTCCAACGGTGAGCGAAGGGTGGATGTACAAGGTGGGGTTTCCTGCATTGAGCAGATGTTTTGTTCATTCCAGCATTTTGTGTGCGATGATCAGGGGTTATCGGGGATCATTCCCTGCAAGAAGCTAACCTGGTATGAAAATCCTGTCACAGATGCCTGGAGCTGGGGAAGGATCGAGTTCCTGCCAGCTCACTGGCTCTCCCTGCGGCTGGCAAATTCTGGGAAGTTCCCTTCATAGATCTCAAGATTAGAAGGGACCATTATGAGAAGACCCACCAAGGGGATGCAGGGAGTCACTGGCACAGCTGGGAAAAGAACCTAGGCGTCCTGACTCACCAGCCCGTGCTTTAGCCACAAGACCAGCCTTCCCCCTCACAAAGGCCTGGTCTTCTGCTGTTCAGGGTCTTTTTATTGACACCTATCAAGGCATTGCTGCTACCCAGAGGCTCTGAGCCTGGCTGGCCGGGGAGACTAAAACCACAGTTACTTTCCCTAATACAAGGGAAGGAGGCCAGAGAGGTTTAGTATATGGCACCAACCCAGATTTAATTGCACACTGCCCTCCTGCAGCACCTGCCGTCCCAAGCTATTGCAGTAGCACCTTGGACCCCAGCCGTGGATCAAGACCCAGTTGTGTTGGGGGCTGCACAAACACAGAACAAAAAGCTAGTGGCTGCCCCAAAGAGCTCAGTAATTGGATTAAGGAAAGGGAACTGGCTTAAGAGTCAAGAGACCTGAGTTCTGTTCCTGGCTCTGCCACTGACCTGCAGCATGACCGTGGGCAAGTCACTTCACTCCCTGTGCCTCAGTTTCCCCACTTCTTGTCTATTTCGATTGGAAGCTGTCTGAGGCAGGAGCCGTCTCTCGTGACCTGTTTGTACAGCGCCTGGGTTCTGGAGCCGATGCCTGCGTTGCAATCACTAGGTCAGACTTCTGCCCAGAAGGGGAGGTCTTGGGAGCTGTTCCTGCTCATTTCTGCAACCCATCTGTGACAGGGCATCAGGAGCTGGTGCAACGGGGCTAAAAAGAGCAAACTTCAGACAGATGAGGTACATCCCAACTGGTGCACAACAACCTGTGAGTGGTCAGGACTCCGCCCCTTATTGCCAGCCTAGTGATGGAGTAAGGACCCCTGACTGCAGCCAGAGCCATGCATCAGATGGCAGAGAATCCCCTGCCCGCCCCCTGCCCCTCCCTCCAACATAGTGTCCTGCACCCCCCCAGACACCCTGGGCAGCCCAGAGCTGAGACCCCCCGCCCACAGCGTGGCGATCCCTTAGCAAAGCCTGGTCCGAAGCCCACCTCACCATCAGAATTCAGAGGCCGCGCTGGGGGGTAAACCCCGGGCGTGGAAGGAGCTGTCCCTACAGGATCGGATAGTGCCGCAGGAGCTCTCTCTAACCCTCCATTCATTTCACTCCCAATTCAAGAAGCTTTTGCCCCCTCTGGTGGCTGCAGCCTGGCAACAGCCGTCCTTGTGTCTCTGCCAGGGAGTTTATGGTCAGCTTTGTGGGGCACCAGGTCTGGCCAGATGCTTTGTAGGCCAGGGAGGACCTGGTGCCATGGGGTAGGAGTCTTGTGTCTGAATGGGGCAGGGGGGAAGAGACGTCTCCAAGTCCCGCGCAGCTCCTGAGGGCAGGGGAAGGCCTCAAGCCACCCCTGCGCTGCCTCTTCTAGGTGTGCGCTAAGGAGCACGGGGGGCTCTGCTGCACGGGTTCCAGGACGGGTGAGGGAAACGCAGAGGGATGCCAATCCCGCTGCCCAAGGCACACTCTGCACATGCCCCCGTAACACCTCGGCATGAATAACTCCGCATAAGGAGGGGACGTGCCGAGCCACCCACTGCACCGTGGGTGTGCTACAGTCTCTGGAGTCCTCGGAGCAAGGCCGGATTGATTTTCTAATGGAGATGCTCCAGTTCAACCACAGGTTGTCTGGCTGGATGCACGAATCACTGGCCGAGCGTTTCTGGCACAATGGCCCCTGCTGACCTTAAAATCCAAGCCCTCAATGAAACTTCCTTCCTGAAGGATCGCAAAGTGCAGTGCAAAGTTCGTGTGTAGCCAGCTGGTGAGTGTGTGTCACCGTGTCCCCTCTGGGCTGAGCCACAGGAGTTGTTACAGCCCCCAGTGGGCGACGGGGAGGGGGTGGCTTGGCTTTTTAGCCGAACCTGGACCTACGAGTCTTTTTAGCTCTGGAGGTCCCCAGTTCAGTCCCTGGGGTCCCAGCCAAGAGGGCAGTTGTCAGATGTGCAGAGCTGCTGGATCCCAAAGCCATTTCTGCACCAGTTAGTCAAATAGGGACACAGCATCGTAAACCGGTCCAGGGCAGGTTTCAGGCAGGAAGATAGAGCATGACCAAATCAGGAAGAGGAGGGGGATGAGGCATTTCTAGAACGAACATCAGAAAGATCCAAAACACGATTCCTCATAGCGCTGGGAGCCTTTGACCGCCCAGGCATCTGTTGGAAAAGTTATACAGCAAAACAGAAGTCCCAGTAAGCTCTCGGAGCATACCGGGGACAGTTTTGTGTTTCAGAAAGTGGAGGAAGTCACCAGGAGGACGGCCATTTTAGACTTGGCTCTGACCAACCGGAGGAATCGGTAGTGACTCTGAAGGTGGAAGGCAATTTGATGACAATAGATTTCATGAGCCTACAGAAAGGAAGGTGTGAAATCAGCAGACTAAGGCCAAAGGACTTCCAAAAAACAGACTTTAGCAAGCTCAGAGAACTTGCAAGTAAAGTCCCATGGGAAGGAAATTTAAGGGAAAAGGGAGTTCAGGAGAACTGGCAGCTTCTCAAGGAAACAATATAAAGGCACAAGTGCAAACTATCCCCAAGCGAAGGAAAGATAGGAAGAATATGAAGAGGCCAGTATGGCTCTATCCGGAGCTCTTTAATGACCTGGAAATCAGAAAGGAATCCTACAAAAAGTGGAAACATGGATGAATTGCTAAGGAGGAGCACAAAAGCCCAGCAGAAGCACATAGGGACAAACTAAGAAAGGCTAAGGCACAAAATGAGTTACACTAGCAAGGGACATAAAGGCAATAAGAAGAGGTTCTATAACTACATGAGCAGCAGGAGAAAGATAAAGGAAAGTGTGGATCCTCTACTTAATGGGGAAAGAGAGCTAACAACTGGTGACATCAAGAAGGCTGAGGGGTTTAAGGCCTATTTTGCTTCGGTCTTCAATAAAAAGGTTAATGATGACCCGACAGTCAACAAAATGAATATTAACAACAAGGGGGAAGGAATGCAAGCCAAAATAGGGAAAGAACCGGCTAAAGACTATTTAGATATGTTAGATGTATTCAAGTCAGCAGGGACCAATGAAATTCACCCTAGGTACATAAGGAAGTAGCTGAAGCGATCTCGGACCCATTAGCAGTTATCTTCAAGAACTCCTGGAGGATGGGTGAGATCCCAGAGGACTGGAGAAGGGCAAATCTAGGACCTCTCTTTAAAAGGGGGAACAAAGAAGACCCAGAGAATTATAGACCAGTCCTGACTGATACCTGGAAAGATACTGGAACAAATTATTAAACAATTTTTTGAGCCTCTAGAGGATAATAGGATTATAATAGTCAAGAACAAATCATGCCAAACCAACCTAATTTCCTTCTTTGACAGGTTTCTAGCCTAGCAGATGGGGGGAAGCTGTAGACATGATATATCTTGATTTTAATAAGGTTTTTGACACAGTTCCACATGACATTCTCATAAGCAAATTATGGAAATGCGGTCTAGATTCAGTTACTATGAGGTGGGTGCACAACCTGTTGAAGGACTGTACTCAGAGACTAGTTATCAATGTTTTGCTGTCAGACTGGGAAGTGGATCTAGTGGGGTCCCACAGGGGTCAGTCCTGGGTCCGGTACTATTAAATATTTTCATTTAATTATTTGGATGATGGAGTGGAGCGCATGCTGATCAAATCTGAAGATGACACCAAGCTGGGAGGGGTTGCAAGCACTTTGGAGGACAGAATTGGAATTCAAAACAGCCTTGACAAATTGGAGAACTGGTCTGAATTCAACAAGATGAAATTTAGTAAAAACAAGTGCAAACCTTCATTTAAGAAGGAAAAATCAAATGGACAACTACAAAATGGGTAACAAGTGGCTAGGTGGTAGTCCCGCTGAAAAGGATTTGGGGGCTATAGTAGATCACAAATTGAACATGAGTCAACAGGGTGATACATTGCAAGAAAAGCTAATATCATTCTGGGCTGTATTAACAGGAGTGTCATATGTAAGACACGGAAGGTAATTGTCCTGCTCTACTCGGCACTGGTGAGGCCTCAGCTGAAGTACTGCATCCAGTTCTGGATGCCACACTAGGAAAGATGTAGGCAAATTGAAGAGAGTCCAGAAAAGAACAACAAAAATAATAAAAGGGTTAGAAAATCTGACCTCCAAGGAAAGGTTAAAAAAACTGGGCATGAGTCTTGAGTAAAGAAGACAGCGAAGGGGAACCTGATAACAGTCTTTGAATATGTTAAGGACTGTTACAAAGAGGACGGTGATCCATTGTTCTCCATGTCCACTGAAGGTAGGGCAAGAAGTAATGGGTTTAATCTGCAGCCTGGGAGATTTAGGTGAGATATTAGGAAAAACTTTCCAACTCTCAGGATAGTTGAGCTCTGGAACAGGCCGCCAAGGCAGGTTGCGTAATCCCGTCATTGGAGGTTTTTAAGAACAGGCTGGACAAATCCCTGTCAGGGATGGGCTAGGTTTTTTGGTCCTGCCTCAGCACAGGGGGCTGGACTTGATGACTTCTCGAGATCCCTTCCAGCCCCACATTTCTATGATTCTGTGACCTCAGAGGGGACTGGGAAGCTGAATAAAGATTGGCCAGGACACCAAACTCCCCTTTTCAGGACACCCCCCAGTTCTTCAAACAGAGGGAGTTGGGGTCTTTAAGGCCTCAGTGGGGTGTCTCTGCCTAAAGACGATCTCCATAAACACCAGCCAGCTGACACTATTAAAGTCTTTACAGTGTTACTATTGCGGGTAATAAATGTTACCGTGACACTTGCAGGATTCCTGCTACTTTTCTTTTAGTGCTTAAAGTGAGGGAATTAACCGGAAATGCCATGTAAGACCAGCACTAAGGGGTTATAATCAACAGGACAAAAAGTCGGTGTGAGGCCAGACACTTTGCCCAGTGACTTTTTTCTGCATCTGCTCAGCAGCAGTGTGCACATGAGGACACTAGGGGGCAGCACCAGAACACCATGGAAAGGACACGGGGCAGCCGAGGGAACCAATGAGGGTTCAGGATGCGTGTTTTGAAAAGCGGTGCCCTGGAGCGGAGACCAGGCAGAGTCAGTCGCTCACAGGCTGCTCACACTAGTGGCCTGCCGCCCTTCCCTGCTGGCCCAGGCCCCTTGGTAGCTCTGCCCGTGCACTTAGCTTGCATCCTCCCAAGTTGTTGCAGAGTTCTGTGCATACTAGAACGTGGGGGTGGATAGGAGCAGGAATCACATGGGGGAACAGGGCAGAAAGGTTTCTATAGCCACTAGTCCACACTCCCTTCCAGACCCTGCACTTGAACTCAGGCCTCCTGGCTCTCTTTGTTCATCTGCTGTCAGCAACTAGCTGTGAAACCCACTGTCAAAGCATGTGTCTCATCCTCCACCAAGGAGCAGGTCCTCAAGGAATCAATCCTGAAGCACTTGCATGAGAGGAAAGTGATCAGGAACAGTCAGCATGGATTCATCAAGGGAAGGTCATGCCTGACTAATCTAATCACCTTCTATGATGAGATTACTGGTTCTGTGGATGAAGGGAAAGCAGTGGATGTATTGTTTCTTGACTTTAGCAAAGCTTTTGACACGGTCTCCCACAGTATTCTTGTCAGCAAGTTAAGGAAGTACGGGCTGGATGGATGCACTATAAGGTGGGTAGAAAGTTGGCTAGATTGTCGGGCTCAACGGGTAGTGATCAATGGCTCCATGTCTAGTTGGCAGCCAGTATCAAGTGGAGTGCCCCAAGGGTCGGTCCTGGGGCCGGTTTTGTTCAATATCTTCATAAATGATCTGGAGGATGGTGTGGATTGCACTCTCAGAAAATTTGCGGATGATACTAAACTAGGAGGAGTGGTAGATACAGTGGCAGGTAGGGATAGGATACAGAGGGACCTAGACAAATTGGAGGATTGGGCCAAAAGAAATCTGATGAGGTTCAACAAGGATAAGTGCAGGGTTCTGCACTTAGGACAGAAGAATCTAATGCACCGCTACAGACTAGGGATCGAATGGCTAGGCAGCAGTTCTGCGGAAAAGGACCTAGGGGTGACAGCGGACGAGAAGTTGGATATGAGTCAACAATGTGCCCTTGTAGCCAAGAAGGCCAATGGCATTTTGGGATGTATAAGTAGAGGCATAGCCAGCAGATCGAGGGACGTGATCGTTCCCCTCTATTCGACATTGGTGAGGCCTCATCTGGAGTACTGTGTCCAGTTTTGGGCCCCACACTACAAGAAGGATGTGGAAAATTTGGAGAGTCCAGCGAAGGGCAACAAAAATGATTAGGGGTCTGGAACACATGACTTATAAGGAGAGGCTGAGGGAACTGGGATTGTTTAGTCTGCAGAAGAGAAGTGTGAGGGGGGATTTGATAGCTGCTTTCAACTACCTGAGAGGTGGTTCCAAAGAGGATGGTTCTAGATTATTCTCAGTGGTAGAAGATGACAGGACAAGGAGTAATGGTCTCAAGTTGCAGTGAGGGAGATTTAGGTTGGATATTAGGAAAAACTTTTTCACTAGGAGGGTGGTGAAACACTGGAATGCGTTACCTAGGGAGGTGGTAGAATCTCCTTCCTTAGAAGTTTTTAAGGTCAGGCTTGACAAAGCCCTGGCTGGGATGATTTAATTGGGGATTGGTCCTGCTTTGAGCAGGGGGTTGGACTAGATGACCTCCTGAGGTCCCTTCCAACCCTGACATTCTATGATTCTATGATTCATAGAGGAGAACAACCTACAACTGCTACCGCTTACTCTGTTAGCCCAAGTGGCCATGCTGATGACCTGACCTATGTGGGTGCCAATCTGGGTCCACGCGACGGAATTGTTGGGGATTGCATTCTGCTTTTTTAAAATAAGAAATTACATACACAAAATGATGTGCAAGGTTAATTCAGCTCCCTTGTGCATAGGCATTAGGACACCATCTTTAATTACATGACTGCATGCTCATTTCTCCACCAGACCCCTGCCTCATTCAGTGCACAGATGGGAGCTGCCCTGGAGACAAATCAGTGCGGTGCAGGGAGGGAGACTGTTGTCGGTAAGACCCCTGCCTCGCTTGTTGCAAAAGCTGGAAAGTGTGTAGTGAAGGAGGCAGGGGGTTGCAGGAAGGGAAGGGATGGTCTCATGTTAAGGCAGCTGACTGCTGCTCTGGAGAACTGGATTCTATCCCTGTCTGCATTCCTGGATGATACCAGGCGAGTCACTTAAATCAAACGTTTCACCAGTGGTCACTAATGGTGTATTCCTTGGTGTCTAGGTGCCCAGTTTGAGACAGGTGGGGTGTCTGAGGTGCAGAAGTGCTGGACGCTCACAGTTGCAGCAGAAGACACAAGGAGCTGTGCCCTGACCATATCACGGTAAAAATGCTAAATCCTGTGAAGATTGCCAGGCCCTAGTTCTCTTGAGTTGGGCGCTCTAAATTAGTGGACACTTTGGGCCTTAATCTCGCTGGGCTTAGGTTCTCCATCAGAAAAACGAGGCTAACGGCAGCCCCTCATGTGAAGAGGTTGTGAAGATAAATTCATGAATGTCTGCGAAGCACTCGGGTACTCTGGTGAACGCCCAACAGAAGCATCCAGGGGGAAATTAATCATTCTGGATTGAGTGCCGGTTTTGGAGGGGGTGCGTTAAATAAGACCTGGGCTGCCCTTTGAATGAGCAGGATACAAAGAAATGTCAAATACCTGCCTCTTCTGTGAGCGCTGTCCATTCTGTGCACTGAGCCAGTGAGGGAGGGTCCAATGGCAAACAAAATAGTATGTGATCAGGTCATTAAAGATTGCATCGTTGGCATCCATACGCACAAAGGGGGCCAGTGAAAGTCCAACCTTCGTTCTGGCATTTCCTAACTGCCAAGTGCTGGACTTTGCAACCTGAACTTTTTGATCACACGTTTGTATGGAAGTGTTTTTATTACAGTAGAATCCAAAGGTCGCGATCAGGCCTGGAGCATACTGGGTTCTGGACGGACACACAGTGAGAGACGGTCTCTGTCCTGAAGAAGTTACTGTCCAACTAGACAAAGGAGAAGAGCGAAAATAGAGGTAGATGAAAGTGAAGTTACTTACCCAACATCTCATAACAGGCAGTGGCAAAGCCTGGAAGAGAATCAGGGGTTCCCGCCCCCCTAATCTGGTGCACCAGCTATTCTGTCCTTGCATCTACAAATGTTCTCTGACTCTTTCTCCAGTACCCACTCCCAGCCACTTGGACCCAGGGCTGAGTTCAGTTTCAGTGTCCCATGCTAAGGGGGGGGTGTGGGTGTGGGGGGGCTGTCAGTGTGTGTGTCAGTCACCCAGCACAACAGGGCCCTGATCCTGATTGGTCGGTAGCTGCTCCTGAAATATAAAAAACGCTGATAAAGACACAGACCATCCATTTTCCCAGCTGTGGTGGCGATTTGGGCTCCTTTTCGAAAGAGCGGGTGTTAAATCACTCCGGAGGCTGTGGCAAGCAGGTGGTTGCAGGACTAAGATCTCTGATTTTCCGGCCACGCGTGTGCTGAGTTGGCATGAGGCATATCTGCCTGACAACTCATCCTCACTCAAGTGCTCCAGCAGCTTGGAAAGGGGAAGGGCTGGAGAAAGAGGAAAACAGATGTGTCCTTCTCTTTCACCCTGCCTCCTGTTATTGTTAGGGTAGCATCTAGCTACCTGTGCTAGGTGCGGTACAGACAGACAGAGGTAAACGGTGCCCCAGGGAAGGACACCACAGGGCAGAGGTGGGGTGGGCAAGCAGTCCTATACAGATTCATCGCTTGCATCACCCAGTCTCACCCACTGCATAGCACAGGCCCGGAGCATCTCGCCCAGTAACTCCTGCACCTGGCCCAGCAGCGCTGACTGAGCAGGACTGTAACTTCTGGAAATATACCCGGCTTTGAGTTACAGACCGTGAGTGATGGAGCACATCCCGGGGCTGTGCACAGGGGCTGCTCCCTAACGCAGGGGAGGGAGAAGAGACCTGCTGTCCCTGCCCCTACTGGCCCCAGACTGCATCCTTCCAAGGGAAGGCTGAACCTGCCAGTGCCAGGGAGCTGCTGGGGGAGTGGCAGGGCACCCTGGGACTGTGCAGGGGTGTAGTACTAGAGGTTCATTTCCTTGTGGCACTGGCCCCTTCCAGCCATGCACCGAGGACAGGTAGGACTCTGGGCAGATCCAAAAGGTCAGAGATTTCCCCAGATCAGACAAGCCCCCCCGAAGTTTGGCTACTTCCCCACAGTAGAGCTGGGTCTGAGACAGAAAGCATCTCTCCCATCAGTGTAAATCTGGAGCGACTCCACTTTTGTCAACGAGGTAAAACTGGTGCAGATAGGAGGCGAAGCAGGCCCAAAGTTCAGAACCAGATCTTAAACTTCCTCCACCTTTGGGACGGCTGCATCCAAACTCAAAGCCCCTGTCTGTTCAGACCCTGAGTCGGACCCCCCTGCACTTACACCAGCTTGACAGCAGCATCACTCCATTAACTTCAGTGGAGTTACTCCTGATTTACACCAGCGTCAGCCAGAAGAGAGTTGGGTGTTTTGCATCTGGATCTGACCTCCCCCGGAATTTGGACTCCAAGGGTTTGGATCCAGGCCCTATCTCTAGCTAGAGCAGAGGCAGAAAAGAAACCCAGGGAGACGCTCCTGGGGCGGGTGCAGGGTGTAAAAGCAGGCTCTGGCCCCAGAGTGGCTGCAGCCCGGGGGCTAGGCCGGCGGTCCCGGAGCCAGGCTGGGTTTATAAGGCCCTGGGAGGAGACGGACGCAGAGACAGGAGCGCCGCGCTGCAGGCAGACAGGCGGGGGCAGTCGCTGACTCAAAGCTGACGGCGGAGTTTCCTCCAGGCAGCCCGGGCTCTGGATCAGCACGTCCGTGCGGCTCAGGCCCTCAGCCTCATGATTCATCCCCCCGGGTGGCTCAAAAGCTCCGGCCGTCCCAGCCCCGGGCTCCAGCCCTCGCCGCCTTCCCAGCGCTGAAGTCCGGACTCGGAGAAGATGCGGGGACTCCGCCCGGCGCTCCGGACCCTGGTGCTGGCGCTGTGCGCTGCGGGACTCCAGGGTAGGTTCCCCGGGCTCCGGGGGTCGCGCTGGGTTACCCTCGGGCACGAGGGTGGCCGGTGCCCGGCATTGCCCCGGGGGGGAAGGTTGCAAACTCTGTTTGCTCCGCTCCCAGCGATGCATAGATTGTGCCGGAGGGGATGGGTGCGCGTTGGGGGGGGGGGGGGGGGTAGGTACCTGACTCTGTGTTTCTGCGTATTCAGCTCCTATTGGGTGTGTGCGTTTCGATGCTCCGCACACTGAGGCGCTAGGAGTTGGGTAGGTCTCCAGATCCGAGCGGGCCATTGCTTGGGTGAAAGCCCCAGGAGTCTGCATAGCCCCTGGGCTACAGGAGGTTGAGGTGTCCTCCCCAGGCAGCGAGGTGTTGCAACGGCTCGTGACTTTAGCCTGAGGCTTGCGATAGCCTGGTGCTTTTCTTCAAGCCCCTGCACTCAAGGGGTTGCATGAGACTCACTTTTTAAAAGCCTCACAGCGGCAGGGGAGAGCTGGGAAAGGTGACCCCAAAGACGCCCCCCGCCCCCCACGCCCGGAAGAGAAATAAAAAGAACCCCAGAATTGAGTGTTTTTAAAATCTCGTGTTTTTAAAGCCAATCGTTTGAGTTTTGAAGGCTTGGCGTTGGCAAGAGCCAGAGGTACCAGAGCCCCTTTGTTTGGGCTTTTTAAAACTAGCTGAGGTGTGTGCAGGGACTAACCTGCCCTGGCCCCTGAAATGGACTGGGGACCCCATAAGTCCTTTCTATCTCCGAACTCGAGGATCTGTGAGTCCCAGTGTGTGTGTGTGTTTGGTGTGTGACTGCACCCTCAGTGTGCATGTGGAAGTGTGTGTTTGGTGATGTGTGGTTGTACCGTTGGTGTTGGTGCGTGTGTGTGGAAGTGTTTTGTGATGTGTGATTGCACCATTTGTGTTGCTGTGGGTTGGTGTGTGACTGCACCCTTGGCGCGCGTGTGGAAGTGTGTGGTTTGTGACGTGTGGTTGCACCATGTTGTGTGGGTGTGTTTGGTGTGTGGTGCTGCGCAATGGCGCGGCACCATCGGCATGAGTGTGGATTGGCACTTCCCTTGTGATTGGTTTGGTGTCTGGGCGTGGGTTTACATGTCTGGCTGTGTCTCTGTCTAGCAGGAATATTCCCAGCCTCTGTGCAGGAAAGAAGCATACTGGGACATGCACAGGGCAGCTCCTGCAGAGGTGGCAGAAAGCCTTGCCATGTTTGGGTTTTTCCTGGTGAAACAAGCCAGCATCACACGAGAGCTGGGTCCCAAATCCCTGCGCTGCAAAGCCGTGTGCGGAGGACTCGGCCGGGTCTCTCCTCGGCCATTCCCACGCCCCATCTCAGCCCTTCCTGCTGTTCCCCTGAGGCTACCCCCCATCCTGACCAGGCCTGACAGCGCTGAGAGGGCTGGTGCTGAGTTTCTTGCTCCTGACCCACCCACTGCGAGGTCCTGTCAAGCATTCCTGGGCCAGGGGAAGACTGAGTGCATGCGGGCTACACAGGGCCAGACACAGAGAGCAGGGCTATGGTGATGCAGCCTGCCCCCTTCCAGCCCTCTGGGTGTGTATCACACACCAGCTGAGACTTAGTTACACGATGGTGAATGGGTGTGAGTCCATGAGACCTGCACCTGACACATCACCTCTGACTTCTGCCCACGCCGCCTGACAAAATAGGTGTGTTTTTACCATGGGATAACAACCGCCCAGGCACTGGCCGCTGGATGCACTTTGGTTTTCCCTGAGGGTTTACAGCTGGCCTTGCCTGGCTACCAGGCAATAAAACTATCCAGGCCATGTCTCTACTGAGGATTTTACAGTGAGAAAACTCTTGCACATTAATTATTTGGCAGCAATAAAACCCCCTTGGTGTCAGTTATGCCACAGCTGGAGCCTAGGGGTAAGTCTAGATGGGGGACACAGGTTGTGCTTTCCGATGTGCTGGCTGGCCAGGTTTTTCAACGAGGCTTTGGGTCGAGTGTGGCCACAGCGAGCTGACTGGGTGAACCAGAATCATCCGTATTATTTACTCCATGTGTTGTGGTAGGTGCTGTACAAACAGCACAGGAAGCCAGTCCCTGCCCCCAGAGAGCCGAGTGGCAGCGTTTGCCACCTGCTTGGCACTGGGGTAGATGGCGACACGAGGTGCATGGCCACAGAGAATGGTTAGGGTCTGGGGGGAGGGTTACCCTTTGCGGATAGCCTGTTGCAGAGTTAGCAGTCTCTTCTGTGCGGATTGGGCCGGGCCAGGACTTCGGGGAGACCACGTGTGCGGAAACTGGGGTGGCACAGGCTGGGAGCTAGAGGCCCAGAAAGGACCGGGGCTGTCTGTGTCCAGCAGAGGCTATAAAGAACCCCCCTTTGTATTCCGTGCAGCAGTCTTGTCTCAGCGCTGGGGCACTATGCTAGTAATGCAGTCAGGGAATGCGTGTGTTCAGTCTCATCTCTGGGGGTCTGTTAACATCTCAAACCACTCAGACATTGCTCCACCCTTACCATTGTTCATCAGAACCTCCAGGGTACAATCTCCCAGCTCATCATGACCCCTATAGTACCCAGCAAAACCAGGCGGCCGCCTGGGGATATGACTGCTTCTCTCCTGCTGGCATCCCACCTAATTTACCCCTGCCTCCGCTCCAACTAATGTTCTTGGGCAGGTAACAGACACTGGCATACAATACTGACTCCCGTGCCCGGGACAGTGGCTAGCCAGTCTGCCCGGGGATAAAACGCTGCCAGATCTGAATTCTCTGCTCCCTGCATGGGGAGAGTTTTACGCCCTCTTTGCCTGGGTGTAAATGAGGACACAAGGGGTCGGACAATGGAGACTCAGCCCGCTGTGTTTGTCAGCGGGCAGCCAGAGCGCTGACTGCACCATGAACCAATGAACAAGCAGAGCCCATCCAGTCAGGGAGAAGGCAGATAGGTGGCTCTGCAGTGCCAATGCCCTGCAGGGGTCTGCCCAGGACAGGGGACATGGATCGAGGCCTCAGAGAGGAGCTTGGAATTATGTGGAATCCAGGATGGTCACAGGAGCCTAAAGGAGTTAGATACCTGACTTTCATTGTATGTCAATGGGATTTGTGCACCTATCCCCCTCCGGCTTCTTTGACCAGCCCCGCCCAAAAGGAGACAGCACCAGGGCCCTGATTCAGATCTCACTGGTGCCAGTTTCACCCCACTGTCTGCCAGTTACACCAGCACCAAGGAAGAAAACTTGGCACTCTGTATACAGAAACACAATTCCTCTGGGACCAGCATTGCTGAGTCTGCTTCTCCCTCACCACCTGCCTGTAGCCAGCCCTGAAAACCCCCTGGCCCTTCTCGCTACTGCAGTGAATCAAAAGGAAGTGGCCAGGAGGGTAACGCAGCAGACAGGGGCTAAGTGGTGGCGCTGGTTGGAAAGCAGCTGAGCTGGGATTCATCATCGCTGGTGCTTGACTTTCCCGAGGGCGCTGGGGGGGGAAGGGGGGCGGATTTCAGGAGGCCTCAGAGTTTAGCTACAGCTGAGCTCTCTGCTCCAAGTGCTGGCACGACCGGCTCAGCCTCTGTTGGACGTGCTCCATGGGGTTCCTAGCTCAGGACCCTCCAGGGGAGACCTTACCACACCAGGTCCCAGCTGCACAGTGTGGCTGCAACACGCAGATGGGGAGCCATTTGTCCCCGTGTTCTTTAGCCCAGGATATTTAGTGCTTTGTGTCCAACAGATGGCCTCTAGCTCAGGTTCACATCCATGACAGGTGCTGCCACACTCGGCCTAAGTGACTTGCCCAAGGTCATGCAGCGCCAGCTTTAGACCCCACATTGACTCATTCCTAGGCGGGCTCTATCCCTAACACAGCTGTGTGGGGCAAGGGAGGAGCCCCAGCTAGCCCAGGGTGAGACTAATGACCACACCTGTCAACAGGCCCCGAACACGGAGGGGAGAAAACCTGTCTGATAGGAAGCATGCTCTGCCGGTTGGCTGCTGAAGGAGAACTAAGCACCATGGGCTCAGTATTGCGCTCTGGTGATCGCAACCCATGACTCAGCGGGTGAATGTGGTTCTTAGGAAGACAGAAGTGAGGAATGGAGGAAATTCTCGGGCTGCAGAGGGGTCAGGGAGCCTACCTGAACACCTTCCCCTCCCTCCGCGAGACTGTGGTGGCACTGGTTCAAACCTGCGGGACGCCATGTGAGGGCTGCCTCACAGGTTTTGTTCTGAGGGGGGCTAGACACTGCCCACCCCTGTGGCCTGAGCCCCCTTAGCTTTCAAAGGTACCCTCTGTGTCTTATGTATCTATCAGGAGCTCCAGTGGTTTGCAGGACCCAGTGCAGAATCCTGAACGCCCGCAATGGCCAACTGAGGGTCCCTTTGTGCTTCTCCCGCAGGCTGCCAAGCTAATGCTTCTCCTGAGATTTCCCTAGCACTAAGCCGCTCTCTGAGCCCCTTTGTGGCTGTCTTCCAGCTTTGATGAGCAAAAGAAATCCAGTGCCCGTGCTCATAGTGCCCGGACTGCAGCTTGGCAGGGTCTTGGCAGGGCTGGGGAGAGTTGACACTGAAGGGGGCAGGAGAACGGAAAGAACAGGTGATAACCATCCATACCTGTGTATCTACACAGCAGGGCGCTGACTGTAACATCATTGTAGCTACGCTGGTATGAATGCCCTCAATATAGACGGGCACTTAGTGACCTGTAATTTGGGTGGTCAATAGAGATTATCTTCTTTAATAAGGGTCTTTGGTGGTTTTATGGAAGGAGTGTTGCTCTGGGACTCAAAAGAGCCAGGTTCTAGTCCTGGTGATGTTAGGCAAATTACTTCTGCTTCCTGTGCCTTGATTTCCCCCTCTGTATAATAGGGGTAATGGTTGTAAAGCACTTTGAGATCTATGGGCGAAACGTGCTGTATGAAAGCTAGGGATTATGTGGGCAAAGCTCAGTGTTGATGGCCCTTTTCCTCACCCCTGGGGCTGGGCACTGACACCAGTGCAGAGTGAATGCCCAGTGCTGCAGAATCAGATGCTCACTGTACATGGGTGATGTGGCTCTCCTGGTAGGAGATACAAGGCTCGGGGCGGGGAAAGGAATCAGACCCCTTTCCATTAAACTGCCCCCAGCACCCATCACTCTTTGGAAAAATGGGTCCCTAAAGAGTGTGGGGGCTGAGTTTTACAGTGGGCATTAGCCTGCCTACAGCACCCCTGCCCTGTGCAAATGACTGATGTGAGCTGCTGCTTAGGATGGAGCAGGAAGCCTGGCCATGTGCCC
Organism: Caretta caretta; assembly: GCF_965140235.1. NCBI lineage: Eukaryota > Metazoa > Chordata > Testudines > Cheloniidae > Caretta > Caretta caretta. Next base: position 6,096,435 of record NC_134232.1, read on the forward strand.
CGCGCTGGCTAAGGGCAGGCCCATTATGTCCTGCCCCAGTGAGGGCCAAAAGCCGTGCATACAAGCGAGCCCAGGGAGGGTGTCCCTTCCTGCTCCGATCGCTCTGAGGCAAGGGCAAAGAATCAGTCTGGGCACCCAGCTATTTTAAGCAATTTCCTACCAGCCGCTGTTGCTTCACTGGTTCCTCTTCCTGTTCTGCTTTCATTTTCCTGCCTTCCCCTCCTCCCATCCCCTTAGCTACAGCACTCAAACGCTGGTACTTCCACCCCCGCGTCTGCAGCTGCAGTGCACAGAGCCAGGCCATCCCGGAGCAGGGAGTCAGGCCGTCTTGTTTTGCGACAGGCGCCTCTCAGTCCAGCCTCTGTCCTGTCAACATACACTGCAGTGGGGCAAGCGATGGGGCTGGAGCAGGAGGCCTGGTGCTTTAAACCCAGCTGACTCATCACGGGGCCTCAGTAACAGGAGAGAGGTCATCAGTCAGCGGGTCTCCCTCAGCCCCCGAGCCAGCTGCCTCCTCTGGCTCCCTTCTTCCCCACAACAGGACCCATTTACAGGCAGCATCAGCTCCTGCGGCCAGTCCGACCAGTTAGTATTGTTGGTATTGTATTAGCGCCTTTGTCAGACCCCCAGGCCTGGTTGTGCTAGGCGCCGGGAGAGAACTCACAAACCATGCAGAGGTGGGTTACCATGTACCTAAAGAGTGCCCTCTCTGGCTGGTGTGGGCACTGCACTGATAAAATCCATGGGGCCCTCATCCATGGCGCCGGGAGAGAACTCACAAACCATGCAGAGGTGGGTTACCATGTACCTAAAGAGCGCCCTCTCTGGCTGGTGTGGGCACTGCACTGATAAAATCCATGGGGCCCTGAAGGGTGCTTCAGGTGGAGGCAGGATGCCAAGAAGCCCTGGATGGATTGAAATCAGAGGGACCAGTCAGTCCGCAGGGGCTCTGGTAATGGAAGCCTCTTTTCCAGGAAAACACATACATGTGGAACCCACTGCGCAGTGTGTGCTGTGTGTCCCCATCTGTGCTGATCCACAGAGGGCCTGAGGCTGTTACAGACCTTGCTGGGGAGGTCTGGCTCACGCCATAGTAGCTCAGGTGTTTTGCGCTGGAGGTTGCCGGCACAGTCCCTAGCGAGACAGCTATCACCCGTGCTTTGCTGCCTCGGCACATGTGCACAAGTGGCCGTGCGACCCAATGATTCTTTGTGAGGCAATGATTTGCGTTACCTAGGGAGGTGGTGGAATCTCCTTCCTTAGAAGTTTTTAAGGTCAGGCTTGACAAAGCCCTGGCTGGGATGATTTAATTGGGGATTGGTCCCCCTTTGAGCAGAGGGTTGGACTAGATGACCTCCTGAGGTCCCTTCCAACCCTGATATTCTATGATTCTGTTAGTCCCAGGCGGTGATGCCAGGCCATGCAGGAGGGAGAGGCTTCAGAACCAACAACTGCCCTTCAGCAAAGGATTTCCAAAGAGTCACAGCGTTACACCCGCCGCCAGCCAGGTGCGCTGCGGTAACCACAGCGATCCGTCGATTGCACGAAGGATCCCCACGCACTTTACAGACACTAGTTACACGAATGCTCAGCATCCTAGTGAAGACGGTGCAGCTCTGTGTTTTCATGGGGAAACTGAGGTGCAGGAAAAGGCAGTGACACTGGAGAACCATAGAGTTTAAGGCCAGAAGGGACCACTAGATTAGTCTGACCTCCTGCATATCACAGGCCAGCAACATCACCCAGCACCCTGTGACTGGCAGCCTGCCCCTTTTAGGCCTGGGGCCAGCTGAAAGCCCTGTTCAATTAGTCATGCCCCACCATACCTCCACAGAGTGGGGCCTTAAAAGGAAAAAAGCTGAGCTGGGAGGGGGAGTAAATAAGTGAGTGGAGAAAAAGCATATATATATATGGAGAAATTGCTCTAAAGATTCCACTGAGTAATCAGGGATTTCAAGGTTAGTTTAAAAAGGAATGACAAGAATTACTGGCCGATGAGAGGAAGAAGAGGCTATAAAAAAAGCCCCAGAATAGAGGCAAATGCACTACTCGCAGCAAAGTTCTGCATGGCTCAGTGACGTTCTCACATTTGCAGTGTTGACTAGTCCCTGTGGGTTGAATAATCATTGATCTTTATTGAGTCCAGACAACAATGGGTTGGGAAAGGCAGGTCAGGTTAAAGAAACAGCTGATCAGCTGATATGCGAATGCAGGGCGTGTTCCCAGGAAAGGCAGGGTCTATGGGGAGAATTTAGATACTTGAAGGTGACAGAAGATACTCAGAGTATTGGGAAAGCACTTTCCTGGGATTTTTAAAGCCTCTGGAGCAGGGTAAGGGAGCGTAGTAGTGGTGTGACTGTATGAGGAGTCTACTAGATGGAGCTAAGGGGAGAGAGGGGCAGTTGTTAGATCTCTGATGGCCAGGGTCTGGGGACGGAGTCCTCATGAGCCTGAGGACCCTGAAGCTAAGCTAAGAGGACTCTTTACAGATCCTCATGAGAGGGCTGGAGGGGACCCTTGCAGTCAGGGGGAAGAAGGAATGTGGGAGCCCTGATACAGGGGAGGAAGAAAAATGGCAGATCTGTGGTCAGGTACATGCTACAGAGTTAGGGCGATGCAAGGCAGTTTACACCGACCTAACTATAGAAGTGTCGCTCCCATTGACCTAAGGCCTGGAGACACTGGTACACTGGAAGGGGTGGGGCTAAATGTGGCTTAGTTGGAGGGCTAAGTCATCAGAGCAGCTTGGAAGGCATTGGAGGCTGGATGGAGTTTTGGAAGACCCAGGGGAAACTGAGGCAAAGCTGCTGCGATGCCCCCTGACGTTGCAAGGGGGTGCCCTGGAGCAGTGAGTTTTATTACACGCACTGGCTCTGTCTGCACTAGCACCAGTTCCCGCTGGTAACAACCGTTGTTGGCCACATTGCAGCCAGGCTGACACCAACAGGCCCCAACCACAGGGTCCTGCCGACACCAGGGGAATTTTGTGAAAGTTTCCGACCACTGCTGACATGTATCTGGCTCCACTGCTGGGAGCCCTAGCATAGATAGGCTGTGGCCAGCATTTTCTGCCCCATGTCCTCTATCCCTGATGAGATAAGGTCTGATTGGCGCAGTGCCCTGACAGCTGGTGACAGCCGGTCCTTGCAGGAACTCCCAGCTGGCTATTGCCCGTGGAGCCGAATCCCCCTCAGAAGGCTTGAAAGTGGGCTGGGATGGGCCCATTCAACTGGCATCTGGTGGCAGTTTGGTCTGTCTATGCTAGCGCTTGTCAAGGATTCAGCTACACCAGAGCAGGCCAAGTCTGTGGCTGAGCAGAGGAGAAAAGCTCTCTCGAAACTTTGATGTCCCCACTAGACAGACAACACGGCGGAGCCCCAGGAGGATTTGTCTTCCTTCTCTTCTGGTCATGGAAGGTGCGTCTACACTGCAAAAAAGGAGTGTTTGCAAGCCAGATTCGCCAACTCGGGTTCAAACAGCAGCGAAGACATGGCTTCTAACTTGGGTTAGCAGCGCGACTTCAACCCCAGGCTCTCCTATCAGTTGTAACTTGCTCTGCTAGCCCGGGTTGCTGTGTCCACACTGCTAATTGAAGCCGAGTGAAGGACACACCTATTTCTGCAGTGTAGATGTACCCTGCCGGAGGCAGGATCCTGGACTAGATGTGCCAGCATTTGAAGCTGCTGTGGCAGTTCTTAGGTTCCCAGGATTGGCCTCGGAGAAGGCTTTGTGCATTGTTCTTTATATTGCATATGCTCAGGAATTCCTGCCCCCAGCTGCATGGAAAGCCGCTGAGAGCGGAGAAGGAATTCCTGAATCTATGTGCAAGTGCGTTCACTTTAGGATTAAACTCCTTGGAACGTAGCCAGGCCCTCTGCTCAGCTGGGAAGGAGCCAGTTCTGCTTGCACCCGGAACAGGCACTCGTTTTGGGGGCAGGGATTGGGGGAGGGAGGAGGGCAAGGAAGCCTGACTTCTCATGTTCACTGGTTTCTATCCCTATCTCAAGTTAGTGAGACCTGTCGTCATCATCTTTCTGTTTCTCTTCCTCTTGCATCACATGTGTGTGCAAATATCAGCCCAGATTCCCAGCTGGGTTCTGTCAGCACCACTCCGTTGACTTCACCGTAGCGAGGCCACTTTACACCCGTTAGCGTGCAGATACAGAACCTGATCCTCCCCCACCTGCTCCTTGGGCAGCCATCCACATCAGCTCACTGCTCTCACTGCTCTCACAGCTCACTGCTCTCTCCAAAACCTCCCCCTGCCCGCTGCAGAACAAAGCCCCCCAACTCCTTTGCTGTCACCAAACCCCTTGGTCCAGGCTTACACTGAACCCCAGAGATCCTTCAGCTGGTAGGAGTTTTCCCCTCAACTCACAACCTTGGTGCACTTGCTTTGCCTCCATCCCTTCCAGTTCTCTGCAGAGCCAGCCCAGCTCGGTTCACTCGCCTCTTCTCCCGTCTCCCTGCTCCATTCCACCATGACTTCTTTGTGCACTGCCACGGCCTGCTTTCCGCAGCCTTCTCGGAGGGGACCTGTTCAGGAAGGACAGGCAGGGCAGAAAAGGTGGGGGAGTAGCACTGTATGTAAGGGAGCTGTATGACTGCTCAGAGCTCCAGAATGAAACTGCAGAAAACCCTGAGCGTCTCTGGATTAAGTTTAGAAGTGTGAGCAACAAGGGTGATGTAGTGGTGGGAGTCTGCTATAGACCACGGGACCAGGGGGATGAGGTGGATGAGGCTTTCTTCCAGCAACTCACAGAAGCTACTAGATCGCACGCCCTGGTTCTCATGGGCGACTTTAATCTTCCTGATATCTGCTGGGAGAGCAATACAGCAGTGCATAGACAATCCAGGAAGTTTTTGGAAAGCGTAGGGGACAATTTCCTGGTGCAAGTGCTAGAGGAGCCAATTGGGGGGGAGCTTTTCTTGACCTGCTGCTCACAAACCGGGAAGAATTAGTGGGGGAAGCAAAAGTGGATGGGAATCTGGGAGGCAGTGATCATGAGTTGGTTGAGTTCAGGATCCTGACACAGGGAAGAAAGGTAAGCAGCAGAATACGGACCCTGGACTTCAGAAAAGCAGACTTCGACTCCCTCAGGGAACTGATGGGTAGGATCCCCTAGGGGAATAACATGAAGGGGAAAGGAGTCCAGGAGAGCTGGCTGTATTTCAAGGAATCCCTGTTGAGGTTACGGGGACAAACCATCCCAATGTGTCGAAAAAATAGTAAATATGGCAGGCGACCAGCTTGGCTTAATGGTGAAATCCTTGCTGATCTTAAACATAAAAAAGAAGCTTACAAGAAGTGGAAGATTGGACAAATGGCCAGGGAAGAGTATAAAAATATTGCTCGGGCATGTAGGAATGAAATCAGGAGGGCCAAATCACACCTGGAGCTGCAGCTAGCAAGAGATGTTAAGAGTAACAAGAAGGGTTTCTTCAGGTATGTTGGCAACAAGAAGAAAGCCAAGGAAAGTGTGGTCCCCTTACTGAATGAGGGAGGCAACCTAGTGACAGAGGATGTGGAAAAAGCTAATGTACTCAATGCTTTTTTTGCCTCTGTCTTCACGAACAAGGTCAGCTCCCAGACTGCTGGGCTGGGCATCACAGCATGGGGAGTAGGTGGCCAGCCCGCTGTGGAGAAAGAGGTGGTTAGGGACTATTTAGAAAAGCTGGATGTGCACAAGTCCATGGGGGCGGACGCGTTGCATCCGAGAGTGCTAAAGGAATTGGCGGCTGTGATTGCAGAGCCATTGGCCATTATCTTTGAAAACTCATGGCGAACGGGGGAAGTCCCGGATGACTGGAAAAAGGCTAATGTAGTGCCAATCTTTAAAAAAGGGAAGAAGGAGGATCCTGGGAACTACAGGCCAGTCAGTCTCACCTCAGTCCCCGGAAAAATCATGGAGCAGGTCCTCAAGGAATCAATCCTGAAGCACTTACACGAGAGGAAAGTGATCAGGAACAATCTGCATGGATTCACCAAGGGAAGGTCATGCCTGACTAATCTAATCGCCTTTTATGATGAGATTACTGGTTCTGTGGATGAAGGGAAAGCAGTGGATGTATTGTTTCTTGACTTTAGCAAAGCTTTTGACACGGCCTCCCACAGTATTCTTGTCAGCAAGTTAAAGAAGTATGGGCTGGATGAATGCACTATAAGGTGGGTAGAAAGCTGGCTAGATTGTCGGGCTCAACGGGTAGTGATCAACGGCTCCATGTCTAGTTGGCAGCCGGTAGGTATCAAGCGGAGTGCCCCAAGTGTTGGTCCTGGGGCCGGTTTTGTTCAATATCTTCATAAATGATCTGGAGGATGGTGTGGATTGCACTCTCAGCAAATTTGCGGATGATACTAAACTAGGAGGAGTGGCAGGTAGGGATAGGATACAGAGGGACCTAGACAAATTGGAGGATTGGGCCAAAAGAAATCTGATGAGGTTCAACAAGGATAAGTGCAGGGTCCTGCACTTAGGACGGAAGAACCCAATGCACCGCTACAGACTAGGGACCGAATGGCTCGGCAGCAGTTCTGCGGAAAAGGACCTAGGGGTGACAGTGGACGAGAAGTTGGATATGAGTCAACAGTGTGCCCTTGTTGCCAAGAAGGCCAATGGCATTTTGGGATGTATAAGTAGGGGCATAGCCAGCAGATTGAGGGACGTGATCGTTCCCCTCTATTCGACACTGGTGAGGCCTCATCTGGAGTACTCTGTCCAGTTTTGGGCCCCACACTACAAGAAGGATGTGAATAAATTGGAGAGAGTCCAGCGAAGGGCAACAAAAATGATTAGGGGTCTGGAACACATGACTTATGAGGAGAGGCTGAGGGAACTGGGATTGTTTAGTCTGCAGAAGGGAAGAATGAGGGGGAGATTTGATAGCTGCTTTCAACTACCTGAGAGGTGGTTCCAAAGAGGATGGTTCTAGACTATTCTCAGTGGTAGAAGAGGACAGGACAAGGAGTAATGGTCTCAAGTTGCAGTGGGGGAGGTTTAGGTTGGATATTAGGAAAACCTTTTCACTAGGAGGGTGGTGAAACACTGGAATGCGTTACCTAGGGAGGTTGTAGAATCTCCTTCCTTAGAAGTTTTTAAGGTCCGGCTTGACAAAGCCCTGGCTGGGATGATTTAATTGGGGATTGGTCCTGCTTTGAGCAGGGGGTGGGACTAGATGACCTCCTGAGGTCCCTTCCAACTCTGATATTCTATGATTCTATGATTCTATGATTGACCCGTGCACCATGGAAGGCAGGACCAGAGGTGGCACAAACCTTCCCAAGTACAGAGGAGTGGGACCTTTTTCTGCATTTGCTGGGCTGTTCCTCCAAACCCAAGGGCTCCCACCAGCCAGTGCCCCTCTTGGGTCTGTGTGCGATGGGCGGCCTGGGTGAGCATCACTGAACTGAAGCCACTGGGAATTGCAGGTACTCCCTTCTGAAAATCAGGCCCAAGACTCTTTGGCGGCTTCTCATTCTTCACTGTCTTCACTGGGGGCCCATGGCATGGCGATCGGAGAGTCAGTGTGATAGTCGCGGATTGCGGGCATCCACAGAGGCAAATGGCCTCCTCTGTAATCAGAGCATGGCAGGGTGGCACAGAAGACAGAGGCAGTATGGCCAAGGGGAGATGGTACTAGACTAGCATGCAGGCGACGTGGCTTCTGGTCCTGCTACCGGACTCTGGGCAAGTTGCTTCCCCTTCTGTGGTTCTGCTTCCCCTCCTTCCCTTTGTCTATGTAGACTGGAAGCTCTCTGAGGCAGGGACTGTCCGTACAGCCCCTAGCACAATGGGGCCCTGATCTTGGCTGCGACCTCTCGGACATACCAACAATAACAATGAATTTCAGAGACTTGCCATTTCCTTGTGCGAGGAGAGCTGGGCGCCAGCCAGCCTTCCTGATCAGCAAAGAACAATGTGACCCTGCTTTGCATCTGGAAGGAGCCTCTTTGCTTCAGGCCAGGCCGGCACAGGTGTTAATCGGTCTCTGTCTCTCTCTTTCAGGTAACATCTGTACCACTCGCGGGGTGAATTCCTGCAAGCAGTGTCTGGCCGTGAGCCCGCTGTGTGCATGGTGCTTCCAGGAGGTAAGGGGACAACATGCAGCCAGCCTGTGTGGTTCATACCTTTGCCCAGCCTTTCGTTGCTTATCTGCTGCTGCCTTTAGCCCTGTTCTTAATGATGAATGAATTCAGCCCTTTAGCTGCATGTTAGTTGCATCTGGGTCCAGGGTGCTTCTGGCCCTATCTACTCTGTAAGCTCAACCATCGTTTGTAACAAGATCGTGGCCCCTTGAGTGCTGGATGCTTTTAAACTTGTACCAAGGAGTGTCACAATGGGAGCTGCTGGCGGCTGACGTGACGATGTTATCCGGCAAGGAGCAATGAGTGAGGATAAAAACATTGGCGGGGATATTAAATCTTGTGCTTCGGCATTTAAGCCAATCTCTGACGGTTAGGGTGCCAAGTCTCAGAGCCCCGGTCAATTGACTCAGGCTTGCGGGGCTCAGGCCGCTGGGCTAAAAATAGCAGTGTAGACGTTCCAGTTTGGGTTGGAGCCCAGGCTCTGAAACATGGGGTGAGGGGGTGTCTCGGGGGTTGGGGTTTCTCGAAGGGGTTTTTCCATCCATGTGGTTAATCCAGGCGTGGTCATTCGGTGGTTGATCTAGCCGCATCTCCACAGGGGAAATTTTTCACAGCCCTGAGCATCTGCCACTTGGTCAGGCTAATTTTATGCATAGATCAGGTCCTCGGGGTTAGTGTGTGTGTGTGTGTGTGTGTTGAAATGCATGAGCATGTGACAGGATTTGTATCCACGCCTGTGTGTGCTTGAGTGTCTGACTGTGTGTGAATTTGGGAGAGGGGGAGACACTGAGGGGTGGGTGTGTCTGTCTGTCTAGGAAAGGGAGCCATTGTTAGTTTGCCCATCTGATAACTAAGGCCGATCTGTTCTCAACTCAGGGAGAGGCTTGCTGTGATTACCCCGAGTTTCTCTGGCATGTGACAGCCAAACCTCCAGGCAGGACTGCACTAATTGTCTCTGGGGCAGCCTGGGGAAATGGGGCTTTTCTAACTGGCTCCAGCACAAGCCTTCCCCTCCCCGCCCTTGTTCTCAGGCCGCGGGGGCGGCTTGACGTGCTGTGAGTTCTTTCCCCGGATCCAGCCAGAATTTCCAAACAAGGAAATATTCCCCGCACTCGCTGGGGGGGGCCGTACTTACAGAGACGTGACAATTTGGGAAAGAGACGTCTGACTGTCAGCAGCCGGCCCCCAGAGTGCTGGGCTGCGCAAAGCCGCTCCACTGTGTGGCTGCCCACATCTGGCCACATTTTCTTAATTTAGCAAATCAGATCCCCCTCCCCCCACTTCATCGCACTTTATTTAAAGGGACAGCACCTTTATTTGTTTGGTTCCTTCCTGCAGGAATTCTTTGCATTCCAGCCGCTTCCATTCTAAACAGGGGACCCCAGTCACACTTACTCAGGCCTGGCTGTGAACCAGGCCAGTTCTGCCTCCATTATTCACACTGAGTAGTACAGAGTATAGTGAGTAGTCCCATTGCGTTCAGACCTCTGCGTGAGCAACGTTTGCAGGGCCAAGCCCTGTGACTGTCTCCTTAAGGGTAGAGGAAGCATCTGGTTGTTGCAGAATTTGAGTTGCAGAAATTTAGAATTTCGCATGTTGCAGTTTTTTCTAACCCTCCCTCCCTCCATCCAGGCAGTCTTGGCCCTGCATGGGACCCAGCTGAAAACCAGGGAGTGGGTACTGCAATGACAGGGCAGGGACATACATGAGGAAACAATCGAGGGAAACGCTGCTTTCCATTGCATCCCATCCAGCCTGTGGCATCTGCTGCTGCAGGTCGGGGAGTTGCAGACTGGGGCTGGATGATTTTGATGGCCATTCATAACTTTTGCATGTGGCGATCCAGGGGACCCTCAGGCTTCAGGGCATAGTCTCTGGTAGGAGTCAGGAGGAAACCTCCCTCCCCACACACTATTCCACAGCTGGCTAGGAGCATTATAAGGGAAGGAGGGTGCCTCTGAGGCATTAAGTATTTGCTACGGCTGAGGAAATGATCCATCGGTGTTATCCCGGAGATCTCAGCAGTGGATGCTATTTTCATGGGAGTCTGAACATCATCCATGAGTGCATGAATAATAAATTGTTGTCCTTAGTACCTTCACCCTAGACATCCCTGAAGGTGGGTCTGAATCATTATCTTCATTGGGGAAACTGAAGCAGAGAGAGGAGAAGTAATAGCCCATGTGCACCCAGTAGCTGAGTTGGGATTTGCACTTCAGCCTCCTGGCTCCCAAATTGGGGCCCTGCCCATAAGAACATGTGGCTTTCAATTAGCACAGAGCACTACGGAAGGCTGTGACGTCCCAGCCAGTCACCATGGCTATGCAGCTACAGAACAGTGTGACCTGTGCAGCCCAGCTTGCCTGGATTCAGCTGCTTTCCCCTGGCACCGTGTCCCTAACCTAGTCACAAGCATTAGCAAAGTGCCCGAGCTGTGGGCTGGCAGCGGGACCTACAGAGGCTGCAGAGACCTAAGGAAGGCTCTACGCAGCCCTGCTTGTTATTAGGACTCAGGGATGGGAGGGCTTGGTAGCCCAGGGGACCGTCAGTGGCATGTTGTTTTCTCCCTTGCTAGCTTGCCAGTTCAAAACTGGGACTGCTAGCAACAAATATGTCCAATGGCCGGGTGATAGGACACTGGACGGGGGCTCCAAGTTACCATAGAGATTCTTTCCCGGGTGTCTGGCTGGGGGATCTTGCCCATGTGCTCAGAGTCCAGCTGATCACCATATTTGGGATTGGGAAGGAATTTCCCCCCAGGTCTGATGGGCAGAGATCCTGGTGGGGGGTTCATCTTCTTCTTGGACACAGGTCACTGGCAGGTTTAAACTAGGGTAAACAGTGGATTCTCTGTAACTCGAAGTCTTTAAATTATGATGTGAGGGCTTCAGTAACTGCCGGAGGTTAGGGGTCTTTTACAGGGATGGGCGGGTGAGGTTCTGTGGCCTGTAACGTGTATGAGGTCAGACTAGATGATCATGAGGGTCCCTTCTGGCCTTAAAGTCTATGAGTCTAAAACGAACCCTGGTCGTTAGCAGCCAAAGCTAATTACCAGCTGATGGTTCTTCTGAGCCCTGCGGAGGGGGTGTTGGAGGGCTTCTTGGCATTAACTTGCAGTCTCAGGGGAAGAGCACCCCCTCTCGAGCAGTGTGTCTAAAACTTCTGATCCTGACAGGTGCTGAACGATTCCCTGTGAACTCCATAGGAATTGTGGGGGCCCAGCGCGTGTTGTCTGGCCAGCAATGTTATTAAGTCTGGCATTACTGTCACTGCAGAATATCCCTAACCCGTGGCTTGCTCTGGTTTTGACGGGCTAGGATGGGGAACACAGCATGGGACCCAGACACCTGTAGCAAGGATCCATCCCAGGGAGTGAGTGTTACCTCTCCCCCTCCATCCCTGATCTGCAAAGGAGCTGAGGCTGGGACAGCCCCAGTCAGGCAACCTTTGGTTCAAGAGGTAGGAGCTCCAGTGTTGAGCTCTTGGGGACCGCGGTCCATCAGCCAAGATGGCAGCCACCCCAAAAGCACTGTACAAAGTTAGTGACTAGGCCTCTCAGCCACCCAGTGAAGGAGGTAAATACTATCCCTGTTTTGCAGATGAGGAAACGGAGGCAGAGGGAGGGGCCGGGTGACTTGCCTGTGGTTACGCAGCAAGTCGGTGGCAAAGCCAGGAATAGAACCCAGGACTCCTAGCCCACTGCCAGGCAACAAGTTATCAAGGCCCAGCAGCCCCGGTCATCTGGCGTGGCTGGCCATGTAGTCGCTAATATGGAGCAGAGTCGGATGCCATCTGGCCAGTGACTGACAGCAGGAAGCCTAAGCGGAGAGCTGAGAAATGGAAGCCCTCAAAGGAGGGAGCTCGCTGCTCCTGCCTTTCGTGGCTATCGGCCCTGCTGGGGGGGAAGCGAGGCCAATAGTGCAGTCACTGCCAGCGAGGCCTGCCTCACAACGCCATTTGTATCCTTCCACTCATTTGATCCAAACAAAAGATAGTCCCTTCTCCTGGGCCCTTTCAGATCCCACTTCGCAGCTGGAATCTGTCTTTGTAACGAGCTGACTCTAACCACCTCCAGCTCCGGGAAGGTTTGGATTCGGCATTCGAAACCCTCCAGTGCTGAGGTGTCCCAGAGCTCCAGTTTTGGTTCTGCCTGTTCTAGAAACACAGGGCCAGATTCCGATCTCTGTGACACCAGTTTAAACCAAGCATCACGCCCCAGCCGTCAGCGGAGCCACACACTGGCGCAAAGGAGGAATCAGGAGATGCAGATGGACTAGAGACTTTGGATTTAGGGGGATCCATGTCGTATGCCTTTAAATGTGTAACAGGAAGCCAGGTAGAGGGACGCTGGGGGAGATTCTTAGCAGAAGCATGACTGTGAAGCAGAGAGAGACACACACAGTAGCTTTAGGATAATGCTGTGAGGACTGTTACTGACCTCTGTCTCAGTAAGACTAGGCACAGTCCAGACAAATAACACAAAAGCGGCTGCCCCAGAGAGTTCTCCATCTGGGGCTTAGACAATGCACAGCAGGGGAATAAACCCACAGGGAGGTAGGAGGGCAGGATACAGGAACAGACATTGTGTTTGCATATGTTGTGGTTTGGATTACGGTACCACCCCAGGGCCCAGCTGAGGCAAGGGCCCTGGTCTGATATAGCCAGAGAGCCAACAGTCCAACTAGACAAAGCAAAGGGCTGGGGGAAGGTAGGGAGGGGTGGTGGAATCTCCTTCCTTAGAAGCTTTTAAGGTCAGGCTTGACAAAGCCCTGGCTGGGATGATTTAGTTGGGGATCGGTCCTGCTTTGAGCAGGGGGTTGGACTAGATGACCTCCTGAGGTCCCTTCCAACCCTGATAGTCTATGATTCTATGTAATATACAAGCCGAGGGAATAATGGGATTCCTGCAAGCATCACGGTGATCAAAGAGGCTCTGATTTTCAGAAGGGAGGGTGAAAGAGGGGCAGCGCTGCCCAGTGGGTAGAGGTGCTGCACTGGGACCTGGGAGACCTGGGTTTTATTCCTGGCTCTCCACAGACCTGCTGTGTTACTTTGTGCCAGTCACTTTGCCTCTTCCTCTCTCTCCCAGCCTTTGCCTGTTTAGACCATAAATTCTTTGTGGCCGGGATTGGCTCTTAGGCTTTATTCAATGCGGAGTTATTCCAGAATAGCTACTCTGGATTAACTCCAGGAAGCAGACTAAGCGAATTTGGAATAAGAGCGTCCATACCTGGCGTTAATCAGGGATAGTTAATCTGCTTTAAAGTCACTCCCCCCCACACCTTATTCGGAATTAATTTCCATGTGTAGACAAGCCCATGCTCTAGAGTTGTACCACCCCTAACACAACAGAGCCCTGATGGTGTTTAGGTGCCAGTGGAATTTGAAAATCTTGGCCTTTGTCTCTAGCCAGTTCATGGACAGCAGAGGGCAGGAGTTCAATTATTACATATTTGCCTACCTGAGAAACCACCTCCCCCCAGAGACAGCGTGTCGGGGAAGCTGGCAGCACCAGCCCTAGGCAGATTAGAAACTGGCCCCGGGGGAAAGGGCCAGGCAGGTTTCTCAGAAATGCCCACGGGGCCTGGAGATACACAGTGACTTTGCCATTTAAGTTTCTGGTCCCTGCGGGGTGGTCGACAGCATCTCCTCCAGCTCTCGCTGTTTCAGCTCTTGCTCTTTCGGTTCTTTTACTCCTTTTTTGGTGCTCTGTTCCTCCACAGCACTGCAGCCTGCAGGAGGCTGGAGTGAGTAGATAAGCCTGTGGTTTCCTCATCCAGGAATTAACCTCGTCAATGTGACAGGCTGTCCCACAACCAGCTGGCTTCTTATTCGGGATGAATTTCTAGCAGTGGGGCTGTTACTTCCCTGCAACTTTGGAAACCCTCCCGTAGGCAGAGCTCCAGGCTTTTGCACTCTGCTGCCCCCATGACTCGGGAAGTCAGGGCATGGAAAGGTCAGAATCCCATTTGGCTGCGCAGTCCCCACCTTCTGTCAGTGCCTGGGCTGCATCTCCCCCTCTCCCAGCAAACATAGCCGCTGTTTGCAAAGTGTCTGCAGAGAAAGGTCTGAGCCAGCAGCCCTCCTGGGTCCTTCCATCTTAGCCCTGGTGTGACAAGGGTTTTAAACCATCCTGCTCCAGGCCTTCTAATTACTGGGGTTCAGGAACAAATTTCCCTAGGGGTGTGTTCGCCCGTAACTGCCTCCCACAGAGTTTCTTCCTCAGAAGCAACTGGTGTTGTTGGCCACTGAGAGAGAAAGGATCTGGGCTCGATGGACATTGGGTCTGCTCTGGGGCAAAGCAGAGTCAAATTCACTCAGGAAACCTTTGCCAGCAGCTAAAGGCTATTGTGCCAAGCCCACGGGAGCCAGAGGTTTCCACACCTGCATACCCCATGGGCACCTGTAGGGCTTGAACCTGGGAATCTTCTGCATCAAAAGCACTGGCCTTTACCACCCGAGCTAAAGGAGCTGCTCCCTTTGCACCCCACAAGGAGCACGCTGTTGTTGGCTGTGGGGCCAGCCAGAGGCCAGGGCAATAGTTACGCTTACTAAGGGCCCTGCCCCAGGCTGAGCACCTCTGAAACTCGAGCCACTTCAATGCGTTCCTGAACGGGTGCTGAGCTGGAGTGGGGGATTGGTTACCTCTGGGTCTATTGGTTACCTCTGAAACTCGAGCCTGAACGGGTGCTGAGCTGGATTAGGGGATTGGTTACCTCTGGGTCTATGTATTGCTACGGCTCCCATCCTGTCACTGGCTCCCCACCTCTTCTCCTGCTGTCCTCAGAGAGGAGAGGCCCCTATATTGCATCCTGCTGGCCATCCAGCCCGGGTTTGTCCCAGGCTCTGTGCTAAGGAGTTTCAGAGCCACAGCCCCACTCCCAACAGCGCCTGATCCACTGCCCCTATTTCTGGCCTAATCCCAGTCAGCCGCATCCCAGTCCCAATCCCTGGCAGTCAGCCGCATTGGGACTTTGCTTCTATCTCCGCCTTCTTGCCCACAGGGCTTGGGGCAGGGAACCCCTCGCTGCGACCTGAAAAAGAACCTCCTCCAAAATGGCTGCACGCAGGATTTCATCGAGTACCCGGTCAGCAGCATGGAAATCCTAGAGGACAAGCCACTCAGTAACACCGGCTCTGGACAGACCGTCACCACCCAAATGAGCCCTCAGAAAATTGAACTGCACCTGCGGCCAGGTAGGAGCCAAAAAAACCCCTGTTGGGGTTGAACCTGAAACCTCTGGCTCTCAAACCATGAGCCTCTACTGTCTGGGCTAACAGAAGTAGGTCTCTTGGCTGGTAGTAGCTTCATCAGCCTCTGTACATGGCCCAGCCACCACGAGAGAGGGACAGAGTAGCACACGAGTCAGTGTAGGTTACATACATAGAGCAACATCCAATCGTGTAGCTTTACAATCAGGAAGGTGGTGTCTTTGTTACAGGAACCCAATGTTAATCAATGGATTAACCCTGCAGGCCAGGTGATATGCTGTAGGCCAGGTGAGCTGTTAAGGCCTTGAGACTGGACCTGTGACTCGATGCCAGACTAGTTACAGAATACAATTTTCAAAAGCACTTCAGTGACCTAGGTGCCAAAGTCCCAATTTCAAAAGCCACTTATGTGCTTGGGGGCTTAAGTCTAACTGACATCATCATAATAAAGCCTAGCACCTGCATGGCACTTTTCATCTCAAAGCGCTTGACAAAGGATGTCAGTATCATTATCCCCATTTAACAGAAGGGGAAACTGAGGTATAAAGCAGGGACGTGACTTGCCCAGGTCAATTGAACTGAAAGTTGGTAGGCTCCTAATTCAACGGGGTGCTTTAGAAGATGTTACCCCTCGCCTGATGTGGTGGAGAGCAGCCTAATGTAGGGCTGTGTTTTGTGTTTCATACGCACGGGGTCTGTATCTAACATACATACAGCATGCTAATTGCAGCCCTGGTGAAATGCCTTCGAAACCAACTCGCATGCCACACAGACCTCAGCTGAGCTCAGGGCCCCCTTATGCTAGACCGCGTAATACGCAGCGTCAGAGACAGCCCAGGAAACAGGCATGAAGGGGCTTGCCCAAGGTCACACGACAGGGTCAGCGGAAGAACTGGAACGACAGCCCAGGTTTCCTGACTCATCAGGCCATGTCCTGTGTACCTGTGGTCCCTCCCTTATTAATGAGAAGCTATTCTGGAGGCCTGGGTTTGCTTACCCTGGACTGCAGCCAAGTCCGTGAGGTCCTGTGTGTTGCTTATTGTGGGGCCTGGGGTTCTGAGTACCTGGGAACTATTCTGAGCCATGACTAAGAATCTTATCCACATGGGCATTTTGAAACCTCCGTTCTCACCGTGCGACTCCGCATTGGATCTACTCCCTGCAACAGCCCCTGGGACTCCCTCGAGCCACCTTCCCAGTGCGGGGGGCAGCCACCTTTTATCCCCATTCCCATCAGGTGAACCTGGCCGCCCTCTTCCTTTTTCTAGTCCTCTTTGGGCAGCCAAGTAGTCTCCTATCCTATTTCTTTGGGGGCTGGCAAGCTACGCCTGTTCCACCAAAATCTGCAGGGAGTATGGTAGCCAACCTTCCAGGATTGTCCAGGAGTCTCCAGGAATTAAAGATGAATCTTTAATTAATGATTATGTCATTTGATGAAACCTCCAGGAATACATCCAACCAAAATTGGCAACCCCAGCAGGGAGGAGACAGGTGAACAGGCCATAGGTGACTTGGGCCCAGTATCTGGAAAAGAGTTGAGTCCCCGAACGTGAATACTCTTATCCATGTTATAATTAACCCCCAACTTCCTAAAGTCCTGGCACCCCTCCCATTCCACCGCTTCAGGGAGAAGATGCTTGGGAAACTCCTTATGGTCCTTTGGTAGCCCATCCATGGGGCCGCTAAGTGATGCATTCTGGGTGTCTTTTACCAAGCCAGGAAGTGCACGAGGGTGGGAGAGAAGGAATATTTCTTTGGCAAGAGAAGAGTCTGAGGGCTCCCTACAGCCTGGGGCACTGAGCTGAGGGTGAAAGGTTCAACTCAAGTGCTAGCCGCCATAGGGAAGGAGTTCGGAGCTGAGGAGCCATTGCTGTAGGTAAGCAGTTCGTGCCGCAACCTGGCACAGAGCTGTGGGACCCGCCCCTGCCAGCCTGAAAATCATCAGAACATCACACGGTGTCTCGTCTCCTTTTGCGGGGAAAGATGAACCCGTCTGCTCACTTACCGCCCAGAAGTCTGGTTCTGAACGGCTGGGAGGAGCCCATCAAGAACTGAGTGCTGGCAGGGGTCCAGTCAGGGTCTGTTTAGGTCTCGGGAAGGGGAAAGGCTGCGTCTATTCTATGCAGGTTTGTATCTCGCCATAGTCACCTGAGCGCTTCGCAGTCACGGGCTAAGTGACATGACTAACATCTGTCGTGTGTGGTTTGTTCTTTCTCTCACCTTGGGGGTTTCTGAATGCCTCCTGGGAGGAAAGTTCCCCATCAAAATTTCCATCAGAGTCAGAGAGGCTGCGTCTGCATTCTGCCTGTACCCCTGGGATAACTCAGCGGCTAATGCTCTTTATCTGGAGCAGTGAGGATCTGAGTGAGTCACAGCTCAGACCTAGAGGCTCTGTCCTAAGAGAAGCGAGCGGCATGCTATCTGCACGTGCAGTGCATGCCCCACAACCATTTGTGCCCAGGGGATGGTTCTGTCTGCCCCCGAACCAAATGCCATCCTCCGAACAGCATGACTTTGCACACACCGTGAGCGCCAGTCACGCCGCATGGCGGACACGCATTTTGCATCCAGATTCAGAATCGCATGCCTGACGGAAACTGTCACTGTCACCGCAGTGAGAGGCACATGCTTTTCGTCCCCAGTTCAATCCCTGCTCATGCCCATAATAGATGTTATCACCCAAGGATCAGATTATTTGAGGTCGATTGCAAGGATCATGCCTAGCTAAGGACCCTCTTGCAATATCCATGTGGGAGCCTTAGACCATGCATGCAAGCTCCTTGCACTTTTGCCCATATGGGATAAAACCAGCATATATTTTAGATTATGAGACGGGATTACGATAATCTAGTCTGGCTTCCTGTACAACACAGGCCATGGGACTTCCCAGAATTCATTCCTGTTTGATCCCAAGCACTGTGCCCTTTGCAGTATTACCCCCATTTGTGTTTACCCTTGTCTGTCTCACCAGAGCAGGCTGAGACCCTCCATGGGGCAGAAGACTCCTGTCCAATGAGACAAACACATAGCTTCCATCTGGGTCTGTGAGCTGCGACACCCTGGACAGTTCAACCTCCTTCCATCCCACTGGGATCCATGGGAGATCTCCTACACCTGCTCCTAACCCCGCTGCCGTGTTCCCTTTCAGATGACTCCCGGAACTTCTCCGTCCAAGTGCGCCAGGTGGAGGACTACCCAGTAGACATCTACTACCTAATGGACCTGTCCAATTCCATGAAGGACGATCTCCACAACATCCAGAGCCTGGGCACCAAGCTAGCCACTGAGATGCGCAAGCTGACCAGCAACCTGCGGATCGGCTTCGGGGCCTTTGTGGACAAGCCCATCTCGCCGTACATGTACATCTCCCCGCAAGAAGCCATCGACAACCCGTGCTACGAGTAAGTCACAGCCCAGAGGAAGCAGCAGCCCTGGTGGCCTGAGCCAACCCCCACTGGAGTCAATGGGAGTCTTTGCATTGACTTCAAATGGGCATTGAGGTCATAGGTGCACAAAGCCAATTGGCTTTATGGCACAAGAATGTCAGTGGGAGACATTCCAGCAGAGCCTCAGCTGGTGTGAATCAAGGGAGCTTCGCTGATTCATGCCTGCTGAGGATCTGGCCCATTGTGTCTAATAGTTGCAAAGAGGGAACTAGGGCTCCTGGGAAGTGCTGGGAGAAGCTTTTTGAGCAAAAATTTTATCAACAGAAAACACAGATTGGGGTTGACTGAAATACTTCAAGACTTTGTGGCAAATTCGGCAAGTTATTTCAGTCGGGGGGGTGAATTCTGAAAAAATCTAAAGGTTTTTGTTTCGAATTTTATTTCAATTTTATTTTAAAAAAGAAACACACACAAACCAAACAAAACTTTTCGTTCAAGCTGAACTGAAATTTTGTCAGCATTTTTGGTTCACCGAAACCCTTTTTTCTTTTTATTTGGTTCTGCCACTGAACCGAAAAGTCAGCCATACACACAGTTCAGCTCCTGGGTTCTGCTGCTCCCTTGCTGTGGGACCATGGGCAAAAGGTTACATCTTTCTGGCCCTCATGTCCCCGTCTGCAAAAGGAGGAGGATAAAACACTTCAATGTCATTTTTCACCTATAGATTGTCAAGCACCCTTACAGGAGTAAGCTGCCGTTTTATAGAACAGTATTTGTTGTGACGTATTGTTTTCGTCTAGAAACGTCTAGCGATCACAGCCAAGATGGGGCTCTCTTGTGCTGGGCACTATGCAGACCCACACAGTGAGTCACTAACAGCTCTAGGAACAGAATCTAGGAGTCCTGACTCCCGAGCCAGTGCTCTATCCACTCTTCCAAATTGCCAACCTCAGAGAGTTATTGAAGTGTTGATGTGTGGCCTAGTGGATGGAGTACTGCACTGACACTCAGAAAACCGGGACTCTATTTTGGGCCCTGCCTTCCCCTCCCTGTGCCTCAGTTTCCCATCTCTAAAAAGGTGGTAATAATACTGAACTCCTTTGTAAAATACTTGGAGCTCTACTGATGAAAAGTACTAGATAAGAGTCAATTATTATTATTACTGGTCAAGCAGCACAACAGGATAAAGTTTGAAATAGCAGGTTTTGGACACTTTTCAATGATGTCTTCTTGGAAAAGCTAGCTCTACAGCCCACAAGAGGAGATGCTGGTCTTGGCTTCGTCTTAAGTAGCATACAGGAGCTGACTCAAGAAGTGACAGCAGCTGAGGCGCTAAGTAAGAGAGACCGCAAGATAATTAACACAAGAACAAGGGGACAGTCAGCGAAATGAGAAGAGGAGAAATTTAAGACAGGAAAAAGGATGTTTTCACCTTATGTGTTAACAGACTGTGGAACTCTCTGCCACAGGAAGTTGTGGAGGCCAAGAACCTAACAAGACTGAACAAGGGACTGGATATTCATATGGATAACAAGAAGATCCAGAGTTGTTGTAATTAACAACCACCAACATTTTGGAAGGGATATTAGATCTCGTGCTTCAAGGCTGAAGCAAATCTATATTACGGCCCAAGATGACACCTAATGTAGGGAAGAGATTATCCCGCATCTGCTACTTTACAGTTCTTACCACTTCCTCTGAAGCATTTGGCTCTGGCCACTGTGGAAGGATCCTGGGCTAGATAGACTTTGGATCTGATCCAGCCTGGCTAAAAAAGAGTAAAGTGTCATTACTATTTATTAGAGTTATGTAACTTAGGTATAAGAAATTCACTGTTTCTCCAATTTCCTACTGGAAAAATATATGGCAGGGGGGACGGGGAGGTTTGTCTGATTTTCTTTTTTAAATGACAGAAGATTTAAAAAGAAGATGAAGGTTTAGTGTCACGAAGCCTGCAGTGATTTATTTATTTTTTAAATGTTACGGCCAATGGGTGTTTAAAAACCTACAGGGATGGGCCCATGTCTCTGGCGTTGTGTTACACCATGGCGATCCTGGTGTTTTAGATCCCCCGAAGGGAGCTGCATGCACTCAATGGGGAGTTGATGCCGAACGTGCAGATGGTGTGTGCCAGATTTTCCAAAATATTCAGGCCCAGCTTTTCAAGCACTCTCCACCCACAAAGGAGGCCTGATTCTCAGACGAGCTCAGCTGTTGTTTTTCTCTTCAGGTTCTTATATCCGTGTCCATCGCCGTGGTATCTGAGCATCTTCCAGAGGTTATTAAGCCATGTGACTGGCATCTGTCAGTCACTGGATCTTTCTCCTTTCCTCTACCAAGGGGGATTTTTCTGTGTAAATTAAATACATCACAAGTGCTGTGTTTATATTCACAAAGGCAGAGCGCGCCTTCCACTCAGAGCGCAGCGCAATTAGGTTTGGTCCCAAGATCCTGCAGGAGTTTCCTCCACAGCCTTGTGCCAGCTGCCCTGCTCGATTGCTCTGTGTCCCCGGGGGGGTCTCTAACACCCTGCTGTTCCCCTATTGCTAAAGGGGAGCAGTCCCAGCTAGCTGGGAGAAGCGTCCCAGTATGGAATGGAGGGGGGAATACAGAATTGGTTGAAAATCACCATTCCAGTAAGGACACTGCAAGACGCTGTGCGTGCTAGGCAGCAAGGGCGCTGCGCTGTCCACGCTCTTGACCTTCCCCTGTGTTGGGGAGCTACAGTACTCCTCTCCATGGTTGCTTCCCCGCAGGATCCACCAAACTTGCCTGCCCATGTTCGGCTACAAACACGTCCTGACGCTCACGGACGAGGTGACCCGCTTCAACGAGGAGGTGCGCAAGCAGAGTGTCTCACGGAACCGCGACGCACCCGAAGGGGGGTTCGATGCCATCATCCAAGCGACCGTCTGTGACGTAAGCACTCTGGCCCGGGGCAGAGAAGGATCACTAGGCGGGATGCTGTAGGTTGGGCATCTCGCAGTGCGGTGAGGCCAGTGGGACATGCATCAAGAGCAGGTGTGAGGTGCAGGGGGTTGAACGCTGAACATAGGAATTGGCAGGCTGGCTCAGAACAGAACAGTCTCTGGGACCGGTGCCAGATGCTTCAGAGGAAGGGGCATGGAATCCCAGCTTGGACCATGGAATAACCTGCCCATCAGGGGAAATTCTTCCTGACCCCAAGGCAGTCAGTGCTGCTCATGCCCTGAAGCATCAGGGTGTCCCCCTTATTAATTTGCATCCTTCCTAATCATATCCCACATTTAGGAGTAGCCCATACTTCCTTGCTGGCTTGCCCATGGGGTTGGTCACCCCTGAGAGCTCCAGCTACCAGAGCTCAGGCAGGAACAGTAACGATGGCCTCCGTGGTTGTCCAGCTGTGCTAAGGTATAGAAAAGACTGGGAACCCGCTCCTGTGTTTTGCTGCAGGAGAAGATCGGCTGGAGGAATGATGCTAGTCACCTGCTGGTCTTCACGACAGACGCCAAGACCCACATCGCTCTGGACGGGAGGCTGGCAGGGATCGTCCAGCCCAATGACGGGCAGTGCCACGTTGGCAAGGATAATCTCTACTCGGCCTCAACTACACTGGTAAACGCAGGGCCCTGCCTGCGGGTGGCGGGGAGGGAAGTGGGTCCCTATGGAATATGGGAAACCTTCCTGGGTCCTCCGTGCAAACCTGGACACGGGTATGGGACGGGAGTTCCTGGGGAATTCGGCAGGCAGGTAAACAAAATAATAAGATGGTGGGGGGGGGAGGGCTTGCGCACGAGAGCACGCAGATAGCTATGTGTAAATGCAGGAGTGTGTGTGTGTAGTTGTGTGTACACATGTGGATGTTCATGGTCCATGTGTGTGCACCTCTGTAAGACAGTAAAGGGAGGATGTGTGCTGATTGCAGGGCTCCCCCAGCCATGTCCCGGGGGAACAGCCTGTGGGATTGGGAAATCCCTACCCGCATGGGACGGCAGAAAGAGGAGGTGCAGGCTGCTGAGGGCAGACAGAGCTCCCACCTCCACACAGGCCTCCGGGGCAGAGAGGGAAGTACAAGCTGGGCCGGCAGGGCCTGGTGAGACATGTTGTGCGGTGGGGCTGGGGGGGATTAGATGTCTCAGCAGCTGATGCGCCTGCGGAAGGACCAGCCCCCAAGGCCTGACAACTCGTTTCTCCCTCCAGGACTATCCCTCGCTGGGCCTGATGACTGAGAAACTCTCCCAGAAAAACATCAACTTGATCTTTGCCGTGACGGAGACCGTGGTCGGCCTCTACAAGGTGACTGCTCCGTGCTGGCGTCCTGGATGCCCCACCCACAGCCTAGGAAGCTCCGCCCCCAATGGCAGCTCCCTCCCCTCCCCAGCACCTGAAGAGCTCAGCACACCCAGGGCCACCCCACAGGACAGCTGGAGCTGTAAGCCGACCCTCTAGGACATTTGCAGGCAGCCCCCAGGGCCAGGCTGCCTAGAGCCACCCATGGCTGATGAAAGCAGACACTGCGTCTGCCCACAATCTGCTCCCAAGTGGCTAGAAACCCTTTCGCAACCCTTCCCGGGCCTTTAGTGACCCTCAGCTCTCTGGTCTCAGGTTTTATGGCCTGGCCAGTCACCCAGCAAGGCAGCAGCTGAGCCGGGAACAGAGCCCGGCTTTCCTGGCTCCCAGGCCAGAGCTCTGGCCATGGCCTCACACTGTCTGTGTTTGCAAACACGAGGTTTGACCCACCCCTGCCCCGGTGCACAGCTTTGAGCCACATGGCAATTGCCGTCTTGATGCCCCAGGAGAGCAGCGATGCTCTGTAAAGCTAGTGATCTGAGCTTTGTGCCAGGCCTTGGTACTGAAGCCCTGGCATGCCACGGTCGCCCTGGGCATCGCCCTCTTGCCCTTCCCTAGCGCATCCGGGATACTGTGTGTTTTCTTGCCAGAACTACAGCGAGCTGATTCCCGGCACCACTGTGGGGACCCTGTCCAGAGACTCCAGCAACGTCCTGCAGCTCATTCTGGAGTCCTATGGGGTGAGTGTGAGCAGCGGGGACTCCATGGCCCACGGCGCCTTGGCAAACCCAGGGCAGCCTAGGGCATCTCCCAGGGCCGCTGCCTGCAGCAGTTTTGGGGGGTTCCTACTGGGGTCTCCTCACTTGGGAGGAGCCCCGTGTCAGAAGCAGAGCAAAATGGGGGGTGCTTCCACAGGATCTCAGCCCTTAAAGAGGCACCTGCACTTTGGCAACCCCATCTCACTCCCCGAGCTCCCCGGATCCAGCTGTGAACATCTGCCTTAGCGATGCACAGAGGAAGTGAGGTCATTCCATTTCCCACCTTGTCCCCTTCCCCTTGGCAGCTGTCTCTCCCCCTCCTCCTGGCAGACAGGCCGGCCCTCTGGTTGATGTCTTGGCGGCAGAGGAAGGACCTTTGGCTAGCAGGCCTTTCCCCAAGTGCACCCCGGGGACATGCGCTGAGCTCGCTGCTCTAGGAGAGCCTCCCTCTCTCCCTAGCAGGTCACCGGTTCCGATCCAGCCCAGGGCGGTAGCTGAGAAAAGTTGTCACCATGTGACAGCTTCTTGGTGACTCCTGAGAGATGGAGCCGGCTGGCCCTCTCTGCGTCTCCACAGGCCTGCATCTAACTGCGCTGGGTACTGGGGAGAGCTCCCCACTCCCTGGGCTCAGCTGCCTCCTCTCGATGCCCTTTCCTAAATCCGGGGCGTGCGCTGTTTCTCCCTCCCTCCAGAAAATCCGCTCCAAGGTAGAGCTGGAGGTGCGAGACCTGCCTGAGGAGCTGTCCCTCTCCTTCAACGCCACCTGCCTCAACGACGAGGTCATTCAGGGACTCAAGTCCTGCGTGGGACTCAAGATAGGAGACACGGTGAGTCTTGCCAGCTGGCAGCCTGCTGGGAGGGAGATCATAGAGTCATAGAAGATCAGGGTTGGAAGGGACCTCAGGGGGTATCTAGTCCAACCCCCTGCTCAAAGCAGGACCAATCCCCAACTAAATCATCCAAGTCAGGGCTTTGTCAGGAGCCGGCCCAGCACTCTGGGATCATCCCACGCCCCAGCCCTGGACGCGTTCCCCAGCCTCTGCCCCTGCGGAAGAAGGTCACAGGCTTGTAATATCTTCCATGGCAGGGCTCTGCTGGGACGAATACAAAAGGGGATGCTACACTGAGCCTGTGGTTCTCTCCGAATGGCTCGCTGCCAGCCTGTGCTGCCCCATGTCACCAGGCAGCGTCGGGTCAAACATGCCTGGAAGGGACTGGCGGCTCTGGGTCTCAGGCCTTGCAGCCAGGTGGCCCCTGCTGTGCTTGGAGCAGCCCTGCCTCAATCGAACCCCGGCGCTTCCCTCCCCAGGTGAGCTTCAGCATCGAGGCCAAGGTGCGGGGCTGCCCCCAGCAGCGGCAGAAATCCTTCACTATCAAGCCCGTGGGCTTCAAGGACAGCCTGACGGTGGTGGTGAACTTCGACTGCGACTGTGCCTGCCAGCAGCACGCCGAGCCCGACAGCCCCGCCTGCAACCAGGGCAACGGCACCTTCGAGTGCGGCGTCTGCCGCTGCTACCAGGGCCGGCTGGGCTCCCGCTGCGAGTGCTCCGAGGAGGAGTACAGCCCCGCGCAGCAGGACAACTGCAGCCCCGGCGCGGGGCAGCCCCTGTGCAGCCAGCGGGGCGAGTGCCTCTGCGGCCAGTGCGTCTGCCACACCAGCGACTTCGGCAAGGTGACCGGCAAGTACTGCGAGTGCGACGACTTCTCCTGCGTCCGCTTCAAGGGCGAGATGTGCTCGGGTGAGTGGCGCCACCCCAGCACCAGCCCTCTGGCCCTGGCCTGCTGAGGGGAGCTCGGAGGGGTGGGGAGTTCCCTCGGCTGTGCTCTCCCCATCCGTTTTAGCACCGAGCCGGTGCTGGGTCTAAGATGCCGGGAGTCATCCAAGATCCGACGGCAGCTCCCCTAAGGAAAAGGGGGGTTCACTCTGATTGTACTCCAGCTTGTGTCATTCTACACGGACTACCTAAAATTCCAGGTGCAGTTGGATGCAGGATGTCTATTGTTGTACAGTGCTGTGTAGCAGCTGCCAGGTCCCACCCCAGAGGTGGCTGCATTTCAGTGGCTTAACCTGAGCAGATGGCAGGAGGATGGCAGGCCTGAGGAGACCCCTTGCAGCAGGGCAGGCTGGCCCCAGTCGCCTTGCTCCCCCTTCTTGAGCCAGCTGGGTTAACACCACATCTGTTTATTTCCCTTGGAGCTTCTCACGGAAGCAGCCAAGCAAAGCTGAGCAGAGTTCACAGAGGGAGTAGGCAGACAGCCTGACTCAGAACAGCATGTCCTGAAAGGGGGCCAGCGAGCCCCTGCCCAGGCTCCCTAAACGCTGGGAGATGCACACACAGCTCACTCCAGAAAGAGCCCCCGACCACACCCAGCCGAGAGGAGCCTTGGCCCATTCCACCAGCAGGTTCAAACCCATGACATCCCCAGGGGGCCCAGGGGGCAGGAGAGGGGGCAGCCACTTGACCCAGCAGCACTCAGGGAAATCCCCAGATCCCCCAAGAGGCTTTACCCCTTCCCAGGCACCGGGCCCTAGGGCGCAGACCTTGGGGGTTCCCATAAGGTCCCTGGGGGCTGGTCTGTGTCTGAACCACCCTGCGTGGGGGAGACAGTGCCTCAGGAGAGCTGGCTCTGCCCCTTCCCAACCCAGTGTTTGCCCACCCCCCTTGCTGAACTGAGCCCCCCGAGGTGGATTCCCCACTGGGCTCCTGTCCCTAGCACACCCAGCACCTCTGTTGCTTTCTGCTCTGACCACAGCATTGCCTAACCCCCCCCCTCCCTTCCGGGCCTCCTTATCCGCAGTTATTGCAATGCAGGTGGGAGGGGCAGGCCTGTTTTTTCCCTAGTGAGCCCTCCAGATCTTCCAGGGCAATGGGAGAGTGTCCCGGTGACTCACAGCAATAAGTGTGCTCAGCTGGAAGGACTGGCTCCCCGCCCCCCCCCACTGTATTCACTCTGAGCCAGTTCGTCACACTCTTCCCTGCTTGTTATGCAATGCAATGGCTCCGGATGTTTGGCCTGAGACAGGGGGCCAAGCTGGTTATCAGAGACAGGGGGCCAAGCTGGTTATCAGGACGATGACAAATTGATGACACCCAACAAACAAACAAGCCATGGGGAGGAAGGAGGTGAGTGGGCGGTTTATCACCCAGACAGGGGTCTGTCATTCCGGGGGAGAGGGTAGCAGTGTAAAAGCCCCATAGTGGGCGGGGGGGCAGCCTATGGAGGGCCTGCTCTTAGTCACACTGCTGTGAATCTGGAGTCAATCTGGAGTCACTCTAGTAGGGGCCGAGAAGTTAATGAGATCAGCTGAAAGGCTCATGGGTGGGGCTGGTCCGTATCTCACACTGCTCCACCTTCCCCACTCTCTTGGTGCTTGTTGTGAAATTAAAATGGGGGCGAGAGGAAAGTTTATACCGACGTCCTTCTCCCGGATGCCTTGTGCCTGCTCCCAGGCACCTGTCGGGCTACGTCTGCACCCCCGCAGCTTAACCGTCCTCCCTCCTTCCTGACCCACAGGACCCACTGCTCTTCCAGCCTGGGGCTCCCTGCACGTAGCTCTCCTGACACCTTTCTGGCCAGTTTTCCTGACTCATCCCTAGTTTCCCATTATCTAAAAAGTGACACATTCAGTCTGTCCAGCAGCGACCTGCACCCGGGGCTGAGCAGAAACTGCAGCCCTGGACAGTTTTCCCAAGGAAAGCCTAACTGAGGGGCTGCGGTCCTGCTCCCAACCGCAGCGACCAGCAGAATTTCCCAGGGTTCCAATGAGGGCCGGGGCCGGGGGGGCTTGTGTTGGCTTTGCTGTGGATCCAGCACTCCAGCTAGGTTTGCTGGGATCTTTGGGGCCAGAACCAAACCCCATGAGCCACACAGCCCCAGGCTTGGAGAGGATTTGAACCTGGGTCTCCGTTTTGCAGCATGAGTCCCAGTTCAGAGAACCTGGGTCTTTTCCGGAGCAGCCCTACCCAAGGAGAGGCCCTAGGACTTAGGGGTCAGGGGAGGAAATGAGCAAGAGTCAAGATTTCCAACCAAGTGTCTCTTTCGCTTTCTAGGCTCATTCCAAACTGACAGAGAAAACCCCCGTGGCCCAAACTCAGTGCTCCCTGACCGCTGCCTCTCGCCATCCCAGGGGAACCGGACTGGGGCAGAGTCCCAAGCAGCTTTGCAATGAGCTGCAGAGTTCAGATCCCAGTGGGGTGGTTTGTTTTACAAAGGGCCAGGCTAACAGATGCATCGCAACGTTAGGGGACGTCAACAGGTGTGGCTGCCCAAGTCAGGACTAGCATGGGGTGCTGCAGGCCAGGATAAGGTGGCAAAGCTGCTGGGGGGGAAACCTAGGTGGGGGGCCTGCAGTCACTCCTGACGCCCTTGCGTTCGCCCGCAGGCCACGGGCAGTGCAGCTGTGGGGACTGCCTGTGCGACTCGGACTGGATGGGGGACTACTGCAACTGCACCACCCGCACCGACACCTGCATGTCCGGCAACGGTCTGGTGTGCAGCGGGCACGGCCTCTGCCAGTGCGGGAAATGCGAGTGCACCCAGGCCGGCTCCTACGGGGACACCTGCGAGAAGTGCCCCACCTGTCCTGATGCTTGCACCATCAAGAAGTGAGTGGGGCTGGGGGCCAGAGTGCGCTGCTGTAATTCCAGGGGGTTAGACCTGGCCTGGGGAACACTGCTGCTGACAGGCAGGGCAGGGCCCGAGGCGGCACCCAACTCAGACAAGCTCATTACACCCACACCTGGTGGTGCTCGCTTGGGCTCCGGGCTGCAGGGATCTCAGCAGGTGGAGCTGGCGTGGGCTCAGTGCATGGGTCCCGGTGGCACCGCAATGGGAAGCGTCTGCCCCAGAAGAAGGCTGAGCTCTAGACTTTGTGGGATGCTGTGACTGCAGTCTGGGGCGGGGAGGAGGCAGGTTTGTGAGACCCTGATGCCAAAAGGCAGCTAATCTTCCAGCGTGAAATCAGGGTGGATGCAGGGCAAAGGGTCGCTCCTCTGTGGGAGAGTCAGAATCAGGGTCCCCCTCCCTGGGATCCCTGCGGGAAGCCTCCCATGCACTCAGGGGCTTGGCAGGAGGCAGGGTCAAGACCAGTGGCCATGTCAGGGGCCAGGCCCCATCGGGGAGCACAGGGGATCCCCACTGGGAATGGAGGTGCTGGGAAGCAGGGACATAGGATAGGGGAACAATGTGAAGCAGATGGGGGGGACCCTTCTCCCCTCCCCTTCTCCATTTGGCAGAGCTGCTTCAGGGATCCTGCGGGAGCCCCCAGCTGTGAGTCTGATTTTTGAGCCCCAAACCCAAAGGCTTCCCGGGGAGCCCTGGAGCTGACTGTAGCATCCGCTGATGTTCCTGTCCTTTGTCACTTTTCTCCTCCTCCTCAGGGAGTGCGTGGAGTGTAAGAAGTTTGAGAGGGGGACCCTGACAGAGCAGCAAACCTGCAGCCGCACCTGCCGGGACGAGATCCAGGAAGTGCAGGAACTTGGTGAGCAAGGGAGGAGCTGGGCTGTCAGCCGGAGTCTTGGATGCCTGGCAGGGCAGTGGATCATCAGCGTTTGTCACCGCGAGTGCCGGGGAGGGAGGCAACATACAGCAGAGAAATGAACAGCAGATATAAACTGCTGGAAGCTGGCAACAAGATCTCTGGGAGCCAGAGCTTTCCCTTTGAGTCAGAGCCAGGAAACCGGAGCCAGAATCCAAACCGATGCCCCAGGCAGAGGCCACCCGCTGCAGGGCCTGCAAGACGAGACGCTAAAGGCTGCTCGTTCCTGGGGGGACTCACTGGGGCTGTATAGAGACGCCCCGCACAGTGAGGTACAAATGCATGCCAGCTGGTTGGTAAGCCTGCAGGCAGGTGAGCTGAACTGGGCACGCTAGCGAACGTTCGACGCACCTGACCTCCACTCGGCCACCTGCCTAATGCAGCCAGAGCTCAGCACCCTGCCCGCTGAGCATCATCCCCGCCTCCTCCCCTCCCAGCGTGCCCAGCCCCAGCCTCCTTTCCCTGGGCGCTGGCCAGGAAAGCGAATACAGAGCTGGGGCCCCATCCCACTCCCGTTGAGCTCTGTGGGAGGTGGGCCCTGCCATCCGTAAGAGCAGCATCAGGACATGGTGGGTGCCCCTTGGGATTTCACACCTTGCTTGGACACACCCAGCCAGTGCCGGGATCCTGGTGCCCATGCAGCAGCGGTCGCTCTGAGCAGCGGGTCCGGGGCTCTCGGAAATAACTCCAGTGCTGAGGTGCGGCTTGGGGATCTCAAGGCAGGGTTCAGCTCCTGTTTTAGCCTGGGCCCTGGCCCAACATAGGCTTGACTTTCTTCCTCGTTTAGACAAAGCCTCCGGGGGAACTCGCAGGCCTGGCCTCAGCTTCACTGTCTGTCCAGCTGGGCAGCATCTGTTAACCCCACCCGGGGCGCACGGTTTGGGCTGACGGCCTCTCCTTCGCCCCCCGCAGGTGACACTGGTAAAGACGCGGTGAACTGCACATACAAGGATGAGAACGACTGTGTGGTGCGGTTCCAGTATTATGAGGACTCCAGCGGGAAATCCATCCTTTATGTCGAGGAGCCAGGTGAGACAGGGAGCGAGCGATAGCCCAGGAGGGTTAGCCCCCGGACTGGCCCTGCTCCTGCCACTGGGAGCGGAGATACGCAGCCAGGCGTCCCTGAGGAGCCCAGCTTCTGGATGGGATCTCTGCAGGGCAGGTCAGCTGCCCTTGGCTCTGTCCAGCCTGGACAGCTGCTTCCTCTCCGTGGGGGGTGTCTAGCCTGTGATCACAGGGCGGGACTGCAGCCTGAGCTGACCGAGTTTGAATCCCGCTAGCAGTGAAGCTGCGCCAGCTGCAGAGCCCTGGGTGCTGGGCGGGTTTGTACAGCTCCGGACCCAAGCTGCTTTCATGCCCTGTGATCACAGGCTGGACATGCCCTAGGAGTAGACAGCAGCTTGGCCAAGGATAATAGGCAGGGTGTGAATTTCAGCCCAGGCCTATTCCATATGGTGGTGGGAGGTTTATGGCACACTGCAGGGACAGGACCTGAGCTGCTGGGGTGTAGGTTTCATGCTCCCCTTTCTTCCTTGAACCCATCCCCCTGACATTCACTGTCTCTAGAGAAGCACCCAGTGCAGCCAGTGGGAATTCACCCAGGAATTGGGGAGGAGTTGGCATCCGGTGCCCCGGTGGCTGCTCCGTTGGTTGTCCAGCTCTTCTGGGGGCTCCTCTCCCCGCCTGCTGCCCTCTCCCCCTTTTGGTTAATTCTCTGTCCTGCATCTGCCTTTTATCCTAATCCACTTCTGAGACACCCCCCCTTCACCCTTGGCCAGGAGACACAGGTCCCTGGCTCATGACAGAGTTGGAGACAGGCCCAGATCCAGCCCACTGGCCAAGATCTGAATTCAGGATGCCACCAACAAACCGGCGATCGGCCCCAACGGGTTCTCCAGGGAGGTGGGGTCCAGCACACATGGGGGCTGCACAGGAAGTCTCCCCATGGCTGGGTGATGTGGATTTAATTTCTAAAGGCAACAGGCATTCTAATGAATAAAGCAAGAGCCAGGGGGTCAGGACAGCTTGGTTCTAGTCTTATTTATATGACAGTAGTGCCTAACAGAGGGGGTGTGTGTCTGTGTTTATACCCCTCCGAGGGAAGTGCCAGAACATGTTGTTTCCCAATGCTAACTATGAGCGTACTCAGAGTCCTAATGCTGCTGGGCGTTGTTGGGAAATCTCAGGGACTAGCACCAACCAATTAGCCCACATTGCATGCCAGCATCTGCCCCGTGGATGGCAAATAGCCTTTCCTTGCCCTGGGGCTACAGGCCCTTCTGTTCTCGGATGCTTCCCTGGCTGTTTTCTGAGGCTGAATATGATGAACTGAAACGATTCTGCCTCGTGTTTGGCAGCCCCGGCTCAGGAGCGGCTTTGGGCCAAAGTAGCTGGAGCCCAGGTGGACTCTGGTCTCCGTCACACAGTTGTAAGCTTTCACGCTGCCGGGAGAGCGAGACCCATCCCCTTGCGTTCAGAAAATGCAACCGAAACATGAGGAACAGAACAAAGAACCTCTGTGGACACGATCCATTTCCTCCTCCAGGCCCTATTCATACAGACTGGCCCCGTGTAATGAGTTCAGGTCCGGCAGCTTCCCCAGATGTCCGGGGCGGGTGGAAAGCCTCGGCACCTCTCAGGCTTTGGTCCCCCTTGGGGTCTGCTGCGGCCTCTCTCTGCCAGGGCGACTAGCCCCTGGGGGATACCTGGCTGACCGGCCTTAGGCCAAGAGAACGGCATGGTAGGAGCAGGCCGGAGCACCCTGCACTGGGGGAGCAGACAGGCTGAGCCTCTGCATGTTAGACTAGCCGCGGGGGCTGCCCGAATGTACACCAGGGAGCAGGATTTAAAGCCGCCGTTTGCCTGTCCTGGCTGGTGCGGCTCGGACGCGGGGCCTGGCCGTCTGAGAGGTCTGAGTGAGAACCTGACTAGATTGTTCCTTGTTGTTTCACGCCATTCAGCACAGAGACTTCCGTCTCCGTCTCCCTGTGCTTTGCTCAGCACGTCCCTGCAGCCAGCGTGGGCTGCAGAGACCAGACATCCCCTCTGCACGGCCCTGCCTTGTCTCCACAGCTCAGTACTATTGGCGCACGTAGGGGAGCCGAGCTCAGTAGAGACCTCGCCCTGTCCAGAGAACGCCTGGGGCTCCCTAGCTTTGCAGTGACCCCTCTGCACTGCAGTGTAATCTGGGGGAGCCTCAGGGCTCTTTCGGCCCCAGCCTGGGCATGGACAGAGGCATGTCCCCTGTACAGAAGGGGTATAACACCAGGTCCCACGCAGATCCGCAAGCAGGAGGCAGCCACTGCCCTGGCGCATCCCATTGTAGGGGGCCACCAGCAACCCCAAGCTTTTCCCCGAAGGCCTTGAAAAGCAGCCGCCAGCTGTAATTACAGTCAGGCTGCCGAGGGCTGGGCTGGGCCCGGCAGACAGGAGGGCAAGGGTGGCTCAGGTTTGTTTGGGTTGCGTGCTGCGTCAGAGCCTGGGGAGAGGGTGTGTCCCCTCCTCCGTCAGACACGGACACGCCCAGCGGTGTTAGCAGATGCCACAGGGCACATAGCCAGCCAGCTCAGCGCAGGGGAGGGGTGCGGAGGAGGGAGCTTCAGACAGATCGAAACACGAGCAAAGCCGCAAGAACTGCGGCCCGTCAGTGGGTGCTAGAGGCCAGCTACTCTGCTCCCAGCCCCGGAGCCCTGGATTTGCCCATCAGATGTGTGGAGGAAAGCAGGTTAACGAGAGGGGACCAGCTGGCTTGAGGACAGGGGAGGTCCCAGCCCGATGTACGACCTGGCCCCTGTTCTGAGAGCATCAGGGCACCTCCCAGTCTGTATCACAGTCGCCCTCCCAGCACCCCGGGAGCCAGGGCACGGATCCCCGTTACAGTCGGGGCAGGGAGGCTCAGGGACCTGCAGGTCTGTCCCCGCTGCCACATGCCGCGTTCCTTGCATTTCTAGCTGCGTGATGTGAAGCCAGCATACGACACTTGACTGGGAATATCTGCCCTTTGAAGGCGGTGTCCTCCTCTCCCCCCTCCGCCCTGGTAGACCCTAGCATAGAGAGCCCTGCCCCTGGCCCTGCCGACACGTTGGCTGGGGCGTTCAAAGGAGCCAAAGGGAGCGAGGGTGCATTGCAGGGGGATTTGGGTGCTCAGGCCCCTTTGAAAACCTCACCTGTCGGCCCAAGAATAACGCAGTGGGGATGCTCATGTGCTTCAGTGCAGGAGGCTCTGGCCCTGTGCGTGGGCGAGCGATGTGGCCCTCTAGTAGCACAGGATAAGAGACCTGCTACTGCTGCTGGCCGAAGGCGTTCTTCTGTTGCTTAGCTGCGTGGAGGAGCTGTAGGATATGCGCTGGGTTAAGCAGGCAATGGCCGAGCACTAATTCCCTCCTTCCCTTGCCAGACTGTCCCAAGGGGCCAGACGTCCTGATGGTTCTGCTCGTGGTGGCAGGAGCCATCCTGCTCATCGGCCTGGCCGCCCTGTTCATCTGGAAGCTCCTGATCACCGTCCACGACCGGCGGGAGTTCGCCAGGTTCGAGGAAGAGAGGGCACGGGCGAAATGGGACACGGTAAGAGTCGGGTGGGCAGCCTGCTCCTCTCCCTCCGTCACGGTGTGTTGGGGTGACTGTGCTCGGCTGCTGTGCCCCGCCCCCCTCTGTCAGATGCCCTGGGTGTCTGGGCCTGGCGGGTCAGAGGGGACCGGGGTAGGTCCTGAGAAGCCAGGAGATGCTCTGCAGGAAGGGTGCTGGGAGGGGAAGATCAAGAGCCTTGGGGAGGGAGAGCCCAAGTCTGGCTACAGGGCACTGCCCTCCGGACACATGCCAGTCAGCAGGGCTGCACGTGTGCAGGAGAGAATGTCCCAGTGGCCTCCCCCGTCCCCTGAGCACTCGTCCCCAGCACGTCCTTCTGACTCACTCTCCTCCTGCTTTTCCATCCCTGCGAGCGGCCCAGCATGGCTGGAAAGGCTGAGACACATGGAGTGCGGGGAATTCAGCACCAAAGGCGGAGGGGGGCGGCTGGGTCTATGGAAGGTTTCCCCACCCCCCCTTGTCCCCCCACTGCATAGTTCGAGGCAGCACTGCACCTTTCCAGGGGCCCCCGGCAGGGCATGAGCGTCTGATGACATTCTTAGGCCCCGTTCTTTGAAATGTAGCGGTGCTGATAACAATGACACTGTCCTCCTTGGCTGGAGCCAGACACTGGGCAAAACTCACTGCACACAGCGCTGACCTGCTACCCCAGCCCCGGGCTCCCCACACCCAGCTCTGCCGCTGCCCCTCACTCCTGACCCATAGCCCCCTGTTACCCCAGCCCCGGGCTCCCCACACCCAGCTCTGCCGCTGCCCCTCACTCCCAACCCGCAGCCCCCTGTTACCCCAGCCCCGGGCTTCCCACACCCAGCTCTGTCACTGCCCCTCACTCCCGACCCATAGCCCCCTGCTACCCCAGCCCCGGGCTCCCCACACCCAGCTCTGCCGCTGCCCCTCAATCCCGACCCGCAGCCCCCTGCTACCCCAGCCCCGGGATCCCCACACCCAGTTCTGCCAGTGCCCCTCACTCCCGACCCGCAGCCCCCTGCTACCCCAGCCCCGGGCTCCCCACACCCAGCTCTGCCGCTGCCCCTCACTCCCGACCCATAGCCCCCTGTTACCCCAGCCCCGGGCTCCCCACACCCAGCTCTGCCGCTGCCCCTCACTCCCAACCCGCAGCCCCCTGTTACCCCAGCCCCGGGCTTCCCACACCCAGCTCTGTCACTGCCCCTCACTCCCGACCCATAGCCCCCTGCTACCCCAGCCCCGGGCTCCCCACACCCAGCTCTGCCGCTGCCCCTCAATCCCGACCCGCAGCCCCCTGCTACCCCAGCCCCGGGATCCCCACACCCAGTTCTGCCAGTGCCCCTCACTCCCGACCCGCAGCCCCCTGCTATCCCAGCCCCGGGCTCCCCACACCCAGCTCTGCCGCTGCCCCTCACTCCCGACCCGCAGCCCCCTGCTACCCCAGCCCCGGGCTCCCCACACCCAGCTCTGCCGCTGCCCCTCACTCCCGAACCGCAGCCCCCTGCTACCCCAGCCCCGGGCTCCCCACACCCAGCTCTGCCGCTGCCCCTCACTCCCGACCCGCAGCCCCCTGCTACCCCAGCCCCGGGCTCCCCACACCCAGCTCTGCCAGTGCCCCTCACTCCCGACCCGCAGCCCCCTGCTACCCCAGCCCCGGGCTCCCCACACCCAGCTCTGCCGCTGCCCCTCACTCCCGAACCGCAGCCCCCTGTTACCCCAGCCCCGGGCTCCCCACACCCAGCTCTGCCAGTGCCCCTCAATCCCGACCCGCAGCCCCCTGCTACCCCAGCCCCGGGCTCCCCACACCCAGCTCTGTCACTGCCCCTCACTCCCGACCCGCAGCCCCCTGCTATCCCAGCCCCGGGCTCCCCACACCCAGCTCTGCCGCTGCCCCTCACTCCTGACCCGCAGCCCCCTGCTACCCCAGCCCCGGGATCCCCACACCCAGCTCTGCCGCTGCCCCTCACTCCCGACCCGCAGCCCCCTGCTACCCCAGCCCCGGGCTCCCCACACCCAGCTCTGCCGCTGCCCCTCACTCCCGAACCGCAGCCCCCTGTTACCCCAGCCCCGGGCTTCCCACACCCAGCTCTGCCGCTGCCCCTCACTCCCGACCCGCAGCCCCCTGTTACCCCAGCCCCGGGCTTCCCACACCCAGCTCTGTCACTGCCCCTCACTCCCGACCCGCAGCCCCCTGCTACCCCAGCCCCGGGCTCCCCACACCCAGCTCTGCCGCTGCCCCTCACTCCCGACCCGCAGCCCCCTGCTACCCCAGCCCCGGGCTCCCCACACCCAGCTCTGCCGCTGCCCCTCACTCCCGACCCGCAGCCCCCTGCTACCCCAGCCCCGGGCTTCCCACACCCAGCTCTGCCAGCCTGCAGTGCCAGTGCCCCTCAGTCCTGGCGTGCAGCCCTTGATCCCTTCCAGGCCGACACAGTCCTGTTTGAACAGGGTGGCGAAGTGGAGAAATGTCCCTGAGGGCGAGGCTTCGGCATTCTCTTTGGCTGACCCCTAGGGAGGATTTGAACTGGTGGAGAGAGGCTGCTGCAGTCTGGGCCCCTGTCTGTTGGCACACAGGCACTAGAATGAGACATCAGAGAGTGAGAGGGAACCTGTGTCCTCCTCTCCATTTGAAATTACCCAGCTCCTTTCTTACCAGTGCTTGGGACCAGGGGGCTGAGGTTATGGGTCAGATTTCCAACCGAGCGCAGCACCCGGGTAGGCAGAGATATTGCCCAGGGTTCTGCACACAAATCTGGCTGTGTCAGGATGGGAGCAGATGGTGCTGAGCCCATCTGGAAATCAGGCCCCAGCCGGGCACGCTCAGAACGGACCCTAACTCTGCTCCCCGAAATTCTTAAATTACCCAGCATGCTCTAGCAGTGAGGGCACTGGAGTGGGACCCTGGAGACCAGGGTTCTAGTCCCAGCTCTGCTACTGACCCGCTCTGTGTCCTGGGGCAAATGGCTCTGTGCCTCAGTTTCCCCATTTATAAAGGAGAGATGATGCTATTTACCTTCCCTTGGTGCTTTGCGGCCTGCTGGTGAGCAGGGCTGTGTGGCGCGACGTCCGTTGTGTTTCTGTTACAGGCCAACAACCCCTTATACAAAGGCGCCACCTCCACCTTCACTAACATCACATACCGCGGGAATTCGTAAGGAGGCCCGCCTTCCCCGGCGCCGGCCCTGGGATCCGCTCCAGTGCTGGAGCATTTCATGTTTACAGAAGAGCCGGTGTGGGTGTGTCTGTATAATTTAATGATGATCCCGCAGGCTGGGGCCAAGGACTTGGCGTCTGTGTCACTTCACTGTATCACAGGGCTGGGCCTCTCCAGCCACGCCACTGTCCCATTGTTACCTCGGCGTGCCCAGGGGAGGCCTGCCCT
Organism: Caretta caretta; assembly: GCF_965140235.1. Taxonomy (NCBI): domain Eukaryota; kingdom Metazoa; phylum Chordata; order Testudines; family Cheloniidae; genus Caretta; species Caretta caretta. The sequence continues at coordinate 6,133,615 of NC_134232.1, forward strand.
TCTGCACATGGAACAAGGAGAAGTCGGCCTCGCCACGGCGTGCGTGCGGGCCGACCCGCAGGGACTGGGAGCTCCATTCGAGATGGGAGTGTTCGTGGCTGAGTCTGATGGAGGATGGACGAGAACAGCGCGGCCTCAGCCCATCTCCCTGCCTTTCTCCAGCCCGGAAGGAAAAGCTCTGAACGGCCTTCTTCCCCATGCGGGGCACGTCCTGCACACGACTAGCCCAGCCTGGGTGCAGGACCCGCCTCCTCGACTGGGCAGTGCTGCTCCCCTCCTGGCCCGCTAGCAGAAAGCGCTGCCCTGGAGGGACGCCGGACCTGCTCCCACAGTGGGCCACTGGCCCAGTGCTCTTTGCAGTCACAGGCTCCTGACTCTGGTCCGGCTGCTTCCTAGGAAGGTAGAAACCATGCAACCCCCACGAAGGCCCTGGCCCGGCCGTGCGCTGCTTCCTCGCCCCGCACCGCCTCACGTTTGTACACAAAGCAGATGATTGTAGCATCCACTCTGCCAGTGCCCCAGCGGCTCCCTGACCCCGGGGGCAGGTTGGCTGCGTGCTGGGCCGAGGCCCCTGTGTCAGTTCTCACCCCTGTGACACAGGGGAACACAACGGGGTGTGACACCAGCTCTCCCCGGACCTGCCCCACCCCAGCCTAGATCCACCAGGGTTTCCAACCCACAGCAAGCAGCCAACAGACCTGGTGTGTCACACAGGGCCACTCAGGTCCCCACCACCCCGTGCCTCGGTTTCCCCCTCTATACCATGATGCTGATGCTCCTTTGCAATCAAGCGCTGGGAAGTGCTAGATAGTGGTAATGCAAAGAAACGAATAAGGGGCACTCCAGCCACTAGCGTGGGGCCAAATTCCCCCCAGGTGTCACTGCAAGGAAGTGGGACACTGGGGAATTGGCCTCTGGGACACAACCTCTTATCTCTCTCTCTGGAACAGCAGCCAAAGATTGGGGGGACCTTCCTGCTGAGGGGCTAGCGTAAGAGACGCGGGCTCAGGGCTCCCAGGTTCTCCTCCTGCTTCAGCCACTAGCTCCCTGCATGACTTTGGCTGTGCCATGCCAGGCCTCAGTTTCCCCATCTGCCAAAAATGGGTCTCCTGGCCCGTACTTACCTCCCAGGTGGCTTGCGGGGCTTTGTGAGTGAATGTTAAAGTGCTTTGAGATCCTCAGCTGGGCAATGTTCCAGCCAGGATACGTGAGATTGTCACTCCCACCAGTGGTTTTGTGGGGCAAGGGAAGGGGGAACGTCGTCAGCTTTCCAAGCCCGAGCTAGGGAGCAAATTCCCCTCCTTGCAGGACAGTGGCCAAGGCCTGTTTTCGGGCCGTGCCTGGAACCCGCGCTGCCCACGAGTTCTTGGTGGCTACTCTGCAGATCAAGCAGCAGCAGAGTCAGACACGCTGCCCCCTGCCCTGGATGGGCACCAGCACTGCCCCCTCCTGCCAGGGCAAGGAGCTACCCCACAGCTCTTCCCTCCTGAGCGGCTGCAACCCAGGTGCTCAGAGCCTGCAGCACAGGGCAGGGATGGCTGGCACCCATGCCCAGCTCCACTTTAGCTACTGTCTGCCCCCTTTGGCATCTAGACTACGTCAACCCAGGATAGTCGTGAGGTGCCCCCTGACCTCCCAGACGCACCTGCAGGGGCATGGGGGTGGAGCTCTGATGCCAGCTGGCTGCCCCTTTGAGAACAAGGGTAAGATCCCAAGGGCTGGGGAGAGGAGGGGAGTTTGAGTCTGTCTCCTACATGGCGCGAACTCCAGAACTGATCACAAACGAGCCCAGGGCACAACTGAGATCGGCCCAACCTCAGACTTTACATACAGCACCGAATAAAAAAGTTTTGCACTATCAAGGGCTTCCAAGCGTGTCTGGTCTTTGGCTGCAGGCTGTGGGGGCAGCGACAGCGGTAATGGCTGGTATCTCCTGCGGGTGGCTGCTGACAGTTTCAGCAAATTGGAAAGTGGGAGGGGAATGGGTTTGCATTAGAATCATAGAATATCAGGATTGGAAGGGACCTCAGGAGGTCATCTAGTCCAACCCCCTGCTCAGAGCAGGACCGATCCCCAATTAAATCATCCCAGCCAGGGCTTTGTCAAGCCTGACCTTAAAAACTTCTAAGGAAGGAGATTCTACCACCTCCCTAGGTAACGCATTCCAGTGTTTCACCACCCTCCTAGTGAAAAAGTTTTTCCTAATATCCAACGTAAATCTCCCCCACTGCAACTTGAGACCATTACTCCTTGTTCTGTCATCTGCTACCACTGAGAACAGTCTAGAGCCATCGTCTTTGGAACCACCTTTCAGGTAGTTGAAAGCAGCTATCAAATCCCCCCTCATTCTTCTCTTCTGTAGACTAAACATCCCCAGTTCCCTCAGCCTCTCCTCATAACTCATGTGTTCCAGTCCCCTAATCATTTTTGTTGCCCTCCACTGGACTCTTTCCAATTTTTCCACATCCTTCTTGTAGTGTGGGGCCCAAAACTGGACACAGTACTCCAGAGGAGGCTTCACCAGTGTCGAACAGAGGGGGACGATCACATCCCTCGATCTGCTGGCAATGCCCCTACTTATACATCCCAAAATGCTATTGGCCTTCTTGGCAACAAGGGCACACTGCTGACTCATATCCAGCTTCTCGTCCACTGTAACCCCTAGGTCCTTTTCTGCAGAACTGCTGCTGAGCCATTTGGTCCCTAGTCTGTAGCGGTACATTGGATTCTTCCGTCCTAAGTGCAGGACTCTGCACTTATCCTTGTTGAACCTCATCAGATTTCTTTTGGCCCAATCCTCTAATTTGTCTAGGTCCCTCTGTATCCTATCCCTACCCTCCAGCATATCTACCTCTCCTCCCAGTTTAGTGTCATCTGCAAACTTGCTGAGGGTGCAATCCACACCATCCTCCAGATCATTTATGAAGATACTGAACAAAACCATCCCCAGGACCAACCCTTGGGGCACTCCACTTGATAGCGGCTGCCAATTAGACATGGAGCCATTGATCACTACCCGTTGAGCCCGACAATCTAGCCAGTTTTCTATCCACCTTATAGTCCATTCATCCAGCCCATACTTCTTTCACTTGTTGGCAAGAATACTGTGGGAGACCGTGTCAAAAGCTTTGCTAAAGTCAAGGAACAACATGTCCACTGCTTTCCCTTCATCCACAGAACCAGTTATCTCGTCATAGAAGGCAATTAGATTAGTCAGGCATGACTTGCCCTTGGTGAATCCATGCTGACTGTTCCTGATCACTTTCCTCTCCCCTAAGTGCTTCAGAATTGATTCCTTGAGGACCTGCTCCATGATTTTTCCAGGGACTGAGGTGAGGCTGACTGATGCACAAGATGATTTTGTTTCGACCAAATCAAAACAACTGGGGCCAGTTTTAATTATTTTTTTTAAAATTAATTTAAAGGAAATTTGGAACTGAAAAATTGGGGTTTGGTTTGTTTGTTTTTGTCAGAGCCCTGATGCACTCTGCTTCCTGCAGCCGCTTGCCTCTTTATTAGTGGCTGGGGAGGCCCCAGTCAGAGATCAGGCTCTGTCTGAACCCAGGCCGGATGAACGAAAAGCCCCAGGGTGCAAAGAGAAGGGAAGCACAAGGTGGGAGGGGATTCACCTGCTCCTTCCATGCCAGGCTGCAGCTGGCTTCTGGCCCCTCTAACGAGTGCGACTCCAGGTTCAAATGCTCTAAACTTTGGGGCAGATCCACACTGCGATGGTCAGCCCATGCTCTGGCCTTCAGGAACTGGTATCTTGACTGAACGTTATAGGCCAGAACGATGGGGACATCTAGTGGCCACTTAGGGCCATGCTGGGCAGGTTTTAAGACTGCAGTTTGGAAAGCCTGCTGCTCGATTGGGGAGATCTGCAACCCTCCCTCTCCTTTCCTACACGAGTAATGCCGGCGTTAACAATGTTGACGTTTAAAAGCTAAGATTCTGGAGGATAAACAGCAGCAGCTGCCGAGAGGGGCCCCCAGGCTGCACCGCCGGGTGCCAGACCAAGCCAAGCTCTGGCAATGAGGGTCTGGCTGAACCCAAATTGACCCTGGGTTTCTCTGCAACAAGCAGCCTGTGATGGAGAGGATGTGGAGCGCAGAGAAGAGTGAAACAGGGGTAGATGTTGAGACAATGTTATGTATTGAGTTTCCCTTCTTGCACTATCCCAGGATTCTGCCTTCTCAGGCCTGGGCAGAAAACCACAGAGTTAAACCGCAGGGCAATTGTCTGAACACCCCGAGCGTAGGCCTTAACAGTCCCCAGTCGGCTTCAGAAAGAGTCCTGCACAGGGACTTAGGACACAAACACACAAGATACACAGAGTACGTCGTGAATCGCATTTGGAATCCTTCCAGAGCCCTGTTAAACAACAGCTACCGGGCAGGGAATCTACTGGTCTTTACACAGCCTGCCTCGCTGTGTTACTCTGACCAATCTCTGTGCAAAGTTTCAGCATAACATTTCCCCAGCTCTGCTTTAGCAAACCAATTCCCCTGGGCTCTTCTGTTGGAGGTGAGTTCCCAGTCTCCATGTGGGGCCATGCCAGGAGGCGGGTGTCACTGGGACCTTTCAGAGCCGGGAAGAGGGGCAGCCTCTCTCTGGTTTTTCCAAACAAACACTGCAGAGGCTTGTCAGTAAATCAACCAGCCAGGGGACCCCCAAAGTGAGCAGCATCCCAGCCAGGGGGTTAACAGCTTACTGGTCTCCTCAGTTGCTGGTGAAACAAACCTGTAGCCTGTGTCAAAGCAGTACAGGGACTAGGACTCACACTATGTAGTATGTCAATCAGCCACTGGGTCCACAGGTGCTCTCTTTAACAGTTACAGTTATACCTTCTCCACCCAAGGATCTGCTGGGCCACTCCCTGATAGCAAATGTGTGGAACGTGCAAGACTGCTTACCCTCAATGAACACTGCACTGCTTCGGAAACATAGTCCATGTAGCAGAATGGTCATGATAGGGTTACTCTCCCCCTCGGACGAGTTGCATCCGAGAGTGCTGAAGGAATTGGCGGCTGTGATTGCAGAGCCATTGGCCATATTCTTTGAAAACTCGTGGCGAACCGGGGAAGTCCCGGATGACTGGAAAAAGGCTAATGTAGTGCCAATCTTTAAAAAAGGGAAGAAGGAGGATCCTGGGAACTACAGGCCAGTCAGCCTCACCTCAGTCCCTGGAAAAATCATGGAGCAGGTCCTCAAAGAATCAATCCTGATGCACTTGCATGAGAGGAAAGTGATCAGGAACAGCCAGCATGGATTCACCAAGGGAAGGTCATGCCTGACTAATCTAATCGCCTTTTATGATGAGATTACTGGTTCTGTGGATGAAGGGAAAGCAGTGGATGTATTGTTTCTTGACTTTAGCAAAGCTTTTGACACGGTCTCCCACAGTATTCTTGTCAGCAAGTTAAGGAAGTATGGGCTGGATGAATGCACTATAAGGTGGGTAGAAAGCTGGCTAGATTGTCGGGCTCAACGGGTAGTGATCAATGGCTCCATGTCTAGTTGGCAGCCGGTATCAAGTGGAGTGCCCCAAGGGTCGGTCCTGGGGCCGGTTTTGTTCAATATCTTCATAAATGATCTGGAGGATGGTGTGGATTGCACTCTCAGCAAATTTGCGGATGATACTAAACTGGGAGGAGTGGTAGATACGCTGGAGGGGAGGGATAGGATACAGAAGGACCTAGACAAATTGGAGGATTGGGCCAAAAGAAATCTGATGAGGTTCAATAAGGATAAGTGCAGGGTTCTGCACTTAGGATGGAAGAATCCAATGTACCGCTACAGACTAGGGACCGAATGGCTAGGCAGCAGTTCTGCGGAAAAGGACCTAGGGGTGACAGTGGACGAGAAGCTGGATATGAGTCAGCAGTGTGCCCTTGTTGCCAAGAAGGCCAATGGCATTTTGGGATGTATAAGTAGGGGCATAGCGAGCAGATCGAGGGACGTGATCGTTCCCCTCTATTCGACATTGGTGAGGCCTCATCTGGAGTACTGTGTCCAGTTTTGGGCCCCACACTACAAGAAGGATGTGGATAAATTGGAGAGAGTCCAGCGAAGGGCAACAAAAATGATTAGGGGTCTGGAACACATGAGTTATGAGGAGAGGCTGAGGGAGTTGGCATTGTTTAGCCTGCAGAAGAGAAGAATGAGGGGGGATTTGATAGCTGCTTTCAACTACCTGAGAGGGGGTTCCAAAGAGGATGGCTCTAGACTGTTCTCAATGGTAGCAGATGACAGAACGAGGAGTAATGGTCTCAAGTTGCAGTGGGGGAGGTTTAGATTGGATATTAGGAAAAACTTTTTCACTAAGAGGGTGGTGAAACACTGGAATGCGTTACCTAGGGAGGTGGTAGAATCTCCTTCCTTAGAGGTTTTTAAGGTCAGGCTTGACAAAGCCCTGGCTGGGATGATTTAACTGGGAATTGGTCCTGCTTCGAGCAGGGGGTTGGACTAGATGACCTTCAGGGGTCCCTTCCAACCCTGATATTCTATGATTCTATGATTCTTCCCCTTAGCTCCTGTTTGCTCAGTGGGAGTTTCCCATTCAGACATACACACTCGGTTGGGCTGCGGTTAAAGAAAGCAGCCAGTGCCCAGCCTGCAGTCCTGTGAGTGGATTTCTCTTTGGTGAGCTGCCTGGTCTCTTTACAAAACTGGCACTAAGGAAAAACCTGAGAATTGCAACAGCTGGAGGCGGTTCACGCAGAGAATGAGGAGCGGCAGCAATCTAGCTAGAGATTGGGCCACTATTGTTTTGCAAATGAGACTTTAGATAAGGAAAATTGTGCTCTGATTGTCCTTAGGGGCCATGGCAGTAAAACCTGAGGCATGTGTCACCCCCTCACAAACCAGAAGATAACAGGTTAGAAGAGGTGCAAAGCGTCTTGCATGCCACAGCCAAGCATTCCTGTGTGGCCTGTCTCAGATCAGGGTGGAGCTGTGAAATGCCCTCCAGGGTGTGCTGCCAGGGAGATTAGCTGGGGCTCTGCACAATGAGAGAAGTCAGGCCCCAGTGCTGGCGAAAGGAAATTGAACCCGGCTCCAGGCAATGTAGAATTAGCAACATGGAAGCAGCAGTGAGACCCTGCCACAATTTGCAGGGATAATAACACTGTCTTGAGCAACCAGCTGCAGGGGACTGGTGGTGCTCCCCAGGGGTGTTTCCGCTGTGGAGGACTTTCTTCTGCAGCCGTTTGTACGTTTCCAGCGGCCCAGTGTCATAAACGCCCCCAAGACTTAGCCAGAAAAGGCAGCAGTGACTATGAAACAGCATCTCACGGCCAGGAGGGGAGAGCCCAAAGGCGCAGAGGCCAGGGAAGAAAGCAGAGAGCATTTTGGCTGGCGCGGGGGCGGCCCTGCATACCGTCTGCAGGGAAAGAGAGTGGGACCTTGTGAAATGCCACCAGCAGAGTTCAATAATCTGCCAGTGCCCATAGAAGTAGCTACAGAGCCTTCAGCCGCTGTGATCAGTGGGCATGTGGCTTGCTGGTGTCACAGCTGTTGTTTTGACTGGCGGGGGTGGGTAATCAGGATTCTGGGCCAGCTGGGAGTCCTGTGTGTTCACAGAAGGGGGCCGAGGGAATAGCCAGGAGGCCAGAGCGGGACAGGGACACCCACCCATCCACAGATGATGAGCCCTTGTCCTTGTCCCACAAAGGAGAGCTGCCCCTTTCAACGCTTTCTGGGCACCACCCAGGTCCTTTCGTTGGCGTGTTACCGGGGGCCTCCCACCTCGCTCCTCGTGCGGGGATGGATCCGCCACATACCTCATTGCCTGCTGGGGGAGACTGAGTGGGGAGCTGCTGAGCTAGGAAGCATTCGCCATGATCGCCCTGGCAGCTCCAGGCCGGATCCGAGCCCCACTCCGGCTGCTTTGGGGCACCCTGGCCATGCAAAGCTGGCCAGCTTCCAGACGTCTCCCCAGGAATGACACACAAGGCTCTGCTCTAGCGCCCAGCCCGGCCCCTGGCGTATGGGGTGTTTTGGGGTGAGCATGGGGACGAGGGGGAGTGGCCACAACTTCCAACAGATCTTGTCTGTTGGAAAGGCCCCTGGGGGCCATGGTGTAGCTAGGACAGCCCTGAAGCTGCACTCCATTGCTCCCAGGCTCCGGCCAGCGAGAAGAAGGCAGAGCCCTAGAGCCCTGCTGGATACAACCTGGCCCTGGCCCCTCCAGCTTCTCTCTGTCACCTGGCACACTGTGACATCAGGCCGGAACAGTGACATCAGGGAGCCAGGAGCGAGCTCGGGGCTGCACGTTCATCTCTTTCACGCTCACGAGGGGCATGGACTGGGAATGTTACAAGGCTCCTCTGTACCCTGCCCTGGTCCAGAGCCCCCAGGGCCCCTGCACGGAGCCAAAGCTGATGTCCTTTTCATGATCTTGTGGCAGGTGAGTAGGCCTTGGGGCATCCGCCCAGCCCTGCCGCATGGTGCCAGCCGTGCCCCCTCTCCCCGCCTGGCCAGTGCCACCCTCCAATATTCTGCTTTCAGCCACCCAGCCTAAGGCAGGCTGTTGCTCAGGAGTGTGAGTGCCAGGCAAAGAAGCTCCTGGAAGGTAAGTTGGGTTCTCGCTCGTAAACCCAGGGTGAGTTTAGCGCTAAAGGTTTAACGTGGACCTGTGGATTTGGGTAGCAGGGCCTTGTCCATTCTCCCACGGAGAGCTGAGGATCTCAGTTCAATCAGGAATGAGGGACCTGGTGTGCTGTGCGTGATGACTCCGCATTGGAACAGTTTGGGAGCAGCGGGTCAGGAGTGAGGGGCACCGGCAGAGCTGGGTGTGGGGAGACCAGGGCTGGGGTAACGGGGGGCTGCGGGTCAGGATTGAGGGGCACCGGCAGAGTTGCGTGTGAGGAGCCCAGGACTGGAATAGCAGGGGGCTTCAGGTCGGGATTGAGGGGCACCAGCAGAGCTGGGTGTGGGGAGCCCAAGGCTGGGGTAACGGGGGGCTGCGGGTCGGGATTGAGGGGCACCGGCAGAGCTGGGTGTGGGGAGCCCAGGGCTAGGATAGCACGGGGCTGCGGGTCGAGATTGAGGGGCACCAGCAGAGCTGGGTGTGGGGAGCCCAGGGCTGGGATAGCAGGGGGCTCCATCCCTCTAGCACATATGAGCCCCCTGATTGGCCACCTGCCCCACCTGCCTGCTTCCTTGGGTTGAACAGCCTGCTGCCAGCAGAGCTCTCACCCCATCTCCCTCCCCTCAGCAGCCGGAAGCCGCTTTCACAGGAGCAGAAGGGAGGAGCTAAGGAGCCCAGCAGCTCAGGGCATCCTGGCCCACTCCCTCCTGTGAGCAATGGGGTCAGGACGGTAGCTCTGCTCCTTGCCCTCCCTGCAACACCCAGCCTGGGAACTGGGGGTAAGAGCCCCTGGAGTTGCCTCCCCCAGCACAGAAGGGACATCCCAGTACAGCCCCCTGGAGCTGGGAGAGGGGTGTGAAGAGCCCCAGGGGATGCAGTGGGGAGACTGTGGAGCTGAACTTCTGGGCGCTGGGGGGGTTCTTTGGAAAACGTTGCCCGTTATCCTTACAATTGGTTCAGGCTCATTATGAAGAACTCTGACCGCTGTGTGCTTACCCCTGTCCCAGCTCTGTACATGCCGGGGTAAGTGCTATGGAACATAGACTTACAGCGAACTAACAGCTGGGTCAGGACAGCTTGTCACACCCCCGGGGGTGTTTATTACCACACACAGTCATTCCTGAAGCTGCAGGACCCTTTTCAGAACGCCCCTCCTAAAGCCACACAGGAATTAAACCAAACAAAAGTTTCCTCAACTTTAAAGATCGCTTTATAGGCTTGGTTGAAGCCCCAAGAAGCTACCGCAATGCAAACTAATTGCAGTAACCCCTAGCTCCGATCTAGCGCCTTTCATTTGCCAATCTCAACATGCTTTACACAGGACGGGGGCAGTATCATTGTCCCCATTTTACAGATGGGGAAACTGAGGCACAAAGTGGGGCTGTGAATTGCCCAACATCACCCAGAAGCTATTGGCAAAGCTGGGCATGGAAACCAGGTCTCCTGAGTGCCAGTCCAGAGCTTTATCCCCTAGGCCACATAATCTATGCAGGCGGCACCTTGCTGATTTAAGGGTCCACCCGTGCAGAGCATTATGGTACGAGCTGTGACTTTTCCAGCTGGCCACTAGATGGAGCCATTACACCTCAAGCACCCAGCCAGCAGGAGCCTTTACTTAGCAGCAGTTCAGGGACCGAATTCTGGCAGGTGGATGGCGGCCTTTGCAACATTGTTGAGGGATGGCGTTTCACAAAGAGGTTGGCTGTCAGTGGCCTGACTTCTGCTTTGTCGCACTAGCTCGTGGAGGAGCCCTTTGGGAACAGCCTCCTCCCTGCGTCAGGACTACACTGAAGCTCCAAGCACCCGTTAGCCTGACTCGCAGAACAAAGAGCCCCCGAGACATTGCAACCCAGAGGCGAATGGGCTCGCAATCCCTTTTTGTTTAGAAACCGAAGCCGATTAGACTGAGAGAAAGGTTTTAAAAAAAGGTCAAAATTGGAACAAAACATTTCAAACGTATCAAAACCAAATGCTTTGATCGGCCCACCACAAAACAACAACTTGGTTTTCTGCTTCGCAATCAGACTTGGACATTTTGTCCTGATTTGAGATGGGGGGGAAAAGTGTGTCCCACTCTCGCAAATACAGACGGGACGGGAAATCTGGTCCCCCCCATGCACTGGGGTGTGCATGTGCGTGTGTGCGTGCGCAGGATGGGCACACACATGTATGTGTGTGCACACAAGCCACCACTGGCCCCTACAGGATGGAGTCGGAACAGCTCAGCTGTGAGCAATGGACCGCACCCTGCCGTCAGCTAATGGAGATTTGTAGGTGACCGTCCATGAATACAGAGGCTCCTGTATCAGCCTGTCTCCCTCGGGTGGCTCCTAATCAGCTCCGGGGCAGGCTGACCTCCCCTGGGTGTGTGGGTGAGGAGGCTGCCTGGGGAATCCCCCATCGAGGCACTTCGCCCTGGGCCTCACTGAGGCTGCCGTGTGTCGGGCTGACGTGGGAGTGCGGCTGGCCATGGTTAGGGGATGTTTGGTTCTTGCCCCTTTGCTCAGATTTAAAGGGGCCGAGGAGGAGATGGAGCTCTGGGAGCCGCCAGACCAGCAGACCCTGCCGCAGCCACCCCGCTCCTCCGTCGTGCAGGCTTGGCAGCAGAACTCCGGCCATGGAGCAGCCAAGGGGAAGGCCGAGCCGCCGTTCTCCCCAGCTGCCAAGGCATGGCAGCAGCCCAGAGGCTCTCGCCCGAAAGCAAAGTAAGCGGGAGCAGCGCAGTGCGCCTTGTGGCCTCGGTCCATCCCTTCCAGGGCCTGGAGTCGTGCCTGGTGCTGGGTCCTTTCTCTTGCACCCAGCCTCAGTGATGTGTGGCTGTCAGCAGCCGAGCCCCCAGCACGGGGACCTTAATGTTAAACTCCAGGCCTGGGAGGGGAATGGCCAGACCCCTCCTTCCATTGAAGCCAGGGGGGCTTTCCCGTCCTTGAGGCCTGGAGGCCCCAAGCAGAGGTAACTGGGCTTCCCACCCACCTTCAGGTCTCCCGTGTGCGGGCAGGCTGACACTGGCTCTGTGGGGCTGTGATGGCCGTTCTGGAGATGTGCAGTGAGCCGGGACTGCATCCGCACAGCTATCCCGGCCACCCGTGGAGGGAACCAGGGCACCCCGAAGCCGAATGCATGGGTCCCTCCTGCTGCAGCCACAGGCCCGACGCCGTGGAGCATACACAGCAGGCCAGAGTCCCACATTGTCCGGCTGCAACTCTCAATCAGTCTGGCCTCCTGAGTCGGCCATCACTTAGCTCAGGGTGATCCTGTTGGCTTTTCCCCAGTGTGAGTTAGAGGGCTTGGGTTTCTGCCTGCATGATAGTCCACAGCTTCCCCTGCGAAGATGCAGCTGGAGGAACGCGCGTTCTCCTGGCCTGGTCAGGGAATGGCTCGCTGAGCCCAGGCTGCAATGTTCAGGTCCAGAGCGGGATCCCTCATGAAGTTTCCCCACAGCTCAGGCTCTTTGGAGTTGGGTTGTGGTTCGGCCCATGGTACAGACAGTCCCAAGCCAGGATCTGGTAGCTTGGCTGGGACCCAAACTTGCCCAAGATTTGACAAGGCCAGATCCAGCGTCCCTGCATGGGCTCCTCTTGGGTAAAACACAGCTGGCCTGAAAGACAAGGAGACACAAAGAGGCAGAAAATAATGCCCTGGCCCTAATCCCTGGGGTTTCTCGGTAATTCAGGCAAGATTCTGTACCAGCGACGCTGACGAGGCACGTGAGACGCAGGGAGTGTGTACCAAAGGCAGAAAAAGCAACTGAGGTGAGAACCAGCACGGCTGGTCCGTGTGCACACACGCACAAAAACACACACCTGCATGTACACAGACGGAGACGCAGGGGCACACACGCGTTCACGCAGTGATGCTCGCATGCTCACACAGACACGCCCCCCAGCTCACACTGGCGTGCACGCACAAACTGCCGTGAGCACATTTGACACCTCTGCTCCCATGTGGCCCCATGCACAGACAGATAGGCATTCGTGCTCCCAGGCGTGCTTACACGGTGAACGTGGCCCCCAAAAGGCTAGAAATGATTTTCCCTCACGGTGCTCAGGGGTCCCACCCTGCTCATGTTGCTCCCCCCTTTGTATTCCCTTCCCTGCTAGACTCTCCCCACCTCCCCTGTCACCACAGTCCTAGGCTACATGCTGGTTTTGTACCGGGATCGCTATGGCAGGTCGGGTGGGGTTGTTGTTTTGGTTTTTTTACTGATATCCTTATACCAGCACAAGCCCTCGTGTGGATGCAGTTATACTGGTGAATGTTGTACTGTGCAAGCTGCTGGCCTGTCCCTATGGCCCATGATGGGCTCCCTGCCACACCCAGAGTCTATTTCCAGTTTTATTCTCCTAACGCTTGGTTCTCGGGGGCTTTTCCCCTTTGCCCCTCTCAGTTCATTCTACCCTCCTCCTGAACCTCCTCCAGGCCATTGGCCTGGACGTTACCCTTCTCCGGGGCCTGCCAGAGGAGCCAGCCGCCTCTCTGCCGCTGCTCCTGCTAACGGAGCGCTCTCACATTTGGGAGGGCAGTCCAGGACCCTTTCCCAGCTGGGCCTAATCATGGAACCGGGCCAGCCAACCCCCCAGCCGATGGGGTCAGCTGGGAGGGTAGCCGGTCCACCAAAGGCAAGGCTGGACTTGACTCCCCTTAAAGGGCCATGCTGGTCTAGCTTATTCCCCCATTAGCTATGCTGGTCTAGGGCACTTTTCCCCTGTATGCTGGCGTCATAGGTCCAGCCACTCCCCAGGGAAGCTGCTCCACACCAGGGGCCTCTGCATGAGCCGCTGACTGGTGCAGAACCTCTGTTGTTGGCCCTAGATCACCCCCTCCTTTGAGGCGATGCTGAAGCAGAGAGCAGCGAGCAGGAGGAAGAAGAAAAGTGCGGACAAGGGGTACGGCCGGACTAGGCCACAGAGGAGCACGGCCCCCTCGCCCAGCTATCCCAAGCAGCACTTCTCCCAGGCGTCCAGGTACCGAACGGCAGGTGTCTGGCGTCCCTCCGGGAGCAGGAGACACTCCCTCCCCCTCTGTGCCTGGCATGAAGCGTCTCTGGCCGGCCCGCAGCCTGTTCCTCAGCGTTCAATGGCTGGGTGGGCTGAGCCGGAGCGTCCCATGCGAGATCGGGTGGGTGGCTCGGGGAAATGAGAGGTGGCCTTTTGCCCAGGGCCAGTGGTTCAAAGGCAGTCTAGCAACCAGCCAGCTCAGCTGCCGTGGTACTGGGGGACAGAGACAGGGAGACCCCACGGCCGTTTGCTGGCCTCTCTGCTCAGCTGGTGAGTCTCCATCCAGACAGATATCCACATATCTCCCTGCTCCTGGCCCTGTTCGGGGCCGTCTGGGGGGCGCCATGGAGCGGGAATTCCTGGCGGTCTCCTTCCCGCCAGACCCCTTTGGCAGCGGTCGCCACCGGCAGAGCACGGAGCAGGGCGGCTCAGCGTGATGCTGCTGCCCATGCTGGGCTTGTCCCCACCAGGCTGTGAGCCTTTCACAGTGACAAGGGGGTCTGAGATCTGCATCCCCAGAACCATTTGCGGTCAGTGACTCGGCCAACACCGAGACTCCGTGTGCATCTGCTTCTTTGACAGGAGGAGTAAAGTCTTAAATAACCTCTACATGAATCTGTATGAGGAGGTGGGGGAAGACGAGCCCTGGGCAGTGCAGAGAGTTGAAGGTAACCTGGACTTGTGGGTCGCACGTGTACTCCCTCATACCCCAGAAATTGAATCAGTTCAGAGAGGCCGATTGCAGCTGGCTGGGAAATGATTTCTTTGGTCCCTTCCACCAAAAAAAATGCTTGACAGAAATGAACAGGGTTTTTCATGTGCGGTGAAATTTTTCAGGTATTTGTTGAAAAACTAAATTTTTGTGGGGGGTGGAGAGGGCAGGAGGGGGGGGGGGGTTTCACCATTTTAAATTGTAACAGATCTGTGTCCCCTGTTCACAGGCTGTCCGTGCACTCAGACATGCTCAGGAAGATGATCTGAATCATGTCCAAGTTTCTGAGGGGCGGGGTAATTGGGAACAGTAAATGCTTTAAGAAAAACCCACGATTTTTGGAAGGGATGGTTCACTCTAGCTTCGGAGGCCGGGTGGCCTAAGAGATGGAGGCCTGGGTTCCATTCCCTGGTCTGCTGGGTGACTTGAGCAAGTCACTTCCCTGCTCGGTGCCTCAGTTTTCCCATCTATCAAATGTAAGGCTTTGTAAAGCTCTTGGAGCTGGTCAGAGGAAAAGCCAGCAGGCCCTAGGCAAGCGGCAGGTATTAACTGTTGGGGGGTCGGGAGGAGACTTTACCTGAGGACAGGTATCCATAGCTTCCTGTTGCAGGGGGTCTTATACCTTCCTCAGAAGTAGCTGGCACTAGCCATTGTGGGGGGCAGGATTCGGGGTTAGCTGGGCCTTGGGTCTGACCCAATCTGGCCATTCCTGTGTTCCTAAAAGGGCTGAATTGAAGTAAATTATGGACAACAAAGAGATGGCATTTTCCTGTTCCCTCTGTTTTCTTGGGTTCGTTTAGGCTGTTCACAGGGCCGCAGGCTTGTCTTCACTGAGAATTAGTTTGGGTCCACACATACAGACCCTTAACTGGAGTGCGGACTGCTGGGGCTGGCCCATCGTGGGGACAGGCTACAGCTGGATTTAGCACAACTTGTCAGCAGCTACCATAACTGCTCTGTGCAGCGTGAATGTTATTTGTCAGTGTGGCCACTGTCACTCAAGCCAGAGGAGTGAACTCGAGTGGAGGGAACTCACGGTGACTCTGCAGTGAACTCTGCATCAGGATGGGGCCCCAGGGTATTTGCTTGTCTCTGCAGCAGTCTGAATCATCGCTCAGAAGTAAAGATTTCCCTCTCGCTCCTCCCCATTGGCTTTTCCAAGCAGCCCCTTGGTTCTGGTATGAACAGCCTATTCGCATACTGCTGGGGAATCTTTTGGCATTGCAGGCTGGTTTGAATCTCGGGTCTGAGTCCACAGAAATCAGTAACATGAGTCTGTGTTTACCCTGGCTGATGAGATCAGGAGTTGATTCTGCATTGCATCTGGTGGGACCCGTGCTAACACCGTGTGCTCTTTGTCCCCATCTAGTGGCTAGAGGCTTATGAGGCTGCTACTTTCAGTGGCTAACGATAGTCAGTGAGTTAGCTCAGTGAGTCAGTAGAGGCTCCGACTTTTGTATCCAAGGGCCCAGGCAGCTCCCTGAAGGATCGTGCTTCGTGCTATCATTCACACCCTGTACATAGCGGGTGAGAAATGTGACCAGTCAGATTTGGTGGCTTGTGCACCTGCTGGGCGTAAACGGGAGGCCAGAGGGAATCAGTTCCCAGAATCTGGTCTGGAATTTCGAAGTGTGGTGTTAATGATCTCTGCTGATAGCCTGGGTTGTAGCCTCCTTGGTAAGGCACATCGGTTCCTAGAGCGAGCCTTGTGCAGATCCATGGCCTGCCCTTCTCATTGCCAGGCTCCTGGGAGCAGACTCTGAGTCCCTGTGGCTAGCTCCAGAGCCTGCATTCTGGCCAAGAGCAGGAAGATGCCCTCTGCCTTGGGCGTGTGCCCCCAGCCTTGGGCGCATGCCCTGACCCGCTATCCCCCGGCTTGCCTGCTCTAGGATTGCCGAAGGCCCGCTTTGTCTTCAACACCATCCGAAACGGGAGAATTCAAGTCAACGACCTGCTCCTGACCCTTCACATGCTGGGGATCCTCGTGACCAGCACTGAGATGCGGAACGTGCTGAAGACCATTGACATTGACGGTGAGTGGTCCCGCTTGGTGTCTTGCTGGCTTTTCCCAGCCCCTCCCCCTCTGACCCGCTCTTCTCTGTTGCAGCAAATGGGAACCTAAGCTTCACCGATTTCCTGGAAGCTTTGGATGAGACCTCGCCCTTTGCCCAGACTGAGGGTGAGTGAGGGGAAAGGAGGGGGAGACAGTGAGGCCAGAGATAGAGAGAAAGCAGTGGGACAGAGCATTGCATTGCTTCTCTGTAATTATCCATCCATCCATCCATCCATCCACCACAATAACCTAGCTGAATGTCATTGATTTTTTTCCCCAATACACCTAGTTATATTTCCTAGGGTAATCTGAACACCGTACAAGGCCCGGACCTCATTAGGGTGAAAATACAGTTGATACCAGCTGGATTCTACCCTGGTCTCTGTGCCAGTGTCCTGGGTGATGTTTCTCCAGATACAAAGAGCAAAGAGACTTGCAAACCAACAGAACCAAATGAGGAAGAACTCGAGTTCACCTTGAAGGTCCCATGAAAGAACACACTGTGATTATATGTGTGTGCTCATGCACGCATGAGTGTGTACATGGCCCTTCCAACAGTCTGCACTGAAATTTAAATGCACAGTATGTGAAAATAAACTACTCTGGTACGTAACTCGACCAGAGCTGGGCAGATACCGGATTTTTTATTTTGCAGGAAAATGCACAGTTTTGAAATGTTGTTTCCATTCTGAAACAGAACAAACATATAAAATGATGGGGTCTAAATTAGCTGTTACCACTCAAGAAAGAGATCTTGGAGTCATCTTGGACAGTTCTCTGAAAACATGTTTTCTCTGAAACCATCCACTCAATGGATGGAAAAAATTTTGAAGGAGAAAGTAGTTAAGGACATTGAGGTCAGTGGTAAATGGGACAAAATGCAACATGGTTTTACAAAAGGTAGATCGTGCCAAACCAACCTGATCTCCTTCTTTGAGAAAGTAACAGATTTTTTAGACAAAGGAAATGCAGTGGATCTAATTTACCTAGATTTCAGTAAGGCGTTTGATACCGTGCCACATGGGGAATTATTAGTTAAATTGGAAAAGATGGGGATCAATATGAAAATTGAAAGGTGGATAAGGAATTGGTTAAAGGGCAGACTACAATGGGTCCTACTGAAAGGTGAACTGTCAGGCTGGAGGGAGGTTACCAGTGGAGTTCCTCAGGGATCGTTTTTGGGACCAATCTTATTTAATCTTTTTATTACTGACCTCGGCACAAAAAGTGGGAGTGTGCTAATAAAGTCTGCGGATGATACAAAGCTGGGAGGTATTGCCAATTTAGAGAGAGACCGGGAAATCATACAGGAAGATCTGGATGACCTTGTAAACTGGAGTAATAGTAATAAGATGAAATTTAACAGTGAGAAGTGTAAGGTCATGCATTTAGGGATTAATAACAAGAATTTTAGTTATAAGCTGGGGATGCATCAATTAGAAGTAACGGAGGAGAAGAAGGACCTTGGAGTATTGGTTGATCACAGGATGACTATGAGCCGCCAATGTGATATGGCTGTGAAAAAAGTTAATGCGGTCTTGGGATGCATCAGGCGAGGTATTTCCAGTAGAGATAAGGAGGTTTTAGTACTGTTTTACAAGGCACTGGTGAGACCTCACCTGGAATACTGTGTGCAGTTCTGGTCTCCCATGTTTAAGAAGGATGAATTCAAACTGGAACAGGTACAGAAAAGGGCTACTAGGATGATCCAAGGAATGGAAAATCTGTTTTATGAAAGGAGATTCAAGGAGCTTGGCTTGTTTAGCCTAACCAAAAGAAGGTTGAGGGGAGATATGATTGCTCTCTATAAATCTATCAAAGGGATAAAGACCAGAGAGGCAGAGGAATTATTTAAGCTCAGTACCAATGTGGACACAAGAACAAATGGATATAAACTGGCCATTGGGAAGTTTAGACTTGAAATTAGACGAAGGTTTCTAACCATCAGAGGAGTGAAGTTTTGGAATAGCCTTCCAAGGGAAGCAGTGGGGGCAAAAGACCTATCTGGCTTTAAGATTAAATTCGATAAGTTTATGGAGGAGATGGTATGATGGGATAACGTGATTTTGGCAATTAATTGATATTTAAATATTCATGGTAAATAGGCCAATGGCCTGTGATGGGATGTTGGATGGGGTGCGATCTGAGTTACTACAGAGAATTCTTTCCTGGGTATCTGGCTGGTGAATCTTGCCCATATGCTCTGGGTTCAGCTGATCGCTATATTTGGGGTCAGGAAGGAATTTTCCTCCAGGGCAGATTGGAAGAGGCCCTGGAAGTTTTTTGCCTTCCTCTGTAGCATGGGGCATGGGTCACTTGCTGAAGGATTCTCCGCTCCTTGAAGTCTTTAAACCCTGATTTGAGGACTTTAATAGCTCAGACATAGGTGAGAGGTTTATCGCAGGAATGGGTGGGTGAGATTCTGTGGCCTGCATTGTGCAGGAGGTCAGACTAGATAATCATAATGGTCTCTTCTGACCTTAATATCTATGACTCTATGAGCAGCAGCAGTCAAAAAATTGAACAGAATGCTGGGAATCATTAAGAAAGGGATAGATAATAGGATAGAAAATATCATGTTGCCTCTATACACATCCATGGTACGCCCACATCTTGAATACTGTGTGCTGATATGGTTGCCCCATCTCAAAAAAGATATATTGGAATTGGAAAAGGATCAGAAAAGGGCAACAAAAATGATGAGGGGTATGGAACGGCTTCCGTATGAGGAGAGATTAATAAGACTGGGACTTTTCAGCTTGGAAAAGAGACGGCTAAGGGGAGATATGCTTGAGGTCTATAAAATCATGACTTGTGTAGAGAAAGTAGATAAGGAAGTGTTGTTTACTCCTTCTCATAACACAAGAACTAGGGGTCACCACATGAAATTAATAGGCAGCAGGCTGAAAACAAATAAAAGGAAGTATTTTTTCACAGAACGCACAGTCAACCTGTGGAACTCCTAGCCAGAGGATGTTGTGAAGGCCAAGACTATAACAGGGTTCAAAAAAGAATGAGATAAATTCATGGAGGATAGGTCCATCAATGGCTATTAGCCAGGATGGGCAGGAATGGTGTCCCTAGCCTCTGTTTGCCAGAAGCTGGGAATGAGCGACAGGGGATGGATCACTTGATGATTTCCTGGTCTGTGCATTCCCTCTGGGGCACCTGGCACTGGCCACTGTTGGAAGACAGGAGACTGGGGTAGATGGACCTTTGGTCTGACCCAGTAGGGCCATTCTTATGTTCTTAACAAGAACAAACATTCTCAACATTTCCTGTGCAATGAAATTCTGGAAAAGAAAAATCCATTTCAGGCCAATCGAAAAGTTTTGTTTTGCTAAAATAGAAATGTTTTGTACTGATTCTGATTTTGATTTAATTGGACATATTACATATCATTTAAAAAGGGAAACAAAAAGTCTTTTCGGAGCAGGAAATCAAACCGCTTCATCCCTGAAGGAAGCAGAGTGTTCAGATTTTCTTTCTAAATCAAATCATGTCAAAATTGACACACATCCCCAAACCATTTGGCTTTCAACGGCTCGGCATTTTCCTTCAGAGAATTTCTGACCCGCTCTAAACTAGACGCAGCTCAGCAAGCTCCTCGGGAAGAGGAGCAGCTGGCGGTTGTGTCCTGCTGCTGCACCATCTTCCTGGACCTCTCTGGGGCTCAGTAAGCTGCTGTTGTTCCCTGCATTGCCTGCAGCCTTCCAGAACACCTACCAAGCCTTCAGGAAGATGAGGAAGGGCCTGATCGCCGTCGACGACCTGCAGCCTGCTCTGAGCAGCCTGGGCATTGGGTTAAGCTTTGAGACGCTGCAGGAGGCAGTGAAACACGTTTACGTGAACAGTGAGTCTCTCACCTGTTGGTGCGTGGACACGGTCCCTGTGTGGAAGAACGTGTGATCCCTTCAAAGTAAAATGCCAGCGCCTAAGGCCAAATCCTGCCTTGGGCTGGAAGAGCCTTTTGCCTCCTGACCCCATGCAGGTAGCAAAGCAAGATCTTCCCTTAGTGCTCTCAACAGGTCCTGCTGTCATGATCCCTGGTGCTACCTGCTGGAGGGGTGAGTGAGACATGCACACTGCAGCTGGAATCATGCATGGTTCCTGTTCCAGGGAGCAGTCACGCACTGCGTGGGCAGGGTGGCTTTCATAGCCCCATTGCAGAGGTAGAGAATCCCAAAGCACATGGAGTTGCTAGGAGGCTGCTGGAAGGAGACAGCATTACAGGGCTAAATCCTGACCTGGTTTTCACCAGTGCAAACTGGGAATGACTCCACTGAAAAACATGGCGCTGCCCTGGTCTGAAACCAGCGTAAGCGAGAAAAGAAGCAGATACGTAAAGTCCTCTGTGTGTAGGAGGCTCTGGGATGGGAGGGAGATGCCCCTTCCCCTTCCCAGCGGCTGATGGGACTGGAAGTAACCTCCAAAGGACAGAATCTTGGCCCTCCCTGCTCCCAGCAGATGTGGCTGGGGAGGAGCCAGAGTCCAGTGCTTAAATGATCTGATAAAATTGAGCGTGGGGGGAGTGGGGACCTGTTGTAATCCGGGAGCAGCAGGTGTGGTAAAACAGTGCCGGACGGGCATCCCTCAGCCACCCAGCTCGGGTTTTCATTTTTGTGAGTATATATTTTTGGCAGGGTCTGTGACCCCTTGCGCCCTCTCCACACACCACTTGGAGTACTGGCAAAGCTCCCCACCCAGGTATGGCTCCTGGACCTCATCTGCAATCTTTTTAGGAGCCGCTGGCCGGTAGGCATCTGGTAAACGTGCCATGTCCCGTTAGGGTGACCAGATGTCCTGATTTTATAGGGACAGCCCCGATATTTGGGGCTTTGTCTTACACAGGGTGCCTATTACCCCCCACCCCCGTCCTGATTTTTCACACTTGCTGTCTGGTCACCCTACGTCCGGTCTAGCCATTTGCCTTACACTCCTGCCCTAGGTTTCTCTGGCTGAAATACTCTGTTGCTTGTGCCCCCGTATACCACCCAGCCCATACTTTCGGAGCTAGCTACCCCTCTGCCGTGTAGTGTCACTTCCCAGGAGGGAGGTGGATGGGGCCATCATGCAGAGATCCCGGCTCCAAACCTGGCTGGCTCTTTTCCTTGCAGAGGACAGGCAGCTGAACATCTTGGATTTTCTCATGGCCATGAGCGACCTCGAGCATCACTACGAGGATGTGGGTGAGTGAGAGGCCAAGGCTGGCCCAACCCTGGAGCGCTGCATAGGGTGGCTGCCATCTGGAGGCTTGAACCTGGGACCTCCTGAGCTGCTACAAGCTGAGCTGTCAAGCTTAGAACTGTCGTCGACTCTCGGCATCCGTGGATCTGGCGCAGAGAGGGACTGGGGCGTCGCACGGCGCCGAAGTCCCTGCGAGGCCCACTGGTCCTGGCTGCGGGTGTCAAACCTAGGTCCAGATTCACCCAATCCAGGCACCAATTTTATGCCACAGCACCGGGCTCGATGCACCTTTCCACGAGGTTTCAGTGCAGACCCAAGTGAGGCTCATTGGCTGTCACTCAGCTTCACGGTGGCACTTAGGCATCAAACTCAGAGCAAACCGGGGCAGGCGTGACCCTCAGCAGCTCAGGCTCAAAGCAGTTGCCTGCCTGTGCCCCTGCAGAGTGACCGTGACCCCCTTTCAAAGCTCATGCTGCCTGGATTTCACACCAGCCTGTTGATTTAGTTTCCTCACCAGTCCTACTCCATATCCTGGCTCAGGTCTCAAACTCCCTCCCTGCCAGTCCCCAACCAAGGCCTCCCCTCCCGCACAAAGACCCAATGGGAGAACGCCATCTGCCAATCAGCAAGCTGTCCGGAGTGTTCTCCGGTGTTTTGATTCCCGTCCCCCAGCCTCCTGGAGCTGTGTCTGTGCTGTGGGTGAGGCCCGCCTGTTGTCATGGGGTCCCTTCAAATAGCTAGGCCTTAAGCAATGTCCTCCCTTTGCCAGTGATGCAGATGGACTCAGGTGAGTGCCCCTGCCCTGTATCTCCACAGAATCCCCGGGCCTTTATGACACTTTGAAGCCCAGGAAGTCTTGGCGTGAATCTGACTTTGATGCAAAGCCCAGGGTTAGGAGGCGGACGCGGTTGTCCTTTGACGTCAAGTACCTGCAGAAAGGTGATGTGTCTCAGCCGGATTCCTCCTTAGCTCGTCAGCAGAAACCACCCAGGGCTGGTAAGCAGCCTTCATCCCCGCGACCAAGGTTCCTTTCCTTCCAAGAAAAGCTCCCAACTAGATTTGATGTGGAAGACAGGCTGGAGGAATCGCCTAAAACCACCAAGAGGCGTTTGACCCAACAGAAGCCTGCTTGGAGCACTAGTATTGATGAAGACCTAGAGGAATCTCTGGAAGAAGCGGAGAGCCCTTTCTGCCAGGAGAGGATCCAGAAGTCACTGCGATTCACTGGAGCCAGGGGTGAGCCTTTCAGCAAGTGTGCCCTGGTAGAGCACAGGTGGGCAGTCCGGCATGCACAAGCGTGTCCACGTGCATGGCTGGCGTCCGCTTGTGCGTCCGAGTGCGAAACAAAGTCGGCTCATTCGGAAACAAAATATTGTGTGTGAGCCCTAAAGTAGCCAGCTGGTTGGCTTGGAAGGAGAATTGACTAGTGGTTAGGGCATAGAGCGGGAGTCAGGGCTTCTGAGAACCATTCCCAGTGCTGCTACTGCCTTGTTTCATGAACTTGGGTGAGCCACCTCCCAGGATCTCAAACCCCTCTGGCCCCAATCCGGCTGAACGCTTAAGCATGTGCATAACTTTAAGCATGCGAGCTGTGCCGGTGAAGTCAGGGGGTCTATTCATGTTTGGCAGGGGGGGCAGCACAGAATCCTAGACGTGGCCCAGGGCGCTTGCGAGCTAGGAACCATCCCAACTGCCCTGGTAAAGGTCGTGCACTTTTTGCTTGGCTAGGCACAATGTTTATTTACAAATAGTACCCAGCTGGGCAAAAATTATAGGCAGACAGGGAAGAGGCCCGTAAGGATGTTCCCTGTGGCCCGTGCTTGGAACAGAGCATCCCATTCAGTTCACCTCTGGCGTTAGTGCTGGAAACGCCTGCTGGATTGGCTCGTCCATCTCCCTGCCAGGACCCGACAGTTCCCTGCAATACGTGTCCTAGGGACTGCATCCAGCCCCCATCCTGGATAGGGACCCCGTTGTGCTAGGGGCTGTACAAACATAGCCCAAAGAGATGGCCCCTGCCCCACAGAGCTTCCAATCCAACTCCACCTTCGAGTCCATTTGCCTCTCACTCCAATCCCCTGCGCTGGTACGTGACCGTGCATCTGGAACAGACGCCTTCTCCTGGCTTTTTGCCAGCGGGATGGGCTTTCAGGACAGGGCACAGAATGCATTCTGCTCAGCATGCCTTTGTTACTCCTAGTTGTACGCACAGTCACTTCATCCGCATTTCAGCTGGGAGGGAGCCGTCGCAGGTCTCCCCAGAACTGACCTGTTCTTTACTCTGCAGGGCCAGCGGGGATGGAAGAGCCAGGGATGGCTTCTGCTGGTGGCGAGTGTGTCAGCGATTATGAAGGTAACTGAAGGAGCAAAGGCTGAGAGAATTCACATGGATCTGATTTAAATCTACGGGTGGGGGGGGAGCATTTCTTTAAAGGGGCCTCAACTCAGCCTCCAATTTATGTGAGCAGTTTTATACCCACCAGGAAGTTAATTTCAAACACACTGTCTAGTTGATGGCAATGTCTAACAGCTAGATGGCCGTGTTGCCTGAGATAAAGCGCTGGACTGGGCCGTGGGTGACCTGGTTTCTGTTCCCAGTTCTGCCACTGGCCTGCTGGGTGACCTGGGGCAAGTCACTTCCCCGCTCCGTGCCTCTGTTTCCCCATCTGTACAACGAGGATCATGATCGTGACCTCCTTTGTCAAGTGCATTGGGATCTACTGCTGAGCTCCATACGTGGGTGTCGTTATGACCCAATGTGCAGGCCCAGTAAAGCAGCTAGATGGTTCCAATCTGCCACCTGCCTAGATGGAGGTAGGAGATCCGAACCTGAGCACCTGTGACATGACAGAGGATCTGGCCTAATCTCTCTATGCATACCTCCATACACCCATCTAGCTATCTTCAGTATTTAGGTGACCGGAGTACCTGAGCACATCCCATCTTTAATTTACGTGCAATACGTCTGTGATGGAGGGCAGGCCAGGGGTGAAAGTAAGAGGACTTACCGGTCCGCCGGAGTCCTGAGCAGGGGGCGTGGCCTCAACCGGAAGAGGCGTGGCCTCAACTGGAAGAGGCAGGGCCTTAAATCCCCGGGCCCTTTAAATCAAGATTTAAAGGGCCAGGGCTCCAGCTGTGGTAGTGGCGGCTGGGAGCCCGGGGCCCTTTAAATCACCCCTGAGCTACCAGCTGCAGAGGCGGCTGGGAACCCCGCGGTTCGGGGGCGATTTAAAGGGCCCAGGGCTCCAGCTGCCGCTACCGCAGCAGAGCCTGGGCCCTTTAAATCACTGAGGAGCCCTGGGGGCTCCCGGCTGCCATTGCTACCCCGGGGCTATGGGCTCTGGCAGAGCTTTAAAGGGCCTGGGGTTCCGCTGTGGTAGTGACTGCCGGAGCCCCGAGCCCTTTAAATCCCCGGCTGAGCCCTGCTGCCTGAGCCCTGGGGTAGCGGCGGCCGGGCTCCGTGGGGGATTTAAAGGGCCCCGGGGCTCCAGCCACCGCTACCGCTCCGACCCTTTAAATCCCCTCTGGAGCCCCGCCGCCGCTACCCCAGGGCTTCGCAGCAGGGCTCCGGTGGGGATTTAAAGGGCCAGGGCGGTAGCAGCGGCTGGAGCTCCGGGGCCCTTTAAATCCCTGCCGCAGCCCCGCCTCCGCTACCCCAGGGCTTTAAATTGCCATCTGGGAAAGCCGGTCCCAGTATGGCGCACCTGCTCTTATCGGTACTGTACTGGGGTGTACCGGCTCACTTTCACCTCTGGGGCAGGCCCATTACCCCATTGTACAGATCTCAAGGGGTCTCAGGCAAAGAGAAGCTCGGGGACTAGTCCGCGGTCATGCGGGAGTCTGAGGCAGAGCATGGAACTGACTGAGCTGAGGTCTCCTGACTCCCAGACAGTGTCACATTGCACCATCCCACCTCTCATCTCAGTGGGCATCGGCTTTGTCATTTTTTTTTTGCTAGAGGTTTGACAAGTCCAAGATGGCCTCACAATCCTAGTGTAGTCTACACTGCAATGCAAGCCCAAGGTTTGAACACAGGCTCAAGCCTAACTCCCTTCCATCTACACGCAAATTGCATTAACCGAAGGATCGGGAGTGGAGCCTCCAAGCCTGAGTCAAGCCCTCTTGCTTTGCAATGTAGATGCAGCCTCCTAGAATCATAGAATATCAGGGTTGGAAGGGACCTCAGGACATAGGCGCCGACTTCTGCTGGCGCCGGTGGGTGCTCGACCCCCCTTTGTCTCCGATGCTGTCCCGCCCTCTTCCACCCCTGTCCTGCCCCCATTCCAACCCCTTCCCCAAAGTCCCCCCCCAACTCCGCTCCCTCCCTGCCCCTGTTCGACTCTTTCCCCAAATTCCCACCCTGGCCCTGCCTCTTCCCATGAGCATGTCACATTCCCACTCCTCCGCCTTCCCTCCCGGAGCTTGTTACGCCGCGAAACAGCTGTTTTGCGGCGGCAAGCACTGGGAGGTAGGCAGAGGAGCAGGGACGTGGCGTGCTCCGGGGAGGAGGCAGAGGTGAGGTGAGGTGAGGTGGTGGGGCGGGGAGCTTGGCTGCCAGTGGGTGCAGAGCACTCACTAATTAATTTTTCCCCGTGGGTGCTCCAGCACCCCATGGAGTTGGCACCTATGCCTCAGGAGGTCATCTAGTCCAACCCCCTGCTCAAAGCAGGACCAATCCCCAACTAAATCATCCCAGCCATGGCTTTGTCAAGCCTGACCTTAAAAAGCCTCACTGAATTCGTGCTCTGGGAGGCCACCAAAAAGTATCCCGCAATCCCAGGAGCCAAAGAACCGTCTGAACAGTCAAGTTTGGTGGACAGTCAAGTTTTCCTACATTGCACCATGAACAAAGGGCTATAGCGTTTTGGGAGGGCGCTAGGAAGTCTGGGATATGGGTGGACTTGGGTTCGCATAATGCAGTGTGGTCATTGGAGCACCAGTTGGACCCAGGGTTCAGTAATTCCTAACCTGGGTTTACAAACCAGTGTAGACCCTCAAACCCTAGGGCAACAAACCGAGGGCCTGCTCACTCAAGTTGTACTGACTCTGGGCTTCCACTGCAGTGTAGCAAAACCCACAGATTTAAAGGCCGGGAGGAACCATGCTGATCCGCTAGCCTGGCCCCCTGCAAAACACAGGCCAGAAAATCCAGAGCCATGTCTCTGCCATGAGTAGGGGGCTCGCGCCCCATCAGGGCAATGGTGAGCGCACACAGAGTGTTCCAAGGGAGAGTGGTCGCTATGGTGAGAACAGAATGCTGGGCTGTCACATGGAATGCGGCTCCCCCGCGGCCGGCATCAGCAGCAGTCTCAGGGCCCCGGGTGCTCCCCTCTGATGGCAGCGAGCCGGCCAGCAGCTCAGGATGGAAAAGGCGCAGGAGAAGCGTGGCAGGGCACGAAAGCAGCTCAGCATGGCAGCCTCAAAGAGGAAACGGTCATGAGTGTGATAGCGAGCCCGACTGGCAGGACTCCTAAACTTCAGGGTGAGCAGGACCTGCCCAGCCTGGCTCGCATGGGACTCTTGGTTTAAAAGCTTGTGGAACCCAGGGGAGGAGAGTCAAAGGTGTCTCTTGGGTACGATTCTGGCTCTCTTACCATAGTATCTGCTGCTCTTTTAACAGATTTCTCCTCACTGCCACCCTGTGTGATTAGCCCCATTGGAGCTGGGGCACACAGAGACTAGGGGACGTGTCCGAGGTCACACAGCAAGCCTGTGACAGAGCCAGCAATTGTACTGGGGTCTGCTAAGTTCCAGGCAAGCTGCCTAGCCACGGGTCATCCTTCCTCACTCACTTCTTGTGCCAGGACTTGAACCTGAGTTCCGCTGAGTGTACAAAGCGAGTGAGACTCTTGGGGCCAAAGCGTTAGCAGATGCAAATGCCATAGAGAAAGGACCGAAGTCTGCTCTCATTCACAGTGGTGTAAATCTAGGGTAACTCCATTCACTGCAGTAAATGATGGCAGGATTTGGCCCCAGGAGTCCTGGGGTTGATGCTGGGATAAATGTGGGGAAAATGCAGTGTGGGGCTGCACTAGCTTATGCCCTCCTGTTAATTGCTTTTCACGCTTCCCCAATGCTGAGCCTGATTCCCCTACCCCTGCCCTGCACCTGGTGTCGTTGCTCACTTCTCTGCACAGGGGGTGCCACATGATACCAGTGCAAAACAGTTGTGTTTCATGCTCATTCTAAATCGGTGTGAATGGCATCCCAAGATGCAAGGAATCAGACACACTTAGTCTGAGATGAATTGGGCACGAGCATTTTGGTAGACACCTTTTGCCTTTGCTGCATTTGAAAGGACACATAGTGAACCCTGGTGCCCTGGCATAGCGGTATGGTGCCTCCTGAAAGTCGTCCTGCTGTTTCAGTTAAATACAGCATTGCTTTTCACTTCCTGTCCAGAACCATTGCATAGTGTATCTGTACACTGTCATGCAGCTGTTGCAGTCCACTCCAGAGATGCTCCATTTCAGTGGTGGATGATGTGTTTTATTTATTCTCACACACACACACACACACACACAAATCCTCTAAGATAAAAGACTCTATAAATATAAGTTTATTATTACTCAATAATGAAATTGGTAACTTCACTGGGCCCAACTAATGCCGACTGGGAAATGTCTGGGTTTTGTTCTCATGGAAAATTTCAGCTGCTCAGCAAAAAGTAAAATGCTGAACTATTTCACCCCAAACGTTTTGACTCTAAAACCCAGCCATGATGCCTCATGGGAGCTGTAGTTCCGGAGCTTCATTCTCCTCTTATAGTCCAGGCTCCTTGATCAGACTACCTCTCCTGTGTTGCACCACAGTCTCCCCTCATGCTGAGGGGAGGCGGTGCATCATGGGAGCCCCTGGCTTTGGTGTATCATGGGAGATGTAGTCTAGCCCATAGACAAGAATATGGGCATGAGACAACTGAACTACAACTCCCAAGAGGCACTGAGGTGGGCTAGCTGAGTAGACGTTCGCAAAAGAAAAGGAGTACTTGGGGCACCTTTTCTTTTGTGAATACAGACTAACACAGCTGCTACTCTGAAACCTGAGTAGACATTACTTGGTTTGGGGATATTCGCCTTTTGATGAAAACAGTCATTTTTCAGAAAAAATACAATGTAATCAACAATCCGATTTTTCTGTCACAAAACAGTTTAGATATGTAACCCTTCTGCCCGTCAGAGTTGGCAGCAACAAGGGCCGGGTTCAATATCTAGGGGATTCATTCTAATAACACAATGCAAACCAGCTCGAGCCCCCACCCAGTGACCTGGGACAAATATATACCACCCCCGCCAGGCGCCTCCAAGAGGCAATACTTCCCCTCTCGCAAGCACCTAGTCTGAGTGTAGCAAAAAGCCTTTTAATAACAGAGAGAAACAATGTGCCATTATGTTGGGGAAACACCACCAACAGGGTTCATAACACAACCCATGAGCAAAAACCCACCCCAAGCAAATTGGGGCATGCCCTTTCCCTTTGGTTCTTGAGTCCAGCAACCCCAAATCACCCAAAGTCCCAAAAGTCCAATGACCCAAAAGTCTCTGTTCCTGGTCAGGGCAGCCCCAGAGTTCAAAAGTTTATCTGCAGAGCTTTACCTCCCAACCTGGGTGGAGATGGGGGCGGGGGTAAAAGGCACCTGACATGATCTGAAGCTGACTGCCCCACAGCTCCATAGGCCTTCGCTCCGCTCCGCCAGCCGCCCCACGAACTGCTTTGCTCAGCTCCGCTCCGCGGCCCACAAGCAGCTCCCGCCGTCCCACAAACTGCTCCATCAGCCGGTCCGCAAACTGCTCCGCGTCCCACCAGCAGCTCCCACCGTCCTACGCACTGCTCTACCAACCTGTCCACAAGGCACTCCAGCCGTCCCACAAACTTCTCCACAATATGTCTTCAGACTCCCCCACTACTTAACACAACACTCAGTGATTTCAGCTCTTAGTCAGTTCAGCTCTTTGGTGAATTCAGCTTGTAGTAGGGGAGCCTCAGTGCTGGTGCACCCTTAGCCCAAAGTGAGCTCAGCAGCCTGTAACTAGACTCCTAACGGAATCAAAATTAGCTCTGATAGTCCACAGTAGAGAGAGGAGGAAGCGCAATTAGCATGTAAGGCCCTCACCAAGGGGCCCATACCACCAAGTATTAATACTTGTCCCCAACCTCTCTCAATTCACAGAGTTTTGGAACCCATGACCCTTGCCTAGCGAGTGCTACTTAGTTGATGGTGAGTCCCTCCATCATAACAAAAGGCCAAGCACAGTTCCCATAATCAGGGTAATAACTGTAAGCAGTGTCAGGATGAGCTCCACCCTGACATCTGGTGGTGAGGTGTGGCAAGTTGTGGAAAAGAACTTCAGGGGCCGATCTCATTTGCATAGGCACACCCACCCCACCTAGAATGAGGCCATAGCTGCCCAAATGGTCACTTTGGCTGCTGTGGGATCCCCAGTGTCTCTGTTATTGGGGCAGGAAGAATAAATTGTTATTACCCTGATTATGGGAACTGTGCTTGGAACTGTACTTGGCCTTTTGTTATGATGCAGGGATTCACCAGCAACTAAGTAGCACTCGCTAGGCAAGGGTCATGGGTTCCAAAACTCTGTGAATTGAGAGAGGCTGGGGACAAGTATTAATACTTGGTGGTATGGGCCCCTTGGTGAGGGCCTTACATGCTAATTGCGCTTCCTCCTCTCTCCACTGTGGACTATCAGAGCTAATTTTGATTCCATTAGGAGTCTAGTTACAGGCTGCTGAGCTCACTTTGGGCTAATGGTGTACTAGCACTGAGGCTCCCCTACTATAAGCTGAATTCACCAAAGAGCTGAACTGATTAAGAGCTGAAATCACTGAGTGTTGTGTTAAGTAGTGGGGGAGCCTGAAGATATATTGTGGAGCAGTTTGCCAGATGGCTGGAGTGCCTTGTGGACAGGCTGGTGGAGCAGTTTGTGGGACGGCGGGAGCCGCTTGTGAGCAGCAGAGCCGAGCCGAGCGAAGCAGTTCGTGGGGCAGCTGGTGGAGTGGAGCGAAGGCCTATGGAGCTGTGGGGTGGTCAGCTTCAGATCATGTAAGGTGCCCCTTACCTCTCTTCCCCACCCCCATCTCCACTCAGGTTGGGAGGTAAAGCTCTGCAGATAAACTTTTGAACTCTGGGGCTCCCCTGACCAGGGAAAGAGACTTTTGGGTCATTGGACTTTTGGGACTTTGGGTGATTTGGGGTTGCTGGACTCAAGAACCAAAGGGAAAGAGCATGCCCCAATTTGCTTGGGGTGGGTTTTTGCTCATGGGTTGTGTTACAAATCCTGTTGGTGGTGTTTCCCCAACATAATGGCACAGTGTTTCTCTCTGTTATTAAAAGGCTTTTGCTACACTCAGACTATGTGCTTGCGAGAGGGGAAGTATTGCCTCTTGGAGGCGCCCAGCGGGGGTGGTATTGTCCCAGGTCACTGGGTGGGGGCTCGAGCCGGTTTGCATTGTGTTATTAGAATGAATCCCCTAGATATTGAACCTGGCCCTTGTTGCTGCTAACTCTGATGGGCAGAAGGGTTACATAACAATTTATTCTTCCTGCCCCAATAACAGAGACACTGGGGATCCCGCAGCAGCCAAAGTGACCATTTGGGCAGCTATGGCCTCATTCTAGGCGGGGTGGGCGTGCCTATGCAAATGAGATCGGCCCTTGAAGTTCTTTTCCACAACTTGCCACACCTCACCACCAGATGTGAGGGTGGAGCTCATCCTGACACTGCTTACAGATGGAAAAATTTTGAGCCGCCAAGGAAGCAGCTAGTATCATGGGCACAGACATAAATAAATAACAACAGCGATTGAATAACCTGCTGTGTGTTCTCTGCCTTGCAGCCTTACAGGACGCCTTTGAGATCGTCAGCAAGATCAAAGCGGATAACATTGAGGTTGGTGAACTGCGCTGTACGCTGCAAACCATGGGCATCCCTTTCAGTGACGAAGAGTTCCAGGAAGCTCTGCAGAAAGTGGAACTGGAAAGTGAGCTGTCTGTCTGTCTTTCTGTTTTAGTAGAGCATGTGTGAGGGGAGGCGTGCACACAGGTCAGAATACAGCCAGCTGGTGCGTGCAACCATTCCAACCACCATGAGACCCCTTTGACATAAAGTGCCAGGGCTGGATTCTAATCTCAGTTACACCAGGGTGCAGGCTAGCCGCAGGGGTTTTCAGGACAAATATTTTGGTGGCTTCAGAGGATTGGTGGCCGCTCTCACACTTTTTCCTAAAATACTTAATTAACTTTAGGAAAAACAAATCAATATGCACATATACATGTCCAAATCATTGTAATTTTTTTATCACTAGCTAGTAAGTCTGTTGTGAAAAGTGATATTAACAAACACACAAGTATTGCTTTTCACAGCAGACTTACTCAGCCCTGTCAAGCCTCGGGACAAATTAAGCCCTGGATTTTGTGGGGGAAGGGGTCGGGGGAGGCAGCAGGGGCCAGGAGCAATGGGGGGGGGCAGGGAGGGGCTGGAGCCCGAAGCCCTGTGGCCAGAGCCTGCTGCCTCACCACTCCAAGGCTGAAGTCGGAAGCCTGAGCCCAACCGCTCCTGGGAAGGTGGGGAACTCACCAGCAGCCTGGTTCTCCAGCATTGTGCCCCAGGTTTCTCCAAAGGCGAGGGAGCAGGGCCCAACCCCTGCTGGTGCCCCAGCAATCAACACCAAGACAGAGCATCCAGGAGCAACAGGGAGGGAGAGGGGCCACTTGCCACTCCCCCTCCACCACCACCCCTCCCCATAACAGCTAAGGAGGCTGTTACCACAAGAAAAGCCTTTGGTTCTGGAGCTTGAGTTACTCCAAATCTGCACCAGGGTTGCTGAGAGCAGGACTGGCCCCCTGGACTGCAAAGCAGAGGATCCAGAGTCCCCATTCACTGCAAGCTGTAATTGCTCTCTTTGACCAGACTAACACATTGTCTCTATGTAACACATGTTCCACATGTGGACAGAATGCCTTAGCAGACAGAAATGCAAAAGTCCTATGTAGTGGAATTAAGCTCTGGCAATCGTGACCTGGGTTGACTCCGCTGGTGTAAATTGGAATAGCTCCACTGAAGTCAATGCAGTGACACCTCTTTACACCAGCTCAGCATCTGGCCCGTTGCTGGGTTTGCCCTTTGCTTGTGTTGATCAGGAGCTGCCGTATGTTACGGTGAGGCCTTGTCCACGTGTGAAAAGTTGCACTTTATTATCAAAATTGGTTTTAAATCAGTCTAGTAAAACCTTACAAACCTATAATGTTGACTCACTTAATCCAGTTTAACGCTTGTTTAAATTGGTTCAGCTTAATTCAGTAATTTACTGATGCAAGATAGGTTTAAACTGGGTTAAGTGCATTCAAGATGTGTTTTTAAAATCAATGCAGCTAGCCCACTGCAGCTTTTCTGAGATAGACCAGCCCTAAATTCTCCTCTCACAGCACTTTGATCCCAGTGTAACTCTGTCGACTTCAGTGGAGTGACTCCGGATTCACGCCAATTTGTGAACACATCCAGGTCCAGAGATCTGGCTTCTAGGCACATGGCTGAGCTGAATCATAGAATCATAGAATATCAGGGTTGGAAGGGACCCCTGAAGGTCATCTAGTCCAACCCCCTGCTCGAAGCAGGACCAATTCCCAGTTAAATCATCCCAGCCAGGGCTTTGTCAAGCCTGACCTTAAAAACCTCTAAGGAAGGAGATTCTACCACCTCCCTAGGTAACGCATTCCAGTGTTTCACCACCCTCTTAGTGAAAAAGTTTTTCCTAATATCCAATCTAAACCTCCCCCACTGCAACTTGAGACCATTACTCCTCGTTCTGTCATCTGCTACCATTGAGAACAGTCTAGAGCCATCCTCTTTGGAACCCCCTTTCAGGTAGTTGAAAGCAGCTATCAAATCCCCCCTCATTCTTCTCTTCTGCAGGCTAAACAATCCCAGCTCCCTCAGCCTCTCCTCATAAGTCATGTGTTCTAGACCCCTAATCATTTTTGTTGCCCTTCGTTGGACTCTCTCCAATTTATCCACATCCTTCTTGTAGTGTGGGGCCCAAAACTGGACACAGTACTCCAGATGAGGCCTCACCAATGTCGAATAGAGGGGAACGATCACGTCCCTCGATCTGCTCGCTATGCCCCTACTTATACATCCCAAAATGCCATTGGCCTTCTTGGCAACAAGGGCACACTGCTGACTCACAACAAACAACCCAGTTTATAGAGCCTGGGTCACCATTCAGTATGGTGATCCAAACAGGTATATCCTGTCCATCGTTAGAGCACGTGCCTGCTGTTGATCATACAATAAGACTGCTGGAGAAAATGGTCAGACAATCAATAAAAGGCCAGATCCTCTGCTGGCATAAATCAGTATAGCTCCACTGAAGTCTATGCAGTGACACTGATTTACAGCTTCTGAGAATCTGGCCCAAAATGTCTATTTTAGATGCTAGCCTGATTCCAGTGTGTTCCACAATCAACTCCTCTGTTTGTCTCTCTCCTCCTGTCTCTGTGTCTTCCCCATCACCTTGCATTTTGAACCGTTCTGTACACGGCAGAAGATGGGATGGTGAACTTCAATCGCTTTATGATGGCTTT
Source organism: Caretta caretta (assembly GCF_965140235.1). Taxonomy (NCBI): domain Eukaryota; kingdom Metazoa; phylum Chordata; order Testudines; family Cheloniidae; genus Caretta; species Caretta caretta. The sequence goes on from NC_134232.1 coordinate 6,167,752, forward strand.
GGCCAACACCCGGCGCTTCTCTGAATTTTCAGGTGAGTGGGGACCTGATAGGGCGGGATGATGGAGAGTCAAACTGTGCTGTGCTCCATAGTCCTGCCCTGCCCTGCCCCTTGTACACTCACTCGTACTGGTGCAAAGTGGGTCCATCAGCTCAGAATGGGTGTGTTTCACATTCACTTTGCACTGGTGTAAATGACGACACACTGTGCAGGGGGTCGGCGATCACTCAATACTTAAAGTGCTTACAAGAGCTCTGCCTTATTTGGAGTCTGGTTCCAACCGGCTGTGCATAACAAGATCTTCACAGGGCCCTGCCCAGACTCTGGCTGGGATGCTCAGCCCTTAATGGCACAGCCCTTGACACTATGCAGGGTAATGGAGAATCTGGTTCCATGTGATTTTCATTCTCTCTGTATAGAGTGGAGGGTCCCCACACACAAGTGCTGGCAGGGAATGGGTTAAGTCCCCCTGCCTGGATAGCGAAGGGACTCTGCTAACAGGGCGAGGGGTGGGGGCGGGGGAATGATTCACTGGCAGCAGACAGCTGATTGCCTAACGGCAGGGTGCACAAGCTGGAGCAGGGAGGAGATGGCGGGAACCCAGAGGAAGAGGAGCTGCTTAGGGATAGCTCCAGCAAACGACTGTTCTCTCTTTGCTTCTCCTGTCAATGAGCCCTAAGAAACGGGGCATTTTGCAATCACTCCTGTCGGTGCATAAACCGCACCACTGGGATGCTTGAATTCAGGTGAGGGGTGCAGATGCTGGAGTATTATTTATTATCCGCCTTGTAGTCATGGACCGGGACCCCATCTCACCAGGTGCCGTACAGACATGGAACAAAGAAACAGTCCCTACCCTAAGTCCCAGTGTAGACAGCGTTAGGTCAGATTCTGCCCTCGAGCTAGCTACTGCCTCCCGGGGAGGTGTCTACACTGAAGCGCTGCAGCCGCGTCACTGTAGCGTTTTAAGCGTAGATACGCCTGCAGTTAGAATGTATACACTACCCTAGTGCTTCCCTTGCATTGCACACCCAGAAGGACGTAGTCCCCATTTAGGCACCCAAACAAGTGGCCAGATTTTGCAGAGTTCGGTACATCAGGTACCCTAGAAAACTGGGCCTCATTTAAATGCTTAAATGGGAGCTGAGACCTCTGGAAAACCAGGCCCCTCCTGAACATCTGGGCCGCTTGTTCCCTCTGCATGTCCGCAGTGCTGAAAGACGCCATTGCCGCCCTCAGCAAGATCGAAGGTGACAAGGTGGCTGTGAGTGAGGTACTGTCCTATGTGAAGAACATGGGGATCCATTTATCCGACAGAGAATTCCAGCAAGCGTTGAAGCTGGTTTCTGTGGATGGTGAGTGCTTGGGGTCAGACAAGAAATTGACTTAGGACCACAGTCCCAAGTCAGTGTTGGCAACTCTAGCAATATTCAGTGGCTTTCTTAAAGCCCCAGCTCCTTGAGTCATGTGATTGTGAGAAGCCTGGCTTTCGTTCTTTAAAAAAGTAAGTTGCTAGCTCTTGCGGTTGCAGGGAAAAGCTTGAAAATGTGGCCTGAGTGCAACCTAGAGGCTTAGAACCCAGAAAGGAAATTAAAACCACCTACCGTTTCACCGGCTGTTCTGTGGAAAGCCAGCGTAGGAAGCCGAGGACAGGAGTGATGTGTTGGTCGGTGGTAGCCTATGTTGCTGTGGAGAAATGCTTCAGTGTTCTGTACTGGCGGGAGTGTACTAAGCACTGAAACTCCTCATGCCGCTCTTCAGACCACTTCTGGGATGCTCTGCCTGCTGGCTCCTGAGTGAGGCATCCTGGCCCAGGAGACGGCACTAGGCTAGGATGTGGTACAGGCTGGTTCTGTTCCCAGCTCTGCCACTCTCCTGCGACGTGGCCTTCCATGAGACACTCCTTTGCCTCTGTTTCTCCTCCCACCCTTCGCTAGACTGTAGGGGACTCTCTCTCTCTCACTGTGTGTTGGTCCAGGGGTGCCAGAACGGGGGGGTCAGGCCCCCCCCTTGCTTTTTACTGACTGTAAGGACGAGCGATGGGGGGAGAGGAGAAAGCAGGGGGCAGGGTCTTGTGGAGAAGGGCAGTGTGAGAGCAGGGCCTCGGTGGGAATGGGCAGTGTGGGGGTTCAGGGATGGGGCAGGTGGGGCCATGTTTCGGGCACCTGTGGCCCCCCCACTTTTAGCGCGCTTCCGCTACTCCTGTGTTGGTCCAACGCCTTGGAGGCGCTGTTGATTCGTAATCTGAGCTCTTCTCTCTATTGCAGCTAACGGGAAGGTGTATATTAAAGATTTTATTGAAGTCCTGACCAAAAGCCCACGGTTCTCCGAGCTGTTAGGTGAGTGGGAGCTCGGGCGGATGGGAAGGAACGCATGACATGGGCGTGGGCTCTTTCTGAGTGGGCTCAGATGCTCGTTTGATTCAGCAAATCTATTTCCAGCATTTGGTGACATTTGAAACCAGCTCCATTAGATGCTTTTAATAAAAGGGGCCTGAATTTCCCCTGCTGTACGCTCCAGGCAGTGAGGTGGGAAACAGGGCTGAATTTGGCCGTAAAAACCAGGTAGATTTTCAAGCTGTTGCATGCAATCTGGATGTACAGTCCTGATTCCAGATCCTCAGCTGGGGTAAATCAGCCATAGCTCCACTGAGGTCAGTGGGCCAGATCCCCAGCTGGTGGAAATTGATGTCGCTCCAGTCAGGTCAATAGAGCTACACCGATTTATGCATGGTTGACATCTGACCCCTGGGGTCTTAAAATGACTCCTTTCTTGCAGGTTAAGGGGTTAGCAAAAACTCAGTGTTAGCCAGCAAAACTCTTCCTGCGGATCAGCAATCCCCCATCAGGACAAGAGGGATTTTAAGGCTCTGGGACTGCACAAGAAATGGGAATTGGGCGAGCAGGGGCACATAATCGACCAGACTGTGCTCTAAGTCACACTGCTGCAAACCAGGCCTGACATTCACAGAATTATCCCTGATTTACGCCAGTGTGAAATCCCAAACAGGCCCTTGATTTTGAAGAGCATGATGTGGTGGAAACTTTTATTGCTCTTCAATTAAATATCCAAGCAGGGAAGGTAAAAAGGTGGATTTGCTTGTCAGAGGAACCTGTTATGCGTTTACTTGTCACCGAAGACGAGCCGAGAGCTTTGATCCGAATATAAAAACAGTCTCTGAACATTCCTAGCTACCTGCTCCCAGGGTGAGGGAGGTACTGCAGTGTGCATGTGTCGTGTACACGTCATCACTCACCTTCTGCCAAATGGGATGTCGGAGCTGCTCAAGTGTGTGTGTGTGTGAGTTTGATTATGTCACCCTCTAGCGGCTGCAGCCTACAGAGGCGGCTGGGTCTAATATCAGTTGCAGCACGAGAGATTCTTCTTCGCTGGAGTGTTCGAGGCTTGTGCTGTTGGAGCAGGCGGCTCTCAGTTCTCCGTCCAGTCCCACTCAGGAATTCGATGTCCTTTTCTTGACTAGCAAAGGCGGTCATGTTGGCTAACTCAAATTGGAGAGAGTCCAGCAGAGGGCAACGAAAATTATCAGGGGGCTGGGGCACATGACTTACGAGGAGAGGCTGAGGGAACTGGGCTTATTTAGTCTGCAGAAGAGAAGAGTGAGGGGGGATTTGATAGCAGCCTTCAACTAACTGAAGAGGGGTTCCAAAGAGGATGGAGCTCGGCTGTTCTCAGTGGTGGCAGTTGACAGAACAAGGAGTAATGGTCTCAAGTTGCAGTGGGGGAGGTCTAGGTTGGACATTAGGAAAAACTATTTCACTAGGAGGGTGGTGAAGCACTGGAATGGGTTACCTAGGGAGGTGGTGGAATCTCCTTCCTTAGAGGTTTTTAAGGCCTGGCTTGACAAAGCCCTGGCTGGGCTGATTTAGTGGGTTTTGGTCCTGCTTTGAGTAGTGGGTTGGACTAGACAACCTCCTGAGGTCCCTTCCAACCCTAATCTTCTATGATTCTATATTATCTACCTTGACTTCAACCTCATTTCCCCTAGCAAACATGTTCAAAAGTGTTAACCTCTGTCTACCCTAGAGGCAAAATCACAGTCGCTTACATGATGCCAACCACAACTTCTTTCCCTCATTCAAGACAAGGCCAGTGCAATGCAGCTGATGACAGTAAAGCCTGTATCGAGGGGTCAGATAAGAGCAGAGAACAAACTGGTCAATTTCCCATAAGCTAGTCAGCTCAGTGTGCAGAGTTCCCTGGTCTGGACCCGACACTGGGTGTCCCACTAGGGTATTGACCCTGGATTGGCTGCCATGTTCTAGCTCCCATTCCTACGGGCGCTAGTTTCCTACAAGCGGCCCGGCTGCTGTGTGCTCTCTCCATGTCTGTAGTGATGCGGGACACCATTAAAGCCATGAGCCGGATTCGGGGGGATCTGATTGATGTGCAGGACCTGGAGAGAACCCTGACCAACATGGGCATCCATTTAAGCAAGACAGAGTTCCGGGAGATGCTGGAGTCTGTGACTGTTGACAGTGAGCATTGCTGGGGCTGCCCTCTTTGCCTGGGGGAACCAGGTGCTCCTGCTCCTCGGCCTCGCATCCCCAGGCAGCACGGAGCCATGGAGCATCTTGACCCCCCCGCTGCATGTGCTGACACACTCGCCACCAGCACTCTGGAGGCAGAGGGGTCCCTAAATCACAGCCCTGGGTGTTTATCAGTTTAAGGGACTAATTACCCATCTGGGACCTCGTAAGCACCAATCAGAAGCCCCAATGTGCCCTACGTATGGCCGTTTTTGGAAGTCAGTCCCCGTGTGTCCAGGGCCACATCTGCCCCACGGCTGAACCTCCTTTGCCTTGCAGAAGATGGGAGAGTGAAGTTGGAACAGTTCATGGCATTGATGTCCAAGATGCGGCGCTTCTCTGACCTAGGAGGTGAGTGAGGGCCTGGATGGGAGAGAACATCGAGCTGGGGAATAGGGGATCCCACAGTGCCTGGCAATAGGGTGTGCATGGGCTGACAGCCAGGACATCTGGGTTCTAGTCCCAACTCTGCCACTGACCTGCTGTGTGCCTCGGTTTCCCCTCTGTCTGTCTTGTCAGGTCTTCAGGGCAAAGAGTGTCTGTTCAATGCCCAGCGTGATGGGGTCCCGATCTCAGGTGGGGCCTCTAGGCCACTGAAATGCCAATAACTGAGCCTGTGCTTCACAGAAAGGTCCTTCCCTGGCTCCGCCCATGCCTGCACAGCTGAAATGCTGGCAGAGTTTTGTAGCTGGAACCTACTTCTTCTCATGGCTTTCTGGGGCTGGCAGCACATGAGTTCTGCAGGCCTGGTCTCTATCTGCCCCAGGAGCCCTGTTCTTGGGGAGCGAAGCTGGGTTCCTACCAGCTGGAGCAGCCAGCATGTTCACCCTGTGGGGACTGCCTTCTGTGGCTAGCTTCGCCTGCTCCATTTCTTCACTTTCAGGTAACAGAGCTGCTGGCCTCAGACGGACAGTGGGTCAGTGGTTAAGGTCGTAGACTGTGACTTGGAATTGAACCTGGCTCTTCCCTCCTCTGCCCCAAACTTCCTGTGTGCCCATGGTCATGTCACTTCACCTCTCTGTGCCATAGGGGAGCTGGAAGGGTAAATACATTAAAGATTGCCAGGTGATCAGGCACTAGGTTGATGGGGGGGCATGGACTAATCCATTTTGCCAACACACATGGCTCCAGGCTATATAACACGGCTCTACCCGCCCCTGCTGGCCGGACCTTACCTTTATTTTCTATAGAGGGATGAGCCTGTTCTGCTTCCCCTGGGTACCGCTGTAGCCATCCTGTTCTAATCTGAGGAAAAAATGGAGCCCTCTCTTCTCATCTGGCATCAGGGCTGCAGGCAGGGCTTCCTAAGTGAGCGCTCTGGGCTGGAGTCACTGGCCTCCTTACACCAGTGCAGAGCTTCCTCGGCACGGGGGTAATTGGCTGTGTGCAGCATCAGGCAATGGAGAAGCACCCCCGGCGCTAGGCCCCAATCCCAACGCCACCTCTCCCTGTCCGCAGCCCTGAACAACGCCATCAAAGCCTTCGGTCAGATCGAGGGGGACCAGGTGAAGATCTCAGAGCTGGAGTCATTTCTGAGCCACATGGGGGTCCACCTAACCAAAGAGGAGATAGAGGAGGTGGCCAAGTCCCTTTCTGTTTCCAGTGAGTATTTCAATGACCTCAGTCAGAGGGTTCCGTGAGTCCCAGCATGTGCTTCGGTTTCCCTGCATTTGGCTGTCTGAACACACGGGGGCTTTCTCTTTGCGGGGCCGTCGTATGTGTTGGAAAGGACAAACTGACTCCTTAAAGACAGATGTCTGAACAGGCAGCATTTAACTCTTGCTGTGCCTTTAGCTATGACCTTGTGTTTCCCCGGTTAAATTTCCTTGCCGGCTGGAGTAGGAAATGGTCTGAGTTCTTGAAGCCTACCTCTGCTGCTTGTGGGATTCCTTCTCCTCCAGACAAATGGAAATTGATGTGAAGAACAGAGGAGGCCACAGAAGAAAATTCTGAGGCTTAAATCACCCTGGCTTGTGCCCCACCCCCTTGGGTAACCCAGGCCTGCTTGGTTTTGGGAGCAAGCTACCCCACTTTACATGACATGAGATGCAGCCTGCTAAGATCAAACCCATATTCATACACCAGATTGGATGATGTCACTCATCACTCTGGGCCTGATTCTGGTCCAACACTGGTGTAAACCCTAGATTAACCCCATTGGCTCCAGCAGATTTACTCTGGCTTGACTCCTGTCAGAGGTCAGAATCAGGCCCTTTGTCTTCCCTCTGTTGCCACTCCTCTCTCTGAACATCTGAACTGTGCTTTCCCCTGCAGAAGATGGGACCGTGGATATTAAAGAACTGATGTCAGCCTTGACGGGTACCAGGCGGTTCTCCAACTTCGTAGGTAAGAACTTCCCAGTGCAGAGTGGTGTGTGGAAGGCCATCCAGAGGATTGGGTTCTCTGTTTTCATATGGGTTTATATGCTGCAGTTCACCTGTTGCTATGGGATGTTGTGGTATCCGGGGCCTCACCCTGTCTGACCCTTACATCAGTGTAAGTTAGGAATAGCTGCATTGAAGCCAAAGCAAACCTGGTGGGAGATCAGAATCTGGCCCTGTTTGTCGTCTTTGTATGCCAGCTGCAGCCTAGCGTGCAGTTTAATCTCTGTGTTATTAGGAGCATTGAACACGTAGGGCCTGATTCTCCACTAGCCAGCCCCTTGGGTGGCCACTGACGCCAGTGCAAAATGGAGGGGTCAAAGGCCACACTCGCTTTGCACTAGTGTACATGACGGGACAAGGAAGGAGCAGGCCCGAAGTGGGTCCCAGGACTGCGGCACAGACTAAGGCCCTTTGTACCCCTCTGGCAAGTTAGCAAAGGGACCTTAAAGTGAGGGTATCTGACCCCCCACTCCAAGGCCTCTTGCACTGCCAACTAGGTGCCAAGCGGCCTGAGTGTTAACGGGAATGAGGCGTGCGAGGAAGTGCGGGGCCTGTTGGATCTGTGCTGATTTGGAGGCAGGGGCTCTTCTCTTCTCCCCAGCCCCCACCGTCCATGTTTCCGTGCAGTGCCTTGCGTCAGAAAGGCACTCGCTGAGTGTGCTATCCCACTGGCACGTCCCTAGGCAAGTCGGCATCTTTGGTGCTGGAGCCCAGCAAGCCAAGGCGGGCACCTCGTGACTGGTGACATCTCTGAGTGCCGAGTCACAGCCAGGAAGGCGTCTCTAGCTGTCACAGCTGAGCTGCCTTGGATCAAACAGAGCTTTATGCATGTGGGGCAGGGACTTACGCCCACAGAGCTTTGGGCATATGGGGCATACGGGTGCGGAGTGTCACACACAGCCACTACAGCTGGAAATCGGCATAGCTACGCTGACTTCCATGGCCCTCTGGGGGTTTTCACCAGCTGGGATCTGGCTCGGGTCTATGCACCCAGCTGAGCTCCATTGAGCACGACGGGGCATGCAGGGGACTCCTGTCCTGCAGCCCCGAAAGCACTGGCCAGTAAGGGCTGAGGAATTTTGCACATGCTCAGCACCCACAGCCAAAGGCAGATCTTCAGTGGAGCTCAGCATATCCAGGGCATGTTGTGGACTGAGCTCCTGTGAAAATCTCCCCAGCTTATGGGTTCTGAGCCCTTGGGAACCTAGTCCAATGAGGGGCATCCCCCAGGGGCATGATGAGGCTCACACTTGGCCTGAGTCCAATCTCCTCTACCCCAGTGTGTCTGGGGGCAGAATCCAGCCTCACGTCCTGTGACATGCCCGTCCTCCACCCCTTCCCCCATGCTCATGTGTGAGCTCTGGAGCAGGTGCGCAGGGCGCTAGAGACTGACTCCATCTCGGGCAGAGTGCATGACCATATCCATGTCCACGGGGCATCTCCTCCCACCGCGACCTGCCCTCTGCAGGGTGCCATGCTGGGCCAAGGCCCCTGAAGTGTTACCCTCCCACCTCTGACTTCTGGGGACAGGTCTGCTCCTGCAGGGGCAGGGAGTGCTTCCCGGTCAGTGGCGGATTACTTACTGGGCCAAGGGACGGCCAGGGAGCATGGTAAGCCCTCCATGCCCCAGCCCCGCTCCATGGCAGGAGCACCAGACAGGCAAGGGAAGCCCCCTGTGCGTCAACCCCGCTGCTCAGCAGGCACGCCAGGGGGAGGGGACTGCAGGTGGAAAGGGTAGGGAGGGGTCCCCACTTGCTCTGGCCCAGGGCTCCACAACCCCCTAATCCACCTCTGTTCCCAGTGATCCGCTGGGACCCTCTGGGGGGTGGAAAGTGGCTGCAGTCTCAGAATGGCTGTGAGAATGTGCTGATTCAGCATTCTCCAGGAAGGCTTCTTCAGAGCCCCATCCCCAGCTGCTGGCTGCCCTTCCGGGGCGAAAGCAGCAAGGTGGGGACAAGTGGCCAGGACCAGCCTCCGGGCAGATCTCGCTCCGGGACATAGGAGTGCAGCCTGGGAGGTGTGACTGGCACCAGCTAGGGGGCCTAGATCTGAAGTCCCTGGTTTTGGAACATGAGCACTCACGTGCCTCCTGTTCTGTGACCCTCTGCAGCGGTGCAGGAGGCCATCAGGGCCGTCAAGCATGTCAAAGAGGACGAGGTTGAGGTGAGCCACCTGGCGACCAGCCTGAGCACCTTCGGATTGCGCCTAGCCAATGAAGTGATCGGGCAAGTGCTGAAGTCGGCTCACGTGAACGGTAAGCAGAGCGGGGTGCGGCATGCGCTTTACTAATGCTTTGCCGGTGTGCACAGACCACCTCTCGAGGTTTGCAACCCTCTGAGATGCAAATCTCAAGTGTTGCCATCCCAGCATTACAGCTGAGGGGGTTGCCAAGGGGACAGTGGCAGAGTTCGGCCTGGAACCCAGGAGTCCTGACTCCCAGTCCTGTTCTTTCGCACTGAACAACCCTCCCGCTGCACCATGCTTCCAGGAGTTCAGTTGAAGACACCAATAAAACCTCTCTGAATCCTTGCTGTTTGCAGTCCAAATGGAATGTTCCTTTTGCTAAATTTGCCAACTCACCTTCCAGGACAAATCCGCTGCTGCATGAAGGCAGCCAGCCAGTTTGGTAGAGTCATAGACTGATATCGGGTAAACAGAATCAGGAATATCTGACGTCTTCACACCAGATTTCACTTCTCAGTGACAGCTTTTTGTGATTTCAAAATGTGAGGAGTAATGGGGGAATGAATTTGGGGAAGGGGGGATTGTTCCAGTTTTTGGATATAAGCCAGGAAAGGAATCCGATTAAGAGCACTGTACATGTCCGGATGTTTCCTAGCTACTTGTGACACAGTTATTGGGAATGTTCTGAGGACAGAACTGCAGATTAGGACTCCTGGGTTCTGTTTCTAGTTTCCCCACTGACTCCTTGTGTGATCCCAGGCTACGCACTTAGCCCCAGATCCTCAAAGGTATTTAGGCACCTAGCTCCCAGTTGAAATTAATGGGAATTAAGCACCTAAATACCTTAGAATCTAGGCCTTTATCTCTCTATGCCTCATCTTCTCTATCCTTAAAATGGATGTGATGACATTGGCTGACCCCACAGAGAGTCAGTATATAAAGTGTTACACGCCAAGTGTCCGAAGAGCTGTGTGTTACTGTTACGGGTTCCCCTAGAATGTGTGGGGGGAGCGTCAGATGGGTTAGGATTTTGTTACTTCCTCTGGTGGTGTGAGTTGGAGCTGAAAGTGTTACCAGATGAGAGAGCACAAGAGACAAAAATGGGGTTTGCCTGCTGAAGAGCAGCATGAAGCAGATAAAACGGGGTGCCTGGGGGAAGGCTTTGACTTCATGGGATAACTTGAATGGCAGGACATTGTAAGAGACCACCCAGGCTTGTTCTCTGGCTGATCTCCTGGGCCCAATCTCCCAGCTTTATATCCAGATCTGCATTCAAACTTTCCCAGATTCCAGCGGTGTTGAGATCAGGGGCCATGGTGCTCTGTGCAAGGCCAGGCAGGACAATGCCTTCTCCCCAGACACCCACCTTAAGTGCTAGTTTGCTGCGCTGCCAGGGTTCAGCCAAGGTTCTTCAGCTGGCAGCCACTTCTGTGAGGTTCTAAATTAAGTTCCGAGGGAGGCACGATAAGACTCAGAATGATGTGAGTTCAAAGCAGAGGCGATTCCAGCTTCCCCGTGCTGTGCACTCTTGAGATACCATAATTCCGAATGGTCCCTAGTTCCTCTTGCCAGGCGGGATGAGAAGACGTGTGCCAGCATTCTGGGCACTCCTGGGTCGCATCTGATGTTTGTTGGGAGCCTGTTCCCTTCCCAGCTGTCCTGCCTTTCTCCTTGCAGAGGCCGGGAGGGTCAAATTCACCGATTTTATGAGAGCTCTGTCCAGGAGTCAGCATTTCATCACATCACCAGGTAAGAGCCAGTCTCCTAATGAAGGGTGGACGATGGGCAGGGAGGCTAAACGGGCCATGGGTGTCCTTGGAACAGCCCCGTTCTTTCCGTGTGCAAATATACCCCACAATTCTTCACTTTGCTGCTCCATGAGTGTGAGGACTCCCAAGACATCCAGCATGCCAGGCAGAGAAAGACAGGAGCCTGAAGCTCATCCCACAATGCCCTGCAGCTTTGGGTCCTGTCTGGGGTGAGTCTTGCGTTGCTCACATCAACTAGGTCATTTGGGCTCAGCGATCCTGCTACCTCAGCTGTCCCGCCTGCTTTTCGTCTTCAGTGCTGGTAACGAACGTATCCAGAGCCTTTTCTCTGTAGTTACGTTGCTGTGCATTGGCATTCAGAGACAGGCCAGAAGGGATCAGCTAATCGGACCTCCTGCCCAATGCTGACCATAGAATTTCAGGATGGCACCTGTGGCCCATCCTCCTCCTCTCCCTGTAGCTAACCCAGTAGCCCTTGTTTGCAAGAGGTAAGTCCTGGCCGCTTGCTGACTGCATCTGGCCTGTTGTCTGTGCGCCCGCAGCCCTGCAGGAGGCCTTTAGCATCATCAGCAAGCTGGAGGACGAGAAGATTGGCATTCAGGACCTGAAGTCCATGCTGAACAACTTGGACATCAGTTTGTCCAGCGAAGAGCTCTCCGATGCACTCCAGTTATGTCCTGTTGACGGTGAGCATTTACCTCAGGGGGACGCCGTTTCTACTCACTGACATGCATCCATGGTCTGTGTAACAGAAGATCCTTGACAGTCTATAATCCCGCCGCTGTGGCCAATCACCTCCCACCATGCCGTGTGCTTCCTGATGTTATCATTCCTCTTTCCCCAGTGTTATGTCCTGGCTGGCGGGTAGGGGTCACGGTCACCTTCTTCCGGGGAGGAGCAGCGCTGCTCTGTAATGCTTCATAGACTCTGTACTGCTAAGGAGACTCTCCCGTAGTTCCAGTGGCTAGGCTTTGGGCTTATGGCAACAGGGAGCATCTGATTTCGGTCGTTGCTATGACGTTCCGAGCTGATGTGGCTGCAGGCGTGTTGCAGCAGGCAGAGATGGTAACGTTAGAGCGTTAGCTCGTCACTAATCAGTCTCCATGCGTGTTCTTTATCCCACAGACAGCGGGAAGGTGGATCTGAAAGATTTCATCAGGGGAGTGACCTACACCAGGCGCTTTGCAGAATCTGTGGGTGAGTGAGTGCTATGCTGGGCAGAGAAAGGAGCTTTGGTAGGAGGACAGGTTTGCTGATGCGCTCTGGCAATGCAAAGCAGCCATGCAGTTGCTCCAGCCAAGGTCCCGGCTGCTTTGCATGGGAGCAGTCACCCAGAACAGCTGGAGCACACTGGGGAATTTAGCCCCTAGACTGCAGCTGACGTGTCGTCTAATTGTCACTCTTTCTGGTGAGTTCATGCAGGCAGGCCCTGCTGCGGTCTTCAGGAATGTTTGTAATTCGGGCTGAGCTTGGCAGGGTTTCCAGAACCAGACTGAACAGCTGCCTTCTGATCCTGTGGCAAAGCCTTTGCTCCCCTGGAGGCCTGAATCTGCATCTTTCCCTTTGAGGCTCCTAAATCTCTCTACTGCGCAAAGCATTTTCCAGGTGCAACACTGCAAAGATGGAGCCAGCCCCAATCCCACCCTCTCTTACCCTTTGACTGTTGAGCAGCCATTGATCTAAGGCCCTGATCCAGCACTCGTTGAAGTCAGTGGGAATCTTTCCATTGACTTTTTAATGCAGCTGGCTCAAGCTGTGGTGAGGGGAAAGCGCACGGGGGTCATGCGCTCTAGCTGGGCCCACAGCAGCCCTGGGAGGCCTGGGGCTGGCATTGATTTCCGTGGGGTGATAATGTTTGAACTACAGGTTTCTGGAAGATTTTTAAGCCTTTGGAGCAAACGTACTCTGTTACGTGCTGTTGAAGTATCAAGAAGAGGCGTCATGAACCAGCCAATTACAAAACTCCCAGCAACTTCAGGGAGGCAGAGGCTATGGGGGAAATTCTGTCCTGTGCAGAGGGCCCAACATGAGGTCCGTGCATCACTTAAGTCCCACTGAAGTCCTCCAAAGGGAATGGCAATGGTGCAGAGGCCTGTGCATAGGGTGAATTTCACCCTGTAATAGCAAGATCCCCTCTTGGCCCCCATTTAGCAGCACACTTGGGCATGTGCTTGGCTTTCAGCATGGGTCTCGAGTGCATGCTTAAGCACTTTGCTTGAGCACTGCCACAGTGTCCCCGGGTTGATGACGTCAAGGACTGGTTCGATCATGGAGTCTGAGTCGTGTCCCCCCCACCGCCCCACCCCGAAGTAGTCCTCCCAGTGTGGGCGCAGAGACTTTCTCAGGACAGTGTATAGGAAGCTTCCTCTGCCATTGCTTTGGCCGTACCAGCCTCCAAGACTGTCTGGCCACCCACTTCTCTTTGCTGTCCCTGATGCCGTAGCAGTTATGTTTCATGGGTGCCCCGCCATGCGTTGGCTGTGTCCCCGCAGGGCTGCAGCTCACCTGCCTGGCCATCAGCAAGCTCAAGGATGACCAGATTGACCTCCACGACCTTGAGTCCACCCTGAGCAGCATGGGGCTCCATCTAGCAAAGGAGACACTGAAGGAGGTGATGAAGACAGCCAGTGCTGACGGTGAGCATTTCAACCCTCAGCGTGGGCTTCAGTGGGGCATGTCTTGCTTAAAGGTATGTGGACTTATGTCCTATCCCCTAGGGCTGGCGTGCACATGAACAGGCTCAGGCGGGGCATACCTCTGCAATGGATGTATGGTACCAGGGTGAATTTCAGCTATACCTACGTCCCTGTACATGTTTGGTCCCGTCTAGCAGGAGAAGGCCTCTTGTGAGGTCTGCCCATTTGAACCCATTGGTTTGTGATGGTCTAGCTGTGTTCCTCAAACGTTCATAGATGCTAAGGACAGAAGGGACTGCCTTGATCACCTGGTCTGACCTTCTGCGTAACGCAGGCTGGAGAAGAATTTCACCCACTGCTTCTTGAGTGAGCCCTTATCCGTCCAGAAAGAAGAGTGTCTTTGATCTCAGGAACTCAGTGTTAATCAGTGGGAGCCACCCTGCAGGCCAGCTTGAACTTAAGGCTAGAGGACTGTGTAGTTTAGGGGAATATTTTCAAAGGGATCAGGAGCAGTGAGGGGTGCAATTTCTATTGGAAAGAGAATGGGAGCCAGACACCTAACTCCCGTTTGTACGTTGGAGAATCTCCCCCACGCTCTTTAACATCCCTCCTTGTTCTCCCTTTTCCCCTCTCTCCATTGCTCCAGTTTCTGTGGGCAGTTCTTTGGGACAGGGACCTTGCCTTCCTACCCATCTGTAGGGCAACTAGCGTGACTGCTACTGCTGTGTAAATAGGGATGCACAATTAATAATAGTGCTCTATGTGCCTGGGACACGCATTCCCGATGGCAGCCTTTGATTGCCTTACCTTGATACAGATTGTCATAAATATAAAGGGAAGGGTAAACACCTTTAAAATCCCTCCTGGCCAAAGGAAAAGCCCTTTCACCTGTAAAGGGTTAAGAAGCTAGGATAACCTCGCTGGCACCTGACCAAAATGACCAATGAGGAGACAAGATACTTTCAAAGCTGGAGTGGGGGAGAAACAAAGGGTCTGGGTCATGCTTTTGGCGGGGACAGAACAGGAATGGAGTCTTAGAACTTAGTAAGTAATCTAGCTAGATATGTGTTAGATTCTGATTTCTTATAATGGCTGAGAAAATAAGCTGTGCTGAACGGAATGGATATTCCTGTCTTTGTGTCTTTTGGTAGCTTAAGGTTTTGCCTAGAGGGATTCTCTATGTTTTGAATCTAATTACCCTGTAAGGTATTTACCATCCTGATTTTACAGAGGTGATTCTTTTTACTTTTTCTTCTATTAAAATTCTTCTTGTAAGAAACTGAACGCTTTTTTTCATTGTTCTGAAGATCCAAGGGTTTGGGTCTGTGGTCACCTATGCAAATTGGTGAGGATTTTTATCAAACCTTCCCCAGGAAGGGGGGTGCAAGGTTTTGGTGAGGATTTTGGGGGGAAAGATGTTTCCAAATGACTCTTTCCCAATAATAAACCCGGTTAGACGTTTGGTGGTGGCAGCGAAAGTCCAAGGGCAAAAGGTAAAATAGTTTGTACCTTGGGGAAGTTTTAACCTAAGCTGGTAAAAGTAAGCTTAGGAGGTTTTCATGCAGATTCCCATATCTGTACCCTAGCGTTCACAATGGGGAAGGAACCTTGACACAGATACATTCCTCTTTCATTCAGAGCGTCCCTTGGAACGGCAGGGAAATTCTAAAACAGCATTTGTAATAGCAGTTCACATGCTGTAATATTGATACCATGGTGCTGTGGTTCTCAGCCTTTTCCATCACAACACCCCTCTCATGCAGCTGTGATTTTCCAATCTGAGCAGAGCTGGGTGACTGCAAACCCTTGACTCCTCTCCATCACCGGGGGGTCCAGGCTGAGAACCCCAAGATACTGCACAAAGGTTTTGTCTGTCTTTCTGTCTGCTAGTTTCTGTCCATCATTCTTTCCGCATCTGAACTTTGCTTTACCTTGCAGACAACGGGAAGGTGGATTTCAGAGAATTCATAACAGTTTTAACCCAGCTACCTCATTTTCCTGAAGCTACTGGTGAGTGCAGCTTGCAAGGAAATAAGAAGCGGGGGGATCAGATGTGGAATTTCATTTCAATCATTTGGGGCCAAATTCTGCTCTGTGACACCAGTCTAGATCTGGAGTTATTCCACCAACAGCAGTGCAGTTATACAGTGCAACAGTTGATTGCCCAGAACTTTCCCATCTACCCTGTCAGCAGGTGTTGATCCTGCTGGGAAAGGGTTAAGCAGAACTTACTCTGAGGCAGGTAGCGCCCGGATATAAGGGAGGTGGGAGTGGCTCTCTGCGGAAGGAAAGGATCAAGGGTATGGGCTGAGCAGTCCTCTGGGAGGAACCCTAGAAGCATCCAAACATGATGAGAAGGCTTGAGCAGAACTTTATGGGTCTGACCCAAAGCCATGAAGTCCTTCCCTTGGCTTCAATGGGCTTCACATCAGGCCCTTTGTTGTTTTATGGTTGGTTTCTTTGGGTGAGGCTCTCAAAAGGGGCCAGTGCCCAGCAGGAGACACCATAAAGGTTCCTGATGTTCAGAAAGTGCCCCGCACCCACCCTCTGAAAATCACTCCCCTTCTGTGGGTGTCTCAAAATGGAAGCCCCAAAAATCACTGGTTTCTTTTGAAAACCTCACCCGAAAACCAGACCTCAGGACGGGGAGGTGAGTTCGGATTCAGTGCAGTATATGGGCTGTAATTCTGGGGGAGGGCACCTGTGCATGTGGGGGAATGGGGAGGGGCGGGATTGTTTGGCGCCTGTCTTCCCCAATCCTCTCAAGAGTTAAGCAAGACAAATTTTGCACTGAAGCTCTTTTGTGGACAGAACTCTTTGTGTTCCCCACGCATGTTGCAGTACTGAAGGACACCTTCGATGCAATGAGCAACATCAAGGACAATAACATCTGTGTGGACGTGCTGGACTCCACCCTGGCGAGCATGGGAATCATTTTAACAGAGGAGGAACTACGTGAATTACTGGCGTCGGTTACAATTGCTGGTGAGCATGCCAGCTTGCTTTCCACTGGTGAACTGTGTGCTTAGGCAGGCCAGAAGTGAGCACGTAGGGCCTTTCCAGATGTCTGTGTGTACGAGAGCACGTGCCAGCCTGTAAAAGAGAAACATGATCTGTCATAAGCCTTCTGTTGTGCAGTTAGAATTCCTGATTCGCTAGTATATGAGATTGTAATAATAATACCCAGCTCTTCTATAGCTCTTTTCCTCCATAGATTTTAGAGTGCTTTACAAGGGAAGTCAGTAGCATTATCCCCATGTTACAGATGGGGAAACTGTGGCACAAAGCGATAAAGTGACTTACCTAAGGTCAGTAGCAGAGGTGGGACTAGCACTCAGCTCTCCTGAGGCCCAAGCTTGTGCTCTGTCCATTAGCCCAAACTTCTCTCTGAAGGTCGGGCAATACACATCTCCTGCTTATGGAGGTCTTCACCATAGCTGTGACTGTAAATTCATACAGATAAAACCAGCCAGAATTCTGGGCCTGATTCCCTCTCGCCTTGTGCCAACATTTATACCGGTACGAAAGGCGGCCGTTCCGATCTGATAACATTGTACACCCCCAGCGCTGGCTGTCTGCGTCACCTCATTCACCCCCTGTGCTCACTGTGTTCAGCAGAGCAGGTGACCACGCAAGGTGCTGGGCGATGGAGTATTGGGCCCAGAGTGAGCTTCAGTGGACTGACTCATCGCGCTGGAGTCTCATTGATACGAAGGTCCCTTTAGATCTCCCTGGCAGGAGTGAAGGGTATTTTACTAAAAAGAAAAGGAGTACTTGTGGCACCTTAGAGACTAACCAATTTATTTGAGCATAAGCTTTCGTGAGCTACATCGTTGCATCCGATGAAGTGAGCTGTAGCTCACGAAAGCTTATGCTCAAATAAATTGGTTAGTCTCTAAGGTGCCACACGTACTCCTTTTCTTTTTGCGAATACAGACTAACATGGCTGTTACTCTGAAACCGGGTATTTTACTGGCATTTTCAGCTCCCTTTGCACTGCCAGAGTGGGGTAAAGGGACCTTCATGTCGCTGAGAAGTGAGCTCTAAGAGAGAAGTGTCCCACTGAATCTGGACCTTTTGCAGGGCCCCTCCCCCTGAAACTAGTTGTGATGATGATAGCGCTGTGCGACCCACACGTCTCTGCATCCCCCCCCATAATGTCTCCACTACTCTGTGCCTTGCAGAAGACAGGACGGTGAACTTTAAAGACGTCATGATGTGCATGACCGGGACCCGGCGGTTCACTGAGTTTGAAGGTGAGCGGGAGCTTTACAGTAGCTGAAAATGGATGGAAGGTCAACACTGAGCTGTGAACGCTCCCTGGAGAAGCACCGGAAAACTCCAGCTTGGGGAGAGCACTGGTGTTTTTCACACACTCGACTAGTCTGAGCAAGATTAGATTTCTTCCTTGTGGGCCGGTTGTCGGCCATGTGCTGGCCTCAGTCCAGGCTGGGATTTCCAAAGCCGCTTAGAGGACTTTGGTGCCCAATTCCCGTTAGAAACCCATGGAAATGGGGAGTCCAAATCCCACTCCAACTCCTCCGCCGTCAGGATGGTGGGGTGCATGCGAGAACACCACGACAGCCCGGGGGCGCCAGAAAAACCATGTGCTGCTACAAAGCCCCTAGGTGAGGCTGCAACGGACACAGTGGCCCTGGCGCGAGGCGGCTCCCGCATGCATTCAGCTCGGTGGCAGAGACGCACCGGGCATGGTTTGCAGCCATCAGGGCCCTCAGTGACAAGACAGGTTTCGATGACTCTGTGGCTGGTTATGGAGCCTCGTTTAAAAAAAAAAAAAATAAGGGAAGAACAGAAAAAAAAAAAAAGACAAAAGTAAAGAAACGAGAAGGGAGGGGGAGAAGAGGCAAAAGGAGAGCAATGTCTCCATTTCCAGCTGCTAGGAATTCATCTCTTCCTGTGAGTCTGAGGTGCCTCTTCTCTGACACAATATTCGCTCTTTAGCTGCCTGGCAGCTGTGCCAAGCCGCTGTCCCTGGAGGCAGTCTGCTCTTCCAGCTAAGCTATCTGAGCCCTTTGGCTGCAAGCACAGGTATAGAGAACCAAGCTCTCTGTGTGCTGGGGAGTTCCCAGGAGGATGGGCTATAGCCCAGCCCACAGCTCTGGGAAGTCATCTTTAAGGAGGTATTTGGAATCGTAGCGGTTCTGTTGCCTGGCCCAAATCACTCTCTGTTGATGTAACAGCAGAGGAATTGCCGGACTGGATTCGACCAAGGGTCCGTCTAACCCAGTATCCTGTCTCTTTCAGGAACTAGTATCTGATGCTTCAGGGAAAGATTGGGACGGGGGGAACAACCCATCATGAGTTTACATAAGCTATTACCAGCAGGAGAGTGGGGTGGGGGGAGAGAAAACCTTTTGTAGTGATAAACACCCATTTTTTCATGATTTGTGTGTATAAAAACAAACATCTTCTGTATTTTCCACAGTATGCATCCGATGAAGTGAACTGTAGCTCACGAAAGCTTATGCTCAAATAAATTGGTTAATCTCTAAGGTGCCACAAGTACTCCTTTTCTTTTTGAAAATAATCCAGGAAGTTCCTTCCTAGCCCACTCACCCAGTGGCTGCCTTCTGCCCTGCAGCAGGAGGGGATTTAGTGCTGAGAATCTGTTATCCAGTTTAATGGAGGAATCGATGTTCTCATCCATACACCTCTCATCAAGGAAGGTTCTCATGTGGCTCGTTAGTTTTCTCAAATGCTCGTCCGTGCAGGGACTGATTCCTGAATATCTATTCTGGATTAAGTCCATATTCTGGAATAAGAGCGTCCACACATGGAGTTAATCAGGAATAGTCAATCCGCTTTAAAATCACACCCTACTTTATTCCAGATTAAGTTTCAGATGTAGACACACCCTTACCGTTGCCTCTGCATTTAGAAACCAGGGCTCCCCTTCCATAATTGATTACTTCGTTTCTACAGCAACCTTATATCCACAGTTAACCGTCCATTATTTGATTCTGGGGCTCCCCTTAAAGTGATACCCCTCTAATTTGGTGATGGGAGCGTGGATAGGAGACTTCCAGACTGAAGGGGCTCAATTCTCCATTGCCCTGTACTTTATGGAGTCGTTTGCACCTTGTGCCAAGCTGCCCTTCGGATCAAGTGACGTTCCACACCTGCTGTACCCCAGCGACTGCACCTGGCTACTTTAACAGAGAGCCAGGCTCAGAGATGCCTCTCTGCTCTCCCTGTCCCTGCAGCTTTGCAGGATGCTTTCAACGCGCTCAGCAAAATCAGCGGAGACAAGATCGAGGTGAGCAACTTGCCGTCGGCTCTGAAGGCCATGGGGATCCATTTGACCCCCAAGGAGTTGCAAGAAGCTCTAACGTCCTGCCCTGCTGACGGTGAGTGTCTGAAGGGTTCGTCTCTTGGGGTTTGGCAGGGCAAGTATGCTTGTTCTGCCCAGCCTGGGTGTATGTGGTTACTGGCTGTGTGAGAGTCTGAGGTGAAAGATGTGGGATCCTCTCTTCTTCTGGAATTGCCAGGGGGAGGGCTAGGGTTCCTGGGACCGTCTGAGGAGAAGGAAAACCAGTGGGAGGGTTAGGCAGCTGGGTGGTGCATCATCTCTGGTTTGCTGGAGACAGGCTGGTATCAATGCAGGACTGTGGGAGGCTTGGGGAAGGGAGTTAGGACCATGCTTGGAGGAAGGGGTCATAGGAAAATTTGCAGTTGAGACGCTCTGGGCCCAATTCCCGCCCTTGTAACACCAGGCCATTTCTGCAGTAACTCCCCCGAAGTCACTGCAGTTACTCCAAGTTTCCACCGGCGTAACTCATTTCCAGACTTGCCCTTCCGCCTGGCAGTCTCTTTGCCCAGTGTTGTCTGTTTGCCGTGCCTTTCCTTTCTGAGCCATTCTCTGCCTTGCAGAATCGGGGAGGGTGAATGTGAAGGAATTCATGAAGGTTTTGACCAACATCCCATGCTTCTCTGAATATGTAGGTGAGTAGCAGAGAAATCGGAGAAACAGCTTGGTCTGGGGTGTTGATAGATTGTATAGTCAGTTTCTTGACCCCACTTTGGTTTGTTATGATGGAACATATTCAAGAGACCAAATTAATAACAAGTGTCAGTCAGGTTTATTAATGGTGTACAGGAAAAAGGTTCTGTGGAATACTAGTCTCTGAGGAGCCATCCCATGTAGCGATGTTACATTCACCTTACACAGAAGCTGTGTCCCCAGCTGACTCATTTCAGCTGGTATTAGTTATCTGATGATTTTACAAGTTACACATCTCCTTACACATCACTAAAATCCAACCCACCAGTTTGTCCCAGTTCCCTAATTTGTTGTTTTGTGTTAGAGGGCTTATTCCTTCACCCACTTACTTCCCTGGTCCTTCTCGCATGAACAGAGAGCAACAATACCCAAAGTCCAAAGGTGCAAACAATTCGATGTTTATTGGGGTGAACTTCCAGCAAGCATGATTCCAGTTTCCTTCCTTAGTGTCCTCCTTCCCAGCTCTGACACCACAGAGCCTTACACCTGTGTCCCTGTTCCCATTCCTACCCTTAGCCAAACATGATTCCAACTTCCTTACTCCCATTCCCATTTCCCCCTTTAGCAAAACATGATTCCAATTTTCTTACCCCCATTCCCTGTTCCCATCTCCCCCTTTAGCAAAACATGATTCCAATTTTCTTACCCCCATTCCCTGTTCCCATCTCACACACCCACATGCCCACCCCACCCCCACCCACACCCAGTCACTTCCTCATTGACTACAGATTATATAGTAAAACTTGAGTTCTGCTTAGCTATACCTTAACCAATCATTTTCCTGAAATTTAACTAACCAATCCTAACATATTGTAACATGATTATGTAACCAATTATATCCCACCACCTTAATTAGTTTACCCCCAGCAAAATTAATTATACAGCAGACAGGAACAATCACAGAACCAGACAGAGATTATACAGACAAACAATAGCAAAGTGGGAACTACAATGATAAGACAACACAGAAGTGAGGATTTCACATCCCAGCTATTGATAAGTGAGTTCTTGCCAGACAGGATGCTATCAAACTAAGTTTCCTTTTACATTTTCTAGGCACTTCCCTTTCTCTGGAGGTGATAGGAATACAATCCTGTCCTGATAGTGCCTAACAGCCCAATAGCACCTTATTTCAATGTGACTAGTTTGGAAGGTGAGGATGTGACCGTTCGCTTCCCAGCTTATGGCTGCCTCTGCTGCTTAGCCAAAGGCCTGAGCCTAAGCACAGGGCCACAAACTGTCACAGTAAGAGAAGGCCCTTACACTGGCAGACAGTGGTTTTGATTCTTTCTTTTATACCTCTGGAACTAGCCAAGTGATAAGAATACACCTAAATTCTTAAAGTACAGGCCTTTGCAGACAGGCCTGAATATCTATATCCTAACATTTTGTTCCTGCCGTCTCTTTGTTCTGAATACCGGCATTCCAGGTACTGCTCCCTGAAAATCCTTCCCTAGCTTGTACTAAGACATAGAATGAATATATCTGTATTTTGACATGTTTCCTATATGCTTATTATGCCTAATGCCTTATGCAAATGCAAGGAGTTATGGGATAGTTAGCATAAGTGAACAGGATTATGGTATAGGCCAATTTAGGCTTTATCATTAATGCAATATTTGTGCTTAAGGTTATTGGTGCTTGATTCATATTTATATATGGTGCAGATAATACATATTATTAATATGAGATATATTTATGTGCTAGCCAGCATATGTTATTCGGGGGATAGGGCACTGGAGTGGGACTCCGGAGACTGGGGTTCTATTCCCAGCTCTGCCACTGGCCTGCTGGGGGACCTTAGTCAAGTCAGTGCCCTGCTCTGTGCCTCAGTTTCCCCTTTGTTCTGTCTTTTAGAGTGTAAGCTGCTCAGGGGAGGGACTCGCTTACTACTCAGGGCCGTGAGGCTCTGAATCTCTAGGCAAAACCGAAATATGAATTTCTATGGAGCTGTAGCTCATCTAGTCAAGATTGAAGGCTCTGTTTTATACATATGGCCCTATAAGTCTGTTGTTGTTTCCTCCACTATTAACAGACCCCTTTTGACAGCACTACTGAGGCTGCAGCCATTGCTTTAATCAGCCACCCCCTCTCTGTAACTTGCTTTTTACCATGGCTGTGTGTCTGCAGCACTGCAGGATGCCTTGGAGACCATCAGCAAGATCAAAGAGGATAAGGTCCCTGTTTCTCAGCTGGAGCAAATCCTGAACAGCATGGGCATTCATCTGACCAAAGAGTCACTCCAGGAAGGGCTAAAGACCGCTACTGTTGATGGTGAGCATCTCCCATATCGGCCCTTCTGCTGGAGGGGAACGTGGGCTTGGAGGTTCCACGTTCGTATGCCGCTCAGCGCCCGTGTTCTCTGCTGTGCATTAGATCCCACCAGAAGCCGAGCACGCTGGCCCTGATCCAGCAAAGCACTTATGCACTTGCTTGATGTTCAGCACATGAGCATGAGTCCCACCAATATCATCCAGTCAGGAAACAGAAATATACCACGTGACCTAGGGATCCAGTCACGCCTGCGTGACAGTCAGATGCCAGATATTCCCAACTAACTTACGAAGATCAAGAATTGCTTGTAGAAAATAATCAGCAAATAATCTATGACTTATTTGCCCAGCAATAGTAGGGAGTAGTGTCTGCCTGGGGCTTTCTCAAATGCTTCCTATGCATCTCCCAGACAAAAATTGTAAATAAATAAATGAGGAGGAAAGCACGGGGGGAATTCTATAATTAATGTGTGGGGAAAAGAGGCAATACGGTCCAATGGGCAGCACACTAGACTTGGAGTCAGGAGAGGTGGGATTGAACCTATTTGAGCAATTGGCCTGCTGGGTAACCAGGGGCAAGTCCAGACCCGTATCAGCTATATGCCTCAGTTTCCCCATCTGTAAATTGGAGGTAATTGTATGTACCTCCTTTGTAAAGTTCTTGGAGATCTCCCCATGAAAAGTACTATCTAAGGAGCTATTATTAAACTGTCTCTCTCATATGCCAATTTCCACAAATGCTGTGTTTCTGTAAGTCTCTATGAGACGCACTATATAAGAGCTAGGTATTCTAACAACAACAATAATATCCATCCATTGATGTTTAATTTGTATTTTACAGGGGATGGAAAGGTGAATTTCAAAGACTTTCTCACCTCCTTGGGTGATACCCAGAACTTCTCTGAGCTGGAAGGTAAGTGCGGGGTTTAGAAGAAAGGAAATAAAAGAGGCAAATTGTATAAATAGAAAATGATCCAGTCCATTAGCTCTGTCCAAGAACAACTTCCACAATCACCCATCTGCTACCAGCAGTGTACACCGGCAAAACTGTCTCCACGGTCAGCTGCAGGAGCAAAATGGGAGCCTGTTCTTAAAAATCAGGCCCGTTTGGTGAAATTCACCCTGAGCCAAGGCCAGCGCTCCACTAAAATCCCACTTAAGTTCTTGAAATGGCACTTAAGTGGTGCATGGATCCCATATATGGGGATGAATTTCACCTACAATGAATCACTCAGCAAATAGCACAAGGTCTCTAATGTCAGTAGCATTGAAATTCTCACCCGGCTTTTACAAGTCCTTCAGATCTGTCACTCCCAGTGCTGTGGCTCCCAGAGTCTGCTCTTTATTGCTATGGAAAATGAATCACCAGCACGTGCTTTATCTGTGTGTGCTAATGCACGAGCATACCTTTGTGTCTGCAAAAAGCCAAGTTTGCATGTCCCGTGGGAACACGTGAATAATTTGCGGGTAACACTGGATTGTCTTTGGCAATTTTTGCCTAAGAATCCAGGCGGATTTAAGAGATCTCTAGAGAAAAAGATTTGTAAATTTGTCTTCTTAGAGGTCAGTAATCTGGTCAGCCTGTCTTTAGTGCTATTTAACTGGTGACTCGTGGCCCGTCTAACACCCTGCCCCTTCCCTGTGTGTTTTCAGCATTGCAGAATGCCACCAAAGTTGTCAGCGGGATGCAAGGAGGTAAGATTCACGTGGATGACCTGAAATCCACCCTGGAAAATCTGGACATCTCGCTAAAGGAGGAGGAGCTCCAGGAGACACTGAAGGCCGTTGCTGTTGATGGTGAGCATTGTAGTCCTCACTCTGCAGACACCAGGTGCAGCCGGTGTTGGTGTTCGCATGCATTGCTGCAGACGTGGTGCCCGGTACTCATTATACAACAAGGAGGGCGCGTGGGCTAAAGGATGGAGCACTTCTGTGTGAATCAGGACTCCTGGGTTCTGTTGCTGCCTCGGACACTAGCTCCCTTGATGAGCTGGGGCTTGTCACTTTGCCTCTGTCTCTCTGTAAAACTGGGAGAATGATATTTACTTGCCACCCCGTGGAGTCCTGGAACGTCCTCAATTAATGTTTCTAAAGGGCTTTTGAGACCATCTGTGGGGAGGTCCTTCATCAGCACAAATAAATACCTGTCTCAGCAACTCCACAGCCCTCGGCACTGTAGTATCTGAGTGCCTCACAATCAGCCATGGCCTTTTGTCCTCACAGCACCCCTGTGAACAAGGCAGGGACCATTCCCCTTTTACTGAAGGGGAAATGAGACCCAGGGCATAGGCTCTGAGGTTTTTTCTTTTCCCCAGAGGTGCTCCAGAGACCCTGCCTTCACGCCACCTCTTCCGGCCCCCAAGCCCTTCCCACAGTGGCCAATCAGCTGATTGGGGGTGCCGCCAAACAGCTGCGGTTGGTGGCTGCTAAGCACCCACTTTTTTTTTTCCTATAGCCCAGGGTAGACTAAGCGACATGCCCAAGGAGACACCAGGAATCTGTGGCTGAGCTGGAAGTTGACTCCAGTTCTCTTCAGTCCTGGGGCTTGTCTACATGGCGCTGCAGTCCAGTTTACGGGGGGGGAGGGGGGTGAACTGCAGAGCACTCAAACTTGTTGCACTGTCCCTGCCCCATAAAAACCCCGCTGGCACGAACTGAAAGGTACCTAGTTCACGTTGATGTAGTCCTGTTGGAGAGCAACACATTCCACACCCCCGCAGCCTGGACTGCGCCGTGTAGACAAGCCCCAAGTCCTAGGCACTAGACCAGGGGTGGGCAAACTTTTTGGCCCGAGGGCCACACCGGGCTTGCGAAACTGTATGGAGGGCCGGGTAGGGAAGGCTGTGCCTCCCCAAACAGCCTGGCCTCCACCCCCTATCCGCCCCCTCCCACTTTCTGCCCCCCTCAGAACCCCCGACCCATCCAACCTGCCCTGCTCCTTGTCCCATGACTGCCCCCTCCCGGGAACCCCCCCACACTCCCTGTCCCCTGACTGCCCCAACCCCTATCCACCCCCTCGCCCCCTGACAGGCTCCCTGGGACTCCCATGCCTATCCAACCCCCACATTCCCTGTCCCCTGACTGACTCCACCCCATCCAACTACCCCCTGCTCCCTGTCCCATGACTGGCCCTTGGGACCCCCTTCCCTTTATCTAAACCCCCCCCGCCCCCTTACCATTCCCCTCATCCCTCTCCGCCCATCTCAGCTGTTCTGTCCCTTGCAGAGCGCGGGACCGTGAACCTGAAGGAGTTCCTGACGGCTCTCACCAGCATCCCGCACTTCTTGGACTCCGCGGGTGAGCAAATCACAGTTACAGGAGCGAGGGCCCCTTAGAAAATCCTGATCGCGCTCGCCAGCCTTGGACTGTCCCCGGATCTGAGCTCACCACAGAGCACCCACACAAAGCAATCTCCTGCGTTGCCCAAGCAAAGCCCTGAGCATCCCTCTTAACACGCGGTCCTCCTGAAGGGAAAAGCCGGAACGAAGAAGGAGGCGCTGGCAAACTGGAAGGGAAGCCAAGCTCTAGGACGGAAGTTTTAACACCTCTCCATTAGCGCAGCTCTATGTTGTATTTGCGAGAGGCAGCAAAGGGCAAATTTGCTCATTCCATTGGCCTACGTGGAACGTCCCCCACCCCATCATACCCCAGTGCCACTGAGAGCAGAACTTGCCCCGTGACAGGAAAGATTTTCAAATGAGCTTGGCCCCTCGGGTGCACGTTGGTTGCTGGGCCCTTTGGAACAGCTGGTCCCAACTGAGGCCACTGAGCACTTGGAAATCTGACCCTCCGTGTAAACTGCTTGTGGTGCTGACAGTCCTTGCCAGCCCACAGGCAAATCCTTTGCAGGGGCCGTTTCTCCTCTCACATCTTGTGAAGATTATTTTCCATAAGAGACAAAGATTCTGTGGCCCATTTCTAGGTCGATTTTTCCCTCCAAGGGATGCAAACACAGGGCCTGATCCTGGTCTTCCTGAGGGTGGTGTAAATCAGGAGTGACTCCCATCAGAATCAGTGGTGTTCCACCCCGAAAGTACATGTGTAAGCCCTGGCATGTGTCTGGTAGAGGGGCTTCATGGGACCTTTTTAACTCATTCTTCAGCGAGTAAATTCCCGAGCACATCGAGTCTCCTTGTTCTGCCCTTCCACACACCGGGGCTGTCCCTTACACCTGAGAGAAGTGAGCATATAGCATTTTATACCCACTTTGCATCAGTAGAAAAGGTGGACCCTCTGCTAGTGTAAATCAGCATTGGCTTGAGTGGAGCTGCTCTGATTTACACCTGCATAGATATTTAGGGCTAGATCCTATGCAAGGTATGCCAGGCTGTGGAGAATTGAGCCCCCCATAGCTGTCCGATCTTGACCGGCAGTGCTGCAGGACGCCATCAAGGCCTTCAGCAGGATCAAAGAAGACAAAGTTGATCTGCAGGACATGGGTTCCATTCTGGCCAGCTTGGGGATCAGCGTATCCAGTGAGGAGCTGCAGGAGGCTTTGCAGAAGATTTCCCCGGACGGTGAGCATTACCGCCAGCTGCCTGTTTTCCCTGGGTGCCACCTTCCCTGATGAGTCACCTGGGGAGCTGACACACAGAGGGAGCTTGGAAGATGGAGTGAGTTACACCAGCTTGGCCATTGCTTGATTCATTTAGACTCCCCTACGAATTTGGCCCTGTGTCTGTGTTGCCATGTTAAGGGCCGTGTCCATGTTAGAATACGTGGAGTCTGTGTGGTGACAGATCTGTGGTGGAGAGTCTTAAAAGAACAGTATCCCAACCCTGTCCAGGAGCCTTTGTCCCTTGCTTGTGGGTTGGGTCAAACATCGCTTGTTGGCTAATGCTAATCTCCACGGGCTGAAAACTTAATAAGGTTTGGGTGGGGGAGGAAAGAATTTCGGTGGAGTTGCAGAGAGCAGAATTTGGCCTGATATGTTTAAGACACAATGGCATCCTGCCAGTATTACATGTGCACTAAATGCACCTGCAAAATCTAGCACCGTTGTTGCCGGCTGATACAGAAATTGTACGTGTCTGCTTGTGTGTGTCAGCGTCACAATAACCTGGTTCTCGTGTTTTACACAATCCCATGTATTTATTTTTAGGCACATTTTCATCCCTTATTTATAGAAACTTTCTTAAAGTCACAACAGTCTTGCATCTAGGGAGATTTACTGCCATATCTGCTGTCCTGACTATCCATCATACTGGGTGTTAACTTTAAGGCGTTTTCTAAGTTAAACAAGAGGGTCTGTCTTCACGCTGGGTGTTTTGCCCAATGTCCATTCTGTCTGCTGTGTCCTCTACCTTGCAGAAGATGGGAAGGTGAACTTCAAAGAAGTTCTGATGAATTTGATAGACACCCAGCACTTCTCAGAAACTTCAGGTGAGTGAGAACAGGTATCCTTCAAAAGTAGATCTCCCTAGGCACATTTGTGGAAATCAAAAGGGCAGGTTCTGGTCTCATGACTTGGGTTTAAATCCAGACTAACTCTATAGACTTCAATGCACATAGTCTAGATTTATATCAATATAAATGAAAGGAGAATCTGGTGCCAAATATACTTATTATTTAGCTCCAGTGATCCAAGCAGATGTTCATTTCGGCTTCCTTTATATCTCATGGGAAGTTGATACTTTTCACCTTGTTCTCTAGCTTCATCTCCTGTTTAGAATGTTAGCAATACAGGTTACAGGTTAGCAATACAGGGTAGAGTTGATCTCAGCAGAAGTCCATGGACCAAATTCTCTGTACGGTTTGTAGCTACCAAATGCTGAAGCCTAAATTTTATGAACAGGAGTACTTGTGGCACCTTAGAGACTAACACATTTATTTGCACATAAGTTTTCGTGGGCTACAGCCCACTTCATCAGATGCATACAGTGGAAAATACAGTAGGACAATTTTATATACACAGAGAACATGAAACAATGGGTGTTACCATACACACTGTAACGAGAGTGATCAGGAAAGGTGAGCTATTACCAGCAGGAGAGGGAAAAAAAACAAACAAACCAAAAAAAAAAAAAACCTTTTGTAGTGATAATCAAGGAGGGCCATTTCCAGCAGTTGACAAGAACATGTGAGGAACAGTGGGGGGGGGGGGAATAAACATGGGGAAATAGTTTTACTTTGTGTAATGACACATCCACTCCCAGTCTTTATTCAAACCTAAGTTAATGGTGTCCAGTTTGCAAATTAATTCCAATTCAGCAGTCTCTCGTTGGAGTCCGTTTTTGAAGTTTTTTTGTTGTAATATTGCGACTTTTAGGTCTGTAATCAAGTGACCAGAGAGGTTGAAGTGTTCTCCAACTGGTTTTTGAGTGTTATAATTCTTGATGTCTGATTTGTGTCCATTTATTCTTTTGTGTAGAGACTGTTCGGTTTGGCCAATATACAGGGCAGAGGGGCATTGCTGGCACATGATGGCATATATCACATTGGTAGACGTGCAGATGAACGAGCCTCTGATAGTGTGGCTGATGTGATTAGGCCCTATGATGGTGTCCCCTGAATAGATATGTGGACACAGTTGGCAACGGGCTTTGTTGCAAGGATAGGTTCCTGGGTTAGTGTTTTTGTTGTGTGGTTGCTGGTGAGTATTTGCTTCAGGTTGGGGGGCTGTCCGTAAGCAAGGACTGGCCTGCCTCCCAAGATCTGTGAGTGATGGGTCACATAAACACCACCCTATCCCAGAAACCTACTGACTGCTGTACTTACCTACATGCCTCCAGCTTTCATCCAGACCACACCACACAATCCATTGTCTACAGCCAAGCTCTACGATACAACGGCATTTGCTCCAACCCCTCAGACAGAGACAAACACCTACAAGATCTCTATCAAGCATTCTTAAAACTACAATACCCACCTGCTGAAGTGAAGAAACAGATTGACAGAGCCAGAAGAGTACCCAGAAGTCACCTACTACAGGACAGGCCCAACAAAGAAAGTAACAGAACACCACTAGCTATCACCTTCAGCCCCCAACTAAAACCTCTCCAGCGCATCATCAGGATAGGTTGTAGATCCTTGAAGGATGACCCATCACTCTCACAGATCTTGGGAGACGGGCCAGTCCTTGCTTACAGACAGCCCTGGTGACTTGAAGACATCTAATTTGTTTAAGTAATTTTTAACTCGTTCTTTCCCTGTCTTAGCCTCTGATCCTCCCTCATTTTCACTGGCACATTAGGACACCACCCTGCGCTGATGCAGAGAGATGACCCAGTTAATGCTTTGCTTTATATTCTCTGCACATTTGCAGCCATGCAGGAGGCCTTGGATGTCATCAGCAAGGTTGAGGGTGACAAAATTGCTGTTTCTCACCTGGAGTCGGCTCTGGCCAACATAGGGATCACTTTATCCAAGGGAGAGCTGGAGGAAGCACTGAAGCATGCTACAGTGGATGGTAAGCAACCTTAGCAGGGCGGGTGCATCACCACATTTGTTTATAGGTGGCTAATCATGTGTATGGCACAATACGTGGGGTTGGTGAATACTCAAGCATCAATGCTGGCAAATGCAGGTGATCCTTTTAATGCAACATTTTCCACAGCAGCAAGGGAGATCCTTGCTCTGTCCAGTGGTCTGGTGCCGTTTCTCTTTGGCTGGGGAATTTAATTGTTCAGGTCTAGGTATCACCCAGCATCTGGAAACACATGGGGCATGTTCTGATGGGACCCTTTGTAGCTGTGGGGAGAGCAGAGGAACAAAGAGTCTCCCCTGTGTGTATGGCCAGCTCAGAGGCCTCTCTCTAATGCAGTCACTGTGTTCTGGGGTGCAAGGCACCCTGAGGAGGAAGGGCCATGGCCCTGGCCAAGCAGGGTGTTCGTCACATGTGCAAATACAGCTCTGCTTGCTTACGTGTGGCCGGGTCGGCCCCTCCATGTGGACTTGGAGCATTGGCCTGGGGCCAAGTGTCTCCTCTCGGCCAAGCTGACTTTGTGCTGTTGACACAGTGGTCAGTGGAGGAGGCAGGAAGCAGCTGGAGCGACGTGCCAGAGAATCCCCTCATGCAGGGTGACCCTGTGATGGCACGCAGCTGGCAGAGGCAGCGTCGCCCCCTCCTGCACATGCGCCGTCGCTGCTTCCTGCCCCAGACTCGCCCTCACTGCAGCAATAGATGTGGCCGGGGAGCAGAGGTGAAAGTAAGCCAGTACGCCCCGGTACGGCCTACCGGTTAGAGCAATTTAAAGCCCTGGGGTAGCGGCGGCGGGGCTCTGGCGAGGATTTAAAGGGCCCCGGAGTTCCAGGCCCTGCTACCCCCCGGCCCTTTAAATCCCCAACGGAGCCTGGCCGCCGCTACCCCAGGGCTCGGGCAGCAGGGCTCAGCCGGGGATTTAAAGGGCTCGGGGCTCCGGCAGCCGCTACCACAGCAGAGCCCCAGGCCCTTTAAAGTTCTGCCAGCGCCCAGAGCCCCGGGGTAGCAATGGCAGCCGGGAGTCCCCAGGGCTCCTCAGTGATTTAAAGCGTCCAGGGCTCCGCTGCGGTAGCGGCAGCTGGAGCCCTGGGCCCTTTAAATCACTCCCAAGCCCCGGGGTTCCCAGCCGCCTCTGCAGCTGGTAACTCGGGGGTGATTTAAAGGGCCCCGGGCTCCCAGCCGCCACTACCGCAGCTGGAGTCCTGGCCCTTTAAATCTTGATTTAAAGGGCCCGGGGATTTAAGGTCCTGCCTCTTCTGGTTGAGGCCAAACCCCCTAATCAGGACTCTGGCATACCAGTGAGTCCTCTAACTTACTTTCACGCCCGCCGGGGAGGGGATGTGCCCAGGGATCAAAGGGAGCAGTGGGTGGCTGAGAACCAGGGAGCCCCGCTCAACCTATGGCCTGCCCCTCTGTGCCCGCACTGTGCCCAGACCCAGTGGAGAATTGTGCCCTGGTTCCTAGGGTCCACTGCTGCTGCCATGAACGTGCATGCAAGTCCCACTGAACTCCATGGCACTCATGGGGCAGTCTGCCAAGCCCGAAGGGCATTGCAGGTCAGCTGGTGATCTAGTTGCTTCGGAGCCAGGAAACCTGCCTTCTAGCCCTGTTCTGTTATTCCAGGGCATGGGACCTTGGCTGCATGTGACTTGCCCATTCTTTCAAAGGTGGCCAGTGATTTTGGGCTGCGGGCATCTGACTGGAGACAGTTTGGGCCTGTGTTTCAGAGGTGTTTCAGGGCACCTCCGAGCCCAGCACTCTGGTACAGGTATCAGAGGGGGGGGGGTCCCTTTGGGGGGGGGTCCTCAGAACTGAGTCCCCCCCAGGTGGAACCCGCTGGTGAGGGTGTGTTACAGGATCTTCTCTGTTGCCAATCCACAGAGGATCTGAGTCTGTTACAGCCCCAGCTAGGGCTTTATGGCTCCCTAGTTCAAGCAGTAGTAGTTGAGACTTCCCTCTGGAGGTCTCCGGACTGGTTCAATCCCAGGTATCTTGGCTCAGATGGCGGCCTCCCACAAAGTCAATCGCTGCGTCAGAGAATGACCTTCCCTTCCCTGAGCCTCTGTTTTCCCACCCCTGTAACCGACGGTACAGCTGGGCGCTCTGCCTTTCTGCCTCCTCTCTACATCTGAACTGTGCGTTATCTTGCAGGAGATGGGAAGGTGAATTTTAAAGAATTTCTGAAGGGTTTGACCAGCACCAAACGTTTTTCCAGAACCTTAGGTGAGTGAGGAGCTGCGGTGGATGGAAGATGCTTTGCATCATGGAATTCTGGCTGTGTTTGCAAGGGTACCACAGTTCTCTATGGCATTTTAGGCATCTCTTTGGCATGCCCAGCTATCATCGTCTGTATCATTTGGGGCCAGATGAGAGACCAATCACGGATTCCTGTACCCAGTAGATCCTCAAGTGGTCAGTGCAGCTGGTTTATGGCCCGTTGGTGGCACAACACAGCTGAGGCTTCCTGGTAAATGGTATTTGCTTCATGACTGACAAAGAGCTTAGGACATGAAACACAAGAATCGCTTGACTGACAGTGCCACACTCTTAGAATAGTCCAAACTGTGATCTTCCAACGGGGTCTTAGCACCAGGGAGGGAGAATACAGAGCGTCCTGTCTCATCCCTAGTTTTATGTCTAGCTCTTTTCTCCCATAGCTTGCATTTGGCCCTACGGTGAATTCCGCTCCCCCACAGAAGCACGTTGCAAACATCCAGTGTAGACAGAGCCACCCAGTGTCTGACTACCATCAACAGATTGTAACAGCAATCAATGCCAGGAAGATCTTGGTGGTGGGCCCTTCTTAACCCAAGAGACGCTCTCTGTCCAGCAGAATGAGTCCAGCTGTCCATGGCTGAGCTGTTCCATGGAGCTCCTTTTCGTGCGAAGATTATCACCCAGACTTATCAGCTAGGACAGACCTACGACAGGATGTTCTGATTAGGCAGGAAGAAAAGGAGTACTTGTGGCACCTTAGAGACTAACCAATTTATTTGAGCATGAGCTTTCGTGAGCTACAGCTCACTTCATCGGATGCATAGCGTGGAAACTGCAGAAGACATTATATACACACAGAGACCATGAAACAATACCTCCTCCCGCCCCACTGTCCTGCTGGTAATAGCTTATCTAAAGTGATCATCAAGTTGGGCCATTTCCAGCACAAATCCAGGTTTTCTCACCCTCCGCCCCCCCCCCCACACACAAACTCACTCTCCTGCTGGTAATAGCCCATCCAAAGTGACCACTCTCTTCACAATGTGTATGATAATCAAGGTGGGCCATTTCCTGCACAAATCCAGGTTCTCTTACTCCCTCACCCCCCTCCAAAAATCACACACACAAACTCACTCTCCTGCTGGTAATAGCTTATCCAAAGTGACCACTCTATATAATATTATAACATTCATAAACCCGTCGGAGAACACTTCAATCTCTCTGGTCACGCAATCACAGACATGAAGGTCGCTATCTTACAACAAAAAAACTTCAAATCCAGACTCCAGCGAGAAACTGCTGAATTGGAATTCATTTGCAAATTGGATACTATTAATTTAGGCTTAAATAGAGACTGGGAGTGGCTAAGTCATTATGCAAGGTAGCCTATTTCCCCTTGTTTTTTCCTACCCCCCCCAAACGTTCTGGTTAAACTTGGATTTAATCTTGGAGAGTGGTCAGTTTGGATGAGCTATTGCCAGTAGGAGAGTGAGTTTGTGTGTGTGTGTGTGTCCCCGGGGCGGGGGGGGTGAGAGAGCCTGGATTTGTGCTGGAAATGGCCCACCTTGATTATCATGCACATTGTAGGGAGAGTGGTCACTTTGGATAGGCTATTACCAGCAGGAGAGTGAGTTTGCGTGTGTGGTTTTTGGAGGGGGGTGAGGGAGTGAGAGAACCTGGATTTGTGCAGGAAATGGCCCAACTTGATTATCATACACATTATTACCTATTACCAGCAGGACAGTGGGGCGGGAGGAGGTATTGTTTCATGGTCTCTGTGTGTATATAATGTCTTCTGCAGTTTCCACGGTATGCATCCGATGAAGTGAGCTGTAGCTCACGAAAGCTCATGCTCAAATAAATTGGTTAGTCTCTAAGGTGCCACAAGTACTCCTTTTCTTTTTGCGAATACAGACTAACACGGCTGTTACTCTGAAACCTGATTAGGCAGGGTGGCCTTAACTCATTTCCCCTTGTGACTCTTCTTCCCATTCTCCATGAGAAGGGGACCCAGAGAAGAGAGACTTAGTGAAGGAGAAAAGCAGGATATTACCATTGAGCTGAGTTACTCTGAGCTTTCCTACATCCCAGAGTTCACCCATCAATTCACCACCCCACTCCTCCTTCAGGGAGGGCAGACAGGGGTTACAGAGAGAGGAAACAAAGGGCTGAAAATGGGCCATAAATAAACTCCATGCGGGATGTGGCTGTCTCCATTAGGGACGTCTCTAAAGGAGACAGAACTCCAGTTACACTTAAGTAGACAGGTCTGCTTCCAGGGCCTGAACCAATGTCCATCTGGAAGTATTTCCATTGCCTTGGCTGGGCTTTGGATCAGACCTCTAGCTTTTGGTGCTGCTAAGAGTTCCCATTGAGTTCTCTTTCAAAGCTAAGAATTAGGGTCACATTTTCTTCTTCTCCAAGCAGCGTTCCCAACTAATCCCCTCCTCCCCCTGTCAGGAGTGGGCTGACTCTGCCGACTGGAGGCCTCACTACACCTTCTCTTCATGCTTGCAGAGATGGAAGGGGCCGTGAAAGCCATTGGCGTGATCAAAGAGGACACAGTGGACGTTCATCACCTGGAATCCATCATGCGCAACATGGGGATTCATTTAACCCCGGAGGAGATTCAGAAGGCGCTGAAGCATGTTATCTATGAGGGTGAGCGTTTCAAACAGCCTCCTGTTCTTTGGTGAGGCCTGTACTTTTTCTGGGGATGGGGAGGTGCTGTTTTTACACCTGTGAGGATACCTGGGGTGGGGTTCGGGTGTGTAGGGGCTACTCATTCCGTTTAAAACCAACTCCTGTGCTGTCATGAGCAAAATCCCTTCTCTGATCATTAACCTTTGACCTCATGCCCATCGTTCTAGTGGTCAGACAAAGTCTGCAATTAGTGGTCTATGACACAGTTGTCCTGTCCCTGGCTCGAGGATTTTAACAGACCTGCAGACACATCAGAAGGAGGCCTTGTCTTCTTCAGGGTCAAATCTGGGCTTTGGACATGGAGAAAGGCCCTTTCGTATCTCAGCCCCTCCGAGCTCCAGGCTGGGGGGAACCCCGAGAAGGTTTGAACGCTAATGAGCTGATTCACCACTGTGTTACTCCAAGGTGATGTGGGCACAACTCCATTGATCGCAATGGACCTATCCTGGTGTAAAACCAGCGTAATGCAATGGTGAATCCAGCCCTAAATATTCACTATGTCTGCCTCTCTGTTAGCGTTCAGGGGCTAAACTCATCCCTGGTGTAATGCTGTCAAGGTCAATGACAGTTTTAGGACTTTCAACAATTTGTCTGGAATTTTCCATCCAAAACCCTTTGGCAGCTTTGAACTTTCCCCCGTCCTCCTTTTTGACTTCGTATCTGTTCATCATTTTTTCCTTCTCCCTGACATGGATCATCTCATTGCAGAAGATGGGAAGGTGAATTTGAAAGATTTCATGATGGGTTTGACCAAGACCCGGCGATTTTCCCAAGCTGAAAGTAAGTGGAAACTGTAGTGAACAGTAGAGCCCTGCAGCGGGCCTGGGATCCCACAGGGCCTGCTGCCATAATAGCAGGAGCACGTAAAACATATTTTGTTGGGTGGATAAAAAAAAATCCTGTGGGAATTTGTGGGAAAACATTAAATCTCTTGGCTGTTTGTCCTAAATAGAATTTCAGCAACACAAAGCAAGTTTTTCTTTTTTTATTAAATAAAGATTTTAATACTTAAATTTAAGTGAGGAATAGAAAGAGATTTGATGTCTGTTCTAACAGGAGTTAAAGTATTTTTTTTACGTAGTTTGAACAAGATTTGTTTTATTCTTTTAGTGGTAAAAATTGTGTCTGAATTCCATTTATATATATGTATATACTATGTTAACTGCCTTTTTTTTTCCTAACGAGCACAGTGGAATCTGTGTCTCATGCGGAATTTGTGGGATCTAAGGTGTGAGCAGGTTACAAATGCAAGAAATGATGCAGGAGCGGGTGGGAGTGGGTATTGAGAGGCAGGATGAAAAAAATAGACCCGCACAGGGCTCTAGTTTAGTGTACTGGTATAAGGAAGAATAGATGGGGAGCCCTCTAGTGGCGCTCGCCATGTTCTGTGATGCTGCTAGGACAGCAGGATGTGTGTAGCTAGGTCTTGTGTGTTTGTGTGCAGTTAGGAAACACAGTTATTAAAGACCCAACAATGCCTTTGTGGTTTCTTCATGGTATTGGAGCTCTAGGCCTTATTCTGAGGCAGTTCTCTGGCCTGTGTTCTACACGGGGCAGACTACATGATCACACTAGTGCCTTCTGGCCAGTCTATGAATCTGTTGTGGTGTAAAAAGCAAAAGTCTCAGCAGAAACTTTACTGCAAACAGAGCTGCTGGAAAAACACATTTCAGGGGGAAATTTCCTCCCCCGCTTTTGTTGGTTTGCTTTTGCTTTTGTTTTTCATCAGAGTTTGGACATTTTCGGAACAGCTGCTAGAGCTGGTTGAAAAACAGGGGGAACAATTTCAAGAAAAGGGGGATGGGAATTTGTTTAGGCCATCTATTGAAATTTTGACATATTCAGAAGTTTTCCAAAGAGAGGGTCTGCAGGGTGGAAGCTGATAGACGGAGCCACGTCTCTGCATTTCAAGTGGTGCTCTCAGCGTTGGAGCTGTGTTTTCTCAAGATTATGTATTTATTTGCGTTACCTGGAGGCTGCAGTCATGATCAGGGCTGCTGTAGAGTGAGGGTGCCATCCAGACGCATAGCGAGAAATGGTCCCTGCCAGCAAAGTGTCTGAATAGACAAAGAGTGTAGGAGAAACAGAGGTGCAGAGAGAGCACAGAACAGAACTCGGGTCTCCTGAGTCCCAGTTCATTGTCCAACTGCTGGACAATACTGACTCTCCTCCTGCTTTGACTTCACTGGTGTGATGCAGGCTGATCTGGATCCCTGAGCTCAGAGCATTAAAAATTGCACAGACTCATGGGCTACCAGGCCAAATCCCAGCTCACTAGCCACAAAGGAAAAGAAAATCTGGCCCAATTAGTCTCTTCATGCCAGTTCCCCAAGTGCCAGGCTTCCAGGTATTTCCTTCTACAGAGTCTACCCCAGTTTAATTTACCTCTGCCAATTCTCTTGCTGTATACCCAGCCTGCCCTGCTCTTAAAGGGGCAGGCCTGTTACACAAACAAAGCCACTTCTCTGCATGTTGCCAGGCTGTTGGATGGCTTCAGGGCCAGCAGCAATATCCAACAGATTTTATTTGAAGAGAAGTTTTGGGCCTGGTTCTCCCCTCGTTTATGCCGGTGTCACTGCATATACTCCTGTAGCATTACTCCTATCTACACCAGGTGCACCTGAGGTCATAATCGGGCCCTTGGATTAAATCCAGCACCTTCATAGGGCGATGCAAAATGGAACAATCCACCGAAAAGGACAGAACAATCCCATGCAGCCTGTGTGAGGTGGTGTTTCAGAAGAAAGAACTCTGTTTTCCAGCCAAGGTTTCAGGACAAATCCTGCATTGTGGCAGGGAGTTAGAGTAGATGATCCTTGCAGTCCCTTCTGACCCTATGGTTCTATGATAGTCACAGAAACTGTTTTTCCTTCCCCTATTCAAGAGGACAGAGTTGATGTCCGGAACCTGGACTCCATTCTGGACAACATGGGGATCTACCTGACGAACGAGGAGCTGCAGGAGGCCCTGAAGAACGTTACAGTTGATGGTGAGCGTTGGAAACACTGTGTATTTTGGTGCAATGCAGACTCCTGTGGGGGAGCCCGCAACCGTATGTGCATTATGCCTCGTGCATGCCTTTGGCAGCAGTGAAGAAGAGCAGTTCTGGCTGCCCCGGGGCCCCTCCATCATGATGGAGGAGCTGCAAGGCCAAACATGAGCGCACGGCAGCCCCCGTGTAGCATGTCACAATGCCGCTCACGATGGAGGGGTGGTGGGGCCAAACCTGCGTGGTCTGTGGGGCACCCAGTACTGCTCCTCCTCGCTACAGGCCATAGGCCTGGCTTCTGCACCAGGGTTCCCACCCAGGGGCCTGCCTGGCATTAACCCACTTCCAGCAGCCCGAGTTCCCTCTTAGGGATGGGGAGAGACTGCACTTGGACGGACCAGGCTGGAAGGTGGGGGCTGAGCAGGTGAGGCCCTGGGGTCAGCAGCTGCAGTGAGGATGGCTCCATGGGGATTGATGGTAAATACTGGGGTGAAAAATTCTGGGGATGCCCCTGGGCTCCTGTAGGGTGTGAGTGTGGGTGGGTGGGTGGGTGGGTGAATACACAAGATTGTTGAAAGAAAATATGTGATCCATTTAAAACAACCCCCTAAAATGTAACTGGTAGAATCACCTCTCCAGTCCTCAGCGCCTGTCCTCTGGAAATTTAGGTAAGTCAGTTGGAGCAGTGGGATAGGTGCTCACAGGCCATTCTAGTCTGCAGCTCAAGAGGCAGATGAATTACACCTGATTGGAACAGGAATGGGGGGTTGAGAAATAGCACCACCCTGTTTATAGTTAGTAATCATAGAATCATAGAATATCAGGGTTGGAAGGGACCCCAGAAGGTCATCTAGTCCAACCCCCTGCTCGAAGCAGGACCAATTCCCAGTTAAATCATCCCAGCCAGGGCTTTGTCAAGCCTGACCTTAAAAACCTCTAAGGAAGGAGATTCTACCACCTCCCTAGGTAACGCATTCCAGTGTTTCACCACCCTCTTAGTGAAAAAGTTTTTCCTAATATCCAATCTAAACCTCCCCCACTGCAACTTGAGACCATTACTCCTCGTTCTGTCATCTGCTACCATTGAGAACAGTCTAGAGCCATCTTCTTTGGAACCCCCTTTCAGGTAGTTGAAAGCAGCTGTCAAATCCCCCCTCATTCTTCTCTTCTGCAGGCTAAACAATCCCAGCTCCCTCAGCCTCTCCTCATAACTCATGTGTTCTGGACCGCTAATCATTTTTGTTGCCCTTCGCTGGACCCTCTCCAATTTATCCACATCCTTCTTGTAGTGTGGGGCCCAAAACTGGACACAGTACTCCAGATGAGGCCTCACCAATGTCGAATAGAGGGGAACGATCACGTCCCTCGATCTGCTCGCTATGCCCCTACTTATACATCCCAAAATGCCATTGGCCTTCTTGGCAACAAGGGCACACTGCTGACTCATATCCAGCTTCTCGTCCACTGTCACCCCTAGGTCCTTTTCCGCAGAACTGCTGCCTAGCCATTCGGTCCCTAGTCTGTAGCTGTGCATTGGGTTCTTCCGTCCTAAGTGCAGGACCCTGAACTTATCCTTATTGAACCTCATCAGATTTCTTTTGGCCCAATCCTCCAATTTGTCTAGGTCCTTCTGTATCCTATCCCCCCCCTCCAGCGTATCTACCACTCCTCCCAGTTTAGTATCATCCGCAAATTTGCTGAGAGTGCAATCCACACCATCCTCCAGATCATTTATGAAGATATTGAACAAAACCGGCCCCAGGACCGACCCTTGGGGCACTCCACTTGATACCGGCTGCCAACTAGACATGGAGCCATTGATCACTACCCGTTGAGCCCGACAATCTAGCCAGCTTTCTACCCACCTTATAGTGCATTCATCCAGCCCATACTTCCTTAACTTGCTGACAAGAATACTGTGGGAGACCGTGTCAAAAGCTTTGCTAAAGTCAAGAAACAATACATCCACTGCTTTCCCTTCATCCACAGAACCAGTAATCTCATCATAAAAGGCGATTAGATTAGTCAGGCATGACCTTCCCTTGGTGAATCCATGCTGGCTGTTCCTGATCACTTTCCTCTCATGCAAGTGCATCAGGATTGATTCTTTGAGGACCTGCTCCATGATTTTTCCAGGGACTGAGGTGAGGCTGACTGGCCTGTAGTTCCCAGGATCCTCCTTCTTCCCTTTTTTAAAGATTGGCACTACATTAGCCTTTTTCCAGTCATCCGGGACTTCCCCGGTTCGCCACGAGTTTTCAAAGATAATGGCCAATGGCTCTGCAATCACAGCCGCCAATTCCTTCAGCACTCTCGGATGCAACTCGTCCGGCCCCATGGACTTGTGCACGTCCAGCTTTTCTAAATAGTCCCTAACCACCTCTTTCTCCACAGAGGGCTGGCCATCTCTTCCCCATTTTGTGATGCCCAGCGCAGCAGTCTGGGAGCTGACCTTGTTCGTGAAGACAGAGGCAAAAAAAGCATTGAGTACATTAGCTTTTTCCACATCCTCTGTCACTAGGTTGCCTCCCTCATTCAGTAAGGGGCCCACACTTTCCTTGGCTTTCTTCTTGTTGCCAACATACCTGAAGAAACCCTTCTTGTTACTCTTGACATCTCTTGCTAGCTGCAGCTCCAGGTGCGATTTGGCCCTCCTGATATCATTCCTACATGCCCGAGCAATATTTTTATACTTTTCCCTGGTCATATGTCCAACCTTCCACTTCTTGTAAGCTTCTTTTTTATGTTTAAGATCCGCTAGGATTTCACCGTTAAGCCAAGCTGGTCGCCTGCCATATTTACGTTCCTTTCGACTCATCGGGATGGTTTGTCCCTGTAACCTCAACAGGGATTCCTTGAAATACAGCCAGCTCTCCTGGACTCCTTTCCCCTTCAATTTAGTCCCCCAGGGGATCCTGGCCATCCGTTCCCTGAGGAAGTCGAAGCCTGCTTTCCTGAAGTCCAGGGTCCGTATCCTGCTGCTTAACTTTCTTCCCTGCGTCAGGATCCTGAACTCAACCAACTCATGGTCACTGCCTCCCAGATTCCCATCCACTTTTGCTTCCCCCACTAATTCTACCCGGTTTGTGAGCAGCAGGTCAAGAAAAGCGCCCCCCCTAGTTGGCTCCTCTAGCACTTGCGCCAGGAAATTGTCCCCTACACTTTCCAAAAACTTCCTGGATTGTCTATGCACCGCTGTATTGCTCTCCCAGCAGATATCAGGAAAATTAAAGTCACCCATGAGAATCAGGGCATGCGATCTAGTAGCTTCCGTGAGCTGCCGGAAGAAAGCCTCATCTACCTCATTCCCCTGGTCCGGTGGTCTATAACAGACTCCCACCACTACATCACTCTCTTGTTGCACACACTTCTAAACTTAATCCAGAGACACTCAGGTTTTTCTACAGTTTCGTACCGGAGCTCTGAGCAGTCATACTGCTCCCTTACATACAGTGCTACTCCCCCACCTTTTCTGCCCTGCCTGTCCTTCCTGAACAGTTTATAACCATCCATGACAGTATTCCAGTCATGTGAGTTATCCCACCAAGTCTCTGTTATTCCAATCACGTCATAGTTCCTTGACATCACCAGGACCTCCAGTTCTCCCTGCTTGTTTCCAAGGCTTTGTGCATTTGTATATAAGCACTTGAGATAACCTGTTGATTGCCCCTCATTCCCAGTATGAGGCAGGAGCCCTCCCCTCACAGACATTCCTGCCTGTGCTTCCTCCCAGTATCCCGCTTTCCCACTTACCTCAGGGCTTTGGTCTCCTTCCCCCGGTGAACCTAGTTTAAAGCCCTCCTCAATAGGTTAGCCAGCCTGCTGGCAAAGATGCTCTTCCCTCTCTTCGTAAGATGGAGCCCGTCTCTGCCCAGCACTCCTCCTTCATGGAACACCATGCCATGGTCAAAGAATCCAAAGTCTTCTCTCCGACACCACCTGCGTAGCCATTCGTTGACTTCCACGATTCGACGGTCCCTACCCAGGCCTTTTCCTTCCACGGGGAGGATGGACGAGAACACCACTTGCGCCTCAAACTCCTTTATCCTTCTTCCCAGAGCCATGTAGTCCGCAGTGATCCGCTCAAGGTCATTCTTGGCAGTATCATTGGTGCCCACATGGAGAAGCAGGAAGGGGTAGCGATCCGAGGGCTTGATGAGTCTCGGCAGTCTCTCTGTCACATCGCGAATCTTAGCCCCTGGCAAGCAGCAGACTTCTCGGTTTTCCCGGTCAGGGCGGCAGATAGATGACTCAGTCCCCCGGAGGAGAGAGTCCCCGACCACCACCACCCGCCTTCTCCTCTTGGGAGTGGTGGTCGTGGAACCCCCAACCTCAGGACATCGCAATTTTGAATATCTGTTGTTTTTGCTGTTTTTGTCAATAGCTACAGAAGTGATGTGAGAAAAATGGGAGCTGCCCCTTTAAGAGTCGGGGAGCACACTGGGAGTGAGCTTCTGCTGCAGGGCTCGAATGTGCGGGGGGGGGGCAGGTGCTGCTGCCGGCCCATAGCTGTGCCCTGGGGAGTTCTCAGCCTGCAAGAAGCTTCTCAAGAAAAGGTTTGGAGTCCCAGAATAAACAAAGTTTTCCTTGACAAGCTGAATCTTGGGATTAAGAGTCATAGAATATCAGGGTTGGAAGGGACCTCAGGAGATCATCTAGTCCAACCCCCTGCTCAAAAGCAGGACCAATCCCCAATTAAATCATCCCAGCCAGGGCTTTGTCAAGCCTGACCTTAAAAACTTCTATGGATGGAGATTCCACCACCTCCCTAGGCAACGCATTCCAGTGTTTCACCACCCTCCTAGTGAAAAAGTTTTTCCTAATATCCAACCTAAACCTCCCCCACTGCAACTTGAGACCATTGAGTCTAGCCCCCACAGCCTCATGACTCGGGTTTAGGGCCATCTGGGCCTCTGGGCACACCACGATACAGGCCTGCACCCCACAGCCCCACCAAAGAGATGACTAGGGCAGTTCAAACTTCTCTGAGCCATTGTTTCAGGCTCTCTACACACTCAGGCAGACTTCACTGCATCGGTTACACTCGGGTCACGTTTTTGAGGTTTTTTGCTTAACCTTTTTTCTAGGAACATACTTTTTTAATGAAGCTGAGAATCTAATGTAATCACATGACTCCAGGAGCTGGGGCTGCAGACATGGGTCTACAATGTCTG
Organism: Caretta caretta; assembly: GCF_965140235.1. Classification (NCBI taxonomy): domain Eukaryota; kingdom Metazoa; phylum Chordata; order Testudines; family Cheloniidae; genus Caretta; species Caretta caretta. The sequence goes on from NC_134232.1 coordinate 6,211,068, forward strand.
TGACTTAATCTGACTTTGTTCAAGTTTAGTGGAGGGCGGGTTATATTTCACTGTAACCCCCTTTCTGAGACCAGCAATACTCAAAATGCAATGAGAGGCATTATGTCAATGGGCACACCCCCAGCCTTGCCCACTTCTCCTTTGAGCTCTGATTGGCACATGCAATGGGCCTGCCTCTCTTAAGCACCATCTGTTGGCAACAAGGGCAAAATGCAGGTGCAAATGCCTTATTTGCATGCACAATTGAATGGTTTTCCATGTGCCGTTTAGAAGCACTTATTTTAAAATGCCAGCCACAGGGCCTGTATCTCCTCTCTTTTAACCCTGAACTCTCTTTCTTGCACAGTGGATGGGAAGGTGTATCTGAGCAAATTTCTGCAGGGCGTGAGAGCCCTCCGGAGATTCTCCCACAGTGAAGGTGAGCAGTGAGGAGTTCCTGTCAAAGAGGGCTGGACCATGATAAACAAAGCATGCTGCAGATATATTTATTGTGAATTCTCACAGTCCTGGCCAGTCCTGCAAGGTGCGGGGCACCCTTAACTTCGCTTGACTTCAGTGGCAGCTGATGGCATTCAACATCTCACAGGATCAGGCCCACGGACTGATGGCACAAAGATTCAATAGAGGTGGCACTAGGCTTGCCACCTTTCTAATGGCTGATAACTGGACCCCAAAGGCCCCTGCCCCACCTCTTCCCCCAAGGCCTGTCCCCTGCCCCGCCTCTTCCTCCAAGGCCCCAATCCTGTAAGCCGCATGCCACTGCGAGCCACACAAGCAGTCTGGCCTCAGAGGCAGCAGCGGCTCCTTCCTTCCATTTATGGTTGCCACCTTTTCCACAGATCAAAAAACCCAGATATCAGTGTGATGGGCAGCCCCCAGCATGCCACCTGGAACTGGGGTACCACTGAGCCCTCTGACCCACCAGCCTGGGCTCCCCCTCACACTGTGCTGCTCTGACAAGCTGCAAAGCCCTCCAAGCTTGCACTTCCACCAGCATTCACACAGGAAGGGACACACCAGCTGCAGTTACACACAGGCTCTCTAACCACCAGCTTCCCAGCCTTGGACCCCAGAGCAGTACCATCCTGCCCTGGTCAAATCTGGCCAGTATATGGGTTTAACACCCAGTCTGTCTCTCCCTCAGTGTGAAGAGAACAATGCACACTTGTGGTAACCAAGCAGAGATTTTCCCCAGGCACTCCAGTCAAAGCTCACTGGTTTGGATTAAAACATAAAATAAGTTTATTAACTACAAAAGGTCAATTTTAAGTGACTATAAGTGATAGCAAATGGATCAAAGCAGATTACCTAGCAAATACACAAAAAACGCAAACTGAGCTTTACACACTAGATAGGTAGGATATGAATTAGCAAATTCTCACCCTGAGTGATAAACAAACTGGCAGATTTTTAAGGCACAAGCTGCCTTTGCTTTGCAGCTTGGGTTTCCCAGGTTTTCATACACAGGCTAAAAATCCCTTTAGCCTGGCACCATCACTTCCCCCAGTTCAGTCTTTGTTCCTCAGGTGTTTACAGGTGTGTTGTTGTAGGGAAAGTGAGGTACCATCACAATGTCATTTTCCCCCTTTTATATCTTCTTCCCACTCGCTGGAAAGCTCTTTTGCTGTGACCTGGGTCAAACAGTTCCCACTGTGTGGCGCTATCTCTGAGAGGTTTCTGTTGCACACAGTTCCTGGGGTAATCCTGGTGCTTGTGTGCATTTCCTCAATGAGCCGTTAACATTGTTTGGCCTTTTTACTGTTGTACCCGAAAGGCTACTTGTGTGTCTTTTCAACCTCACAACATGCTTCAGCAACACCTACATAGCCAAACTTCCTAACTTCACATATGACGATAGCACATACAATCCAATGAGATATTAATATCTAGCAGATCAAGACTTTTAGAATGATACCTCACAAGACATACTTTGTGCAAAACATATCCTAATTACATGACAGTGGTGAATAACAGGGTGCCAGGGTGTCACACTAAGGGCTTGTCAAATGACACTGCAAGCCAACACCCAGACTGTCCAGGTGAAAACCGGATGGGTGACAACCCTCGGAGGCACTCTACCCTCTGAGTCAATATCCTACCGTGGCGCCGGATCAGGAGGGGCCAGGTGCTGCCAGAAGTGCCACCTTTGAAAGAAGACATAAATCCAAGGTCCTGATTGGTTAGAACTCCTTGCTGGCAGCTATTTGATGTGCATACTAACAGTTTTATTGAGCCTGTAAACTTAACAGAGTCTATTTTTCTTACATGCCACTAGATGATGATATTTATATATACAAATTGTATGCATCCTGTTATATATTCTAGATTTGATTTTGACAAATAGAGAGGAACTGGTTGAGATTTTGAAAGTGGAAGGCAGCTTGGGTGAAAATGATCATGGAATAGTAGAGTTCATAAGCTAAGGAATGGTAGGAGGGAGAACAGCAAAATAAAGACAATGGATTTCAAGAAGGCAGACTTTAGCAAACTCAGGGAGTTGGCAGGTAAGATCTCATGGGAAACAAGTCTAAGGGGAAAAACAACTGAAGATAGTTGGCAGTTTTTCAGAGACATTAAGGGCACAAGAACAAACACTTCCTATCTTTCCTACACAGTGGAATAATGGCAAGAGACCACCCTGGCTTAACCAGGAGATCTTCAATGATTTGAAACTCAAAAAAGAGTCCTACAAAAAGTGGAAACTAGGTCAAATTACAAAGGATGAATATAAACAAATAACACAAGTATGTAGGGACAAAACTCTACAAATACATTAGAAGCAGGAAGATGACCAATGACAGGGTAGTCCATTACTCAGTGGGGGAGCGGGGGGAAATAATAGAAAATGTGGACATGGCAGAGGTGCTTAATAGCTTCTTTGTTTCAGTTTTCACCAAGAAGATTGGTGGTGATTGGATGTCTAACATAGTGAATGTCTATGAAAATGATGTAGGATCGAGGCTAAAATAGGGAAAGAACTAGTTAAAAATTACTTAGACAAGTTAGATGTCTTCAAGTCACCAGGGCCTGATGAAATGCATCCTAGAATACTCAAGGAGCTGACTGAGGAGACATCTGAGCCATTAGCGATTATCTTTTAAAAGTCATGGAAGATGGGAAAGATTCCAGAAGACTGGAAAAGGGCAAATGTAGTGTCAATCTATAAAAAGGGAAATAAGGACAACCCGGAGAATTACAAACCAGTCTTAACTTCTGTACCCAGAAAGATAATGGAGCAAATAATTAAGCAATCAATTTGCAAACATCTAGAAGATAAGAAAATGGAGATTAGTGATAAGTAAGAGTTGGCATGGATTTCTCAAGAACAAATCGTGTCAAACCAATCTGATAGCTTTCTTTGACATGATAACAAGGGTGGTGGCTAAGCAGGAAGCAGTAGATGTGGTATATCTTGACTTTAGCAAAGTCTCTGATAGTGTCTCGAATGACCTTCTCATAAACAAACCAGGGAAATACAACCTAGATGGAGCTACTATAAGGTGGGTGCAAAACTGGTTGGAAAACCGTTCCCAGAGAGTAGTTATCAGTGGTTCACAGTCATGCTGGAAGGGCATAATGTGGAGTCCCGCAGGGATCAGTTCTGGGTCTGGTTCTGTTCAATATCTTCATCAATGATTTAGATAATGGCACAGAGAGTACACTTATAGAGTTTGTGGAAGATACCAAATTTGGAGGGGTTGCAAGTGCTTTGGAGGATAGGATTAAAATTCAAAATGATCTGGACAAATTGGAGAAATGGTCTGAAGTAAATAAGATGAAATTAAATAAGGACATATGCAAAGGATGGTACTCCATTTGGGAAGGAACAATCAGTTGCACACATACAGAATGGGAAATGACTGCCTAGGAAGAAGTACTGTGGAAAGGGATCTGGGGGTCGTAGTGCACCACAAGCTAACTATGAGTCAACCGTGTAACAGTGTTGCAAAAAAAGCAAACATCCTTCTGGGATGTATTAGCAGGAGTGTTGTAAGTAAGACACAAGAAGTAATTCTTCTGCTCTACTCTGCACTGATTAGTCCTCAGCTGGAGTATTGTGTCCAGTTCTGGGCACCACATTTCAAGAAAGATGTGGAGAAATTGGAGAGAGTCCAGATAAGAGCAACAAAAATGATTAAAGGTCTAGAAAACATGACCTATAAGGGAAGACTGAAAAAATTGGGTTTGTTTAGTCTGGAGAAGAGAAGACTGAGAGGGGACACGATAAGAGTTTTCAAGTATGTAAAAGATTGTTACAAGGAGGAGGAAGAAAAATAGTTTTTCTTAACTTCTGAGGCTAGGACAAGAAGCAATCGGCTTAAAATGCAGCAAGGGTGGTTTAGATTGGACATCAGGAAAAACTTCCTTTCAGGGTGGTTAAACCCTGGAATAAATTCCCTAGGGAGGTTGTGGAATCTCCATCACTGGAGATTTTTTAAGAGCAGGTTAGATAAACAACTGTCAGGGATGGTCTAGATAAAACTTAGTCCTGCCTTGAGTGCAGGGACTGGACTAAATGTCCTCTCAAAGTCCCTTCCAGTCCTATGATTCTATATAAAGATACCATTTTCCATAGACAGCTCTTGTAACACTGATGATTTACAGCATTTTAAAAAATGGCACGTATTGGAAGTATTACCCAAATGCTCTGGCTAAATTACATTCTAACAATCTACAATTCCCTTCTGGTTGTATCTGGATATAGTATTCCTCATTCCATGAGCAGAATTCGGCTTTCCCTTAGACCTTGCAACTTCCTGGCTGCAGTAGACTTGCATGCTATAAATGAAAGCAGAATTGGGCTGTCCAACTTTTGTGCAAGATTGGTACAGCTGCAAAGGACTTTCAGTTCTTGCCCCATGTTTGCACCTGGTCATCTCTTTCTCAAACTTTCAGCCCCCAAGGAGAATATTTTAGAAAGTTTGAGCAAACTCCTTTTAGCCATGTTTGAACATGGAAAGTAATACCAATGCAAAGTGACTGACTGCAAAATGCAAGTAGAGCTTCCTCTTTAAAATGAATACTGAGCAGGTTTAGTTTAATCTATAGTAAAACCAGCGCAAGTTTAGAAGTTGAAATGTTGTCTGTAAACAGCCCTTAATGAGGACTAATCAACCTTGCTAGGTTTGTGGGGGTGAGTTATACGTGATTGTAAAATCATTTCTGAGTATGCTTAAGTAGCATCAGCAAAGAATTTTTGCAGAGGTCGGTTAAACCTTAACCCTTTGGTGACATTGCGGTTCCTTATCTCTGCCCATCTGACTGGAACAGTCCTGCTGCTTGGACCCCTGACATGATAGAGATTATAAATATCTCGGTGAAACTGACATGGCAAAAAAAGATACCTTTTATCCAGGACACACAAAGAAATGAAGACCATTGCAGATTCTAGGACTCGATATCCACAGCTAGTGCAGCAAGCTGAGACATCTTGCAAACTCAATGGCTCTGAAATTGGTTTTAAATTAAGTTTTTGGGCTTGAGTTTTACTTACACTAAACATGCCCCATACCATTGGCAATCTGCAGTTTTGGCAATATAAAGGGACATTAAAGTTACAGAGCCTGATTCTGTACTGCCCTGCACCTTACACTGTCATGTACACCAGTGCAAAGTGGAAGGAAACTGCTATCAGGCTGATGTGGTAGCATTTCCCCACCTTTGCATGGGTGTAGATGACAGCACAAGATGCAGGGCAATGGGGAACCAGACACAGAATGTAAAGGAGCCCTGGTGTATATGAGAATCAGGCCCTGTGACTCCATTTGTCCCTTTAACTGCATGGCCTGATTGCTGTCTTCATGTAGTTTTGTGCCTTCTGCTCTTATTATTGCAAAGTCTTCAGACACTGGTGTTGCCAAAATCTGTCAATGCACCTGCAGGCAAGTGGAGATGTTTTTGGAGAAAGGCTGCAGGATTTGGCTTCACATTAGGTGGATGCAGGGTGACGTTATTTCTAAACTCTTGGTGATTAAAGCCGATGTCAAGCAAACCCCTTCCCAGAGTGGTACAAGCCAGAGCAGTAACCAGTGAATTTCCAGCCAACGTGCTATGAAAAGTCAGGCATTTTGCTATTATTTGATATATTTCTCTCCATCTATCCCAGGGGGAAAGGTTGATATCCAAGACCTGGACTCTCTTCTGGCTGAAATGGGGATGCACTTAACACAGGAGGAGCTCCAAGAAGTACTGAAGCATGCCATTGTGGATGGTGAGCAGCTTGGCATAGCGCTGTGTTGTCTGTAGACCTAAACAATCCGTGAGATCAAAGATTTTGGGGGGGGAATGTGTTCAAAGTCAGAACAAGAAGCTGAAATTTTAAAGTTTCCCACAAAATGAAAATTCAGAACAATTTCTGTTCAGGACCATTGAAACATTTCATCTCAACGTTCTCATTTTGGTTCACTTCATTTTTACTTCTGTATGGTATTAACATCATAGCCATAATATAGAAAACTGTAAAATAATATTTAAAATCATACTTTAATATCCTAGAAGTCAAACAAAAGGTTTCAGCGTTGTCCAAACAAAACACGACAACTTTTTCCCATCAAACTTCCATCAAAATTGACCCGTTCCCACGAAATGTTTTGATTTCAACAGAACAACATTTTTCAGTGGACAACTGTTCGGAACAGACCGCTGTCTCTTTCTGCCTCCCTGGCACTTTCTCTTTGCAGGAGACGGGAAGGTAAATGTGAGTGACTTTACGAAGAGTGTGATCAGCACACGGAGGGCTTCCCAAGCTGAGAGTGAGTCAAGACCTAGTGATAAAGTTGGATGAAATGTTGTAGACCTATGCCTGATTCTCATTTCTGACTCAACAGAGGCCCTGCCTATGAGCCACAGTTCAATAGTACATTTGTAACCCAGGCTCACTTGGGCTGTGTCCAGAGGTTTAGGATCTGCTACTGCCTGGTAGCTAACAGATCTGGTCCTTCAGCTCAAGTAGTGGAGGATTTATGCTTTGAAATTGAACATTTCAATTGTCACTAGTGACGATCTAGCCATCAAGAAAGGAGTTTTCATTTTCCTGGGTGCCCCGAATGTGAAACCTATCCCAGTGCCCAGCACAAGGTCTGAGCAACGCATACGTCCTACTTAAACGCTCCACATAGGATGTAAGTAGTGTCCAGACCCTCTGCACCTGGCAGAATTTCACCCAAATCCTCTGCTGCTTTGAGGGGAAGCCCAGGGACAAACCAGCCAAGAGAGTTTATTTATTAGGCCCATTGCTAATAAATTTACTGAGCAACACATCAAGCAGATCCAATAGCAGTCTGTCCACACTGAAGTCAGAGGTGTGACTGCAGCACATACACACCAAGCCAAGGATAGCGCTCATCTTTCTCGCCCCAATAACAATCGCAGTGAAGCCGCTGCAGTACAGGCTAGTCACTCGAGTACATACCCAGCATCCTGGCTGGGCTCGTACAGCCCAAGTGGCTGCAGCTTCACGGCTATTGTTATTCACGCTAGCTAGATGAGAGCTAGTGTGGGTCTGTCTACACGTGCTGCAATCACACCTTGGCTTGCAGAGCGGGCGTACCCTTCTGTCCAGTGTCCAGTCAATGTTTTCCAGCCATGTGAAACCTTGCTAGGATTTTAGCATTTAATCCTTTGTCTCTCGCCGTCCAAGGGGACAGGGTTGCTACGAGTCACCTGGACTTCATTCTGGGCAACATGGGGATCTTTTTAACTGAAGAGGAGCTCCAGGAGGCGCTGAAGCACACAGAAATAGATGGTGAGCATTACAAACATCTCTGGAGACGCATGTGCTTTCGTACTGATGCTCGTCCCAAGAGGGAGTTGGGTACATCTGTATAAAGGGATCTACTTCCCCTTGCTAGTGCAAACCAGGAGCCTCTCGTTGCTCAGTGCACTCTCACCCCATTCCTGTGGCACCATCAGCCAGATTTCCCTTTCCACGTGTATCCTCTGCACTTGAGTGGTTCTCAAAGCCTCCTGCATGCTCCTTCTCTCACCAGGGCAGGAGTGGGTGTGTCTGAGGACACACGGGCTTGTGTATGGTCCTCGTCACTTAGCAACATGTTCCCCTGTCAGGCTTCTCGCCACCTACTAGGCTGTAGTAAATAGGGCAGCTGCATAGTAGCACTCTCAGTAACACAGGATTTGTCCTTTGCGTGTTTAACCCGCAGGACTCTGTGCCAGTCTGTCCCAGAATGCCCATCTTCCAGAACGTCTTCTGGCGATGGAAATGCAGATAAATCCGTTACAGCCACTTGCAGGGCTCAGAAGAGCCTTTTCCCTCCCCTGCCTCTCATTTCCTTTCCCCTCCCGCTCACCCAGGGTTGGAGGGGAAAGAGAGGAGAAAATTTTGTACCACATGAAGTTAAAATATCTAATGCTAATTTCACTGGGCCCAGCCATCCCTTGCATTTCACCATGTGTAGCCATTCACGCCAGTGCAAATTGGGTGTGAAATGCTACCGGAATGACTTACTTTGCATCACAAGGGGCAAAGGAGAATTGGGCTCAGTAACTTTCATTATTTGCACAAATTTAGGCCAAAATTTTCCATTTGACAAGAAATTCCAGCATTTCAGAAACATGGGTTTGTTCCAAACTGGAATGAAAAGTTGAAATTTGTTGCAGAACGGAAAATCCAAATGAATTCTATTCAGAAACATCGGAAGATTTTGTTTCTCTAATGACAAATCACTTGGTTTTGACAATGCGAAAATGTTTTGGTTTTGATATGGTAAAAATATCCCTTTCAATAATGTCAAAACATATACTGTATTTTATTATATTTAATATTATATATACAATTAAATGAATATTTACTATAATAAAAAGTCTAAACAAAATGAAATGATAAAGTTGAAGCAAATGGGTTTACCTTATTGCTCTGAAATGTTTTGACATTATTGAAACAAAATGAGAGTCAGAATTATTCATTTAGATGGTTTCCAATGACAAATGTCTTTGAAATTGACATGTTCCCATGAGCTGTTTTGATTTTGACAAAAGTGCCTTTTCCATTGGGAAAACTGTTCCCTGCGCTTGTGCCAACCAGCTCTCCTGTTCTGCCTTTCTCTCTGCCTGTTCTCCCCTGCAGTGGAGGGGAAGGTGAATTTGAGTGAATTCATGAAGAGTGTCCAGCGATTGTCCGAAGCTGAAGGTGAGTGACGACTGTCAAACGAAGATGGATGGTGGATGATGACCGGAAGGTGTCACATGCTGTTCAGTTTTAGTTGCCTTTCTCTGGGTGTATGTAAGACAGTTCTACAGCATGCAATCTCCTGGATCTTTTCTCTGTACATAGCTGGAGACTGTGATATGATTCGATGTGCTGAAGAGTTTTGAGTCACTGGACTGATTGATGGTGCAAAGATTGACTGGGCTGCATTCTTCCCTCTTAAGGGTATGTCTCCACTGCAAGCCAAAGGGTGGTTGCCGCCCTGGTAGACGCACCCAAACTAGCATGGCTTAAAAACAGCAGTGTAGAAGCAGCAGCCTAGGCTTCAGCCAAGGCTGTACAAGCCCATCCAGGGTGCTGAAGCCCTTGCTGTTGTATCTACACTGCTATTTTTAGCCATGAATGCAGGTAAAGCTAGCACGGGTATGTCTACCCACGCCACTATCACCCCACTGATTGCAGTGTAGACACACCCACAGACTGGCCTGTCCTGATGTCTGAGCACAGGGTTAGAAAGAGATGCTGGGGAATCAGTAGGTGTCGCTCTCCCGTGGATCTCGGCTTTTGTACTGCATGCGTCACCGTGGTATCTGCTTCACCACAGCCCCGGCGTGGTGTTAAAGGGTTGCTGGAGGTGCTGCCTTTCTGACCAGAACTAAAATCGAGGTCCTGCTGGAGCTGTGCAGTTCCCCCTCCCCCCCGGATTTCAGTTTGTGAGCTCTGGGCATGTCAGGGCCAGTCGTACAGTCACTACCCACAGAGCAGGGAACTCTGGTCCAGGGAGGCTTCGTAGGATCATTAGCTGAGATTTTCAAAGCGGCCTAAGGGACTTAGAGGCACAGCTCCTATTGCAGTGAATGGCAGAACTGAAAACCTCAGCCATCACCTCTATGGGCACACCTCGGGGCCAAAACCTGCAAGGGACAGGGTGAGGCCTCAGAGGGATGAGAACCAGAGCAGTCGGAGTCAGGAATGCTGAGCGCCCGCCACTCCAGTTGACATCATTGGTGGGAACCTTTGGGCTTGATTCCTGTTTACACTGAGGTGGTTTTACACCACTGTGGTAGGGCAGAGGGGCCTTGAAATGAGTGTAAATAAAATGAACACCCACCTGGATGCCCTTTTACACCACCAGCAAGGTGGAAAGTGGCCTGAGGTCTCGTCTGCACACACTTCATGCACTGAATTAACCGGTTTGGAAACTGATTAAGTTAAATCAATACAGCCTCCTTGAGTGGACACTCTGAAATCCAACTGAGAGCCTTACACTGGTTTCCTTAAATGGGTATTATTTTTTTTTTACTGACTTGTGCCCTGTTTCTGTATAGCTCTCTTAATCCGAAATAAAAGCGTCCACACACAGGAGTTGCATCAGTTTAGAACAGGGGTCTCAAACACACGGCCCACAGGCCACATGCAGCCCATGGGGTTATTTCCTGCGACCTGCCCTAGGCACCGATTCCCCCGCCCCCCCTTTCCTCCCCCCAAGCATGCCGCGTCCCTGCTCCTCTGCCTACCTCCCAGCACTTCCCACTGCCAAACAGCTGTTTGGCGGCACTTAGGACTTTCCCTGAGGGAGCAGGGAGAAGCAGGGCATGCTCAGGGGAGGAGGTGGAGAAGAGGCGGGGCTGGGGCGGGGATTTGGGGAAGGGGTTGGAATGGGGCAGAGAGGGGGCAGAATTGGGGGGGGGACTTTGGGGAAGGTGTTGGAATGGGGGTGGGGAAGAGGTGGGGCAGGGGCAGGGCCTCATGGAAGGGGTGGAGTGGGGGCGGGGCCAGGGGCAGGGATGGAGCTTTAACCGAAGTAATTCTAAAAGTAAATGCATGTTTTGTTGTTTGAGTGAGGTACATTACTGAGTGTTTATATTTTATTACAGTTTTTAAAAAGTTAATACATTGACTTTTCATAGCATATTATATTACTCTTCATTTTTTTCATTTTTAACTATACTTTTGCATCATTGTATGAAAAGGTGTCAGTGATGCGGCCCTCAGGCCAATGTACTAGTCCTCATGTGGCCCTCATGGTGATTTGAGTTTGAGATCCCTGGTTTAGAAGCTGACTTTGCTCCATCAGTGCACAGATTGTGTGTATGCCAGCCCTTGGATCTGTTATGTTTTGCACACCTCTACTCCTGACTTTACACGGCCATAAAAAAAATCTCATGCCAGAATAGGAGCATTCAGTGACCTGGCTAACTCTGTGCTGGATAAAGGCCTTCCGAGCCCCCGGATTTCCCACCTAGTGTCAGATGGATAACGCTTCCAGCATTTACTGTCGTGAACCGGTGCACAGAATGACGTCTTCCTCAGAGACATGACACCATGTTATGCATTCTTTCCCCCCTCTATCCAAAGGGGAAAAGGTTGATGTCGATAACCTGGACTCCATTCTAGCCAACATGGGGATCCATTTAACTGATGAGGAGTTTCAGAAGGCGCTGGGGAGTGTTACTCGTGGTGGTGAGTAATGTGGCATGTCCCCCTCTGTTCTTCAGTGGAGTCTCTGCTGGAGCTGGGAGGGGAGGGGTGTGCACACACAGGTTGTCAGTGACCGGGACTTGGGCAGTCGGGCTTAGCCCTGGTCTACACTGGGGGGGATTGAGCTAAATTACGTAATCTAAACTAGACACGATAAATCGATCCCTGCTGGATTGCTCGCTGCCCGCTGATCCGGCGGGTAGTGAAGACATACCCTTAGTGGTTGGGTAGGAGTCAGTCGTCAGGAATCGGAGCCCAGCGTCAGAGCCGGAATCAGAAGTCAGGAATCGGCGCGAAGGGGCAGGACCAGGTCACCTGGATGATGTATCCCAGCAGATTAGGAGCTGCTGCAATGAATCACACAGACACAGTGTATCATTTTAAAGTAAGATTCCCTGGACGGCTGGTTTAATAGTGTAGCTTGCAGAACACGGCCTGCAGTGTAGCTAACGGCAGTCTCTAGACCCAGCCGAAACTGGAGTGGACTGACGTGAGCCGGCTGCTGGACTCCAGACTCTCCAAGACCAGCACGGCCCCCAGAGTGGATTCTCCACAAACGCTACGGCACAGGGAGGCCAGGCTGGGGCCACGGCAGGAGCAGGGGCAATCACAGTCCTCAGCAAATGCTTTGGAGCCGCTGTTGAGCTGCTGCTGCTGGGCTTTGGAGCTTGGTTGCCCGGAACCTGGCTCTGCTGCAGGCCCTGATTCCAGGGTTGCGCATGTGCACCAGTGTTCTGACAAGCGCACGTGCGTGTGTACAGGGTGTACACGCACACGCACACACGTGTCAGAACACGCAGGTCTGGAGTCGGTCTGCCTAAGGGATAGCTGATCCATTTCAGCTCAAACTCTCCACTGTGTGGGGGATGATCCCCTCTGGGATTGTTCATTTTTAGTCCCTTTCCCATGTTCCCATAAGTCCCATTTCCTCTTCTCCTAGCATGTATTGTTGGCACATTTCCTGCTTTTCAATACGGAGGGACAGCAGCGTGAATAAATCACTGAACCCCCTGCGTCGAGACGCAGAGAACTCGCCCCCTTTCCCAGCTCCACCTCGCTGTCAGGTGAAATGAACTGGGAAAATCCCGATTTCCCTTTGCAAATTTTCATGGGTTTTAGTTCTAAATACACAATAAATACACTTTAAAGCTTTCCTTATGCTGCCAGAGCAATGTAAATAGGCCACAGCCTTTGGGCATGTCTGCCCTTGGAGCTGGGGGTTTGATTCCTGGCTGGAAGAGAAATACTCACAATAGCTCTCATGGAATGTGAGAGAAATACTCTTACTCATGCTAAAAATAGAGTGTAGCCGTGGTAGCACAAGGGGTGGGAGGAGCTAGTGACCCGGAGTACTGGCCTGGGGTCTCAGACAGGTACGTACTCAGGGGGCTAGCCTCTCCTGCTGGTTGTGCCGCCGTGGTCACACCCAGTTCTTAGCACGCTAGCTCAGTCAGCGCTGGCATGAGTCTGTCTGCTCCAGCCAGGAATCTCTCAGGTGCAGACGTAGCCTCTACCTTGCCGTCTGTCTCTGATCTGCATTTCGTCTTGCAGCGGACGGAAAGGTGGATTTGAAACACTTTATGGAGAGCATGATGGGCACCCAGCGGCCTTCCTGGTGTGAAAGTAAGTCAGGGCTACTGCAACCCAAGTGGCTAAGGACGGGCGGGTGGACAAAGCTGCGTGTCAATGGAACAGTCACTACACCTGTCAGCATGACATTCCACGCATGTGGGTGGCACTGGATTCCTGCTTTATGATTGGCCGGAAATGTTGCCTTAGTACTGAGACCCATGTGGCTGATGGCACAAAGATTCACACATGCTGGGATTTTCAAAGGGACCTCAAGGAGTTAGGGTTCGACCTGGGAGTCGATGGGCATTGGCATCTAACGCCCTGGGGCACATTTGAAAATCCAGGCCCAAATGGCAGCCTCCCCTGAGATGCCATTACCCTCTGGGCACTTGTTGGGAGCTGGGGACATTCAGCACTTTGCAGGATGTGGTCCGAAGACAGCCCAGAACCAGTGCACCTGCATGGTTTCATCTTTGGGAAGAGTCATTTAAAGCCGAGCCCCAGCCCCTGAGGTCCGTACACCATTATTACTTTCTTCTTACTCTGGCAAACCTCCCCAATGATTAAATCTTCCCCACCTATCCTAGGGGATACAGTGGATCTCCAGAACCTGGACTCCATCCTGGACAGCATGGGGGTCCATTTAACCAATGGGGAGCTGCAGGAGGTGCTGAAACATGTTACTCTTGATGGTTGGTCTTTCAAAACTCACTCTGTGTTCTTTGCAGGAGGGGGGGACCCTAAAATCAGCAGAATTGACAGGGAGGGTTTGAAATCCTGCTCATGCATTGTGCTTGTCAAAACCCAGTGGTGTGATGTGTGCACAATAGGCAACAGGGACAATCAATCTGTTTAAAATAAATCCTGGGCCCAGATTCTGCTCCCACTTACGAAGGGGTAAATCTAAGTCATGCCACTGCCACCAGCGGACCGACTGACCGATTCCCATTTACATTAAGGCAGCTTTACCCCACCTTGGCAGTTTAAAGGAGCCTTAAAGTTGGATTAAATTTATATCTGCACCCACAATTAGAAGAGTTTAAAGTGACCACAGTGTAAATGAGAATTTGACTTAGGGGGGTTCATCTGGATTGACATGCCTGGAAAGGGGATCATGATCTGACCTTTTAAATGTCATACCCTCCCTTTTCCGATCTTAGAACTCTGACCCTTTCAAGAATGCCAGCCATTTTTCTTTTAGAAAGAAGTTCTTAGTCACTTATGTCAAAGTGTCTCCGTCCAGTGCTAACCGACCTGAACTACAGCAATCGGGTCAATTCCCATCTGTCTCTGTGTTCTTCCGTGTGTGTTGCTTCCTTTGACTCTGAGCTGTGTTTTGTCTTGCAGCCAACGGGAAGGTGAATTTGTGTGAATTTATGAAAGGAGTGAAGACTATCCAGAAATTGTCCCCAGGTGCGGGTAAGTGAGAAGCTAAAAATACAGATGGATAGATGGAACTGCACTGAATGAGGCAGGAGACACATGGTGGGGGGAAGTGCTATGTGATCAGGTAATTAAAGGCTATCTCCTAATGAATCCACATAAGGGGGCAGAGTTAAGGTTACTTAAGCAACCTTAGTTGCTGCTTTCCTCACTCTAGAGTATCTGACTTAGTAACCTTAGGCTTTGATCTTGTAAATATGCACAGGTCCGACTCACTCGCATGAAGTCTCAGTGAAGTCACGGGGTGAAGTTAAGCAGAAGCTTTAGTGTTTGTGGGATTGGGGGCTTAATAGTGTACCTTTAACTGAAGTTTTTGAATGTAGCAATAATAATCCGTGTGATACATTAGTGAGCTCTCCAGGATACAAACCTAAGAGAAACTGTGCTCGCAGATAACTACTTATCTAAAATGTAGGGGCTGTGCCGTGTGAAACAACGGAGTCAGTTAACTATCTTGGAATAATTAGCCAGAAGGGCAGGATTTTTAATGGATGGATTCTTTCCACTTCAGGTTTTTTCTTGATCATGTTGAGAGTTCTTGATTTATTCAGTGCCCAACTTGAATAGCATATGATAAGTTCTCTGTAGATTTGCAAAGAGGCCGAACGATTTCAATGCCAGTCTAAGGACACCAGAGAAACACTACCATGTTGTCAAACATAATGAATAACCAGCACCGAGAGCCAAATTCCGTGCAGGTTTCAGAGTAGCAGCCGTGTTAGTCTGTATTCGCAAAAAGAACAGGAGTACTTGTGGCACCTTAGAGACCAACAAATTTATTTGAGCATAAGCTTTCGTGAGCTACAGCTCACTTCATCGGATGCATTCAGTGGAAAATACAGTGGGGAGATTTATATACACAGAGAACATGAAACAATGGGTGTTACCATACACACTGTAAGGAGAGTGATCACTTAAGATGAGCTAATACCAGCAGGAGCTCCTCAGAGGTTCTTGTCAACTGCTGGAAATGGCCCACCTTGATTATCACTACAAAAGGTTTTCTTCCCCCCTTCCCCCCCCCCCCCCGCGTCTCCTGCTGGTATTAGCTCATCTTAAGTGATCACTCTCCTTACAGTGTGTATGGTAACACCCACTGTTTCATGTTCTCTGTGTATATAAATCTCCCCACTGTATTTTCCACTGAATGCATCCGATGAAGTGAGCTGTAGCTCACGAAAGCAAATTCCCTGCAGAAACTCCCTTAGACTTCAGTGGAATTGCACCACCAGCTCATAGACATTTAAGGTTTCAGTATCACTTACCACGTAGCACAGACAGGAAGGATGGTTTGGTGGCTGAAGGATAGATCTGGAAGCCAAAACACCAGGCCTGCATTCCCCACCTCTGCTGCAAACTTTGAGCCAATCGTCTAATGATGTGTGACCTTGAACAAACCACTTAAACGTGCTGTGCCTCAGTTTCCCTTCCCAGGGGGAGAGTGAGATTTATTTGACAACTGTGTGGAAAGGGCTTTGAGATCCTCACATAGAAGGTGCTAGAGAAAGACAAAGGATTATTGATATTATTTCTATATCATCAAATCTCTTGCGCGTCCTGGCTGCCCAAAGGGGAATAGGGCCTAGCTTAGTTGTGCGGGATGACTGTTAAATGTACAAGTCATGAACCAGTACGGATTCCAGTGTTATTTCCTCTCCGTTCCCAGAGGACAAAGTGGATGTGGGGCACCTGGACTCCATCCTGGCCGGCATGGGGATCCATTTAACCCAGGAGGAGCTGCAGGAAGCACTGAAGTACAGCCCCGTTGACAGTGAGCATGTCCACTCCCACTCTGGCTCCGTTTGTGTTGTCAGAGGCCCTTATGTGGGTCGAGGCTTTCTGCTGCCAACATGGTGGTGGGGGTGGCTGCTCCTTCCTAGAACTACCTGGGCATGTCAAAGGTGCTAACTCCACCCTCGCCTCACCCGTCTTCCCCCTTACACCCTCAGGCTGCTCTCTCTTGCAGCCAGCTCTTATGGCCTCAGCTGGGTAACTGGGAACAACCAGAGCATTGAGGTTCCCAGGCCATGGCCCTTCCCCTCCAGTTATTCCCCCCATATGCCTTCTGTGCAGGAGGCTGCAGTGGGGCAGGACCAGAGCCAGAACCCCATGTGGCCATTTCCTGTGTCCCCAGAGGTTCCTGAGTAGCTGGAAGCTGCCTTTGTGACTCAGGGGTGCTATAATGCAGGAGGAACAGAACCTGGAATCCCAGGCCTCACTCGCTCAGCTGCTTCCCTGCCCATGGCCAGGTCCAGCCCTTGTCTCTGAGTGGTGCTTTCCCTTGCAGGAGACGGCAAAGTCTTCCTGAGTGCGTTTATGAAGAGCGTGATGAATACGCGGAGACCCTCCCAGGCGGAGAGTAAGTGAGAACAGACGCAAGGCTGATGTGTCCTCACCCTGACATTTGGAGAGAGGTGTCGATGCGGTTAAAGTAGTATGCGGAGGGACTTGCATATTCTCTGCCCAAACCAACCCTGAGGTCCTCACTCCATTATTGCACTCTCCTGACTCAGTCAAGCTGCCCCATGGGCTAAACTGTACCTCTTTCCCATGTGTCCTAGGGGATAAAGTGGATCTCCAGAACCTGGATGACATCCTGCGTAGCATGGGGGTCCATTTAGCCAGTGAGGAGCTGCAAGAGGCTCTGAAACATGTGACTGTTGATGGTTGGTATTTCAAATCTTGCTCTGCGTTCTCTAGTGGGGGGCTTGAAATCAGCAGAAATGATGGTGAGCATTGGAAACCCTGCATTCCTCAGTTTTTCCATGTAGGATGAAGGAAGTTCTAAGTAAATGATGGCAATTTATCTCCTTTCTGTGCTAATCAACCTGAATTTTAGCTGATCAACCTGCCCCTCAGCTTCTGTGTTCTTTAGTGTCTGTCATTTCCTGTGACTCTGAGCTGTGCTTTACCTTGCAGCTGATGGGAAGGTGAATTTGGGCGAATTTATGGAGGCGGTGAGGACTGTCCAGAAATTGCCCCCAGGGGAAGGTGAGTGACCATCTAATAATCCAGAGAGAGGTTAGAAGAGAGTGACCTGAATGAGGCTGGTGTTCTCTGGAAAAAATAGGGTGTCATCATGTAGTTAAAAACCACCTTTTAATGAATCTGCACAAGGGGCAGAGTTAAGGTTATACCAGAGCCCTTAATTCTGGCCCTTCCTCACTCTTGAGTGCCTGCCTTTGTAACCTTAGGCCCTGATCCTGCAAACATGCACTGGTTTTGCTTTTCTCATGTGAAGTCTCCTTGAAGTAAAGTTAAGCACATTCAGGACTGTTTGTAGTGTAGGGGGTTGTAATAGCATTCATTTACCAGAGGACTTTGTATAGAGTAATAATAATTCTTGTTTCAGAGTAGCAGCCGTGTTAGTCTGTATCTGCAAAAAGAACAGGAGGACTTGTGGCACCTTAGAGACTAACCAATTTATTTGAGCATAAGCTTTCGTGAGCTACATCGTTGCATCCGATGAAGTGAGCTGTAGCTCACGAAAGCTTATGCTCAAATAAATTGATTAGTCTCTAAGGTGCCACAAGTCCTCCTTTTTTTAAAATAATACTTGTGATATGCTAGTGAACTGTCAAGGATACAAAGCACAGAGGGATTGTGCTTACCAATAACTCCTCATCTAGGACAGATTACTATTATTATTATATTATGATTCCTATATTGCCAAATCTCTCTCTCATCCTGGCTGCATGTAGGGGAGTAATGCATAGTTTAGTTGTCTGGGATGATTGTTAAACATTCAAGTACTGAACCAGTGCAGATTCCAATATTTCCTCTCCGTTCCCAGAGGACAAAGTGGATGTGGGGCACCTGGACTCCGTCCTGGCCGGCATGGGGATCCATTTAACCCAGGAGGAGCTGCAGGAAGCACTGAAGTACAGCCATGTTGACAGTGAGCATGTCCACTCCCACTCTGGACCGTTTGTGCAGCCGGAGCTGTTGTCAGAGCCCCGTTGTATAGGGCGAGGCCTCCTGCTGCCAACGTGGTGGTGGGCAGAAGCACTGTGGGAGTCTGCTCCCTCCTAGTGCTGCCTGGGCTTGTCAAAGGTGCTAACCCCACCCTCACCTCACCTCAGCTGCTCTTCCTCTTTAGATCTAAATGCTGCTCTCCCTTACATCCAGCTTTTTTGTCCTCAAGGGGGCAGCTGGGAACAGCTAGAGTGTGAAGATTCCCAGGCCATGCCCCTTCCCCTCCAGCTATTCCCCCCTACCCCTCTCTACAGGAGGCTGCAGTGGGGCAGGGCCATACAGCCAGAGCCCTATGTGGCCATTGCCTCGGTGCGCAGGGATTCCCGGGTAGCTGGAAGCTGCCTTTGTGCCACGAGGGAGCTATAAAACAGGAGGAACCGAACCCAGAACCCCAGGCCCCACTCGCTCAGCTGCCCATGTCCTTTTGTGGCCTTTGTCTCTGAGTGTTGCCTTCCCTTACTTACAGCAGACGGCAAAGTCAGCCTGAGTGCTTTTATGGAGAGCATGATGAGTACACGGAGACCCTCCCAGGCCCAGAGTAAGTGAGTACAGACACTCTCTGCGCTCATTCATTATTGGTGTGCCCCTGCCCAGACAGTAGGAGACAGGTTCAGATGAGAGTTAAAGTGGGGGGACCTTGCCCATTCTTTGCACAAGCCAAACCCTGAGGTCCTGACTCCATTATTACTCTCTCCTCACTCAGGCAGAGCTAACCCATAGACTAAATTATAGGACTTTCCCATGTAACTTAGGAGACAACGTTTATATCCAGAACCTGGACTCCATCCTGGACAGCATGGGGGTCCGTTTAACCAATGAGGAGCTGCAGGAGGTGCTGAAACATTTGACCGTTGATGGTGGGTATTGCAAACCACTGTTTTTTGGTCGGGCTTGAAGTCAGCAGAATTGATGGGGAACCTTGGAAATCCTGCTGTGTGTTCGTGCTGTGTGCTTGTCAGAAGACAGTGGTGAGATGTGTGCACAATACAGACAAGGGACAATCAGTCCTAGCCTCAGCTTCTTCTCCCACTTACGCCGGTGTAAATCTGGCGTAACCTCACTGATGTCAGTGAACTGATTGACTGATGGCCATTTACACAAAGGCCAATTTCCCCCACGCTCGCAGTGTGAAGGGGCCTTAAAGTCAGATTGAATGATATGTGTGCACTGACTAAAGTAATGTGAAATGACCATTGCGTAAATGAGACTCTGCTCCAATGGAGTTAATCTGGATTTACGTCACTGGATACAGGAGCAGGATCTTGCCCTTTGAATGTCGTGTCCACCCGTTCCCAGTCCCAGCACTGTGACCCTTTGCCAGGATTCCATCCAGTTTCTGTTTCGAATGAAGATAGTTCAAAGCAACTTACGTGGAAGTGTGTCTTCCAGTGCTACCTTACCTGAACTATAGCAGTGAACTCAGTGCTGCTCTGCCTCTTTGTCCTTCTGTGTGTGTTTGTCATTTCCTTTGACCCTGAGCTGTGCTTTACCTTACAGCTGACGGAAAGGTGAATATGGGTAAATGTATGAAGGAGGTGAAAAATGTCCAGAAATTGTCCCTGGAAGGAGGTGAGTGAGAGTCTAATAATAGAGATGGGTGGTAGATGAACGTAGTCTTAATGATGCAGGAGCCCTTTGGGGAAAAAAGTGTTATGTGATTGTGTGATTAAAGACATTTCCTAATGAAGCCACACAAGGGGGCAGAGTTAAGGTTACATCAGCTACCTTAATTATGGCCGTTTTAACTCTTGAGTACATGACTTCGTAACCTTAGGCCTTGATCCTGCAAATGGGCATAGACTGGACTTCTCACATTAAGTCTCATTGAAGTCCCACGGGTACCATCCATTAGTGATTGTGGGATTGGGGCCCTATTGGCGTTCTTTTACCAGAGGTTTTCATACATAATACTAATACTGGCAATGCGTGACTAAGCTCTCAAGGATACAAAGCTAAGAGAAACTGCTCTAACGGACAACTACTTATCTACGCTATTTTGGCTTGAAACAAAGGATTCAGTTAACTATCATGAAAAATTAATTAGAAGGGCAAGATTCTTAATGGATTGGATTCTTTCCACTTCATGCATTTTCTTAATGATGTTAGGAGTTCTTGCTTTATTAGGTGCACAAGCTGCATAACTTACGATACATTCTGGGTATTTGCTGATATCCAGGATGCTTTAAATGCCATCGTAAAGGATGTCAAAGAGGATAAGAGGTTTGTGATTAAATATGTTGCAGAATTTTTCTAACATAGTAAATAAGGGATGTGTAGGGCTAAATTCAGCCCTGCTATTACTCCCCTTGGCTTCTGGGGCATTACACCACTATCTCATAATAGTGAGATAGGTTTCAGTGTCATTTAGCAAGTCGTGTACAGAGTGAAAGAATTGTTTTGCCCATATGGATAGGTCATGAGGCCAAGGAACTTGGGTTCTCTTCCAATCGCTGCTGCAAACACTTGAGCAAAACTCTTTGTGTCAGGAACTAATCATTTAGTCTGTCTGTGCCTCGGTTTCCCCTCCTGTAAAATGGAGATAATTCTTCCCTGTTTCCCAGGGCAAGTGTAAGATGTATTTCACTAATCTGTGTGAAGTGGTTTTAGATAGTCAGATGGAAGGAATGTTTTTTTTATTATTGTTGTTATATTGTCGACTCTCCATCCCCATCCTAGCTGCACATAGCAGAATAATGCCTAGTTCAGTTGTTCTAAATGTTTCTTTAAAGACCAAGTGCGGTCTCCATCGCCCGAGGACAAAGTGGATGTGGGAAACCTGGACTCTGTGCTGGCCAACATGGGGATCCATTTAACCCAGGAGGAGCTGCAGGAGGTGCTGAAGCACAGCCCAGGAACTTATCCTTGCAACAAAGCCCGTTGCCAATTGTGCCCACATATCTATTCAGGGGACACCATCACAGGGCCTAATAACATCAGCCACACTATCAGAGGCTCGTTCACCTGCACATCCACCAATGTGATATATGCCATCATGTGCCAGCAATGCCCCTCTGCCATGTACATTGGTCAAACTGGACAGTCTCTACGTAAAAGAATAAATGGACACAAATCAGATGTCAAGAAATATAACATTCATAAACCAGTCGGAGAACACTTCAATCTCTCTGGTCACGCAATCACAGACATGAAGGTCGCTATCTTAAAACAAAAAAACTTCAAATCCAGACTCCAGCGAGAAACTGCTGAATTGGAATTCATTTGCAAATTGGATACTATTAATTTAGGCTTAAATAGAGACTGGGAGTGGCTAAGTCATTATGCAAGGTAGCCTGTTTCCTCTTGTTTTTTCCTACCCCCCCCCCCCAGATGTTCTGGTTTAACTTGGATTTAAACTTGGAGAGTGGTCAGTTTAGATGAGCTATTACCAGCAGGAGAGTGAGTTTGTGTGTGTATGGGGGTGGGGGGGATGTGAGAGAACCTGGATCTATGCAGGAAATAGCCCGACTTGACTATGTAAAGAGTTGTCACTTTGGATGGGCTAGCACCAGCAGGAGAGTGAATTTGTGTGGGGGGGTGGAGGGTGAGAAAACCTGGATTTGTGCTGGAAATGGCCCACCTGTTGATCACTTTAGATAAGCTATTACCAGCAGGACAGTGGGGTGGGAGGAGGTATTGTTTCATATTCTCTGTGTGTATATAAAGTCTGCTGCAGTTTCCACGGTAAACATCCGATGAAGTGAGCTGTAGCTCACGAAAGCTCATGCTCAAATAAATTGGTTAGTCTCTAAGGTGCCACAAGTCCTCCTTTTCTTTTTGCCCGGTTGACAGTGAGCATGGCCCCACTCTGGCTCCCACTCTGGCTCCGTTTGTGTTGTCAGAGCCCTGTTGTGTGGGTCGAGGCCTCCTGCTGCCAATGTGGTGGTGGGCAGAGGTGGTGGGGGAGGCTGCTCCATCAGCTTGTCAAAGGAGTTAACCCCACCCATGCCTCACCTCAGCCATCTTCCTCCTTAGACCCTCAGGCTGCTCTCACTTACACCCAGCTTTTATGGCCTCAAGGGGGCAGCTGGGAACAACCACAGCATTGGGGGTCCCTGGTCATGACCCTTTCCCTCCACTGCATAAGCCCTCTGTACAGGAGGCTGCAGTGAGGCAGTGACATAAAGCCATTGCCCCACGTGGCCATTTCCTCTGTGGACAAGGGTTCCCTGATGGCTGGAGGCTGCCTTTGTCACACTGAAGCAGTGTAAAGCAGGAGGAACAAAGCCCAGAATCTGAGGCCCAGCTTGCACAGCTGCTTCCCTGCCCATGGCCATGTCCGGCCCTTGTCTCTGAGTGGTGCTTTCCCTTGCAGGAGACGGCAAAGTTGGCCTGCGTGCGTTTATGAAGAGCGTGATGAGTACACGGAGACCGTCCCAGGCTGAGAGTAAGTGAGAACAACTGCTCTTTCCCCACATCCATCCCTGGTGTGCTCTGTTCTGGGGAAAGCCTGGTGCGGGTGCCCTCCTGCGTCTGACCTCAGCAGCACATGCAGATCCCTTATCATTGTAAAATCAGTTATTCTGAAAACCCTGAAGTAAAACAAAGGAACACAGCAGCTCTTCAATCCCATTCTCTGGTCCCTCACCTGACGGTTATTAGCCAGTCGGTCTCAGTTCCTTTGGCCTCTTCCAGGCCCCCACTCTCCAGGCCATCCACCTGAGAGTCCCAACACCCCCTCTCTCCCACGAGTCTTCTCCAGTAGCCCAAAGTCAGGTCTCCCCCTAGAGGCCTCCCTGCAATGTTCCACTCCCTGGCCGCCTGCCCTGTGAGTCTAATCCCTGCTCCTGGGGATCTTTCTCCAGAGTCAACCCCTCCTGGGCCCAGTATGGCCTGACCAAGCTGGTTCTTCCCCTCATTCTTCAGGGCCTCTGCATGAGCCTTCCTGCACTTTGCCGGGGATCCCCAGCTCTCGCCAGCCCTCCCAACAGGTTTCCTCAGAACGCATCACCGACAGCTCCCCGTTACTGCTCTCCTTCAGGCCTCCTGCAGCTCTTTCCTCGGGGAACTCTCTGCCACTGTGCCTTTCTCTCCTGTGTTCCCAGGGTCTGTCTGCACTGCATTGTATGTCCCGGGTTAGTAGAACACACGTTAGCAGCTTCTGGCTTTGTTAGCCTAGGAGTCCCCAGGTTAGGAACTGTTGAACCCTGGGTTCCAGCGTCTACACTGCATTATGTGGGCCTGAGTCCAACCCACCCATATCCCAGACTTCCTAGCACTCTCCAAAAACATGGCTGCTTTAGCCCTTTGTTCATGGTGCAGGGTGGGTAAACTTAACTGTCCTGAGAACAAAGTAAGTCTGCCTGGGGGATTGTGGGATATTTTTGGCAAATTCCCAGAGCACACATCCAGTGGGGCTGCATCTATACTGCAAAGCTGTAGGGCTTGAACCCTGGATCCCAGTTTGGCTCAGGCTCTGACCATCCACCACAATGGGCTGCTGGGTCCAAGCCCTGGGTTAGCACCATTTGTGTGTAGACAGAAGGGGGGTTAGGCTTGAGCCTGACTTTAAATGGCAGTGTAGACATGGCCTCTGACAGCTCTCATCTGTATCTTCCTTACACTCTCTCTCTTTCTCTGTCGACCCACTATATGTTATTACTCTTTCCTTACTCAGGCAAAGCTCCCCATTGACTAAATTAGACCTCTTTCCCATGTATCCCAGGGGATAAGGTTGATCTCCAGAACCTGGACTCCATCCTGGACAGAATGGGAGCCCATTTAACCAATGAGGAGCTCCAAGAAGCATTGAAACACGTGACTGTTGATGGTTTGTATTGCAAATCTTCCTCTGTGTTCTCCAGCAGGGGGCGTGAAATCAGCACAAATGGATGGAGAGCGTTGGAAACCCTGCTGCATGCGTGATTTGTGCATGTAAAAAGAAGTAACGTGATGTGTACACAACAGGGACAAGGGACAGTTGATCCAAGGCCCAGATTCTGCTCCCACTTACACTGGTGTAAATCTAGGTAATGCCACCATCACCAATGGATTGATTGACTGGTTCTCATTTACACTAAGGCCACTTTACCTTATCCTGGCAATGTAAAGTGGCCTTAAGGTAGGACACATTTATATTTTTGCACCACATCTAGAACAGTGTAAAGTGATCATTGTGTAAATAAGAATCGGGTCCAACGGGGTTCATCTGTATTCACACCAGTGCAAGTGGGCTCAGGATATGGCCACTTGAATTTCATAAGAATGGCCAGATGGGGTCAGACCAATGGTGCATCTAGCCCAGTATCCTGTCTTCTGACAGTGGCCAGTGCCAGATTCTTCAGAGGGAGTGAACAGAACAGGCAATCATCAAGTGATCCATCCCCAGTCATCCTCTCCCAGCCTCTGGCAATCAGAGGCTAGGGACACCCAGAGCTGGGTTGCACCCCGACCATCTTGGCTAATAGCCATTGTTGAACCTATCCTCCATCCTTCATACCCTCCCTTTTCTGATTCTAACTCCATGCCTCCTCCTCTCAAGGATTCCTCCAGTTTTCTTTTACAAGGAATAAAGTCTCTTGTCTGACCAGAACTTAGCAATGATGTCCATTCCCTTCTGCCTCTTTTCTTTAGTGTCTGTTTGTCATTTCCATTGACTTTGAGCTGTGCTTTACCTTGCAGCAGACGGGAAGGTGAATTTGGGTGAATTTATGAAGGAGGTGAGGGCTGTCCAGAAATTGCCCCCAGGGGAAGGTGAGTGAGAACATAATAACACTTATGTTTGGAAAAGGAGAGTACGCTGAATGAGGCAGGAGAAAATACTATGTGACCATGTAATTAAAGATGGTCTCCTAATGAATCCACACAAGGGGGCAGAGTTAAGGTTATGTCGTGGACCTTAATTCAGACATTTCCTACCTCCCTCTTGAAATGGGAGTAGATCAAAGTGCAGCTACAGAGCTTTTAGTGAATGGTAACAGGGTCCACTCCGCCAATTAGTGCATGGCAGGCTAGAGAGCTGTAGATTTACATACCAGCTTACTGTGCACTAACCGTCTGTATAGACAAGCCCTCAGTTAAGTATTGTGAAAAACTTATTAGAAGCGGGTTCTTTCCCCTTCTAGCTGAATAATGTATTTCATGTTTCCTGGGTATTTGCAAAGATGTAGGATGATTTCAGTGCCATCCTAGAGGATATCAAAGATGACGATGGTCACAGAGCCTTTTGCCTAGTTGTGTTAATTGAGCTGCACGTTGTGTCTGTGGCTGGCGCTGGGCTTCCAGCTGCTCCACGCAATTCTTCTCAAAGTCATGGGCTCCCACCCTTACAGCGTAGCGCCATGCAAAACGATCCATTGCCTGTTGCTCAAAGGTTGAGTCAGAAATGTTCGCTTGGGGCAGGTTTTGTTTCAGGGTGTCTTTGAAGCATTTCATCTGCCCTCCACGCTTACAGTTGCTTTAGCTTAATTCAGAATATAAGACCTGTTTTCATAGATGGGTCTCGGGCATTCAAATTACATGGTGAGTCCATCCCAATAGGGGACAAATCAAATGAGTCTAAATGCCAGCCCAACCCGTTTTCACCTCTTTTATCAAAGAGGATAAGGGGTTTGTGTCTAAGATACGTTACCAACGTTTTCAAACATAATAAATAACCAACACCTAGGGCTAAATTCATCGCTGCTGTAAATCTCTTATACTTTGCGGGAATTATGCTACTAGGCCATAGAATGTAAGCTCTTTAAAGCAGTGACCTTTTCTTTCCTGTGTATCTACAGTGCTTAGCAACGTGGGGTCCTCTTTCGTGACTGGGTTCCTAGGCACGACAATAATATTTTTAAGGTTTCGGTATTCCTTAGCAGGTCGTGCAGAGAGGGGAAGGACTGTTTTGCACATATGAATAGGTCTAGAGGCCAAGACACCTGGGGTCTATTTCTTCCTGTGCTGCAAACGCTTGGGCAAATCACCTAATTATATCTGACCTTGAATAAAAATGTAATTGCTGTGCCTCGGTTTCCCCTCTTGTATAAATGATGATACTTCCCTTCTGTCCAGAATGGGTACAAGTTTCATTTCATTCTTCTGTGTGTAAGATAGAGAAAAAAACAAAGGGTTATTGTTTTTATTATTAATGTTATCCTTATATTGCCAAGTGTCACTCCCCAGCCTGGCTGCATGTAAGGGAAGAAAGCCTGGTTTCGTTCTTCAGGATGATTCTTTAACATAGGACTAATGAGCCAATGCAGAGTCCAATCTTCTCCTCTCCGTTCCCAGAGGACAAAGTGGATGTGGGGCACCTGGACTCCGTCCTGGCCGGCATGGGGATCCATTTAACCCAGGAGGAGCTGCAGGAAGCACTGAAGTACAGCCCCGTTGACAGTGAGCATGTTCACTCCCACTCTGGCCCGTTTGTGTTGTCAGAGCCTGTTGTGTGGGGCAAGGCCTCCTGCTGCCAATGTGGTGGTGGTTAGAGTCTGCTCCCTCCTGCTACTGTCTCAGCATGCCAAAGGTGCGAACCCCATCCCCCCCGCACCTCCGCCAACCTTCCCCCTTAGACCCAAAGGCTGCTCTCACTTACACCCAGCTCTGATGGCTTCAAGGGGGCAGCGGGGAACAACTGAAGCTCTCAGATTCCCTAGCCACAATAGTTCCCCTCCAGCTATTCCACACTATGCCCTCTATCTAGGGGGCTATGTGGGGTGGCATAGAGTCATTACCCCATGTGGCAATTCCCTCTGCCTGCAGGGATTGCCAAGGAGCTGGAAGCTGCTCTTGTGCTGTAAAGCAGGAGAAACAGAGCCCAGAATCCCAGCCCCCATTCGCTCAGCTGCTTCCCTGCGCATGGCCGTGTCTGGCCCTTGTCTCTGAGTGGTCCTTTCCTTCGCAGGAGACGGGACAGTCAGCCTGAGTGCATTTATGAAGAGCATGATGGGTATGCGGAGACCCTCCCAGGCCGAAAGTAAGCAAGAACAGACGTGCTCTTCGCATCCGTTGCTGATGTGGCCTTACCTGGACTGTCAGAGAGCAGCGTATAGTCGCTCTCCATGTTTTTTTTTTCTGAGGACGCGGCTTCTCCTGCAGCTGCTTGTTCAGGCCTGTCTGTTCTCCTTGGGGAGCTTCTTTCCAGAACTGGCCTTTAAATACTTCAGGGGCTTTGATCTCATGGCC
The DNA here is from genome assembly GCF_965140235.1 of Caretta caretta. Taxonomy (NCBI): domain Eukaryota; kingdom Metazoa; phylum Chordata; order Testudines; family Cheloniidae; genus Caretta; species Caretta caretta. The sequence goes on from NC_134232.1 coordinate 6,238,807, forward strand.
AGAGTTACAGACCCATCTTCTGATCTAGTGAGAGTGGGTGCGACCCCACTGACTTCAGTGGAGTTACTGTTGTTCACACTGAATCCAGCCCATGCTCCCCACTCTGCTGGCTGCCGTCTATCCCACCCTTCTTCTCGTTCCCTCTGAGAGGATTTCTCTCCTCACTGTAGCCAAAGGGCTTGTCTTCACGTACAGCGCTGCACGCACACAGCGGTCGCGGTTTAGATCTGGCCTAAGTGACTTAGGACCACAGGCTGGGATTTCAAAGGAAGCAAAAGTCGTTAAGTGGCCGACTCCCACTGAATTTCAGCAGGATTTAGGCACCTCCCTTCCTTCTGCTCCTTTGGAAATATCAGCACAAATCCCATTGTCTGTCGGTGCTTCCAAGGCCAGGTCTACACTACAGACCTCTAGCGGTATAACTATATCACGCAGGGGTGTGAAAAATTAAACGTAGTTATACTGACCTCACACCCCCTTGTAGACTGCTTCTCCCACCGACAGAGCTGCCACCTCTCGGGGAAGTGGAGTCACTCTGCTGACAGGAGAGCTTTCTCCCAGTGACTTAAAGCGTCTTCATTAAAGTGCTCCAGCAGCGAGGCGCGGCCGACACAGCGTTTTAAGTGTAGACCTGTCCTCAGTCACCTAGAGTGCACTTTAAAAGCCTTCGGTGTTGAATGTGACTCGGCTCCCATTGGCTTCCCTGGGCACCAAGTCAGGCCATTGCTGAGCACTTTGCTTTTCACAACCCCACCCTCCAAGGTCAGGCCAAGATTTTCAAAACTGGCTGCCCAAAGGTAGGCAGCTGGGCCCAGATTTTCAAGAGTGCTCAGTACCCACAAGTGAGCTGTGATTTCCAGTGAGCCCTGCTCCTGTCGGAGCCTCTAAAGGAAGTGGCTGAATTTCCAGAAGCGCTCAGCACTCACCCACGTCCCTGGAATTGAACAGGAGAAGATGGTGCTGATTTATGTTCCTCCATATGGACTTAGGCCCAACTCCTCAAAGCTACGTATGCCCAGAACTCCCATTGAAATCAATGGGAGTTAGACACCTACACTTTACCTTTGAGGATCTGGACCTTTGGGCACATAACTGCAGGCCCCCCCTTGTGAAAATACTGGCCCCAGTTTTTAATGATTTTGCACTTAGGAAAACCCTCCGCATTCCTATTGAATGAATGGAGTCCAGGGGGGTGGCCCCCTGACTCTACATGGGAGGGTGAGCGCCTCATGTCAGTCAGGCTTGTAGGATCCCCAGACCACCAGCTTTCATGCAGCTCCAGCATGCTTGGAGTCATACATTTCCAAAAGAACTTGACTTACCCTTGGTGGAAAAGATGTTGATATCACATCTTAAACCGTCCCATTGAGAACACAGGGAACAGGATCCTGGAAAAAAGCAGCAAGCACCGGGGTTACGGGGTTTAAGGGAATGATCCAGCAAATCCGACTCGCAAGAGTAAGGCCTCCAGAATTCAGTGAGGCTACTCGTGTGAGTAGAGACTGCAGGACTGAGCTCAACATTTGTTACCACCAGCAGTTTTGAAGAGGCAGAGTCTACCACTAAACATGAGCAGGCAGTTCCCACTGAGGTGCTGGCGATTTCAAAGTTCTTATTAAAACACGAGAACCAGCCGAGCCTGGCAGGGCTTTGATTCCCAGTGGCATTAACAGTTTTACAGTCATACAGGAGAGGTAGGATGGCCCAGCGCTCAGGGTGCTAGCCTGGAACTCCTAAGACCTGGGGTCAATTCCCTACTCTGCCCTAGACTCCCAGTGTGGTCTTGGACAAGGCACTTAGGGCCAGATTTTTAAAGGTAGTTAGTCATCTAAAGAAGTAGATAGGTGCCTAGTAACAGTTTTTTAAAAAAAATGCAAATCCCACTAAGCCCCGGTGTGCATCTGTAGGCCCCTAAATGCCTTTTAAAAATCTGGCCATTTAAAAAAAAAATCCTGCCTCAGTTTCCCCATCTGTAAAATGAAGAGAATAGCACTGCCCTGTCTCTTTAATGTTGTGAGGCTGAATACAGTAAAGATGGTGAGGTGCTCCAATAATCACTTTAGATCAACACACCTGAACAAGAACCTCACTTCCTGATCTACCCAAAGGGTCAAGCTCACCCCTGAGCAGAGGGCTTGCGCCATATAAGCCCTAGCTGGAGGTCTTTCATGGGATTGAAATGGCACTTAGCCCTTGTGCTGGCTCTCTTCTCTGCCTGGGGGAATTTCACCAGTGCCTTCAGCACCATCAGCAAAAGCCAAAAGGATCCTTCACTTAATATATCGCACTTCATTATTCAAACGTAGCAAACCATCAACTCACATGGGTGTGAATTCTGCTGTCAGTGTCTACACCCACACTGGTGTAACTGAGAGCAGAATTTGGCCCAAGATGCATGGGTTGGGTGCTGGGGTGCAGTTACACTGGCGTTACACCATTTTAACTCTGCTGGGCCAGATCCATTGAAGTCGATGGAGCTATACTAATCAACGGGATCTGGCCCCAGTGGAGAGACTTCTGATTTGCAACAGTGTCTGTGAGAGGAGGATTTGGCCCCAGTGGCCTTAATTGAGATTTTTTACATCTCAAAGAGGTGATGCCAAAAGGTCTAAGGGGACTCTGCTATTTCAAATTATGGGCTTCCCGGGAGGGAGCGGGGAAAGTGCACCGCGTAAGAATTCGGAGTGGTTGTCATAGCTACAAGAAAGCAAACAGTAAAACCCCTAATCCTTCTATCTACTTAAAGGGGACAGAGTTGATCCTGGTCACCTGGACTCCATCCTGGTCCACATGGGGATCTACTTAACCAATGAGGAACTGCAGGAGGCGCTGAAATTCATGACGGTGGATGGTGAGTCTTTCAGGTCTCCCTGTGCTGCGTGGTAGCGTTCGCATCGGTGCCAGAAAACTGGGCGAATGCCTGAGCCAGATTTTCCCTTACAGCCGATGGGAAGGTGAATTTGAGCCAATTCATGCGAGGAGTGAGTGCTGCCCAGCCAATGACCCAAGGACCCGGTGAGCAAGAGCTTTATTAAAGAGTCTCAGAGGGGTAGCCGCGTTAGTCAGTATCAGGAAAAACAACGAGGAATCCTTGTGGTACCTTCGAGACTAACAAATTTATTTGGGCATAAGCTTTCACGGGCTAAACCTCACTTCATCAGATGCATGGAGTCGAAAATACAGTAGACAGGTACAAATACACAACGCATGAAAAATGGGAGTTGCCTTACTGAGTGGGGGGATCAGTGCTAATGAGGCCAATTCAATTAGGATGGATATTGCCCATTTCCAACAGTAGACAAGAAGGGGTGAATATCAACAGAGGGGAAATTACTTTTTGTAGTGCTAACAAGGCCAATTCAATCATGGTGGATGTGTCCCATTCACAACAGTTGACAAGAAGGTGTGACTATCAACAGAGGGAAAATTATTTTTTGTAGTGACCAAGCCACTCCCAGTCTTTATTCAGGCCGAATTTGATGGTGTCCAGTTTGCAAATTAATTCTAGTTCTGCACTTGCTCATTGAAGTCTGTTTTTCAAGTTTTTTTGTAGAAGAATGGTCACTTTTAAGTCTGTTATTGAGTGTCCAGAGAGATTGAAGTGCTCTCCTACTGGTTTTCGAATGTTACAATTCTTGATGTCTGATTTGTGTCCATTTATTCTTTTGAGTAGAGACTGTCCGGTTTGTCCAATGTACATGGCAGAGGGGCATTGCTGGCACATGATGGCATATATCACATTGTAGATGTGCAGGTGAACGAGCCCCTGATGATGTGACTGATGTGGTTAGATCCTCGGGTGGTGTCCCTTGAATAGATATGCGGATAAAGTTGGTAACGCAGTTTGTTGCACTGATAGGTTCCTGGGTTAGTGTTTCTGTTGTGTGGTGTGTAGTTGCTGGTGAGTATTTGCTTCAGGTTGGGGGGCTGTCTGTAAGCGAGAACTGGCCTGTCTCCCAAGGTCTGTGAGAGTGAGGGATCGTCCTTCAGGATAGGTTGTAGATCCTTGATGATGCGCTGGAGAGGTTTTAGTTGGGGGCTGTAGGTGACGGCTAGTGGCATTCTGTTACTTCCTTTGTTGGGCCTGTCCTGTAGTAGGTGACTTCTGGGTACCCTTCTGGTTCTGTCTGCTGCTAAGCACCCTGGTCACTGTTCCTTTGCTCTCTGGCAGTTCCCCATGGTGACGTACTTAGAGATGGTAACGTGTGGGTAGAGGTTGGTGTCTCTTGAATGGCTTCTGCTGTCTGTCTCTCAGGCATGCCGTAAAACAGGCAAAAAGCCTCTCTGGGTCACAAATGTTGCTGGGGGTTACGGATTGTCTGGGCACATAGCATGGTGAGGTCATAATCACAAGGTCTAATGCCCATCGCTGAGCTGGGTTGGGAGCCGGTGAGTTGAATGAAGCTTGTGGCAATTGCCACGTCCTGGGCATCCCAAAGTCGATTGTGCTTTGTTAACCATCGTTTAACCTTTTTTACACTACCTCTTGCACAACAATGGGGACTTAGGACACTAGACAGTCAGGGTGGGGCAGTACTGAGGCCACAATTTCAGGTGTGTCATGGCAGGTTTAGCTGCTTGGCAGAAGCCCCAATGAGATCAGTATCTCATGGGGGGTAAGTCAAGGCTCTGGAGAGCTCGGAATACCTCAAGCCCAGGGCTGCTTAAACTTGGAGGAGTGTCATGATTCTGGATGCAAGTCACAGAGCTGACGGCCCCGATCCATGAGGTGAGATAGCCAGGAAAGAACAGGGAAACTAGCTCTTAGTTCCCCTACCCCTTATCTAGCCCCATTGCCCGTAGAATCTGAGTGCCTCCCAGGCATTAATATATTTTCCCTCATGACCCCCCTCGGGAGGGAGGAGAGTGCCATTATCCCCATTGTACAGATGGGGAAATGGAGGCACAAAGCAGCTAAGTGCTTGCATAGCAGCACATCACTCAGGGGTTCCTTCCTGAGTCTGTATAGTGGCCTTCCTCTTGCTACCCTCCTCCTTAAAGCTGTCTCCGGTCCCAAGCTCTGGGATCAAAGGAGGTTTAAAGTGGGAGGGAGCCTCTGACCCTCTCTACCTGTTTGTGTTACACCCCAGAGAAACCTCAGACGACCTTTGGCCTGGTCTCTGAAACCAATATGACACTGAAGTCCCTGCCGAAGAAGATGATGTTGAAACCCCTGCCAAAAAAGACCAGCGGGTGAGTGTGGAGGTGTCTGGGCTGCCATCACCATGGATTGTCAGGTCCTCTGAGCAGGATCCCTGCCTTCACTCCTGCCAGTAAAACACCCAGCATGCTTGGTGCAGTAATCAGCATTAATTACCCTTTTTTCCAGCTGAAGGAGCTGGCTCTGCTGGACTCTCCCATGCCTCCCTGTGGCTGTAAAACTGTGTGTGTGTAACTGAGTTTCTGTCTTTCCTTTTTTTCTTCTTGTTTGTATAGAAAATATAAACACATAACTAAATGAAACGTACAGAATGACATGCACCAGATAGAAATAACCTCTCAGTAACAAAATTCAACCTTCATTATTTGCAAAACCGGGGGGGTGGGGAAGCTGACCCCATACAGGTCATGGAGGGCATCAGTTAGTAAAGTGACTAATTAGATAAATGATACCATAACCTCTGAGTAACAGGAACTAATATATACTCAGCTGCAAACGTATGCAATTGTTTCATGTGTGACCACAGCCTCATACCTTTTCCAAGTGTTTCTATTAGGCAGAGTCACTTTTCCCATCAATGCAGTAGTAGGAAGGTCACTAAGCCAGTCTGTAAATGAAGGAGGAATTCTCAAAATAACTCTTTTGGCCACTAAAATAGTGACTGCAATCCACTTCTTACTGGTAACACGAACTCATTCATCACCCCTCAAACACATAGGCTTGGAGAAGGAAAGAGAGCACACACAAAGTTTTTGAGAGAGTACTGAATATGGTGTTCCAGAACATGTGCATTTCTGGACAGGTCTAGAAAATGTGCAAAAGGTTGGCACGTGGCTGTTTGCATATCCAGTATTCGCTGTGCATTGCCTTAAACACATGTTCTGGAGTCCAGTCGCGCCTGTTTAATGTCTTGTTCTGGAAGAATCACAAGGATAAAGAACTTGAAGTATCTTGCACATTAACCCAGATAGCCTTTATTCTCACAACGGAAACCTGGGAGGATACGTTCTTTTTCCCATTTTCCTTTGAGATTGAGAGGGTACTGTAAAGCATTACGCCATCTAAGTAATTCCTACAAAATGACTTTTGTTTCCATATTTGTTATCATCCTCTTCTAGAGGTGAAAGAGTTGAAATGGACCAATTGTCCCCTCTACCTGCATGAATCCTTGAAAATAGCTGCTGAAAGAAGGATGTGTGAGGCAGTAATAGAGGATATTTGTTACATGTAGAATTGAAGGAGGCCAGTCCATCATCTTGTATTACATCTTTAATTTCTGTTAATTCTTTTTCTATCCAAATTGTCTTAATCATAGAATCATAGAATATCAGGGTTGGAAGGGACCTCAGGAGGTCACCTAGTCCAACCCCCTGCTCAAAGCAGGACCAACCCCAACTAAATCGTCCCAGCCAGGGCTTTGTCAAGCCGGGTCTTAAAAACCTCTAAGGAAGGAGATTCCACCACCTCCATAGGTAACGCATTCCAGTGGTTCACCACCCTCCTAGTGAAAAAGTTTTTCCTGATATCCAAAAAGCATGGAGTTGGCCTTGATCCTGATGCATGTGTTATCCTGTAGTGGTACGAGAAGAGAATTAGTAAGATCGGATGCTGTAATCATCTTAGTGCATTGCAGGGTGCCCCATGTAGATGCAAAGATTGGACTTTTCCTTAAGGGTGTGGGTAGCCTCTTAAGGGATATAAAAGAAGAGAGGGAGCCAAATGACATAGCTAAGCTTTTTTCTATCTCAAACCAGGCCGGTGTGTATGCAGAGCAACTGGAGGGGAACCACCTTAAAATAGGACGCATTTGGAATGCTAGATAATACAGACACAGATCTAGCAACCCCCGACCTCCCGTTGTCCAGTATTTTTAAGGGTCTTGTGTGACAAGTGAGGCTGGTTTTTATCTCAGATAAATTGCATGATTAGCCTATTGATTTTAGCAAAGAGTGAGGGAGGGAAAGACCTTGAAAGGCAACAGGCTAATGATATAAAATCAATCTTGGGCAGATATTCATTCTGGCTATTTCTATTTTCCCCAGTAAGGATACAGGGAGGAGACACCACCTTTCTACATCCTTGGACAGTTGTTTTTATATGTAGTCCATATTTATAGAAACAATTTTGGAAAGATTAGGACAAAACACCTAAGTAAAGTTATTTCCTTGCATATTGGAAATGGAAAATGCTGAGTCTGAGAAGGATCTGGTCTTTTGGATACATTCGTTGCTTGTGATTTATTCCAGTTAATGCAAAAACCAGAGCTCTCCAGAAATGTAAGCTATACTCTATAACGATGAGATTAATGAGGATGGGTTCTTCAATAGTACAAAACTGTCATCTGCATATAAACTGATTTTGTATTCTTTCCTGTTTATAGTCACACCTTCAGTGTGTACATTGCCACTGGTTCAAGAGAGAGATTAAAAGGGAGAGGCAAGAGGGGACAGCCTTGTTGTGTCCCTCTTTCTAGTTGAAATATGGGAGAAATAATTCTATTAGTTGATAGTGCAGCGAGGGGAGAGTTGTATAATACACTCAGACAATTCAGGATATTGATGCAAATCCAATTTTTGTTTTGTTTTCTTAGGACATCCATTACATAAGGCTATTCAACCCTATCAACGGCCTTCTCTGCATCTAGAGATAGGGCTATGAAGGGAACATCTGACAGCAGAACTTGCTGGATCAATTGAGCGATTTTTCTCATATTCTCAGCAGCCAGGCTTCCTTTCATGAAACTACACTGATCTGAGTGTGTAATTGATGGGATGCGGCTGCTAAAATTTTTGCAATTAGTTTTCAATCTGTGTTGAATAGAGATATGGGACAGAAGTTGACACTGTTGCTACCATCCTTGTTCTTCTTTAATATTAAAGTAATTAAAGCAGTTTTCATGTTGTGAAACATGGTTCTCTTTTGGAATGTTTCAGTGAAGACCTCTGAAAGAATAGAAGAAAGCTGATTACAGAATGTTTTGTAGAAATCTGCCAGAAAGCCGGGGAGCCTTGCTGGAGTTTGTTTTTTGTAGCCTGTTCAATTTCTTGTGTTGAGAAAGCTTTGTCTGTAAACAACGCTTGTTCTGAAGTTAGGGTATTAAAAGGCAGGTCTTCAGTTAAATGATCCAATTGATTAGAGTCAGATTGGTTGTCTGATCTCTAGAAAGCTTGATAGAATTGCGTACATTGATTATTTACATCTGTTGGTTCCAGGATGGCCCTCCTGTCTTCTTGTAATAAGGAAGAAATATTGTTGTTGGCTAGTTCCATCTTAAATCTTCTGGCAAGTGGCTTACCTGCGTTATCTTCCCATTCAGAATATCTTTGTTTGACCCTGTTGAGTGTAAATTGAACTTGGCTGGATAAGCATTCATTATATTTATATTTGGCATTGATAATGTAGGAGGTTTTCATTATTTGGGTCCATCTTGTGTGTTTTCTCCAACTCATCTATTTCCGTGGCTGAAAAGTCTAGTAACTTGAGTCGTTCTCTCTTCTTTTGGGAGGCCTATCTTACGCACTCACCTCTTACAGTAGCTTGTAGAGCTTCCCAAAAGATGTAACTGAGGTAACCGAGTGCTTATTTTCTTGTATGAAGTGAGAGATGACAGAATCAACTGTGCAATTAAATTTTGCATCTTTTAGTAGCAGTGTGTTCAGCTTCCAGCGAAGACTTTAATGAGGTGTAACCAGCATCTATGGTAAGTATAATTGGAGCCTGATCTGAAATTATCAATAGTGCTTCCAGGCATGCTGGAATCAGTTCTGAAGACACAAGAAGAATTCAGTTCTGGAGTAAGAAGAATGTACTGCAGAGAAATACGTATAGTCACGCTCCGTGGAGTGTCTTAGTCTCCAAATACCTTTTAAATCAAGTTCATTCGTTGGTAACGAGGGTTGTTCTATTGTGCTTTGAGTGCTCGGTCTCATGTATTTGGATTTGTCCAGACATGTCTAGCATAGTATTCCAATTGCCTCCCAGTATTACAGGAGTGTCTTTTTTATTAAAAAGAATGTCTGCAATGTCTTTGAAAAATTCAGAATTATCTCCACTTGGATTGTAAATACTTCCTAGAATTAACTTTTTTGAGTTGAAACATCTTCAGGAAGAATGTTTCTTCCTTCAGAATCAAACCAAGACTGTACACATTGAAAAGTTAATACTTTTATGAATTAAGATGGGTACAAAAAGATCTGTAGTTAAATATCATGTGCCTTACAAATATACTTTGGAACAGAAAACAAAAAAAAGTAAGACTTAAAACAAGCCAGAATGGGCAAGTTCAGATCCTGATGGCTTCAGTTCTATCTCTCCTCCCCTCCCTATATTATCTAATAATATCCTAAACATCTCTAAATGCATATTTTAAGTCAAATCTTACCCTGTAAATACCATTGGGTAGTCTAAGAACATGTATAATGTTTTCCTACCTACAGAAGTTTTGATGTATAGTTATGTATGCATATGTATATGCAGACTCATCACAAGAAATTTACAATTGGTTTGGTAAATCAAATACAAATTAGTACAAAATCTAAATACGAAAAATACAACATAAAAAAAGGTTTCAGAGGAACAGCCGTGTTAGTCTGTATTCGCAAAAAGAAAAGGAGTACTTGTGGCACCTTAGAGACTAACCAATTTATTTGAGCATGAGCTTTCGTGAGCTACAGCTCACTTCATCAGATAAAAAAAGTTTCATATTCATAGTATGTCAAATGCCTTGCGCAAATTGAATAACTAGTGCTATTTAAGGTTAGGTTATAGTCTGTTTTACATGTCGTGAATACTGACTGTTCCACAAGGGACTTGTGGTTACCCTAACACAACCCATCAGAGGAAAAGCTAGTGAAGAGATTCTGTCCAGCAGTGCAAGCTGTGATGATTAGTGCAGATAATACTTCAGCCAGTAGATGGTGCTATATCCCCCCGCTTAGTGTTCACAGTGTTAAAACGGTTACTCTGCGCCTTGCGATGCTATACATTTGTTATTGCTCAGTTTTAAAGGAGATCAACTGAAGAGTTCAGCCTACCTGGTTATTTGCTAGGAATTGGAAGTTTGTGTAAGTGACTATTAACATGTCTACAGGGATACCTAGAAAAACAAACTTATTTTTAAACTTGTTGAGGTTTGCTTTGTATTGGTTTAAAAAAAAACCCATTCTGCTATTTGTTGGTCAAATCTGATCTCAGTCTTTGAAGTGTCTGCCAAGCTTCAGAAGGGGTTTGGCAAAATCTGGCGGTGCATGCTGAATCCATGGGGAAGGTGAATGGGTACTTGATCCTGTATCTGACGTTGGTCCCCCTCAGGATTTGCTTTATGGAATGCAGCCCTCTTTTTGTTAAGCTCAGCTGAGAAGTCAGGGAAAAGAGATTTTGTGGCCTTTGTACATAAGGGTTTCAGCTTTTCTAGCAGCATTCATTAATGGTTGTTTACCATTGAACTTCAGCGGCTTGAAGACGATGGGCTTGGGCTTGGGCTTGTCAGATTCCCACCATCTAATACCAGGCATTCGATGAGCCCTTTCAATGTCTAATGGGGGAAGCTGAGGGTGGATTTTAAATAGGTCAGGGAGCAGTTTCTGAAGAAATCTGATAATATCCGCCTTCTCCAGACCCTCAGCAATGACCAACAGGCGAAGTTTGTTTCTTCAAGTTCTCTTTTCTAAGTCATCCTGGGTTTCTTCCAGTTTGTCTAGTCCAAGCTTTAAGAAGGAGGCCATTTCTTCTTTAATTTCACTGGTTCAAGGGCAGCCTTTGGCAGCTAATTTTCCAAGTGAGCCATTTTGGGATTTTGCATCACACACATCTTTAGAGAGCCCTCGGATATCTTTGGAGATTGAATCCAGGCCTGTGAGGAATTCTTTCAGTGTCACAATATCCTGGGCTAGGTTCTGCTATGGCCTTCTAATCCCCCTTCAGCTGTTTGGGTGATGCAGGCTGAGGTCTTTAACTGCTCCTCATTTATTCATTGGGATCTGTCTTCAGCAGCTTGAAGTTTATCCAGGGGTTTAATTTAACCTTTTATGACAGAAACTTATTGCCAGTTTGCTAGGAAAGTAATGATTAGAGATGAATTGACATGCGGAGGTCCGGGACTAGGCAGCCATCTTCCTCACAGGTATCATGTGATCCTGGGATTTCATTCTTTCTAATGCTGTAACTTGGCAAAAGCTGGGACCCCCCAGATCAGCTACCTTACTACTGGTGCTTTCTCCCCACTGCTTTCCAGGGGAGGAGAGGGAGCAGGCTCACTGGGTGGGTGCCCAGCAGTGGCAGAGTTAAAGATGAATGGCTTGGTTTTTCCCAGGTGCTGAGCACCCACATCTCCTGTGGAAGTCAATGGGAACTGTGGGGAACTCAGTCCTTTGGGGATCTCAGCCCGTAAATGCCAAAGTCTTTATGAAGCCCTGAGGAAGTTAAAGGGATTGCATAAGAGGGCAGAATCAGACCCTAGCAGTGTCTCCAGAGTGACCCTACAGCATCTTAGTGGTATTCACATCTGTGTACAACTGATGTGAGAGCAGAATCAGATAATAAACTCTTCTCTGTTCCATGAATGCAACCCCTCTGAAGTCAGTGTGGTTGCACCAGTGTAGCTGAAAGACACATGTGGCCTCCTGCATCATATCCTGCCCTGAATCCATGCGCTCAGCTGCTCTTCCATCAACAGGAGCTGCATATCTGCAGAGGAATGTTGGTTTGCATCTTTTAATTGTCCTTCTTTCTTCTTGAATGTTGTATGGCAGGGAGCTATCTGGCATCCTCCTAGGCAGGAATAAGTGCAAAGCAGCGAAGAACCTGACCATGGACCAGCTAGAAGGTAACAATGCCCCAGTTATCTGTCTTTCACTTTGAAAGGCAGGTTGACAAAAAGACTGTTCAAGGTTTATTTTTTAGCTTGTTAGATCTTTATTTTTTCTACTAAAGTAGCAACTGTGGGGACAGCCCCCATCTGAGGTCAGGGCCCCCTTGTGCTGGAATCATAGAATCATAGAATATCAGGGTTGGAAGGGACCTCAGGAGGTCATCTAGTCCAACTCCATGCTCAAAGCAGGACCAGTCCCCAATTAAATCATCCAGCCAGGGCTTTGTCAAGCCTGACCTTAAAAACTTCTAAGGAAGGAGATTCTACCACCTCCCTAGGTAATGCATTCCAGTGTTTCACCACCCTCCTAGTGAAGAAGGTTTTCCTAATATCCAACCTAAACCTCCCCCACTGCAACTTGAGACCATTACTCCTTGTCCTGTCCTCTTCTACCACTGAGAATAGTCGAGAACCATCCTCTCTGGAACCACCTCTCAGGTAGTTGAAAGCAGCTATCAAATCCCCTCTCATTCTTCTCTTCTGCGGACTAAACAATCCCAGTTCCCTCAGCCTCTCCTCATAAGTCATGTGTTCCAGACCCCTAATCATTTTTGTTGCCCTTTGCTGGAATCTCTCCAATCCACATACTTCTTGTAGTGTGGGGCCCAAAACTGGACACAGTACTCCAGATGAGGCCTCACCAATGTCGAATAGAGGGGAACGATCACATCCCTTGATCTGCTCGCTGTGCCCCTACTTATACATCTCAAAATGCCATTGGCCTTCTTGGCAACAAGGGCACACTGCTGACTCATATCCAGCTTCTCGTCCACTGTCACCCCTACGTCCTTTTCCGCAGAACTGCTGCCTAGCCATTCGGTCCCTAGTCTGTAGCTGTGCATTGGGTTCTTCCGTCCTAAGTGCAGGACTCTGCACTTATTCTTATTGAACCTCATCAGATTTCTTTTGGCCCAGTCCTCCAATTTGTCTAGGTCCCTCTGGACATTGTACATACCCAATCCCTGGCCCAAACACCTTACAATCTCAGCTGACCAGACAGACAAAGGAAATAGGGCTGTCAAGCGATTAAAAAAATTCATTGTGATTAATCGTGCAATTTAAAAAAGTAATTGTGATGAATTGCATGATTAATCGCACTGTTAAACAATAATAGAATACCATTTATTTAAATATTTTTGGATGTTTTCTACATTTTCAAATATATTGATTTCAATGACAACACAGAATACAAAGTGTACAGTGCTCACTTGCACTGTAAAAAAACAAAAGAAACAATATTTTTCAATTCACCTCATACAAATTCTGTAGTGCAATCTCTTTATCGTGAAAGTGCAACTTAGAAATGTAGAATTATGTACAAAAAAATGGTTTATTTTTTAATGCAATGTAAAACTTTAGAGCCTACAAATCTACTCAGTCCTACTTCTTGTTCAGTCAATCACTCAGACAAACAAGTTTGTTTACACTTTCAGGACATAATGCTGCCCCCTTCTTATTTACAGTGTCACCTGAAAGTGAGAACAAGCATTCGCATGGCACTGTTGTAGCCAGCATCGCAAGATTTTTACATGCCAGATGCGCTAAAGATTCATATATCCCTTCATGCTTCAACCACCATTCCAGAGGACATGTGTCCATGCTGATGATGGGTTCTGCTCGATAATGATCCAAAACAGTGCGCACCGACGCATGTTCATTTTCATCATCTGAGTCCGATGCCACCAGCAGAAGGCTGATTTTCTTTTTTAGTGGTTCAGGATCTGTAGTTTCCGCATCAGAATGTTGCTCTTTTAAGACTTTTGAAAGCATGCTCCACACCTCGTCCCTCTCAGATTTTGGAAGGTACTTCAGATTCTTAAACCTTGGGTCGAGTGCTGTAGTTATCTTTAGAAATCTCACATTGGTGCTTTCTTTAAGTTTTGTCAAATCTGCAGTGAAAGTGTTCTTAAAATGAACATCATCTGAGACTGCTATAACATGAAATATATGGCAGAATGTGGGTAAAACAGAGCAGGAGACATACAATTCTCCCCCACGGAGTTCAGTCACCAATTTAATTAATGCATTCTTTTTTTAATGAGCGTCATCACCAAGGAAGCATGTCCTCTGGAATGGTGGCCTAAGCATGAAGGGGCATACAAATGTTTAGCATATCTGGCAAGTAAATACTTTGCAATTCCAGCTACAAAAGTGCCACGTGAATGCCTGTTCTCAGTTTCAGGTGACATTGTAAATTAGAAGCGGGCAGCATTATCTCCCATAAATGTAAAACAAACTTGTTTGTCTTAGCAGTTGGCTGAACAAGAAGTAGGACTGAGTGGACTTGTAGGCTCTAAAGTTTTATATTGTTTTGGGTTTTAATGCAGTTATTTTCCCAGAGCAAATATTTGTAATAAATAAATATAAAGTGAACACTATATACTTTGTATTCTGTGTTGTAATTGAAATCAATATATTTGAAAACGTAGAAAAACATCTAAAACTATTTAATAAATTTCAATTGGTATTCTATTGTTTAACAGAGTGATTAAAACTGCAATTAATCATGATTAATTATTTTAATTTTGTAATTTTAATTTTTTGAATTAATTGTGTGAGTTAACTGCGATTAATCAACAGCCCTAAAAGGAAGTGTCACTCCCTCTTTTGCAGATAGGGGACTAAGGCACAGGGGGAATAAGTGACTTGCCTGAATTCACACAGGAAACCTGTGGCAGAGCCAGGAGCTGAACCCAGGTCACATGAGTCCCATAACCACAAGATCCTCCTGCCTTTCCTCTGGTTTCATGATTCTCTTACCATATTGTTTCATTGACCTGGGTAGAATCTTTGTGTTGGCATAAAAAAAAACAACCCTAGGCATTATGTCCCTTGGTTTCCAAAGAGCATAGTACATGAAGTTCGTACATCCCACCTGACGTAACTGGTGGTACTTTCCCTACATGCCCACAGCTTTCCACCAGGCCTATAGTTTCTTCAGTAGGGACGTAGATGGCAGTATTGACCTAGAAGGCTTGGAGATGACTGCAAAGAAGCTGGGGATTAGTTTAACCGAACAAGAGGCCTACGATGAGCTGTCATATGCTGATATGGATGGTGAGTGTACACAATCATTCCTGATTTAGCCCACAGTGGTACATTCCAAGGGTCTGTGTTTGTGAGTGTGTGGTGTTGTGCTCCCTTGAAACTCCTGGCACTGGGGGAGAGCAGGGTGTGGTGCTAGACACTCTTCCTACATGTCACATGAAGCAGTCCCTGCCCTGGGGAGTTTACAGTCTAAATAGGCAAGATAGAGGGTAAGAGGAAGGAAGGATTAGGTCGGCATTTGGTGATTTGCCAGAGGCAACCCAGCGAGTCTGTGACAAGCTGGGAACTTGCACCAGCTCTTCCGCGTGCCTTTAACTCATCATCTCCTGCACCTGGTTACAGAACGTGACTCCTGTAGGGAGTACAAAGAAAGCACATTAAGGCTACATCAAGGGTGAGATCTCAAAGCCTCGAAAACCAGGAGCTGAGAGAGTTAAAGGTGCCACAACATCCTGACCTCTGCCCCCTGGGCCCTGGGCATTGGGATGAGGGGGTCCATCGCTTGCTGTCTGGCAGAGGTTTTTGCTAACTCCAGCTGGAGCAGTGGAGGGCCCGGTCTGTTACAAAGTGAGAGACCAACTCAGTGTGAAAGCAGGGCTCTTGCAGGGGAAATGGGCAAAGTGGTGGGCAGGTGGGGGCAGCTGTGCACAGGGCTAGCTCCAGGATGGGCAGGGAGTGCACGAGGCTGACAACATGCTGATCCAAAGGGGTAGGGGCCAAGGGAGGATGGGACTATGCCCGCCTCTTCATTAGGCAGCTCTGTGAAGGGCACCATGTGAATGGGTAATGGGAGTTTGCCCTGCAGCTGTGGCTGCTCCCTCAAGAGGAATCCTGGCTGAGTCCACAAGAATTCTTCCTTGGGCTGCCCTGACATTAGCACACATCACTCACACACACACACAAGGAGCCCAGACTAGAACCCCAGTCTTTCTGCTCCCAGAACCGCCCCTCTGCCAGCCAAGCTAAAGGACACCTCCCTCAGCAAGCATCCAAAGCAAGTCCCCCTGTGTCCTCTCTGTGACAACACAGACTCATACATACCCTCATACCCTCCTCAGCCCTTTCCAATGCAGCCAGTGGCTTAAAGCCACATTTGGGCCCAAAATGTATTGGCCCCTTTGGTTTCAAACTGGGATTCACTAAGGTTTTCTTCTCTTGTAGTCCTCCCCCCGCACAGCCCTCCCCCCTCCCATGCACACAGGTCAGAAGCAGGCCAGCCATACAGCTATCACTATGGGCCCTACCAAATTCACGGTCCATTTTGGTCAATTTCACGGTCATAGGATTTTAAAAATAGTAAATTTCATAATTTCAGCTATTTAAATCTGAAATTTCACAGTGTTGTAATTATAGGGATCCTGCCCCCAAAAGGGGTTGTGGGTGGGTGGGTTTCACAAGATTATTGTGGGGGGGGGGTTGCAGTACTGCTACACTTACTTCTGCGCTGCTGCTGGCTGCAGCGCTGCCCTCAGAGCTGGCCAGCTGCAGAGCGGCGGCTGCTGGCCGGGAGCCCAGCTCTGAAGGCAGATCCGCTGCCAGCAGCAGTGCAGAAGTCAGATTTCATGGGGGGGAGACCGGATTTCATGGTCCACGACATGTTTTTCATGGTTGTAAATTTGGTAGGGACCTAGCTATCACTCTCTGACACAGGCTCTCTTGAGCAGCATGGCCTCAGAACTTAGACAGACCCATGCTGATGACAACCAACCGAGTGAGGGAGGTATTATTATGCACTTGTCTAGCGTGGATCTTAGCAACAGAGCCCCTTCTCCACCAGCACTCAGGGGAAGGTGGTTGTAGCCAACCTGGCCTGGAGTAGGCCCATCACTACCCTGTCCCTGGGGTGAAAGGTGCTTGATCAGTGGGAAATGCTGTTTACCTTGCAGGAGATGGGAAGGTGAACTTCTCTGATTTTCTGACCATTATCAGCGACAACAAGCGCTTCATCCAGGCTATAGGTGAGTGCGGTGAACCGGGCCCAGCCAATGGGATTGGCCACAGTCCCCCCGGCGATGTTAGTGTGTGGCCAGAAAATCCCACTTGCATAGAGGCATTGGTGTTTCCTGAACCTTCGGGCAATTGGGAGTTCACATGATGTGGACTCGGACATCAGCATCTGGGGTACCACAAAGAACGAGCTCGCGCACAGCAGGCCCCCATTCGAAACAGCTGTACAAAGCCTTGACCATCCAGCTCAGGGGAGGAGGCAGCTGCTGAGCTCCATGCTGAGGGGCCTGTGGGCACAGAGAAGGGTGCAGGCACTGGCAGAACTCCCCAAGGTAGCCTGGCTCATGAGGAGGAATCACCAGGAAAGGGGAGTGATGACGGGGAGCCCAGGGACCCTGGGGCCTATAAGCAGGGTTCAGATAGCCAGGCTGTGCTCCACATACTCAATCTGAGTCTCTCTGGCTGGAATACCAGGACCAAATCTGCATCTTCCAAAGCGTAGGGGAGCAGCATTATCTGGAGATACTGTGCTTCCTTGGGCGATGGGAGAGGGCCGTGAGAAGTACCCCTTGCTAGGTGTAGCTAGCACTTGCCCCAGTGCACCAGGCAGGAGACATGCTCCCACACACGCATACACCATACTTGCTCAGACAAAATGTTGTTGGAGGTTCCTGGTGCTGACTGGGGTCTCTGAAGGAGATGGGTTGGTGGGGTGGGCGCTCTGATTGACATGCATCTCCTCCCCAGCCCCCGAGAAAGGCAGCATGGAGGACCTTGATTCCGTCGACGCCTCAGGAATCCTGTTCTTTGAGGTCCTGTCAAAGCTGGTGGAAATGTCAGCTCTGCCAAGGAAGGCCATGCTTGAAATAGTCAGGTGAGTGCTAAAAGCTCTAGCAAGGTCTCCAAAGAGGGGAAAGGAGATCTCCATTTCATAGGCTCGGCAGACTCAAACAGCGGGCCCAGGGCCAGACTTACAAAAGTATTTAGGCACCTAAAAATGCAGCTAGGCACCTAATGGGGTTAACAAAAGCCCCTAGGTGAGTTAGGTCCCAAACTTGATTGGAAGTCAATGGAAATTAGGCCTCTAACTCACTTAGGCACCTAGTGGAATTTACAGTAGTGGTTATCTGCATCTTTCCGTACCTAAATACCTTTGTAAATCTGGCCCCAGTTCTTTAGGCACATAAGTGAGCAGTGTACCTGTGTAGGCAAGGGCAGCCATATAAATGAGGACAAAACAGGGCCCTGTAGATGTATTTCATACCTCCCCCCGCTGCCCCCTGGAGAACAAAAACACACCTGTTCTATCTGCCGTATGGCACACACCAAAAAGCATATCCCTCTTCTCTACGTAGCCCTTATGACCTTACCTCCAGAACAGTGCCTAAGCCTCCCAGTCTGGCTGCTTGCATCAAGCTGGAGCGTTGTCTGCCGGATTCTCCTTGGCAAGCTACACCTTTCCAGGGTATGAAAGATGAGGATGGCTACAGGCTGTGTGAAGGAAAGCTGTGGGTAGCGGGGGCCGACCTCCGGGCTAAATCAGGATCGGCAACCTATCTTTAAAGGTGACTTGCAAAGAAAAAGAGGTGCTGTGGTTTGCTTCCTTATGATGGGTAGAGAAGGCCTAGAAAGGATTTTTTCACCCTTTAGGAGTATGGTTTTCAAGTCTTGCCTGTGCGGGTCTGGTTGGAGGACTTGGAGGTATGATCTCAGAGCTTTCTCTGCCCTTATCAGCAGGGCGGGGAGCTGAATCCTTAAGACAGAGAGCCCTTCTCCCAAGTGTTTTAAGATGCTTTGGAAAAACAAGGGCGCTAGACTCGGTTACTCTTCCTCTCAATGAACCGTCTCTTCCGCCATGAGCAGTCTTAACAGAAATCAGCAGGGTACAGTGCTATTCAGCCTGCACCAGGGTATCCCAATGGGATCCAAAGAGCGTTAATCTATCTGAGTAGAAATCCCTTCCTTCTCATGGTGAATCAGGATTCTGTTTCTAGATATTGCAGGTACCATAATCCGACCAGTTCTCCAGCTGTCCACAGAGTCTCCAAGGAGACGTAAGAGCTGAATTTATGCTAAAGTTAAAAAAAATTAAAAATAGGGAAAAAAAAGTTTCAAATCCTCCCCAGCCTCCTCTATGCAACATAAAGCAGGAAAAGGACACAAGCTCCATTCCCCTTTGCTAGCCCCCTTTAAAGAAGGCGAAAAGGGCTGTTCACTGGTTATAGCTGTCCTGTGTGCAGAGTGTTCGGTGACACTGCGCCATCTTTTGTCTTCTAGTTACTACCGGCAGAAGTTCCTGGCGTCCACTGGCAAGCGGGCCTGGATAGATGCTGGCAACTTAATGGATCATGGGAAGGGACTCCACACGCTCAAAAAAGCCCCGACTCCTCAGAGAGGCAAAGTCACTCCTATGTCTGCCTTTGCAGGTGCTGCCCGCATCTCAGTGATGAATGACAAAGAGCTGGAAGCCTATGTGGAAACCCTCAGGGGTAAGAACTGCACGTGGCTCAGCCACTTGTGTTTGTGTGTCTGAGTGGCACCTCCACTGAAATTCCCAAAGAGGCAGAAGGCCCATTTGGGGGTCACTGCTATTCACTGCAGCATCCTAAGTCCCCTCTCCCTACTGGACTTTTGGGCTTTGGATCAGGGCCTAGGTTAGCAAACATTTTTTTGCTACCTGCACCCACGCAAAATAGACACTGCTTGGACTCCTCTGGGGACTGCACAAAGACATGAGTGACAGGAGGAAGCATAATCTTGTAGTGAAAGTGCAGGACTCCTGGGTTCTCTTCCCAGCTGTGCCACAGACTCATTGGGTGATCTTGGGCAAATCACTTCAGATTTATAGAAGTGGCCACTGATTTGGGATGCCTCCAAGCCAGGACTAGAACCCAGATTTGCCAGTTCCAGATCGCTTATTCGATGAGAAATCAAATGGGGGGGGGGGGACTCTTCCAGGCTCCACCCACAAAATAAGCTCCACCCCTGTGAATCACCAGACTGACACCTTTCAAATGATCAAAATATGATCATCTGTTCTTTGAGCTGCACAGGGCACCTTGAACGTAGTTCCCCCTTCAGTGGGGCTTGAGTATGCCTCTGGGCTCTTTAGATTTGCTTCTTTCTTGATTGATAAAAAAAAAAATAGTCTCTCCCAGATGCCACCCATTGATGGCACCAAAATGGGAAGTCACTCACAATAAATTGTGTAGATCTCCTTTCTTACATGAGGAATGAAATCGTTGACACATGCATTATCAGAATGGTCACCATGTAGAATAAACATAAAATGGGAGAATTAAAGTTAGCTTAAGTTTGGTTAAAGAAATAGGGGTTGTAAAGAAAGGTCTTGAAAGTAAAGAGTTATAAGGCTCGTAGGAATGAAGTAGGGAGGCCGTCTGGTTCAAAGGATAACTAATGAGATAAGGGGAAGTCTCTAAAAAGGCTTCTGACCAGTACGGGTGACTGGTTTTAATAAGACAAAGAGAATCTGTTTCAAAAAGAGCCAACATGGCCCTTCCCACCGCACACACCAATGTTATCTCAAAAAACAGGGCCTATGTTAACCCAGATACAAAGGAAAACCTGTGTGTCAGCAAGAAGGAGGGGAAGAGATAAGGAGGAAAGGCCTTGGGGAGAAAGGAGGTTGTAATCTTGTCTGGATTAAGACTGGAAATAAGGGTGAACTGTCTCCAGTTGGCTTTTACCTGAAGTCAGTAATTGGCAATGACATCACTCGTTTGTTAAAGGGTACAAAAAAGTAAACTCTTCAAGGGTTCGTTGCTAATACTACCTGCCCACATCGGAGCGAACCAATATGCGTCTAAGCACCCTTGGGTGTTTAGCCCATTTGTAAGTATCTTGATCAAATGCTTATAAATGTTTTGTTACTGTTTGGATGTAGTAAATTGCTTATTATTCAGGCTTTGTAGGCATGTTTAGAGCAGTTGTATAAATACCTTTCAGCCTCTGGATTTAATAAAGGAATTCATGATAATATCCTGCGTAAACAATAATTCCAACACACCACTTAGCCCAAAGGAACCTTAAATAACTGCTTAGTTCTTCTTGGTGGCTGCTCAGTGTATAATAGCTCATGGGCTACCAAGGAGTCCATCTCCAGTTCTTAGGACCTATGGCTAAGACTTTCAGAGGTGGCCTCTAATTTGGATGTCTCCATTTATGGTTTCCCAACTTTAGATGCTTGTGGGTTGATTATTCAGAGGTCCTGAGCACCCACAACTCTTTGCCTACAGCTGGAATAGTGGGGGCTCAACATTTCTGAAAATTAGGTACTAGATCTGTAAAGTTGGGCACCCAAAATCAGAGGCTACTGGCTCATATTTTCAATGTGTTTTACGGAAAGTAAGGTACAAAAAAGGAGAAAAAGTGAATAGGGGAGATCTCAGAATGTGTGTAGTCCTGCCTTGGTTGGATTGGTCATAGAATGGGAAGAGCCAAAGGCTAGAAAACAGATGGTGGGTACTGTGTCCAATAAGTGATATCCGTTGTTTTCTTTGCCCCTTTGCTAGCAAGCACTGTCCCCTCCGACAGTCCTTATGCTCAGGTACCCATCTTCCCATTGCTTCCCAACCGGGATGGAATGACAGTACCGAAGCCAAAAAAAGACTTACAGAAGCTGGAGATGCAGAGAAGGAAAGAGCCTATATCATCGTTTGAAAACCACTTTTTCCGTAAAAGAAACTGGCTGCGCGAGGTAAGATAAGGAAGCAGTTAATCTATGTAATAACAGATGACGCACAAGGGCAAGTCAAGTCTGAGTTGTTGTGCTGTAGACTCTTCCCCATTGAAATGTGTGGGGTTAGCACACATCCTTTCAACACTTACATTCCCTTGGACTAAGTGGGTCAAATTCAATGATGTCAATGGGGCATGACTCTGCGTAAGCCTGGAGTTGTCTAAGGTGATGTAATATACACATTGAGGGTGACGGAAGGAAGTGTAAATTACACAAACTTAACTTCCATTTAGACCTTTTTAGAGTCATCACTGAATACGGCCAACAGAAAATTGTTCCCAGAAATGTTCTTGAAATTAATCTATGAGTACTGTGTAGTTTACCCTGCAGTTGGTGCAGCTGGCATACTGTGGCTGTATATATGTTCGAGATTAGATAAAGTGGGGAATTCTGGTGGTTTGTATATCTGGCATTCACCAGAGGTATAATGGATAGAATAGCTCTCCCCTTTGCAGCCCAGAAAGCCTGATACCTCTGGGTGACTATTCCAGGTAAGACAGGACACACTTTTACAAGGAAGCAAATACCCTTGATTTCTCTTAAACATATTAGGCTGGCTGAAAAGGGTGTGGGTTTGATTCCTGTCCTAAAAGATTTGAGGCAGGAGAGTCTGTCTGAATTCCCCCATGTTCCCATCTGCCACAGATATAAAGAATATATGATAACATGATCACCTGATGGGTTGTCTTGATGGGATGATTAAAGGAATGAACCCTGCCACGAATGCAGAAGAGAACAGCCGGCTGTCCGTCCCACAAAACAGCCTTGGTTTCTCACTTCCCGATCTCAAGATATGATCAAGTGACCCAGACCACACAAGACACTTACTGAGGATGTCTACTTTCTCTGTTATCCTCTGCAACACACACCCTGAGACATGTGGACAGCTGATGGGAAATCATGGCTGTGCATGACAACACTGAAAGATCTTTTCCAAGCAGCAGGCTGTGCTCCCTCCTCTTGGGGACAGTACTGGTGCATAGCAGTACTGGAAGTAGATAGGGCCAAACCCTGCTCTTGTATATTGCAGTGTAAATCTAGACTAGTAACCCCATTGACTTCAATGGATTTAGTCTGGATTTACACCAGTGTAACTGAGAGGAGAATTTTGCCTTGTACATATGCTCTGGTACCCTTGCATTGCTGAGCTAGAGCTAATCAGATCTCATACTTCAGCCTGGCTGCTGCAGGAAGAAATTTCCCCAAATGTGATACACTAAACAATTGGCCAGGTGCAGTAGAGAGGGTTTTGTTGTCCCTGAAAGCAGTAGGTCACAGCCACTGCCTGAAGCAAGAGGCCTGTCTTGATGGACCATTGGTAAAGCCTCTCTTTCTGTCTTTTTCAATCAGGGAACTGCGTTCAAACTTCCTGCTTCCTTCAGAGACCGGAAAAACGCCCTTAGTCTCAGCCCTCACTTGATGGAGAGGCAACACCGTTTGACTATAGAAGACCTGCGTGAGATACGACTAGATGTGAGTATGAAGTCTACCACCCCTTCCAAAGAATTCCTCCCTCTTTTGTCTCTGGTATTTTAGGAGATAACCAGTTTTACACTCCATCAGATCCTCGCCAATCAAACACAAGGCATTAGGAAGGGCCTATGGGGTCCCTTTCATCACCAGGGCACTAGTTTGGATGCTGACTGGGTTGCTAGCGATGAAAAGATGGCTATTTTGTGGCCTTTATAAAAAGAGTTCAGTCCTGGTGAAGTGGGGTCACATCACATGAACCAGCATCCATCCCAGCTGGCCTCATTGTTCTCCTTTTCGGAGGTCAAAGGAGATGGCTGTGGCCACCTAATACTACCCTTTTACCTAGCAGCCATCCCGTCAAGGTAGGGCTGAGACACGAGTGAGGGGCAGCATACGGATGTTTGCATTGCCATACTGCCCAAGCTATAGAGAAAGGACTTCAGCTCCCAGTGCTGTCAATCTGACTCCTTCCAGACAGAGAATAAGCAATGTCTCTCTGGAGTTTTGCTTGTTGAAATATAAAGCTGCTTAGTATATGGAACAAATTCAGACCTGATGTAAGCAAATCCTCTGCCACTGAAATTGCTGGACATGCGAGGTGCTCAGCATCTCTGAAAATCAGACCACTTTTATAGGGACTTAATTTTAAGTACTCAGATTGGAAACTCTGGCCCTGAGGTCCTCACTGCTCTGCATGGACATTAAAGATTCCATCTGCTATTTTCTGTAACAGTTAGAGGAGCTGACTCAGTCTATTTGACTTCCCTCCCCTCAAATTGTTCGCAACTTTTCAGACTGATTGCTGCCCTCTACCCCCAAAGGTGGCTGCATTTCAGTGGTGCTTTGAAGCCCTTTGAGACAAAAGGTGCTACAGAAATGAATGATAGTACAAATTACTGGGTTGCTGCTGGTTCTCCATACCCCTGTTCCACCCTGATTGTCTCCTGGCAACAATTCCTCCTCTCCCAGAGGCATATGCAAGAGTTAGGAGCAGCAAGTACAAATACATTTGGATATTACCACTTAGATACAGAAGCAAGGGGATGGGGACCTTAGAAATATTGTAAGAACTGGGGTATATGCACAACCCTTTATAATACAGGTTTCAGAGGAACAGCCGTGTTAGTCTGTATTCGCAAAAAGAAAAGGAGTACTTGTGGCACCTTAGAGACTAACCAATTTATTTGAGCATGAGCTTTCGTGAGCTACAGCTCACTTCATCAGATGTTTACCGTGGAAACTGCAGCAGACTTTATATACACACAGAGAATATGAAACAATACCTCCTCCCACCCCACTGTCCTGCTGGTAATAGCTTATCTAAAGTGATCAACAGGTGGGTCATTTCCAGCACAAATCCAGGTTTTCTCACCCTCCACCCCCCCACACAAATTCACTCTCCTGCTGGTGCTAGCCCATCCAAAGTGACAACTCTTTGCATAATCAAGTCGGGCTATTTCCTGCATAGATCAAGGTTTTCTCACATCCCCCCCACCCCCATACACACACAAACTCACTCTCCTGCTGGTAATAGCTCATCTAAACTGACCACTCTCCAAGTTTAAATCCAAGTTAAACCAGAACATCTGGAGGGGGGGGGGGGTAGGAAAAAACAAGAAGAAACAGGCTACCTTGCATAATGACTTAGCCACTCCCAGTCTCTATTTAAGCCTAAATTAATAGTATCCAATTTGCAAATGAATTCCAATTCAGCAGTTTCTCGCTGGAGTCTGGATTTGAAGTTTTTTTGTTTTAAGATAGCGACCTTCATGTCTGTGATTGCGTGACCAGAGAGATTGAAGTGTTCTCCGACTGGTTTATGAATGTTATAATTCTTGACATCTGATTTGTGTCCATTTATTCTTTTACGTAGAGACTGTCCAGTTTGACCAATGTACATGGCAGAGGGGCATTGCTGGCACATGATGGCATATATCACATTGGTGGATGTGCAGGTGAACGAGCCTCTGATAGTGTGGCTGATGTTATTAGGCCCTGTGATGGTGTCCCCTGAATAGATATGTGGGCACAATTGGCAACGGGCTTTGTTGCAAGGATAAGTTCCTGGGTTAGTGGTTCTGTTGTGTGGTATGTGGTTGTTGGTGAGTATTTGCTTCAGGTTGCGGGGCTGTCTGTAGGCAAGGACTGGCCTGTCTCCCAAGACTTGTGAGAGTGTTGGGTCATCCTTTAGGATAGGTTGTAGATCCTTAATAATGCGTTGGAGGGGTTTTAGTTGGGGGCTGAAGGTGACCGCTAGTGGCGTTCTGTTATTTTCTTTGTTAGGCCTGTCCTGTAGTAGGTAACTTCTGGGAACTCTTCTGGCTCTATCAATCTGTTTCTTTACTTCTGCAGGTGGGTATTGTAGTTGTAAGAAAGCTTGACAGAGATCTTGTAGGTGTTTGTCTCTGTCTGAGGGGTTGGAGCAAATGCGGTTGTATCGCAGAGCTTGGCTGTAGACGATGGATCGTGTGGTGTGGTCAGGGTGAAAGCTGGAGGCATGCAGGTAGGAATAGCGGTCAGTAGGTTTCCGGTATAGGGTGGTGTTTATGTGGCCATTGTTAATTAGCACTGTAGTGTCCAGGAAGTGGATCTCTTGTGTGGACTGGACCAGGCTGAGGTTGGTGGTGGGATGGAAATACTACAGTGACTGTAGTTACACTGAAGTTCCAGTGTAGTTACAAGGTGTAACCCATACAATTAATTTTCTGGTGAAAGGATTTTAACTAAGGATCTGTATTACTTCTTAGTAATTTCAAAGAATTGCATGAAGTGTGAAACCAAAGGGATAATAATAAATAAGTCAGTTAATCTTTCAGTTACATAAATTGGTGATATTTACTGGCATCTAATTGCCGTCAGTGCTTGATAAAGGGCATCCAGGATCTTTTTTTGACAACCTCACACTTCCCATCTGTGAGACTTCTGCAGTAGCTGGTTTCCATTTGGGTAAAGATCTGGCTCCATGCTATTCTGCAGCCTATTTCAACCTCCATCTCTTCTCCATAGGTGAAGAAGGTAACTGAAATGTATAAGCAGGGGATGGCACTCAAGGAGAGGAACAGGATGCTAAGACTGTGGCGGAAGTTGCATGGTGGCCAGATTGGGCTGGAGTCAGGGAACCACAGTTTCTACCACACTTTCTCCACCTACTCCTGGTCGTGGAACACTCACCAGGAGCTGGTGACACCTAACGAACTTCAGCACTACGATAAACTGTACCGCAGAGAACATTCCTCAGCCTGCTCTGATGACAGCGAAGTAAAGGGTGGGATAAGGAAAGGAAAAGAAAGGAAATGAGAAGAAAGAGCCATGCTGCTCCATTTTCTTAATATCACTGTTGACTACTATCATCCTCCCCACCCCATTCTTTTCCCCATAACAGTCTCAGGCTCTTACACAGGTCTGTCCGAGGGTAGGAAAGAGAACCGTTTCCCCTTTGCATACTGGCTAATACAATGAGAATTAAAAGAGAAACATGTTTTTCTTCTATCGGTCTCAGCTCTTTCTCTGTAACAATCACTGAATTCAGGAATATCACTATAGGGGTTACACAAGAGGATAGATTTGGGGGTGGGGTGTCAAGATTCCTCTATTCTATTCCTAGCTCTGCCACTGACTTTCTGTTCCTTGGTTTTCCCATCTCTGAAGGGGGGCTCACACCTACCTCAGAGGGAGGGAAGCTGTAGGGGATTCAATGACTGATGACCAGGGCTGTCAATTAATCGCGATTAACTCAAAAAATTAACTGCAGTTTAAAAAAATTAATTGCAATTAATTTCACTGTTAATAGAATACCAATTGAAATTTATTAAATAGTTTTTCTACATTTTTGAATATATCAATTTCAATTACAACGCAGAATAAAGCATACAGTGCTCACTTTCTATTATTTTTATTACTAATATTTGCAGTGTAAAAATGATAAACAAAAGAAACAGTATTTTTCAGTTCACCTCCAAGTACTCGCAAAAAGAAAAGGAGGACTTGTGGCACCTTAGAGACTAACCAATTTATTTGAGCATGAGCTTTCGTGAGCTAGTGAGCATGAGCTTTCGTGAGCTACAGCTAGCTCACGCTCAAATAAATTGGTTAGTCTCTAAGGTGCCACAAGTCCTCCTTTTCTTTTTGCGAATACAGACTAACACGGCTGCTACTCTGAAACCTCCAAGTACTGTAGTGCAAATCTCTTTATCATGAAAGTGAAACTTACAAATGTAGATTTTTTTGTTACATAACTGGACTCAAAAACAAAACAATGTAAAACGTTAGCGCGTACAAGTCCACTCAGTCCTACTTCTTGTTCAGCCAATCGCTCAGACAAAGAAGTTTGGTTACAGCTGCAGGAGACAATGCTGCTTGCTTCTTGTTTACAATGATACCTGACAGCGAGCACGGGCATTTGCATGACACTGTTGTAGCCAAGGTTGCAAGATATTTACGTTCCAGATGCACTAAAGATTCACATGTCCCTTCATGCTTCAGCCACCGTTCCAGAGGACACGTGTCCAGGCTGATGATGCTCGTTAAAAATTAATTAAATGTGTGCCTGCCCTCCTGGGGGAGAACGGTATGTCGCCTGCTCTGACAGGGCAGCTGTCACATGGGGGGAAAAGGAGCAGCCGGGCCCTTGCTCCCTGAAACCAAAGGCTGTGCGATGGGGGCTGGGTGACCCCACTGCTCTGGGTGGGACGGGCCCCTAGTCCCCCTTGCCCCACGTGGGACACATGACACGGGTGGGCGGTGACCTCACTGCTCGTGGGGCTGATCCCCCGCCCGGGGCCCGGCACGTGCGCGCGCAGGCGGCGGGCGGGAACTGGCGCGAGGGCGGGCGGGGCCCGCTGTTCCCGCCCTTCCCAGGCCGCCTGCTGGCCAAGGTAGTTCTCTCTCCGGTCGGACGGCGGGGGTCAGGCGGCGGGTTCCGGTTCCGGGTCGCGCAGCCTGTCATGGCGGCGCCCAGCGGGCCGGAGGAAGAGGCGGCGGCGGTGGCGGCCCCTGGGAGGAGGCAGCCGTTCGGGAGCCGCTTTCTGACCGACCCGAGCCGGCTCTTCCAGCACAACGCCTGGTGAGGGGACCCCCGCCGCCCCGAGAGCCGCCCTCGGGGTGGGCCGAGCCGAGACAGCCGCCCTGGGGGGAACGACCCCCCCTTTCTGCGAGCAGCTTCCCCCTGCCCGGGGGGCACCCACCCCCCACCACGCGCAGCCCGACCCCCAGCCCCGGGGGGCGCAGACACCCTCCTGCCGGCAGCGCCCCCCCAGCCCCGAGGGGTACTGATTCCCCCCTGTCTGTGCACTTGTGCAGACTCCCCCAGCCCTTGGGGGTCACTGACATCCCCTGCACACAGCACCCCCCAGCCCTGGAGGCACCAAACGACCCCCAGTCCAGAGAGGCAATGATCCACTTCTCTGTGCGCTCACACAGCCTCCCCCCACGCACAACCTCCCCCGGCCCAGTGGGCACTGACACCCCCCATGCGCAGCCCGACCCCCAGCCCCGAGGGGTACCGATCCCCCCTCTGTGCACTTGCGCAGACTCCCCCAGCCTGGGGGGCACCGACCCCTCACCACACGCAACCAGATCTCCAGCCCCAGGGGCACTGACAACCCCCAGCCCTGAGGGGCAATGATCCACTCCTCTGTGTACTCACGCAGCCCCGGGGGGGCGGCACAAACACCCCCCCCCACACACACACACATATGCAACCTCCCCCAGCCTGGTGGGCACTGACACCCCCCACGCACAGCCTGACCCCCCCCCAGCCTCGAGGGGCATCCTGCGAAACTGGGAGAACTGCCCCCCTTTCCACGTGCACACAGTTCTCCCCCCTAGGCCCCAGGGGAACCAAGCCCCCACCCGCCTTTCCGTGCAGACCATCCTGCCCCAGGGGAACCAAGCACCCCTGATGGGAACTGTTCCTTCTCTCCAACTGCACAACCCGTCTCCCTCCTCACTTGATGGTAGGGTGACCAGATGTCCTGATTTTATAGGGACAGTCCTGATTTTGGGGTCTTTTTCTTATATAAGCGCCTATTACCCTCGACCCCCGTCCCGATTTTTTTACATTTGCTGTCTGATTACCCTACTTGGTGATCCAGTTTTGGATTATGTGACTCAAAGGCGCTTCATAAATGTAAATCCTCAATTTCCTGTTTCCAGAAATGAGGCATTCTTAGGGATCTACTGTTCTGTTTCTTTAAGTCTTTTGTCTCTATCAAATAGTATTGAAAGAATAACCCATTTTAGGTCCTGAATAATTCTGCTAGGCCCCTACATTTCTTTGTCCTGTCTCCTTTGCATCATCTTGCTTCGCTCTTTTTAAATTATCACTTACTTTAATGCCTGCGCAGCTGTGTATGCACATTGAAACTGTCAACATGTTTTTAACATCTGAAAGTTTCCCTGTATCCAGTGCTATCTCTAGGGTATTCATGCATATTGTTCAATATTAAATCTGTGTATGAATTAAAGCAATTTAGTACATGACAGGAGTATTGTCTGCTTTGTCAATAAAGGGTGCCTATTTGTATCAAATGTGATAGTGATTTTGTGGTGTGGATTTGTGTCCATTGAAACTGGATGGGCATCCAAAACCATTCACATACACCTCTGAACAGCCATCACATGTTATGTGATCAGCTTTAGATCACTACCTAACTGGCCCAGAGTTGAATTGGAGACCTATAGATGAAAACCCTATTATAACCAGTTCAGTGAGCCGTCTAATTCCCTCCCTTTGTTTGCTTATTAAGAGTGGTTTTGGTTCTTAATTTACCAGATATTGAAATGCTGTTGCACTGCCAGCAGCCCCCCTCCCCCCCGCCATCTTAACCTTCCTAGCTAAAGCGGCAAAGAGTCCTGTGGCAATAATGTCTGTTAGTCTATAAGGTGCCACAAGAGTCTTTGCCGCTTTTACAGATCCAGACTAACACGGCTACTCTTCTGATACCTTCCTAGCTAAGTAGCTTATTTTATTTTTCCTAACAGGGATAATGTAGAATGGTCTGAAGAGCAGGAAGCCAGTGCAAGGAACAAAGTTCAAGAGAACAGCAGGCAGCTTGTTCCACAAGACAAACAAGGTACTTCTAGATGTCACTCTATTTCTTACAAATCTTGACGTATCAATACAATAGCTGACTATTCTAGCCAAAAACAAAGATTCATCTTCATTTATTCCCCCCCAAAATTTTCCAAAACTGCTGATTTTAAAGACTCAAAAAGAAAAGGAGTACTTGTGGCACCTTAGAGACTAACCAATTTATTTGAGCATGAGCTTTCGTGAGCTACAGCTCACTTCATCAGATGTATACCGTGGAAACTGCAGCAGACTTTATATACACACAGAGAATATGAAACAATACCTCCTCCCACCCGGTATTGTTTCATATTCTCGAACCCATCCAACCCCTCTGCTCCTTGTCCCCTGACTGCCCCAACCCCTATCCACATCCCTGCCCTCTGACAGGCCCCCCAGGACTCCACTCCCAACCCTCCCTGTTCCCCGTCCCCTGACCGCCCCCCACCTCCACCCCATCCAACCACCCCCTGCTCCCTGAATGCCCCCCTGGGACCTCTGCCCACTTGGGCCAGAGCAGTGGTGGTGTGGCTGTGGGGGAGAGGGAACAGCAGGGGAGGGGCCGGGGACTAGGCTCCCCGGCCAGGAGCTCAAGGGCCGGGCAGGACGGTCCTGCGGGCCGGATGTGGCCTGCGGGCCGTAGTTTGCCCACCTCTGATCTAGACCATCCCTAACAGGTGTCTGTCCAACCTACTCTTAAAAATCTCTAATGACAGAGATTCCACAGCCTCCCTAGGCAATTTATTCCAGTGCTTAATTACCCTGTTAGGACATTTTTCCTAATGTCCCATCTAAACTGCACTTACTTCAATTTAAGCCCATTGCCTCTTGTCCTATCCTCAAAGATTAACGAGAACAATTTTTCTCCCTTCTCCTTGTAAGAATCTTTTACATACTTGAAGACTGTTATGTCCCCCCTCAGTCTTCTCTTCTCCAGCCTAAACAAACCCGGTTTATTCAATCTTCCCTCATAGATCATGCTTTGTAGACCTTTAATCATTTTTGTTGCTCTTCTCTGGACTTTCTCCAAATCTTTCCTGAAATGTGGCACCCCGTACTGGACACAATAGTCTAGTTGAGGCCTAATCAGTGTGGTACTAAAGTTCTAAGCTGGTTCTTTCAAATTCCCTTCACTTGCTCAGACCTTGGTGCAGGAGATATTGGCGTATCCATCACTTAAACTCACAGTAGTTATAAAATCTGAATCAAGCTGGAGAAGCATAGCTCTGCAGCTAATGTTTTGGTTAAAGCTGCTCTAAAGTTCACCCAGCACCTTTCCTTTCCTACTCCTCTCCTTTCCTCTCCTACTCCTACTCTCTGCTGTCCTCTGCTATATCTTTCTCTCAAGAGCAAGACTAGGGATTTGGTTGATGTTACTTGTTATATCCCACCTCACACTTGGATGTAGCTAAATAGGAATAGTCTATGTTGGTATTTCTACAGAAGGCTGCTCCTGGGTATCGAGCTGGACTTTCTTCTTTAATTAAAATTAAAGGAGCATGAGTCTATTACATCTGTAAGGCAAAAATGCGATTTCGGATGGGGCTATTCAGGCCCTTTCCATGTAGCATTCCATTGTGTTCACAGTAGCAGGCTTTTTACTATGGCTAAGATTGACCCTCCTAAACGCTTGGGTCTAGATTCTCAAAAGTGCTCAGTACCCAGCAGCAGCAATTGTGATATCCAACATGCTGAGTTCATTTGAAAATTAGGCCATTAGAGAATACGAGAAAACTATCCACTAGCTTTGCTTACTCCTAGAGTAGAGGAGAGATGGTAACTCTGGCACTTCTGTGGGACTTAATATACTGCTATAATTCAGTGCATGGTACTCCGTAGTGGTATTCTAGACAGAATGGAATCCCTGCTGAAGCTCTTGTGATCTAAAGCATGGGTAGCTACACTACAGAGCAGTACAATGCAAAGCTGGATATTAGTCGTTACAGCTGCAGTATCTTGTCGAAGGTGGGCCTTCAGAATTTATTTTGAAGGAGAGGGGAGGGTGTCTGGGAAAGGGTATTAACTAGCTGGGGCATGGAAAAAGCAGTGTGGCTTCCACTCTTTCCCTTTGAGACAATAATTCATTGTGTCCATGGAGTCTCTGATTCCCTCCTCATCTTCTGTGGCCATTAATTTTTGTTTGGGGACATATTTCATCCAGGAGATTCCTCTCGTGTGAAAGGGTGAGTATGGGCTGGACTTTGGGGGTTGTCCTCACAAGGAAGAGCAGAGAGATCAGGACTTCCAACCAAGGAAAGAGATCTGCAGGAATCCAGCTCACACATGGACGTCGTCTCATACTAGAGTTCTGACTAAAGGGAATATTTTTAAGCATCTTATTTTTAAAGCATAATATTTTTAAGATCTTGAAGCAGGAATTATGGGTGAAGTTCATTGGGCCATGCTGGGAAAACGTCAAATTAGATGATTATAATGGATCTTTCTGGACGTAAAATCTATTTTGTGAGTGATACTTATCAGCTGGTCCTTGATTTCTTGTTCTTACGCTTCTACTAATAGTCTGCACTGATATGAGGTCTTTGTTGTTTTACAAACAGTAAGTGCCACAACATCTCTGAGGTAGGTAAGGCTTTATACAGGACTGCTAGAAGGACCACCACACTTCTGGGATAGAAAATAACCTCTGTCCAGTAATGCACAGCACTACTGCGTTATTCTTCAGGACAGGAAATGCATAGTATCTCATGCAGTGGCTATCACGGGAGGCATTTAGGTGAGAGGTTCTCAACCAGGCGTACAAGTACGCCTTGGGGTATTCAGACGTCTTCCAGGGGTTACACCAACTCATCTATATATTTGCCTAGTTTTACAACAGGCTACACAAAAAGCACCAGCGAAGTCAGTACAGACTAAAATTTCATACAGACAATGACTCATTTATATGGCTCTATATACTATATACTGAAATGTAAGTACAATATTTATATTCCAATTGATTTTATAATTATATGGTAAAAATGAGAAAGTCAGCAATTTTTCAGTGATAGCATGCTGTTACACTTTTGTATTTTTATGGCTGATTTTGTAAGCAAGTAATTTTTAAGTGAGGTGGAGCTTGGGGATACGCAGGACAAATCAGACTCCTGAAAGGGGTACAGTAGTCTGGAAAGGTTGAGAGCCACTGATGTAGGTAATTAGAATGTAGATCGCCAAGTTGAAATCTTGCCAAGATACCAAGGTTATCTTCCCCTACGTGTATGAACATGTGGAATTTTATTAGTACCTCATGTTTTCTCATCTGAAAGATGGCACCACTAGCACTGTACTTCCTTGCCTCCACATTAAGGCATTGGTTCCATGGAGCTCAGGAAAAACCACCAGCTACTGAATCAACAATACCACTTCCTCTGGAACTTTAGTGGTCTTTGTCTCCCATGTTAACACTGAATAGGCTTGACTCTGCTTAGTTTGAGATCTGATTGGATCACAGCATGAGGTTTTGGTTAAACCTGTCAGATGTTAAAATCTCTCTTGACTTGGATCTGAGGGCATGGCTCTTTGAGGCCCTTATAACTGAGATAAAGTTAGAGGGATTATTTTTATATTTAGTAGTTTGTGCTTCAAGATAAATCCTGCTAAAAATACACCCAGAACTGACTTTTCAATTCTTTGCCAAAACAATTTTTTTTTCCATTGCCGAAGCCTTCTTTTAGACAGAGACTGCATTTCTCTCCAGACATTTCCAGCCTTCTTTTCTTTATCCTCCTTCAGACCCCTCTTATACAGTTAGGGAGATTCCAGCCTAATTTTCTGTGTCGCAGGCTGGCTCGAGTAACTCCAATTTTAATGGATGCCCCTGCTTAAGCCTTCTATCCTTGGTGGGTGGTAGAGAAATAGAATGAGAACTGTAGAAGAGGGTGAGTAATCATAATCGTAGGTGAATTTTCTGAGTTCAGTAAATAACAAGTTACTGTCCAAAGTTGTTTAAGGGCTTGCATGTTGTTGAAATGCAGTTGGAGTCTGTGGCCCTCAGCCATAACACTTACAAGTTGATCAGCAGCATAAGGGCACTGAAATTAGTTATCTCTTCCCAGCACAATAGGCCAGGACTTCTCATGCCAGAACCTCACTTGAGAGAGAGGCTCACCACATTTGGAAGATGCTAATCAGTTCCTCATGCTGAGTCCATTTCCCAAGAGAGGAGGCAGCTCCAAGAACGGTATTAGGTATCTGAAATTTGTGCAGTCACGTCATGGAAATTTTCAGGCCATTTCTGATCCCATTAGAAACTAACTCAATCACCTCCACTCCACATCCGCAATAGAGAGGAGTTCTTCCTGCTCTTGCTCAGTATTGTGTTACTCATTTTATTAAATTGATCCAGGAGGTCTGAGAGATTAGAATCTGCAAGTGATAACACTCCCCACTAAGGTTTCTTGGCTGCATGGGGGAGCAGACATTTCCCTTAGTCTTCTTTTCCTGTCTGTAATCTCAGAAATGTCTGATGCTCTAAATTGCACAAAACACTGGAAAATAAAATACTGGGAGCAGTCCTGTGCTGGCCGTAAGACTAAGTTATAATAATGTTTGTAATTTCACACAATTGCAAAGCATGCTACAAATACCACCCAAGCCTTGCACAACCTCTATGAGGTAGCTGAGTACTACCCCATTTTTCAGATGGGAAGCTAAAAGGCCTGATCCCAAAATATACTAGGCACCTTCATCTCTCATTGATTTCACCGGCAGTAGTAGGTGCTCAGTACTTCTCAGGGGTGAGGCCCTAAATGACTTTCCTCAGGTCCCAGAGAGAGTCCGTGGAAGTGACAGGGAATAGGACCCAGAGGTTCTTTATCAGTTCTCGACAAATAGGCCTTTTCTATTTCAGTGCAGAGAAAATCCAGCTAGAAAGAAAGACAACTTCTTTCACAAACACCTTCCTTTTTTATTCCTAATGAGGTAGTGTGATGTCATAGCTGGGAAGAGGGCTGATCGCTCCTCATGCAAGGCAATTAGACTCAAATCAGGATGCTCCTTGATGAATAAGCCTAATTCTTAAATAAGTTGCTAAATACAGCATGGAGCTTGTGACCCCTGTTTGATTAAACTGATTGCAAGCTAAGAACTTTGACTTGTCTTCTGTTGACCTTTCTTCTGTGTCTTTGTTTACAGATGAATATGAGCTCAATGCTAATGAATACTGGAATGATTTCTATAAAATCCATGAAAATGGCTTCTTCAAGGACAGACACTGGCTATTCACTGAATTTCCTGAACTGGCACCAAACCAGAACCTAAGTCAACCTGAGGCTTCTGCATACAAAGATGGTTGCACCAGAAAACCCAGAAACACCGGGCGGGGGAGCTGTGGAAATGGTCTTTGTTCATTGGAAACCAGAATACAAGAGCATCATCAGTTGGACTTGATGAAAGACAGTAGTAATATCATCAACAGACTCGACACAGATGGAGAAGGAATACTGAAGTTGGGTGACCTGAAACTAAGTGATGGTGACTTCCCAGGATCCTCTGCCACTTACCGTATACTAGAGGTAACGTCAGTGAGTGAGAGAAACAGCATCTTTCCCAAGTGAATCAAACTTGCCGTCAGAATCTTTGTTCACGAAGGTGACAGACTTCAAACTAACATGTCGTCGTGTACAGCCTCACCAAATCCTGCAGCCAACACAACTTTACATACAGAACCAACCGTCTTTCTTACAAATCTATCCCAAAGCTCTTTACAGAAATGAATAATAGGAGAGAAGCTGTAACATAGGCAAGGAGAGAGCTTAATTTTCAGCTGAAATTTGATATGAGGGAAAGATTCAGGAAGGTTGCTGCAGAGGAGAAGGCTCTTGTACCAGCAGTAATGAGACTAAGCAAAGGAATAGACATAGTCACAGAGTTTGAGGCCAGAAGGGACCACCAGATCATCTCATTTGACCCCCGTCCCCATATTCCACAGACCACTAGCATTACCCAGCACCTGTACAATAAACCCAACAACCAAAATTAGACCGAAGTATTACAGCCCACAGGAGACTAAACTGTTATGTGCCACAGGCAGAGAATAGGATTGTCCAAGACCCCTGTAATGGCAGAGAAATGATTAAATGAGATATGCCCAGATAATCCTGACAAGTGATTTGTACCCACATGCTGCAGAGGAAAGCAAAAAACCCCCATAACAAGTGGGGTGTGGGAGGATAGAGAGAGGACCACAGATGTGAGATGGACTGGAGCAGCTCAGTGGAGGGTGTTAAAAACAAAGAGGAAAACTTTGAACTGAATTAAACCTGTTGGGTTTTGGTTCAGATTGGTCTTTGTGACCAACTAGTTCCCAAAGGGATCCTGTATCTGACTGTGTCCCACACTGAGGCCTTCTGAGATTCAAAATGCAAGTTATTACTATCTGATGTTAAAGTAATGGCTGAGGTCTCAGCATGAATTCTTGTTATGTAAAGAGCTGGTTTGTTAACCGTGTTCAGGAAGCTTTCCTCTGTCCCTGACTTCTGGGTTCTGCTCCTGAGTCTGTCTGACTTGAGTGACATAAAACTCTGAAAACTATATTGCAGACAAAACAAATCTTTGCAGTACAGCTAAGGAATTCTCAGGTAGTTGTGAGGTCTCAAAATGGTGTGATGGTTGTGATGTCATAGCTGGGAAGAGGGCTGATCGCTCCTCATGCAAGGCAATTAGACTCAAATCAGGATGCTCCTTGATGAATAAGCCTAATTCTTAAATAAGTTGCATAAAGATGCATAAGGGGTATCAACAGCATTCCTAGAACAGATTGTAGAACTCATCGGGCTAATAAACTATTAAAGCTGAAATATTTGTGCTGAGTTTGCCCACACAACCTGTCACTGTGGATGATCAGTCATCATATATCTGTGGCTGGTTCAGTTTAAGAGTTGCGTTAACAGCAGTGGCCCGCCACCTGTTCTGTTGGAGCCCTGTTCTCCCAGAGGTGAGTCAGCATAAATAGCTTTGCAGCTCTCTGCAGGATCCTAGCACCTAAAACCGTGTTAGAGGCAACTTTCCATGCTATTATACCATCTCTGCTCTCATATCCCACCGGTATGCTTTCTGCACCCGCTGTCATTTCAAACATCCAATAGTACATTCCATTCTACTTACTTCAGTCCTTCCACAGAAGTCCCTAAACATTCAGGAACAAAAGCCGCTGAACTAAATTGTATGGCTTCTCTTCTCTTCAAATGAAGGTGAGGGGCAAGGGGCAGTAGCACGGCAGGCCCAGTTATAACTAGGGATAGTAGGAGAGCCATCTAGAAAGGGAGACTGAAATAATAGGGTGCAACTATAACAGAAAGAAAAAGAGAGCAAAGCAAATTTCCTTCTCCTCCCCCACCCTTCCTCATTGTCTCTGTATGGAAATGAAACTGACTAACTCCTGGCCTTTGAGACTGCCTGAGTGACTCATACTGGTTGTTATGCTTGCAATTCCAGCTATAACAACTTTCAAGAATATCAGTGATCCACGCAATCTGCCAGACTGTTGGTAGAATTAGGTAGCTAGCTTGGTGGCTTCCTGTGGATGCTCGGCTGCAGGGCCTGATCCTGAAAGGTGCTGAGCATCTTCATCTCTTATTAATGGGAGTTGCAGGTGTTCGTTGCTGTTTGGGATTGGTCCCCAGTAGGTTGCTGGAACATCATTTTGTGGCTCGAGGGTGATGCTTTGTAACAGCTGCTAAGTTCAGACTAGAAAGCAGGAGTCAGTGAGGAAAACAGTACAGGTGTGTAACTGGCTGCTCTTTTTCTGCAGGTTGGCTGTGGTGCTGGAAATACGGTCTTCCCAATTTTGCAAACCAACAAGTAAGCAGCTTTGATTATTTATTACTTGTAGAGAAAAAATTAGTAACTGGAAATGTTGTGTTCCACTCCTTTTTTTTAAATGCATAGACCCATTGCATATAAAAGAGGCTAAACACTAACACACCCACTTGTAAATTCTGTCCATACACGTTTGAATGATTGAATTGAGGTTAAAAGGTTGCTGAGACTCCTTAGGATGCATTTGGTGGTCATGAAATTCTGCACATCCACTCATCTGTGGCTTTCAAAGCACTCTACAGACAAGCTTCCCAATCTCTGTTTTCCCTCCTTTCCCCCAAGACTTTAAGTATCAATGTACAGATGGGGATAACGGAAGCACAGAGGCACTAAGTAACTCAACCAAGACCACACAGCAAGTCATTGGTAGAGATGCGGATAAAGCCCAGTGCTCCTAACTCCCAGCTGCATGCTCTAACCATTAGACCCACTTCTTCCCTAAAACTTACTCTGCAAGTTGAATTGATTTTAAATCAACAGTTTTAATCCTAATTTAAATCAGCAAGCAGGAAACCTTGATTTAAGTCAACAATTTTAATCTTGCATAATGACAGGTTTCAGAGGAACAGCCGTGTTAGTCTGTATTCGCAAAAAGAAAAGGAGTACTTGTGGCACCTTAGAGACTAACCAATTTATTTGAGCATGAGCTTTCGTGAGCTACAGTGAGCTGTAGCTCACGAAAGCTCATGCTCAAATAAATTGGTTAGTCTCTAAGGTGCCACAAGTACTCCTTTTCTTTTTGCGAATTTTAATCTTGTTTTGCATTTGTACTACTTAGTTCTTTTCCTAAAGAAAGATTGCTTCTCA
The DNA here is from genome assembly GCF_965140235.1 of Caretta caretta. NCBI lineage: Eukaryota > Metazoa > Chordata > Testudines > Cheloniidae > Caretta > Caretta caretta. The sequence continues at coordinate 6,277,757 of NC_134232.1, forward strand.
TTGGCTGGTAACCATTAAAATGTTGATTTACTAAACTAAATATAGCCTTTACACTAAATCTGGTACTGCTTGTTGCTAACCAGGAGGATACACTATCTCAATACACATTTATTTAAGAAATTATATAGCTTAATTTACATTATTCAGATTCGTAATTTTTAATTTTTTTTATTGTGTTGGAAAATGGTGAATTTCTTTTTGACTAGATGAAGATTAATTTAGATGGAAATTGGAATTCAATTAAAATGCACAAATCCAGCATTTAAAATTTTTTTTTATTGCTTAAATACAACTACCTTATATATGGTGGATACAAAAGAAAAAAGAAAGAGGTAAATAGTGAGGTGGCAAAATTACATAAGATACATAAGAAAAAAGAAAGGGGTGAACGGCGAGTTGGCAAAGTTTGCAGATGATACTAAACTACTCAAGATAGTTAAGACCAAAACAGATTGTGAAGAACTTCAAAAAGATCTCACAAAACTCAGTGACTGGGCAACAAAATGGCAAATGAAATTTAATGTGGATAAATATAAAGTAATGCACACTGGAAAAAATAACCCCAACTATATATACAATATGATGGGGGCTAATTTAGCTACAAATAATCAGGAAAAAGATCTTGGAGTCATCGTGGATAGTTCCCTGAAGACATCCACGCAGTGTGCAGCAGCAATCAAAAAAGGCAAACAGGATGTTAGGAATCATTAAAAAAGGGATAGAGAATAAGATGGAGAATATCTTATTGCCCTTATATAAATCCGTGGTACGCCCACATCTTGAATACTGCGTGCAGATGTGGTCTCCTCATCTCAAAAAAGATATACTGGCATTAGAAAAGGTTCAGAGAAGAGCAACTAAAATGATTAGGGGTTTGGAACGGGTCCCATATGAGGAGAGATTAAAGAGGCTAGGACTTTTCAGCTTGGAAAAGAGGAGACTAAGGGGGGGATATGATAGTGGAATATAAAATCACGAGTGGTGTGGAGAAAGTGAATAAGGAAAAGTTATTTACTTGTTCCCATAATATAAGAACTAGAGGCCACCAAATTAAATTAATGGGCAGCAGGTTTAAAACAAATAAAAGGAAGTTCTTCTTCACACAGCGCACAGTCAACCTGTGGAACTCCTTGCCTGAGGAGGTTGTGAAGGCTAGGATTATAACAGGGTTTAAAAGAGAACTAGATAAATTCATGGAGGTTAAGTCCATTAATGGCTATTAGCCAGGATGGGTAAGGAATGGTGTCCCTAGCCTTTGTTTGCCAGAGGGTGGAGATGGATGGCAGGAGAGAGATTACCTGCTAGGTTCACTCCCCCTGGGGCACCTGGCATTGGCCACTGTCGATAGACAGGATACTGGGCTGGATGGACTTTTGGTCTGACCCAGTATGGCCATTCTCATGTTCTTAAGATTCTTAACACATGTTTAGTATTTAAAACTAACTGATTTATTAAACAAATGAAGTATTGCGTGTAGGTAGAGAATTGAACTGATTGTTTCTGGTCACCATTTCTTTCAGGAATTTAAAACTAGTAGTTTTCATCCTCTTACGCCTTGTTTTTATTCATGGGAGTTGAAAAAGCAGGAAAATTTTGTTTTTTATTTTTCCAATCAATTTCTCAACTTTGAATGAACTAGTCATTGAATTGAAATAGTTGAATAAATTTAAATGAAGAAAATATTCACTCTGCACCTGCATAAGAAACTGCTGTTGTCAAAAGATAGTTTAGCACTTCGACAAAATTTAGTTATAGGTGCTTAGCCAGTGACTACCACCACTTCAGTGCTTTGATTTTCTTTAAAACTTTGGCAGCAAACATATACTGCTTGAATATTTTTTACTTAAATGATTTTAATAGATTATAGCAAGTGTAGGTATTAATGTAGGTTGTCATAATTTCAAATTTAATTTTAAATAGGCTTATTTTTAAAAATAAAAACATATTTAAATTAACAATCCAGATTTTTTTATGTTCAGTTTTTATCCACCCTGAGAACCATATGAGGCACATGACTGTTTCTTGTTTCTTTTGCATTCATTTCAGTGATCCAGGGCTCTTTGTTTATTGCTGTGATTTTTCCAACACAGCTGTGGATCTTGTCCAGGTAAACTAAATATTGCATAAGTTCTAGATGAAGTCACAGCTAGGTGGAAGCAGCTGATCCTGTGCAGCATTTGCAAAGAACTACAATTAGCACTGCCTTTGTTAGTTCAGTTCTGCTGGTAGCTTGATATTTAGCTAGAACTGGATGCTGCCTCTCGGTGCAAGCAGATTAGGGGATCTGACCATTGGAGGCTGCAGGAAGGAAGGGAACAGGATTAAATTTAAAAAAAAAGGGGGGGGGCAGTTTAACAATGGTGCTGGAAGAATAAGTCTGCTTTCCCTTCTCCTGTTACCAGCATCGTTTTTCCAGACCAGATGCTGTTTAATGGGGTAACTGCTGAAGTTTTGACATCTTTCAAACTATTTCTTACAGCCTCAATCAATTAATGTTATTCTTGATTCACTTGTATCATTGATGTAACCACAGGTCTGGAAGCAGCATTTAATTGCTGCTGCACAGGCAGCTGGCTTGATGTCATGGTGGATGTTGACTTTGTTGTTTGGGGCAAGGGTTGACTTTGGCTATGGAATAGCAGGTATTAACAAACAAATCGGTTTAGAATGGAGTTTGGGAAACTTCGCTAGAGTGTTAAATTGACCAGCCAGTTTGATAGGAGAGATTGTGAGGGGGCGAAGGAAGGCAGCAAGGGGCAGCTGCTCCAGCCTGACTGTTGGTGCTCTCCACCTTCCCAAGTAGCCACAGAGTGAAACTGACCAGAGTCTGCATGTCACTGGGAGTGGGGTTGCTCCACATCTCTGTAGAACAGTCCCCTTCTGCTTAGGAATCTAAATATGGTTTTGAGAGCCTGGCATTAGATATCCTGGTTTGAAATGTTTAACCTAAGGGCCCAGTGCTATCCTACTGAAATCAGTACAAGTTTTACCATTGATTTCAGTGGAGCAGATTTAGGCCTTGACCCTCTGTGCAGCTATAACGGGGAGAATTCCAGCTTGATGGTATAAATCACCCATTTCTGGCCTTGATCGTTTGTGAGAGGTTTGACCTTAAAGCTGTTGCTGGTCCCACAGTCTGGCACTGCTTTTTTTGGTAGTAGTGAAGGACTGAATAGAGTGAGTCCAGAACTCATAGAATCATAGAATATAAGGGTTGGAAGGGACCCCAGAAGGTCATCTAGTCCAACCCCCTGCTCGAAGCAGGACCAATTCCCAGTTAAATCATCCCAGCCAGGGCTTTCTTATAACTCTGCCGTATCTACTTAATAATTTTCCATAGTTCCCCTCCACTTCCCTTTCTGACATCCCTCGAATATTCTAATTATAATAGCTGTACACACAGGGGTTATTCTGAAATGGACTCAAGGCCTCTGGGGATATGTCGACACTGCAGCAAAGGGCATACCTCCCAGCCTGGATACACAGACTCCGCTCTAACTCGTGTGCTTAAAAATAACATGTGGACATTGCGGTGTGGGAGATGATTCAGGCCAGCCAGTCAGGCAGGCTTGGACTATGGATGGCTACCCCGAGCCATCGCCCGTGCCGCAGTGTCCACACAGCTATTTTTAGCACTCTACCTTGAGCAGAGCTAGTGTGAGTCTATCCTGGGCTAGGAGGCACTAATCCAACTGCAGTGTAGACATACCCTGGCTCTTCCAGCTTTTCCATGTGAAAGTGAAATGGAGATTGTGCAGCCAGGTAGCATTGGTATTTGTGTCTGACAGTGTCTGTATCTTCTTGTGTTGCTCCTCTTTTAATTGCAGACCAATTCAGAGTATGACTCTTCCCGCTGTTTTGCCTTCGTTCATGACCTGTGCAAGGACCAAAGCCCATACCCAATGCCAGAGAAGAGTCTTGACATCATTATTCTCATCTTTGTCCTATCAGCTATTCTCCCAGAGAAGTAAGTCAGCCTCTACTAAAGCACCAGCAATTCACTGTAATGAAAGGAGAAAAGGCTGCACATGACAAATGCAGTCAAAGGTCCTTCATAGGGGATATTAAAGTGATATTGTCAGGTTAAAACTTCTGTAGTGAAATAATCCTTACCTGTGTTACTGAAACTCTAAATTTAACCTAATGTACTCATCATGCTGTGCTCTTTATATACTTTGTGCATTTCATTCCACTTGGACAATGAACAAGCAGTAGGGTCAATTTCACTTTATGGATTTGCCACCTTAGAGCAGTGCCCCAAAGTCTGAGCTGCAAATGCTACCAGGGAATGTCTGAATCCAAGTAAACTATTCCCATGGGCTTCTTTTTTTTGCTCCTGAAATGGCTTCTATTACTAGTAGGCTACATGAAACTTCATTTTATTTACATGCCTGCATTTTGGTCCTAAACTCACCGGGCAGTGTCATTTTTACAGATGAGCAAAGTGAGCACAGAATTTACAGGCAGTGTCCCCATTAACTCTGTGCTCACTTTGCTCATCTATAAAAATAGGTGTAGTATAATATTTACCTACCTCACAGGAGGTGGAGAGCAAGATATCTTACCTATATTCAGAATACATCAGTTGTACGTAGTGCATCTCATGGCAGGACAGAGAGACTCCTGGTAACAGTAGGAGCACAAAGAGGATTTCTTACTCTGATCTCTGGTCACATACCAACCCTGTGACTCTTTTGGCTTTCTTTCTATGGGTGTGACTAGCACAGCATGTGCTGCTGAATGTCCCCACGCAGGGCTTCCCATAGTTTGGCCTGGAAAGTACAATCATGGAAGGGAATGCTGACTCCACGACATAGTACAGATTATAGTAATGCTTTTTAAAATGGGAATACTTACCAGATAGTAACATGGTGTGAAGGTAAATGCAATTTACAAACCAGTATGTACTTAAATAATTACCTACTGTTCATTGTGTGGTTAGTGTTCAAGAACCTTGTCTGAGGTGACAAATCAGGACGCCTGAGTAGCCAACGCGATGTCATAATGCCAAATGCCTCAAAAACAGTGGTCTCTTCTTCCCATCTGAACCATGTCCAGGCCAAGAAGACATTAAACATCAATTTCTGTGGATTACCATTGATGCACAATCATCATCCACGGTACTTGGGGATAACCCTGGACTGCTCGCCCAGCTTCCATTGCCACCTTGAACAAACCAAAAGGAAAACGAAGGCCAGAGTCCACATCATACAGAAGCTTGCAGGACCATCTGGGGAAAGCGACGCCTGCATGCTCCAAATGTTGACACTAGCCCTGGTCCATTCTGCAGTGGAATACTATGCCCCAGTTTGGAGCGGACTCCCACACACCATTTTAGTGGACACTGAAATTAACGCCGTTCTTCGTATAATTAGTGGCACCCTCACATCAACACCACATCCATGGCTATCGGGACTAGCTAACATTGAGCGAGCAAATATCCAATGAGGCGCTGCGACAGTTATAGAGTACATAAAGATCATGGCAAATACCCCACTACCACTCTACCCTGACCTAGAACACCCGCCTTGCCACCGACTAAAATTAAGAAAATCCTTCTAGTCTCATGCCATAACCTCCTGGCAGACGATGGTCTGAAGCCGGGGTGGCTGCAGATGTACCAAACAAAAATCTAATCGACAAACCAACTGTGCAAGTGCCGGTTTTCTCCTCCCTACGGTGCATATGGACAGCTATAAACCGTATCCACACCTGACGTGGAAGATGTGCATAATTATTCCATAGATGGAAAGTAAGGAATTGCTGAAATGCAACTGTGGTATGGTGCAAACTGTCGGAAACATCATGGATGACTGGCCAATCCAAGTTTATCCTGGAGGTGTTGCAGCCATTCCCAGGGCCACCCCCCTCCCTCTGCTCTGGGCTGAATAAGAGACCCAACTGTAGTCATCCCTTTGCTTTCACTGTTTCACTATCGCCATACAGAAGAAGATGAGGACAACTGTGTGGCTACATTGTCTATATGTAACAGAGAAGCTGCTTGTGGTTAATAAACACATTATGATTAGTGGGCACTGCTCTGTGGCACTCATGGACTGTCTTTGAGTTCTGTGTTTCTACAACAGAGTCCTGGTCCGTGACAGGGGCTCCGAGACACCATGATAATACAACAAACAAAAATGAGTGCATTCGTAATTGGGCACCCATGGGATAACATTCTTCGGGGATGGCTGACACCTAGCATGGCAAAGCCGCTTTGAATGGTTCAGGCTCTCTTGGAGAGGTTGTTGGGCCAGATCTTATAGAGCTGAGCCCATGCCAGAGCATATGGAGATATGATCAGCCAAGCCTGGGAATGGGTTCCTGGGAAAGCTGAACCAGGGTATCTTATGTTTTGGGATCGCTTAGGCCCATGTTTCAAAGCTGCTAAGTACCAACAGTGTCAGCTGAAGTCCATGGTGGCTGCAGGTGCTAGCACTTCTGAAAATTCGGCCCAAGGTGCCACAGGTTAGACACTCACAGAAATTTCGTGGGTACGTTCATAGATTCTAAGGCCAGAAGGGGCATTATTATCTGACTTCCTGTAAAACACCGGCCAGAGCACCTCGCCCAATAATTGCTGTATCAAGCCCATGACATGTGGTTGAGCTGTTTAGCATATCCTCTAGAAAGTCATCCAGCCTTGACCTTTAAGACTTCAAGTGATGGAGGATCCACTACATCTCTATGTCCATTGTTCCAGTGGTTAACTGCCCTCACTGTTAGAAATGTTCTAGTCTGATTTTGTCTAGCGTCTAGGATTCCCGCCCAAACTCTCACAGGGAATCCATGCAGAACCATGGATAGCACTTGAGGATTCTGTGCTAAACCACGTGACCACTTCTTCTCATGTGATGCCATCTTACAAAAACCTTTTCAGATAAACAAAGTTATAGCCTAAAGTCCACGTGTATAGACACAATCCAGTTTATCAGCACAACTCCTGACAAAACCACAGCAATCTTCATATTCTCCACTATAAACCCGCCCTTTTAAAAACCTTAAATCAACTGAGCTGTTTAGAATGAGAATTTTTCACTCAAGTCATATTTTGTAAATAAAAGCCTAAACATAAAGGAACTCTGTCTCTTTGGTAAGCTCAACTCATTCTAATGTTCTGAGGGATGAAGGAAGCAAGCATAATTTTGACGGCTGTTGAATTTTCCTAATTTGCCCTTTTCCCAGGATGCAGTGCGTCATTAACGGACTGAGCCGGCTTCTGAAACCAGGAGGAATGATTCTGTTACGAGATTATGGTCGTTATGACCTGGCGCAGCTTCGATTTAAGAAAGGTATTTCCTCCTTCCCGTGCTCAAACCCTTGACACATCAGGTATGTGAGAGTGTCTGCAGGGGAGGCTGCCATGTCTAGGAGACAGACTGATAACTTCCCCTTCAGCACAGTGTGCAGTAGGGGGTGGGGATTGCCATTTGCCTTCTTGTGCAGCTGATTGGCTGATTTAAAATAAGTTAAGTGGATAATACTGTCCGAACAACTCTTGCCCCCAGGTCGATGTCTGTCCGATAACTTCTACGTGAGAGGCGATGGGACCAGAGTTTACTTCTTTACGCAAGGTAGAAGATTAGATATTGTATTCCTGACCTTCTCACCTTCCTCATTCCTTTGTGTGGGGAATTTCTGCAAACCCCCAGAGGCGAACAGCTGACTCAGACGTACCCTCCCTGGACCGGGCTGAAACGATAGAGGTTTATCAGTTGCATGGAGAACTGGGCCTGTAGATCATTGTGAAATATGGCTTAGTGCATTCCTTCATGTAGCAGAGAATCCTTCCCCAGCTGCCTCACATGCAGGGGGCCCTCTTGCAATGGAACTAGTGTGCTTGCTGCACTGAGGGGTGGGGGGGAAGAGGGGCAGGGAGCAGAATTTGAGGAGGTGTGGGGAGGGGCGTTCCCTGGATACTGTTGCACGGGAGAGGTTACATAGGGGTGGAGCCAGAGGGGCCAGCACTCTGAAGATCTTGCCTTCTGCCTCCCCCAATGTGGGGGCACTAAAGACTACTCTGGCTGCTGGGCTGGGGTAGCCTCAGCAGAACAACTCGTTGCTGCATCATGGGGCTTGTACTCTTCTCCACCAGTCACCCCTGCCCTCCAAACCCCCAGTCAAGTTAGTGATATCGGGCACCTCTATCCTACTGCTGGTAATCCTTAGTCAGGTCTAAAATGATCAGTGGATGTAGGACAGTGATACTGCTGCAACGAGCTGTTCAGTTCACTGCACAGGGCATATCGGTTACAGCTAAATAATTCTAAAATGGATGTTTCAAAAGGAAGAAAATGGCTGTCTGGCAAAGGTTGCAGCATGGCAGGTATGGGATAAAAGAGCACAAGCTGGGACTTGTTAGCCCTTTGCTACAGAAACACTGTAAAATCACATGCTCCCAGAGCTGCAGTTACACTGGATCTCTCCCCAGCACGACTAGGTCTCTGGCTTTACATGCAGCCAGTGCGTCGGGGCACCCTGGTACAAAATGCATCATGCAGCCTATCGCTTGTGTTTGGACTACTTGGCTATAGCATTGTTCTGGCCTGGAGGGCATGTGGTGTCTTGATTATCTACTCTTGATGTGGCTTTTCTGGGATGTTTTTGGATTAATGACCACAACCCATATCAGTAGGGCCCTACCAAATTCACAGCCATGAAATACATGTCACGGGCCATGAAATTTGGTCTCTCCCTGTGAAATCTGGTCTTTTGGGTGCTTTTACCCTGTACTGTACTGTACTGATTTCATAGGGCAGACAGGGGTCCTGACCCAAAAGGGAGTTACAGGGGAGTCGCAAGGTTATTTTGTGGGGAGGTCACGGTATTGCCACCCTTACTTCTGCACTGCCTTCAGAACTGGGTGGCCGGAGAGCGGTGGCAGCTCTGAAGAGAGAGCTCTGAAGGCAGTGCCCTGCCCACAGCAGAGTAGAAGTAAGGTTGGCAATGCCAGACCATGCCAACCTTGCGGTCTGCGCTGCTGCCTTCAGAGCTTGGGAGTGGTGGTGTCTGCTGACTGCGGGCCCAGCTCTGCAGGCAGCAGCGCAGAAGTAAGGGTGGCAACACCACACTCCATCCTGACTTGTGCGCTGCTGCTGGCGGCGACTCTGCCTTCAGAGCTGGGCTCCGGGCCAGCAGCCGCGCTCTCCAGCTGGCCAGCTCTGAGGGCAGCTGTGACCAGCCGCAGCACAGAAGTAAGGGTAGAAGTACCAACACGCCGCTGCCACGCCCCCCCCACCTCCCTCCCCACACACACACTAACCTTCCGAGCCGCCCACAACTCCTTTTTGGGTCAGGACCCCTACAATTACAACACTATGAAATTTCAGATTTAAATGGCTGAAATCATGACATTTACTATGTAAAAAATCTTATGACCATGAAATTGACCAAAATGGACCGTGAATTTGGTAGGGTCCTATATATCAGACATACAGGACTGTAAGCTTAACCCTAGAGCTTTACAGCGTAGGCCTGATCCTGTAGGGTACTGTGTGTCCTCCATTCCCAGAGACTTCAGGATTTGAGGGTGCTTAGCATCTTGATCAAGCCCCTTGAAAAACACATTCCTGTCTCAACTATCCCTAATCTTGGAAAGTTCGTCCCCTCAGGCATTCATGCATGGACAATGCCCACCTCTTCATTCTAGGGTTGCTGCTGTCTTCCCTTCCTCCTCCCCTTTGCTCTCTGTGATGCCGATCATCCAAGCACTTCTCTTCCCCCTCAGTAGAGCAGAGCAGAACATGTACCCCAAGATCGCTGTTAACTCTTGCCATGAGATGACCACAAGGGTTGGCAGACAAGGTAGAGGTCACGACACATTCAAAGCCGGCTATCATATGGTCCTTCCATTTGACTGTGGAATCAAAAGCACTGGATTTTTCCAGAACTTCCTTGAACATTCAAAGGAATCTTTTAGCTCCCACTTAGAGCAGTTTAACCTACAAGCAAGCGTTGATCAAATTAATGCTTCTGCTGTCTTAACCGCCTCCTCCCCACTCCTCCTAGATGAACTGGATGCTCTTTTCACCACGGCTGGGTTGGAAAAAGTCCAGAATCTGGTCGATCGGCGCCTACAGGTGAATCGAGGGAAGCAAGTGACGATGCATCGAGTGTGGATCCAGTGTAAATACCGCAAGCCCTTCCCTGCAGGACATAAGGAGAATGGGCGCGTTCATTAGCAAGGTGTGTCTATCACATGTGCTGTATTTGGACTTGCTGGGACTCTCCTCCTGTGAAGCATGTGGCACTGAGCAGACCTGCCATATCATGCTGAATTCTGGCGCCTTCTGAAATGACCAGACTAGTCGTAAGTTCACATGCTTTGTGTGCAAGGTGGAGCTAGGCTCAGGACAACTCCACAACAATATCTAGTTATTAGTCTTTGTTTTTTAAATTAATGGTGACTTACAATTTACCTAAGAAATGGACACTCACTATCTCTTGTTGAGCCCGAGCAAAATGAGTAACGAGTTCTCTGTCTTCCGAGTGTCTACATGAAAAGGAACAGGAGTTTGGACCTTATCTTCAGGTTTTGCAGTTTGCAGCACAGTGGGGTTCATTTCAACCATCTACTCTATCCACCCAGATCCTCTTGCCCCATCACCTTTTTGTCACTCGCTGCTCTAGATGTTGAAAATCAAAGTCACATGGGTTGCCCTAACAGTTTTAAAAGTCAGGCTGGCTAGTGAGTGCAGATCCATTCCAGCCCTGTGCTACTCATGCAGGCTCACATAGAGAGGATCACCTTCCATCCTACGTAAGGTAATCAACTGACTCGATGTGGTGGACGGTGTCTAGTAGTTAACTTAGTGGAAGCCTATCACAGGGTTCAAAAGCTGTCCTTGTGTTCCACGCCTTTGGGAGCTAGTTTATTTTTACTCTGTGGAATCTGATTTAAATAGAGTGCGAGGTTACAGCCTATGTTACAGTTATAAAGAACTGATTTACAGTAAACTTTTCCAGCCATGGTTTACACCACTACTTAAGCCTTTCCAAGCAAGCTCGTGTGCTGTACTGCAGCTGATCTGCGCTGATCTGCAGGGGGAGGGATAGCTCAGTGGTTTGAGCATTGGCTTGCTAAACCCAGGGTTGTGAGTTCAATCCTTGAGGGGGCCATTTAGGGATCTAGGACAAAATTTGGGATTGATCCTGCTTTGAGCAGGGGGGTGGACTAGATGACATCCTGAGGGGCCTTTCCAACCCTGATATTCTATTCTATGAAGATATCCAGGTTCAATTCAGTCAAGCACGGGGCAAAAATAGCATGCTGTGATAGGTGTCAAAGTATAGACCAGAACAGACAATCATTTCTGATTGTGGATTTTCACGTGTATAGAGTGGAGAAGGTGGGGGAAATTCCATCAAGCCTATGTTTAATTATCAGAATCGGACGAAGATGACCAGGTTTGAGGGGGGGGAAATGGCATTGGTGAGGGGAGGGACTAGAGGGGATTTGGGATGCTTCCAAGTAGCTGCTGGCTTGTGACCCTCCTCCTCTCCATCTACCTTCCCCTAGTGCCTACCCCTCTCCGGATCTCTGTTGGAGAGAATCCAGCCTGACACCTTCCTAATGACTAGTTTTGGCTGACATTGCTGCGGGGAGAGGAGCCAGGGCTGTGCCTATGCAATCTGGTGCACCTCACACGCCATTCCGCTCACAGTGCATATATTTTGATGGTGAGATGATCATGGGCTAAGAGTACCTACACAGGAAGGAGATGTCAGCTCGTTAGGGGCTGTTTCATCTCACTGACAAAGACATAACAAGAACCTATGCCTGGAAGGGTGAAAGAGGAAGTAGAAAGAGAAGAATTTGCTCCTGGTCCCTTAGAAGTCAATGGGAGCTTTGTCATTGAGACAGGACTGGGTCCATTGGCTTGACTGGTGCTGGGAGAGCCTACAGGCATCGTGATGACATCTCCTGCCACCATCGTCATGTTTAGGAGCCGGCCCTGTTGATTCGTGACACTGCCACCACACAGCCAGCCTGTCCCTCTGCAATTGTCATTCCTAACTCCGTCGGGTGATGTGTTCCTGAATACAGGTGCAAAGGTGACCCAACAAGTCCCTTGGAGCCTCCCTTTGACTGCTGTGCAAGCTGATGCTATTTTTGTGTTTTAAAGTCAGACTCCAAAACAGTTCTTTGGAAATACCTGGTTAATGCTTGAGAGAACAGCTGGAAGAAAATCTCTTGTTAAAGGTGCTACAATCCTGCTCCTTCTGTTCAGGGTTGAGAGAACTTTCAAACCACATGGATGGAGGAGGAGAAGACCAGACTAAAAATGCCTATTTCTAAGGCAAAAAACCTATGGAGAAGGCATCTTTCCTTCACAGATATTTAGGCTTGGCAGAATTCAATTTTGAATGTTTATGATTTAGATGGATATTGATATTGAATTTTATGCATTTTTATCAGTTTTCACAGTTGTGGGAAACTATAGGGGGTAAGACTATAGCAATTTAATGACCACAGGTGTTGAGATTCAAAAAGCTAAAGCTTTATAACTGTTAAAACACAAATTGTCCACCTCGCATATCAAAATATACCAAGTAAAAACCCTTAAGTCAAACTCTTAAGTTCTCAAGCAGCATTTTTCTTTGTCTATCTCTAAATTTCAGTTCTTATTGATGGAAATTCTTTTGTCTGTGTGTGTGTACAGTGAAATCATTTGCCAGTGTTTACTGATAAAGATCTAATCCTTCCAAGCCTACAGATGTTCTAAGTAGCAGAAAAAAGCACAAATCCAATTGTCCCTTTCCTTTACAGATCCCCTTTAAAGCGGAGGGATTGCCCCTTGCCATGGGATGGCCGCATTGCTAAGCTATAGCCCCGAGAGAACTCCTCAGTGTTTCAGAGTAGAAGCCATGTTAGTCTGTATCAGCAAAAAGAACAGGAGTACTTGTGGCACCTTAGAGACTAACAAATTTATTAAAGCATAAGCTTTCGTAGGCTACAGCCCACTTCATCGGATGCATAGAATGGAACATATAGTAAGATATATATACACATACAGATAAGTTGGAAGTTACCATACAAACTGTGAGAGGCTGATTAGTTAAGATGAGCTATGATCAGCAGGAGAAAAAAACTTTTGTAGTGATAATCAAGGTGGCCCATTTAGACAGTTGACAGGAAGGTGTGAGGATACTTAAGGAAATAGATTCAATATGTGTAATGACCCAGCCACTCCCAGTCTCTCTTCAAACCCAAGTTAATGGTATCTAGTTTGCATATTAATTCAAGCTCAGAAGTTTCTCCTTGGAGTCTGTTTTTGAAGCTTTTCTGTTGCAGAATTGCCACCCTTAAATCTTTTACTGAGTGGCCAGAGAGGTTGAAGTGTTCTCTTACCAGTTTTGGAATGTTATGATTCCTGATGTCAGATTTGTGTCCCTTTTATTCTTTTATGTAGAGACTCTCCGGTTTGGCCAATGTACATGGCAGAGGGGCATTGCTGACACATGATGGCATATAGGTAGGAGAACACTTCAATCTCTCAGTATTTCCTCAGTATCAGCCTTTAAAAAAAATTGGCTACTGGACTTGGAAGAGGTTTTAATATTTATAGAGTTAGTGCTTTACAGTCATTGAATAAGACAGGTCTCTGCCCTGAGGAGCTTACAGGGGAATGGACAATACCTAGACAAAAGTGTCTGCTTGCAACTGAGACTGGAAGTATAAATGTCTGCTTTTAAGGTAACGATTGCATCATTGCTCACAGGAGCTCCTTTTCCTCTGAGTCCTGGTGATGCTTGTCTCTTTCCCTCATCTCATCCAGGAGATCAAGTCAGGTTTAGGAAAGAAGAATCCTGTAATTCTCCAGCATGACATCCCTCTGCCTCTCGTCTAACCAACCCTGCCTTTGCTTAAATGTCACCTTTCCAGAGCCTACTGGCACCTGAGCCAGTTTCCTGCAGTCCCTTCCCCCCAATCCCCAGAGGGAGCTGTTCGTCTAGGGATAGTTTTATCTCCCTTGAAGGAGAGTTATTTACTGAAGTAAACAAACAGTATAATTGGGGGAAATTAAAGTAATTAGAAAAATTCCTTATTAATCACCCAAGGGTTTGTTGTAACATAAGGAAGGCTATTTCTTTCGTTATAAATTATTCATTTAAAGCTGATGGATCCCATAAAAACAGTTCACACTCTTTTAAAAGATATAAAATGAAGTTTCTTATGATTATTCTACTAGCTAAAAGGCTCTTACCACATCTGTCTGGTTTTAACTCAAGCTTCATGCAAAAACTTGCAACCATGTAAGCATGCAGCCATGAATGTAGCTGTATTTTTTTTAATCTTGTTTGTTCTGTTTTAGCATTTAAACAGGAACTTGGAATAAAAAAGTACTGGTTAAACATGATTTTGTTTTAGATGTTACTGGTCCATCAATGGCTATTAGCCAGGATGGGCAGGGATGGTGTCCCTAGCCTCTGTTTGCCAGAAGCTGGGAATGAGTGATGGGATGGATCACTTGATGATTACCTGTTCCATTCGTTCCCTCTGGGGCACTTGGCAATTGGCCACTGTCAGAAGACAGGATATTGGGCTAGATGGATGTTTGGTCTGACCCAGTATGGCGGCTGTTATGTTCTTGAAAGCAACAGGCTTAATGGCCTTTATTTGAACCAGGTCTACTACAGACCAATGGATAGGGCCCTACCAAATTCACAGTCTGTTTTGGTCAATTTCATGGTCATAGGATTTTTAGAATAGTAAATTTCATGATTTCAGCTATTTAAATCTGAGATTTCACAGTGTTGTAATCGTAGGGGTCCTGACCCAAAAAGGAGTTGTGGGAGGATCACTAGGTTATTGCGTGTAGTTCTTAGGCTGTTCCAGTCCAGGCCCTACAGAGCAGAGAACGCTGATCAGACTGAATTCCATGATGGTTTTATGATGTATAGAGATAAGATCATTAAACTTACTGTCACTAATGTCTTAGAGCAGGGATTCTCAACCTTTCTCTTTCTGAGCCCCCCCCACACACACATGCTATAAAAATTCCACGGCCCATCTGTGCCACAACAACTGGTTTTCTGCATATAAAAGCCAGGGCTGGTGTTAAGGGGTAGCAAGCAGGGCAGTTGCCTGGGGCCCCACAGCACAGGGGCCCCCATGAAGCTAAATTGCTCAGGCTTCGGCTTGAGCCGCGGGTGGCAGGGCCCAGGGACCCGGGCTTCAGCCCCATGTGGTGGGGCTTCAGCTTTCTGCCCTGAGCCCCAGTGAGTCTAACACTGGCCCTGCTTGGCGGACCACCTGAAACCTGCTCGTGGCCCCCCAGGGGGCCCCAGGCCCCTGGTTGAGAACCACTGTCTTAGGGAATTAAAAGCTAGGTTGGGTAGGTGGTTAGCAGCATCATGCTAGCTTAAAAACATTCTAAACATGTTGGTTCTGAAGCCCCTTGGTTGGAGAGATGGAGAGAAACTCAGTGTACTGGGCCACGTAGCCCATGCCTGTCTTCCCCTTTTACGTCCACCCCAGAAGCTACATTGTAAAATTGAATGTATCATTTCAATGACGTTTTATAGTCTGCAAAACTAATAGGTGACACTTACTGGTCCTTGACAACAAATGGACCAACTCAAAGTGGGTGTGGTTGAAAAGACGTCCTGATTGCAGAGAGTGCTACCATTGTCTGGAAATGAAGGCCTATTCCAACACATCTGCTGCCCTTGGAACAGCAAGACTCACTATGGTGCATATTACACCCACCCTGGTGAATAGGAGAGAAAAAACTCACATCCGCCTGCTCCAAACCCAGAGCTCCACTACTACATAACCTAAAGGAGAATCTCCGCTAACTAATATCAATATAGGGCATGTGCCATACAACTGAGCAGTTCTGATTTCATCCAGTACCGGGGGAGAGGGGAGCTGGTAGTGACTTCCCTATATTTAGGCTGCTTAACTTTCCACTACAACGGATTCTTGCAACCTTTTCTTTGAGAAGGGATCCCACAGCAGGTCTTTGATATTCAGTAGGAGGTGCCCTTAAGCCATGGGCATGCCTTTTCTTTGGCCCATGAAATTCTACCTCAGCTTTGGCCAAGATCTAAAATGTTCAAAACCATCATTTCCAGTCTCTCACTTGTGGGCCTTTGGAAAACTCTGGCAGCCTACCAAAATCACGGAGCATTCCGAGTCTGGGCTCATGCCTCCACTGAAGCAGCAGCACAGGCTGCATGGGGAACACCAGGGAGCTGTTGGAGCAGCTGTAGTGGAAAAGGGGGAGGAGGCAGGCTTCCCCCTGTAAATGTCCAGATCCACCACAAGGCCCCATTGGCCCCTTAACCTGCCCCCAGGGGCATCATATGGGGCTGGAACTCCCCCAATTCTTGGACAGAGGGAGAAAGAACTGGGCCAGACTCTCCCAACAGCCCATGGATCCAGCACAAGACAACAGCAGCCAGGCCCCTCTCTCTCTCTCTCCCTCTCTCGAGGGGCAGCACATGGGTGTGTGCATCATGATACAGTCTTTAATTACATGATCACTTGCTATTTTTCCACAGAACCCCTGCCTCATTCAGTGCATAGGATGGATGCACAAAGGGGTAGATTAAGGTTGCATGGGCAACTGTAGATCTGGTAATTCCTAGCTTTTGAGTACTTGACTTCTTTGCTACCTAAATAAGTCTTTATATACACATCCACCCACACATGCAGGAACCCCAGCTTTACAATATGATGATTTAACTTCCCACATACACAGTAGCTTCTGCCCAAAGGTCTAAGAACATAAAAAGCAGTTTGTTTATTTTAGCCTTCCCACACCCTGTAACATAGTAGGGTATTATTATACCCGTTTCACAGATGAGGGAATTTAGGCACAGAGATGTTAAGTGATTTGCCCAAGGTCACACACTGGCTCTGGAGAGAATAATATCCTCTTGGGTGGTCTGGGAACCTAATATTGAATGAGAGGCTTTCTTTCACATAAAGGGCAATTAGATCACTTTAAATGTCTGTGCAGATGAGTAAATGGAAAGAAGATGCAGTCACCATGTTATGTTCATATCCCTTGTCTCTGCCATCCTGGTAGAACAAGTGCTTGCTTGGTAAAGTTTAGTGACTGTACATTGGGTAACTGGAGCTGTATGTCCGTGTCTGTGTAAACAGGTGAAGGGGAGGGAACAACATAATTAAGAAATTTTGGTTGCCATTAACCTAGGTTGGATTCAAAGCTGTGACTTTGAGGTAAAAAGTCTCCAACGAGAGACTGCTGAATTGGAATTAATTTGCAAACCGGACGTCATTAAATTAGGCTTGAATAAAGACTGGGAGTGGATGTGTCATTACACAAAGTAAAACTATTTCCCCATGTTTATTTTTCCCCCCTACTGTTCCTCACACGTTCTTGTCAACTGCTGGAAATGGCCCACCTTGATTATCACTACAAAAGGTTTTTTTTCTCTCCTTTTTGGTAATAGCTCACCTTACCTGATCACTCTCGTTACAGTGTGTATGGTAACACCCATTGTTTCATGTTCCCTGTGTATATAAAATCATCCGACTGTATTTTCCACTGCATGCATCGGATGAAGTGGGCTGTAGCCCACGAAAGCTTATGCTCAAATAAATTTGTTAGTCTCTAAGGTGCCACAAGTACTCCTGTTCTTTTTGCAGACACAGACTAACACGGCTGCTACTCTGAAATCTACCCTATGGCTAATCCTATTGCTTCATGTTCAAAATGCATGAATGGAAAAGTATTTGGGGAGGACTCCATGAGTGCCTACTAAGCCAAACTCAAGGAGAGGGATATGGCTCAGAAGGATGGACCATCAAAGCGCGCAGACAGATGGACGGTTCTTCTGAAACATGTAACAAGTGCCATATATAAAGAATAGTACTGATGTCACAGAAGGCTCATCAAAGAATACAGTGATTGCCATTGGGGAAGATCAAAAGGAGGCAAGAGCAATATTTGGAAGAGATCATCTGGAGAGATGGATGCTGCAAAAGAGAGGATTCTGGCAGAGAAAAAGATGGTGTAGAAGGGCTTACTTATCCTCTTGAGTGAGGACATGTAGTTATTACACACATTGATAAATTTCCTATTGCTATACTATCCAGCCTTTACATCATCAAGAAAATACATTTATCCAAATTAAGGAGTATATATTCTGTCTCTCTCTCACCACTCAGTTCTTGTCCACCTTCCCCCAAACCATCAAAACCAGCTTCTTTATAAAGACCAGAACTGGGGGACTAGCCAACCTCTACAGTTCGTTAAAAACAAAAAGTTGAGTTTTGCCTCACATGCAGTTAGGAGCTGGATGGGAAACGGTTTTCCTGTCCTGTAAAACCGTTTGAGATCTCAAAACATTTTCCCATCCCAAATCCAGATGAAAAGCTGAAATCTCAAAACTTGTTGCCAGCTGAAAATCTGGAAAAAAAAATCAGTTTGGGTCCATCAGAATATTTTTGTTTTGATCATTTTGAAACATTTCATTTCGATTTCAACCGTTTTTACCATTTTTTTTTTACTTTCTACTAATTTTAGCTTAATTCTAAACAAAAAGTCCTTTAGAACCAGAAAACTGAAAATTTTCATTTAAAAAAGTCAAAAGGCAACAATTTTGACAGATTTTTCCAAAATAAAATTTTTAGTTTAAGAAATCTGTTGAAACCAGCCCTTTCCCCAAAAAAAGTTTGGTGTTGATTAATTGGATTTCTGATTTAAAAAAAAGTTTTGTTGAAAAATTCCCCACCAGCTCTATGCTCAGTCCAGAGCTGGCAGTTTTCCAGCAGCAGCAAATGCCATTGCGGATTGCCCATCAGTGAGAATGTTCAGGCACCTGCTACCACAAGGTCTTACCCTAGGACCCACAGTCTTATTAAACGTTTATTTTACAGTAGCACCTGAAAGGCCCAAACAGGATGGGTGGGCAGAGTGATGTACTAAGATACAGAGTGAAGTTGTAAGTTTCTAAGGCAGAAACTCTAACACCTAAACAGAGCAAGGATGGAGGGTGGGGTTATCACATACAAGCAAATGACCACTGGGATGAGTAGCACACTGATGAAGCATTATACTGAAGGTAAGTGCTGTGATGAAGTGTAGAGAGAGGGTGTCTGATATAACTGAGATGTAGGCTGTGTCCACATTAGATAATTGTATTCAAAAAATTCCCATCTGAGCTACCTACTTCAGCTGTATGGGTGGGAATTCTGATGTAAAATTCCTTAGTGTCAGAGCACTGAGGGTTTTACAGATAGTAATCAACAGCCTGAATTACACTTGTAAGTGTTTCGGAGTCAGTGCAGAGCAAGAACCATGGGTGTCGTATGCATTTATCCATCCACCCTATCTAAAATGTGTCATGCCTTATTCTGCACTAGTTTCAGAGTAGCAGCCGTGTTAGTCTGTATTCGCAAAAAGAAAAGGAGTACTTGTGGCACCTTAGAGACTAACCAATTTTAAATTGGTTAGTCTCTAAGGTTCCACAAGAACTCCTTTTCATTCTGCACTAGCTAAAGCTTCCGTGTGTCCTGCAAGAGAAGCCCCCAACTAGAGTGTGCTGCTATGGACTAGTCTGGAGTTGGCGAAGTCATGGATAGCCATGGTTTCATCTGCATCAGAGAAGGAAAAGATGAAATCTTGTGGCCAGGAAAGGATGGTTGTGGCCCAATTGTGCCAGGTGCTGTACAAACACACAGAAAAGGACAATCCCTTTTCCCAAAGAGTTTCATCTTGCTCCAGTCTAACAGACAAGACATTAGCAGATGAGATGAACAGGTAAGTGGGGATAGGGAGTGTGGGGACATACAGTCACAAGAATAGGATGTGTGCAATTCTTAGTCAATTGGGTGGTAATCACAGCTCACCACCTATTCATCTTGTCTGGCCTTGTGCATAACACAGGCCACAGAATTTCACTCGGTGCCTGCTCTGAGCCCAGTAGCTTGTGGTTGATCTACAGCATAATCTTTTAGAAAAACATCCAGACTGGGTTTAAAGAATCCAACGGATGGAGTATGGACCACGTTCCTTGGTAAGCTGGTTCTGAACCCTGCTAGAAGAGCAGGGCAGTTGCTGGCCTCCATGAAACAGAGAGTTGGGCCCAGATCTGCAAAGGGACTGAGACAGTGTGATGCTGAGCATTGCCATGCCTAACTTTTAGGCACCTAGAAAATCATAGGAACAGCCCTGCAATCCACAGAGCCTGAGTTAGGTGCCCAGACTCCTATACAGTGAAAGGGGAGAGAGAGGCATCTTAGCCCTGGTCTACACTATGAGTTTAGGTTGAATTTAGCACCGTTAGGTCGATTTAACCCTGCACCCGTCCACACGACCAAGCCTGTTTTGTAAAATCAATTTCTGTACTCCTCCCCGGTGAGGGGAGTTGAGCTAAAATCGACCTTGCTGGGTCGAATTTGGGGTAGTGTGGATGCAATTAGACGGTATTGGCCTCCGGGAGCTATCCCAGAGTGCTCCATTATGACCACTCTGGACAGCACTCTCAACTCAGATGCACTGGCCAGGTAGACAGGAAAAGCCCCGGGAACTTTTGAATTTCATTTCCTGTTTGGCCAGCGTGGCGAGCTGATCAGCACAGGTGATCATGCAGAGCTCATCAGCACAGGTGCCCATGGAGTCCCAGAATCACGAAAGAGGTCCAGCATGGACCGAAAGGGAGATACTGGATCTGATCGCTGTATGGGGAGAAGAATCTGTGCAGGCAGAACTCTGTTCCAAAAGAGAAAATGCCAATATATTTGCCAAAATCTCCAAGGGCATGATGGACACAGGCTACAACAGGGACACACAGCAGTGCCGCATGAAAGTTAAGGAGCTGAGGCAAGCCTACCAAAAAATAAAGGATGCAGACGGTTGCTCCAGGTCAGAGCCTCATACATGCCGCTTCTATGATAAGCACCCCTACCACTACCCCATCACTGTCCGTGGACACCTGCAAGGGGGAGTCTCATGCAACAGGGATGAGGATTTTGTGGATGAGGAGGAGGAGGTTGAGGATAGCACACAGCAGACAAGCCGAGAATCCCTTCTACCCGGCAGCCAGGAACTGTTCATCACCCTGGAGCCAATACCCTCCTAACCCTCCCAAGGCGGGCTCCCGGACCATGAAGCCAGAGAAGGGACCTCTGGTGAGTGTACCTTTGTAAATATAATACAGGGTTTAAAAGCAAGCGTGTTTAATAATTAATTTTCCCTGAAGACTTGGGATGCATTTGTGGCCAGTATAGCTACTGGAAAAGTCTGTTAACGTGTCTGAGGATGGAGCGGAAATCCTACAGGGACTCTAAAAGCCTTTGCAGAAGGTTTCTGGGGAGGTCAGCTTTATTCTATCCTCCATGGTAGGACACTTTTACCATGCCAAGCCAGTAGCAAGTAGTCTGGAATCATTGCAGAACAAAGCATTGCAGCGAAGGGCCCAGGCTTTGGTGGCATTCAAGCAACATCTGTTCTTTATCTCTTTGTGTTAGCCTCAGGAGAGTGATATCATTCATGGTCACCTGGTTCAAATATGGGAAATTTGTTTAAGGGGACATTCAGAGGTGCCTGTTCCTGCTGGACTGTTTGCCTTTGGCTGAAAAGAAATCATCCCCACTGTTAGCCACACGGTGAGGGGAGACCCGTTCATGCTGAGCTGTTCGCGTTTGGCTGACAGGGATCTTCCCTGATACTAGCCAAGCGGTGTGTGTGGGGGGTGGTGGTGAAGCAATCATCCCAGAGAATTGGGAGGGAGGGGTTGTGCTGCACATTCACCCTAAAGCCACAGTCCCTCCTTTTAAATGGCCAACCCAATGGGCTTTGCTTGGTATGGGAAAGGAGGGCGCTGCTGTTTGAAACTGTTCCCCTGTGTTACGAAGGCTGAAGAAGCTGAAACCCTTTGCCTTACCATGGTTTCCTGCAAGCCGAATTCTGTTGCCCAGCCGAGCACATGTGATGTCTCACACCAAACCGGCAGGCACTCAAAAAAGAAGGAAAATGCGACCTTGTACCAAAAGCACATGTGCTGTGTAATGTGAATTGCTTGATTCAGTGTGAAATAGTCTTCCCTTTGTTCTCTAAAATGTATCTTTTAAAATACTACTCTCCCTTTTTTTCCCTCCTGCAGCTCCAAATGTTTCTACGCTCCCCCATCATCTCCGTCCCAGAGGCTAGCGCAGATTAGAAGGCGAAAAAAACGCACTCGTGATGAAATGTTCTCAGAGCTCATGCAGTCCTCCCGCACTGAAAGAGCTCAGCAGAATGCATGGAAGCAAACAATGGCAGAGACCAGGAAAGCGTTAAATGAACGCGATGAGAGGAGGGAGGACCGCGATGAAAGGAGAGCGGATGCAATGCTGAGTCTAATGGGGGAGCAAACTGACATGCTCAGTCATCTGGTGGAGCTGCAGAAAAGGCAGCAGGAGCACAGACCGCCGCTGCAGCCCCTGTATAACTGCCTGCCCTCCTCCCTAAGTTCCATGTCCTCCTCACCCAGACGACCGACAACGCGGGGCGGGGAGGCTAGGGCCACCCCGCCACTCCACCCCAGAGGATTGCCCAAGCAGCAGAAGGCTGGCATTCAGTAAGTTTTGAACTGTAGTGTGGCCTTGTCCTTCCCTCCTCCCCTCATCCACCACCCCACTTCCCTCCAGTGCTTCCCTCCTCTCCCATCTCTCCCGGGTTACCTTGCGAGTTTTCCCCCTATTTGTGTGATGAATTAATAAAGAATGCATGATTTTGAAACAATAATGACATTATTGCCTCTGAAAGTGGTGATCAAAGGGGGGAGGTCGGTTGGCTTACAGGGAAGAAGAGTCAACCAAGGGGGCGGGTTTTCATCAAGGAGAAACAAAGAGAACTGTCATACCGTAGCCTGGCCAGTCATTAAACTGGTTTTCAAAGGTTCTCTGATGCGGAGGGCACCCAGCTGTGCTCTTCTAATCGCCCTGGTGTCTGGCTGTGCGTAATCGGCCGCCAGGCAATTTGCCTCAACCTCCCACCCCACCATAAACATCTCCCCCTTACTCTCACAGATATTGTGGAGTGCACAGCAAGCAGCAATAACAATGGGAATATTGGTTTCACTGAGGTCTAACCTGGTCAGTAAACTGCGCAAGCGAGCTTTTAAACGTCCAAATGCACATTCTACCACCATTCTGCACTTGCTCAGCCTATAGTTGAACTTCTCCTTACTACTGTCCAGGGAACCTGTGTATAGCTTCATGAGCCATGGCATGAAGGGGTAGGCTGGGTCCCCAAGGATAACTATAGGCTTTTCAACATCCCCAATGGTAATTTTCTGGTCTGGGAAGTAAGTCCCTCCCTGCAGCTGTTCAAACAGACCAGAGTTCCTGAAGATGTGAGCATCATGCACCTTTCCCGGCCATCCCACGTTGATGTCGGTGAAACGTCCCTTGTGATCCACCAGTGCTTGCAGCACCATTGAAAAGTACCCCTTGCACTTTACGTACTGGCTGCCAAGGTGGTCTGGTCCCAGGAGAGGGATATGCATTCCGTCTATTGCCCCACCACAGTTAGGGAACCCCATTGAAGCAAAGCCATCCACTATGACCTGCACATTTCCCAGAGTCACTACCCTTGATAGCAGCAGCTCAGTGATTGCGTTGGCTACTTAGATCACAGCAGCCCCCACAGTAGATTTGCCCATTCCAAATTGATTCCCGACTGACTGGTAGCTGTCTGGCGTTGCAAGCTTCCAGAGGGCTATCGCCACTCGCTTATCAACTGTGAGGGCTGCTGTCATCTTGGTATTCTTGTGCTTCAGGGCAGGGGAAAGCAAGTCACAAAGTTCTATGAAAGTGCCCTTACACATGTGAAAGTTTTGCAGCCACTGGGAATCATCCCAGACCTGCAACACTGTGTGGTCCCACCAGTCTGTGCTTGTTTCCCAGGCCCAGAATCGGCGTTCCACGGCATGAACCTGCCCAATTACCACTATGATGTCCAAATTGCCAGGGTCCATGCTTTGAGAGAAGTCTGTGTCCATGTCCTCATCAGTATCGTGATCGCACTGTCGTCGCCTCCTTGCCTGCTTTTGCAGGTTCTGCACATACTGCAAGATAATGTGTGAGGTGTTTGCAATACTCACAACAGCAGCAGTGAGCTGAGCGGGCTACACGCTTGCCGTGGTATGGCATTTGCAGGAGAGCAGAGTTGCAGTGGAAGCGGTAGATGACGATGGATGCCACGAGAATAGATATTTATATAGAACAACGAGAGGACCTGTGAGGTGGATTCATGGCACCAGGAGAGCAGAGTTGCAGCAGAAGCGGTGGAGGACAACGGTTAGCACCGCACACATTTCCTGAGGAAGAACACAAGTACCCGGGAACACATGACAGAAAACATGGAGAAATTCGCTATTGAGACAAGAGCAGCAGAGCAGAGTTGCAGCGGAAGCGGTGAATGATGACGATGACGGTTAGCAGTCCTACTGCACTCTCTGCTGACAGCAGTATGGCATCTGCATAGAAAAAAGGTGCGAAACGATTGTTTGCCGTTGTTTTCACAGAGGGAGGGGCAACTGACAACATGTACCCAAAACCACCCGCGACAATGTTTTTGCTCCATCAGGCATTGGGATTTCTACCCAGAATTCAAATGGGCAGCGGAGACTGCAGTGTAACTGTGGGATAGCTACCCACAGTGCAACGCTCCAAAAGTCGACGGTAGCCACAGTACTATGGACACACTGTGCCGACTTAATGCACTTAGTGTGGACATATGCAACTGACTGTATAAAATCGATTTCTAAAAATTGACTTCTGCAAGATTGACCTAATTTTGTAGTGTAGACATACCCTTAGACTGTGAGCCACAAGCCAGCATGTTATACAGGGAGATACCTAAGCTAGCCAACGGGAGATGCTGACCAGAAGGGGATGTGCTAAGCCATGCCCCCTCTCAGAGGTAGATACAAAACTAGGAGGGAGTCCTTGCCTTATAACCCTTAGCCTGTGGCTAGGGTACCCCCCTTTCTTTTGAGGGGGAGAAGGAATTTGAACAGGGCTTTGCCACTTCTCAGATGAATGCCCTAACTGCCAGGCAATGGGATATTCTGATGTGAGGCTTCCTCAATCCCTCCTCCTATTGAAATTGTTTCCGTTTAATGAAAAATTGAATAATTAAATATTAATTGGGGCTGAGAAATAGTTAGAATGACTCTACAGTGTAGCAGTTGGAGCACTCACCTGAGAGGGTCTGCAGACTGTTCAAATTCCTTCTCCCTCTCAGGAGGAGCGAGGACTTCAACCAGGGGTCTCCCACCTACAAGGTGAGTACACTAGGCTAAAGGTTAGAAAGGAGCTCCTTCCTCTTGTTTTGTGTGAGCTCACCTGAGGTAGCTTCTGGGCACACCTACCACATTGGGTCCCTGCATATGACTTAGATGGCAAAATGCCTATCTTCCCTGCTTTGTGAATTGCACTGGGGCTTAAGCAGGAGATAGCCGTCTGGGCAACTAGCGTGAAGCAGGAGTGCACATGCCCAGAGCCAGAAACATGAGCGCCTAGGTTCCTTTTACTGCAAAAACTTAGGGGCTGAGTGAGTTGAGGCGCCTACAGGTTTAGGACAACAGCCAAGCAGGAGTTTTGTGGATCACAGTGGTGCCTAATGGAACTAAGTACCTTTGTGGATCACACCCATAGAGCTAAGTACTCTTAGTATAGAATGAAAGTGCAGCTTGTCGCATCCCTCACTCTTCCCCCAGGGGCTCCACATGTTGAACAAGCAATATGAAGACACTGAACCCTAAGAGGCTCCACAACTGAGGAAAAGCAGCACGTGGAAGAAGAGCAATATCCTAAATCTCATCAAAGGAACGAGCAAAACCATACTGAAGTGACCACATCCATCCCACTACATGACTCAAGGCTGCTGGTATAACTAAATAGCTTTATAGAGAGGTTATTGGATCCTGCTGGAGTTGGCCTGCTTATTGATACAATTCTCTCTTGCTGATTTTAACTTTTCAAATGAAGTTTACTTATATAACTGAATGTTAACTCCAAGTGTCACTAAACTGTGGTCATTAGTTCCAATAATGTGGATGGCTTGAGAAACATAAGTACTACAGAAGTCTCTTTTTAGAAAAGAACTTTCAAAATAGTTTTTAGAGATCCCTGTCACTGTTTATGTCCCCATGGTGCATCTCTTGGTGGGAGGTGAAATTTTGCTGCTACTTCCTCAGATTGGATCTCCTGCTGCAAAATAGGTTAAAGCACAGGAAATGCAGTTTACGAGAAAAGCCAGACATTTTCAAAGTGATTTGCAGAGCAAGTTTCCCCCCTCCCTTCCTCAACTTACCGATTTTAACCTCTGTTAAATTAACCATTTTTAAATAAAATATTAGAAATTTCTTTACAGTGCTGCAGGTCCCTGCCTTTTCTTGTGCATTCAAATGGGATCTATCATGCCCTTAGTCCTACTCTATATCGTCAGATTTGCCAAACTGGCAGAGATTCCTGTTTGACTGTACATTTCTCTTTACTCTATTTGCAGTAAAACAAGTCTGATTTCAGTGACTGATTCTCCTTTGACATGCAGACATACTGACTAGAATACCTTTTCCATTACATTATGATTTTGGAAGGCAAATCTTTTATCCAAAGCCCCAGCAACTTCCTTTCCCGTCCTTAATCCACGCCTGCCTCCACTTGGACAGGCATGGCCACTTCCTTTCTGAAACCTCCCCCCCCCCCCCCCAATTTGTTTGCTTTTCAGAAAGCTGATTCAGCCTTAAAGCAGAGAGTTGCTATGCCTTTCAGTGGCACTTTACATTCTCTCTGATGATGCCCCCAGGATTTGGAAGAAAAGGGAATAAGAACAAACTACAAGGTAACCCACCACAGTAACCAGCCTAGTCCTTGTAATGTTGGCGTTTAGCAAGAGGCAATTGCAAGAGCAAGCCCCTGGCTTTAACAGCGCAAGGGAAGACGACAGTTAACATAAAGTAACTTTGTTTTCTTCGACTGCCCAGTCTGCTTTTTTATGTGCAATATCCCATATTTAATCAGAAGCTTGTCAAAAAGATTTAAGAAACGGCTCCTTGGGATGGCGGCATGCTTGTTTTCTGTTGTCTTTTTCTCAATTCCTCAGAGGCGCAATGATTGGGAGGTTAGGGATGTTCTGTATATAAACCCTTCCCGACAGGCCCCTTTGCTCCTCACCAGGAGGGAGTCATTCCGTGGGGAAGAGGAGACTGTCTTTGCAAACAAGGTCCCTTGTTGCTCAGGAAGAGGGAGGAATTCCCTCTGGGTGGAGATGGAGAGGAATTTTCCCTTCACGCCACAGGGAGTCAAGAGGAAAGCAGGGAAAGTGGATTCGTGCTGATCATCCTTATGCATCAGCTCGTCTCCTCCCTCTGTGCCTGGTCTGTTGCTGCCAGTGCTCATTGAAAGCCCCCTCTTGGCTGGGGGAGCAAAGCATCCTACCCCGAGTGTTAAGCATATCAGCCACCTGCTTTGCCCCTCAGCAGCAGTCTTGCAGTTCATTGGAGGGTGAAACACCCTGGGTGGGTGTAAATCTCCACCAATCCCCTCCCTTCTGCACTAATCCAATTCTGCTGACCCTCAGCCCCAACACTCCCCATGCAGGCGGGTCCCCTTCCTCACAGCATCCAGAGACCCCCATCCCAGACACTAGCTCTTTCACTTGGGGCAGGCACTAACCTCTCACCCTACCGAACCCCTCCTCCATGATGTAGCCCCTCCCCTCTACACTTGACCCCACTTCTCCTATCCGGTGCCCTGGCCCCCCATGCACACTCCTCTCCACCTGCACAAACTCCTACCCCCTCTCAGCCCCATGCACGGCCCCTCCCAGCCCCCATTAGCCCCTCCCCTTCCTGCATTCACCCCCCACCCCATGCACTCGCCCCACCCAGCACTGACCTCCCCTCCCCCCCTCCCGGCACTGACCTCCCCTCCCCCCCCAGCCGTGCAAATCTCGCGAGAGAACACGCGCTTTCACTAGTGTGTCTTTGCACCAATCGATCCCTATCGGGCCGGGCCGAGTCGGACCAGGGGGCGGACCCGGCCGCACCGACACCCGCCCCACCCCCACTAATCGCCGACTAGTCGGGCTGACCGTGCAGGGAGGGGGGTGCCCCGGATTCTCGTGCCCCCACCTGCGGCTCATTGGAGCCGCCCCCCCCTTCCCCGGGGCCTTTGTCCTCTGAGACTGTCGCCGCCCCCCTCCCCGGTCTTCGCGCACCTTAGCCGGGAGGGGAGTCTACGCGAGGCCGGGGATCCGCGGCCTCCCCGGCGCGGGCGAGGGGCTCGCCCCGCTTCCCCCGCTCGGAGCCGCCGAGCTCGCGTGGAGCCCGCTGCCCACAGCGGCGGGGCGCCTGGCTCAGGAGAGGCCGCGGAGCCGCCCCAGGCCTCCCCCTCCCGTCCGGGTGGCCGCAGCAGGTTCCCCCCGCCCTCCTCCTGCCCCCGGCGGCGGCGGGATCCGAGTGGGGCCCGGGGAGCTGCTGGGCCGGGCCGGAGGGGAGAGGAGCGGCGGGGGAGCAGCGCCAGGTGAGAGCCGCGGGGGGCTAAGCCCCGGGGAGGAGGGGCGGGGAGACGCCGCTGGAGGGGCCCCGGGGCGCGGCCCCTGCCCCGGGGGACCGGGGTCAGCGTGGCCTGAGGGCGGCCGGGCGGAGGCCTGTGTCCCGGGCAGGCGGGCGGGGAGCGGCCTGGGCCCTGGCGGTTGCTAGGGCGCTGCTGGGATGGGGGAGCGCAGGCCCGGCCCCGGGGGTGACGGGGGTAAGCGCCAGGCCAAGGGGCCGGCGAGGGCGGGCCGGGGCCGGGCCCGGCCTGTGGATCCCCGGCCTGGCAGTTGAGGTGGTAGCTGCCTGGGGTGGGAGGGAGGCCGGGAGGTGCAGGAGCCGCCACCGCAGCAGCAGCTGGGATCTGGGGGTGGGGGGAGGCTAAACTCATCCTTGTAAAAACATGGTCCCCAATGCCAGGCAGGGCCCCCCAGCTCCTGGGAAACACTGAGAGTCTGGGCTGCCAGCAGCTCTCCCCCAGGGGCATCCCCGAGCCCTGGGAGGCCGATAAACCCATGGTGTCAAACCTCTATAATACTCAGTACCCCTCTGTCCCAGCCCATGGGCACTATAGGGCTGGGACCCCCTGTCCAGACGGTCCCCAGGCCACTCTGCACCCTTATTTCAGATGACTGAAGTATCTGTATCTTTGTGGGCTTGCTTCGCTGTCATCCCACTTCTCCCATCTCTAGCTTTTCTAATTTCCAAATGAAAAGAGACCACTGACAGCTTCCTTAAATGCAGACCAGAGGATTTGATTAACCAGACGTCTCAATTTGTTCGGGGGTTTTATGCCTTGTTCAGGGTCTGAGTGTGTGTGTGGAAAATGCCCCCCCCCCCCCCCCCATGGATTTGCTCAGCGCCTTGGAACTTAGATCTGCAGCATTTAGAGGAAATGAGATTTATGGGGACAAAATGGGACAGTAAATTGAAGGAACAATTGTATGGTGGCTTTTGTAGAGGGCACTTCCTGCCCTTCAAGAACTTTCCGTGGAGCATATGATCTTTATACAGCAAATCTGTATTCTCTCATTTTTTTCTGTCTTTAGCTTATGCGGAGAAATGAAACTGGAACAGATATTTCTGGAACTTACCAACTTGCTCAAAATGCAGTTGGCAAGATGTGAATCACAGTTCTAATAAATTCTGCAGTTCCTCCCTTTTTTCCCCCCCAATTAACTCTCAAATTGTACATTTCAGGAATTAACCCAAACTACCCAAGGATGTGGTTTTTTTAAACCTTTCATATAATGGCACCAATTTTAATGGATCACCTGGAAGTACCCAGAAGCATCCAGCTATATGGGAGGAACTTGCGTGCTAGAAGTATCTGGTACATTGCCCAGTAAAGGGAGAGGTTTTAAAAAAAAGTGTCCTTCTCTCCCTCCCATCCCTTTCCTGGAAGAACCCAGGTTTTTGTGTCTGAGGTAGTTATCCCCAAACGCCATACAGCTACCTTTTTGCTTTTTTGATGTCTAGTGCTTTAGGGAGTGGCAGAAATAGAGAATTGCAGAGGGTGAAGGGTGTCTTAGGGTGAAGGGTGACTACCTCCGGTAGTCAGAAAACTCTAAAGACTTCAGCCATGAACTCTCCCTCTTCTCTGTTTCCTCTGCAACAAATTTAACTATCTACCCAATAGGAGAGGGTGGAATCATTGTTAGCAATAGAACTGGGGTTATTCAAATTAAGAAATTTCCAATAGCTGGTAATAGTGTCAAAAGATGGAGCTCTCCAGAATAGGCCCTTATTAAAATAATAACAACTTGATGGCAAGTCCCATTTTACTGCATGACCATTTTAAATCTATATTGCATGACAGAAATTATTTGTATACAGTCACATGGTACTACAGCTATTTTTGTGCATCATCAGTGCCACAGAAAATACGTTCTTTCCCTTTTCCTTGCATTGCGTAATATGGCATATTTTTCTCTCATAGCAGCAGAAATGATGGAAGAGTTGCATAGCCTGGACCCACGACGGCAGGAACTGTTGGAGGCCAGGTTCACTGGAGTAGGTGTTGCCAAAGTGAGTAAAAGTACCTGTGATAGCAGGCACAAATCTTGACCTATTTTGCACACCGCAGTTTTTTTTTTTACATAAGTAGTGCTGTTCCACTAAGGGAAAGTTGTTCATTATTAGTTTTGTTTTGTCCACTAACTTATTTTAAAGAGTGTGTAAAGAGGAATGTACAATACTAAAAATAGTATGAGGCAATTGCCTCTGTGTGCATAGACACTACAGTGTGTGTGAGTTTGATTTGTAATGAAGAGTTAGTTTTTAAGGTTAGCTCAATTTTTTTCAGTATAACAAAGGCCATGCACCGCATCATCACTTCTTTTGCAGGAGGCAGTGTAGCTCACCTCTTTCCTATCTCAAGGGCTTGTTTGGGAACCGAATATGAGTAGCTTAGGTGGACACAGTTATGATGAACTTACGTGTAACCAGGGTTAAGGCAATTCAATTCTTCTTTGAGAACCACTGAACTTATGTGAGCTCAGTTATATTCAACTAAAATTTGCTTATTCAGAGGTAAGCTTGCGTACTCTTGGGTTTGCAACCTGCTAGCAAAATCCTACCCTTCTTTTAATGTATGACTTTGTACCTGATCAGTAGATGCATTTCTTGAGTCAGGCATTCAGTAATAAGTTGTGTAACTCTCATCCTTTTGTTGGAAATATTACTCTTGGTTTTGATCTCCATATGTTTGTGTGTATAGTGTGTTAGCTCCTGTAGTATTATCTCTTCATTTCTCCCACCATTCTAGTTCTTAAGATGACAGTGGAACAGTGATAACATTCCAGTTTGCACACTTTAAACACACTGAGTTTCAGACCGTATCAAGCTAGAAAGGAAATATAACTAGATAACCTGTTGCTATAAAAGGTTTAGCCACCTGTTAGAATCATATTGGGAAGAGGGAACTCAGTAGCTCATTTACCTTTCTCTTATGAAAAGTACAAAATAAATACATCAAAGCTTGGAATGGTGCTATCCAAGTTTATATTTTGTTTCTGAACTAATTTATGCAGCAGTTGTATTATGAAGCCCTGGAAACAGATCAGTAAGTAAACAGTTTGCAACTTAAAAGAAGCTTACTAAGGCCTGGTTAAAAACTTAAGTTTTACTTTCAGTTAGGTATGTGATTTTTTTTTTAAACTGAAATAGTAATATAAGTAAAAACCCTAATGGGATGCAGTTTTTCTGGTATGAAGATGACTTGTACTGGTATGGTTATTCCCCTTCTTGCATGGGGTGAGCTATACTGATATATTGTGCCCATGCTTGAGCGGTGGTGGTGGTGGTGTTGGACCTCTTTAACTATACAAGTATACAAATATATACTTGTATATAAATATATATAACAAATATAGTTAAAGCAGTGCAAATTTCTAGTATAGACATACCCTTAGATTGTAGGCTTCTTGAGGGCAGGATCCCAGTCTTTTTATATTCTATAGTGCCTAAATACTTTGAGGAGAGTGTTAACTTAGGAAGCCACTTCTTACAAAGAGATAATTTTAAGGAGATCTAGGAAACTATACATTAGGAGAAAAATGCCCTTCCACTGTTCAGGTTAATATTGAAAGCTACCTTGCTAATTCTCATGCCATTGAACCATAAGTTGATGATCTCTCTAAAGAGAACAGGTTTCAGAGTAGCAGCCGTGTTAGTCTGTATTTGCAAAAAGAAAAGGAGGACTTGTGGCACCTTAGAGACTAACAAATTTATTTGAGCATAAGCTTTCGTGATGAAGTGAGCTGTAGCTCACGAAAACTTATGCTCAAATAAATGTTAGTCTCTAAGGTGCCACAAGTACTCCTTTTCTTTTTTCTAAAGAGAACAGGAATTTCTCATTATTTCTCAGGCTTCACAGCAGAGGCAGAATGTACAGTAGTAACTTTGTCTAGTATAAAATATGTACAGTACCACAATCTGTGGGTGTAATGTTAATCCCAGATACTATATGCCGCACTGGGTCAATGCTTTTTCAAAATCTATGCCCGTCACACTTGGCACTGGCATCTATATCTCAGTGTTTCAAAGTGAGCATGTTTGGAAACCCATGATATGGTTTTTAATAAACTTAAGGAAGATTTTCGCTCTCTCCAGTTGGGTGTGGAAGGAAAGCCACTTCAAATGAGTTAGTGCCATCTAGTGGGATTGGCACCGGCCTCTTGGGATGGAAGGTATTCTATTGCTGTTTGTTGCATAAAAAGAAGAAAGTAAATGTAGTCTCAGATGCTTTCCTATTGGGTGAGTAGGCCAGGCAGCTGTAACATTGAATTTCCTGCCTTTTATTAATTTGGCTTATTGCTTGGTATTTATTCATAAATATAAAGCACAAATCAGGCCTGTGCAAAATAAACAAATGCTAGTTTGTATTCTTACTAATAATTACAGCATATATAGGTTTTTTTACTTTTGTTCACTTGCAAAAATGCAAAGGGGAAATAACACTGTTTGTAAGAGTGTTTCTACCTGAAAACCAGTGTGGACTTGCACTGAATTTCCTCAGCCTCGGAAATTAAAGAACATGCCTTTTTAGAAACTCTTGAAATAACTGAAATCACAGGTGCAAGAAAGCAGTGTTTCTAGGCAGTTGATGGAACTCCATCTACGTGAAACAACCATGTAGCTAGACATCTTCAAAGCAATGGTGACTTGTTGGACACCTAGCATTGCTATACAGTTTAAATGTATTCCTTTACCAAATTCATGCCTATGTTGATTCAGGAAGGTCTTGCTTTGTGAATTCCTGACGTGAGCTGGTACTTAGTTACTTATTTAATAGCTCACATAGCTTAGGTTTCATTTAGCAAATGAACAGTAAAGTTCAATTGTGAGGCATACTTCTAACTAAACCTCTGTTTTCCACTTTGGGTCAGTCAGTGTTGAAGACAAGCCGTAGTTTGAATTCCTGTGGATAACATTTAGTTGTGTGTCTTCTCTTCTGCATTACCTTCCTTTATCTCACTGCTGGTAAGATGCAAAGTGGGATGGTTCCAAAGGATTTGCACCATTTCAAGGTATTTGTACGAGATATGAAGAGGGATAGCTAGTTGGGGGTGGGAAAGTGAACATACACTCCTGCCTTCATCATTCAGACTAAATCAGGACAGATCATTACTGTAACATACCCGTCATCCACCAGCCTGCTATTGGGAACCAATGTCCCCAAGTTAAACGTGTCCCGGTTTGCTATGTTGCAGCTGTGCTGATTCACTCACCATTAGGAGAAAAAAAAATTCTAAATTTAAAAACTGCAATACTTCAAGACAGCACTGACCCTCTTTATTTGGCTATAGTAATTATCTAGGTCCAAATGTGTACACTAGAATTCAAGAAGCATTGGTCTCTGTCTGTCACTACTGTCTGTGAATTTGCATGTAGGATACAATAAAGAGGGACATGAAAACAAATATAGCCTGAATAGTGTTTGTGTTGCAGGATATCTAGATAAAAAAAAAAGTATATTGTTTCCATAAAAAAAAAAAATATTTTTCAACCTGTTTTTGCTTTGTGAACCCTGTGTCTATCCAGAATTGCGTTTCCTTTATCACCAAAATAAGCTTAGCAACTAGACCTCTCAGTTTTAGTTGCAAAGTTACCAAGTAGAGGACTGAAAGTTGAATGGCTGCATTTTGTCCTCAGAGGGAAATAATGCTATCCCAAAAAGTTATTTACCATGTAATTAATGCAAACATTCATAGAGTAGGAGTTCTGAGTTATATAAATGGATTCATCGGCTAGCAAAGGAAGTGCCTAGGGTACTTTGTCTCCTTTTTATCCTGAAAACTTGATAATTATTTGGATGGACTTGAAATAAACAATAAGCATATATAACTACTAAAGCACAGAAATGGAAGTCAGATCTGGGTTCTGCTTCAGCTCTGTCACTGACTCAGTGTGACCTTTAGGTAAGTCACTTGACCTGTTTCTGCCTCAATTTTCCCATGCATAAAATGAGAATACAACCTTCATTGCTGGGAGGTAGTGATGGAATTAATCAGTGCTTGTAAAGCACTCTGAAATTTGTAGATGAAAGCTGCCATAAAAGTGTGCAAAGCATTAGCATGTGTCTATGCTACGGACGCTATACTGAGGTTTTCCTGTCGCAGGAACACCAACAGTGTAGGAACAACGTTAGCTCAGTTGACGGAAGCACTCTTCTGTTGACATAGCTGCGTCTACACCAGTGGTTCTCAACCCGCAGCCCTATCAGCACACAGCTGCGGCCCATGTGACATCCTCAGAGCCATACAGGTAGTATACATATTGTGTGGATGCGGCCTGCATAACACAAAGAGAGCTGCATACACGACCCAGAGTGGTAAATAGGTTGAGAACCACTGCTCTACACTGAGGGTTATGTCAGTCAGGGGTATGGTTTTATCACACCCTCAGCAATGTAGTTATGACAACAGAACTTTCAAGTGTAGACCAAACCTGAGAGATTGAAAACCAGGCAACTAATGAAAAGTGAGTCAAAGTTGTAAACTTACCTACCTCTCAAACGCAGCGGAGGTGACCTATAGAAACTTTGTTGGTAGCATATGTATCGTTTTAACTGGATGTTTGGAAAGGTCCAGATTTAACCAGTATTACGGAAGTTTCAAATATCACTTGTGTGTGAAGGATGTCTTTCTTATATAGAGATAAATAAAGCATGAAATAAGGAAGAATATTTGTGAAACATGTTTCATCTTAGGGCTGGGCTACTTACTAATTAGCACAAAAGTAATTAGATCAGCTGTAATTCACACCTTTTATTAAGCATCAGGGGGTAGCCTTGTTAATCTGTATCCACAAAAACAACAAGGAGTCTGGTGGCACTTTAAAGACTAACAGATTTATTTGGGCATAAGCTTTTGTGGGCTAGAACCCACTTCATCGGATGCATGGAGTGAAAATTACAGATGCAGGCATTATTAGCTTTTGACACGGTCTCCCACAGTATTCTTGTCAGCAAGTTAAGGAAGTATGGGCTGGATGAATGCACTATAAGGTGGGTAGAAAGCTGGCTAGATTGTCGGGCTCAACGGGTAGTGATCAATGGCTCCATGTCTAGTTGGCAGCCGGTATCAAGTGGAGTGCCCCAAGGGTCGGTCCTGCGGCCGGTTTTGTTCAATATCTTCATAAATGATCTGGAGGATGGTGTGGATTGCACTCTCAGCAAATTTGCGGATGATACTAAAC
Organism: Caretta caretta; assembly: GCF_965140235.1. Classification (NCBI taxonomy): domain Eukaryota; kingdom Metazoa; phylum Chordata; order Testudines; family Cheloniidae; genus Caretta; species Caretta caretta. The sequence continues at coordinate 6,313,463 of NC_134232.1, forward strand.
TGGGAGGAGTGGTAGATACGCTGGAGGGGAGGGATAGGATACAGAAGGACCTAGACAAATTGGAGGATTGGGCCAAAAGAAATCTGATGAGGTTCAATAAGGATAAGTGCAGGGTCCTGCACTTAGGACGGAAGAACCCAATGCACAGCTACAGACTAGGGACCGAATGGCTAGGCAGCAGTTCTGCGGAAAAGGACCTAGGGGTGACAGTGGACGAGAAGCTGGATATGAGTCAGCAGTGTGCCCTTGTTGCCAAGAAGGCCAATGGCATTTTGGGATGTATAAGTAGGGGCATAGCGAGCAGATCGAGGGACGTGATCGTTCCCCTCTATTCGACATTGGTGAGGCCTCATCTGGAGTACTGTGTCCAGTTTTGGGCCCCACACTTCAAGAAGGATGTGGATAAATTGGAGAGAGTCCAGCGAAGGGCAACAAAAATGATTAGGGGTCTAGAACACATGACTTACGAGGAGAGGCTGAGGGAGCTGGGATTGTTTAGCCTGCAGAAGAGAAGAATGAGGGGGGATTTGCTAGCTGCTTTCAACTACCTGAAAGGGGGTTCCAAAGAGGATGGCTCTAGACTGTTCTCAATGGTAGCAGATGACAGAACGAGGAGTAATGGTCTCAAGTTGCAGTGGGGGAGGTTTAGATTGGATATTAGGAAAAACTTTTTCACTAAGAGGGTGGTGAAACACTGGAATGCGTTACCTAGGGAGGTGGTAGAATCTCCTTCCTTAGAGGTTTTTAAGGTCAGGCTTGACAAAGCCCTGGCTGGGATGATTTAACTGGGAATTGGTCCTGCTTCAAGCAGGGGGTTGGACTAGATGACCTCCTGAGGTCCCTTCCAACCCTGATATTCTATGATTCTATTATACTGACACATGAAGAGAAGGGAGTTACCTCACAAGTCACACCTTTTGGTTATCTTGGTTCAAATGTGTGTAAGTGACCCTAACTTGCAATGGAATTGGAAAGGATCAATTGTTTGCATTTAAAACTGAGAGAACAATTTATATAGCCCCTTCGCTTCTCTGTGGACTTGCAGATGTGGAAGTCGCACAGGTTTGGGTCACCCGAGAAGGATCATCCTGGTTCGGTCTAATCAAGTGTGCTTCTGCAGTTGAGTTGACAGGAGGTTTTAGCAGAGGTTGCTATTCAAAATTATTCTCTGTGACTCCCTGTAGATTTCATGTTACCTTTCACCATGAGGAGTGCATCCACTACATTCAAGCAGATGGTAAATGTACAAATAACTTTGGGCTGGTTCACTGTGGTTGAGATTGATGAGAACCATCTAAACCAAGTTGAGAGGATCACATATAGTGTTTTGCAAATTGTTGTTTGATGTCCACTTGGAGGTGGCTGAGGTAATACATTTATTTCACATTGGGGAATGGATAGACTTAAGCTGGAGCCAGACAAGGTGAATGCTGTTAAGCTAGTCCACTTCACTAAACAATGTCAGATGAGGGCTTTCCTAAGGGGAGTGGGTTACTTCCATCGTAATGTAAGCAAATACAGCTTGACTGCAACCCTTCCCATGGTTCTTCCAAAAAAGAAAATGACTGACAAGCTTGTGTGAGTTGCCAAATGTGAGCAGGCTTTCAAAACCCTTAAGGAAGATTCTTGCAGGTCAGTAGTGCTTTTGCAGCTAAATTACAATATGAAGATTGTGTTGTGTGCAGATACTTCAGATGTGGGCCTTGGAGCAGCACTGTCAGGTGAATCACAAGTGGGAAAGAACACCCTGCTTTTATATCATCAGGAAATTGCTTCCTCGGGAAGCAATGAATGCCATTATGGAGAATTGCCTTGCCATTGGGTAGGCCCTCCAAAAACTTTTTATTTAAATGGCCTATACTTCAAGATGGTGACTGACCCCCTATTTCCTTGCACTGGTTACACTAAATGAGTAGACTTAAGGCAAAACTTCTCCAGTGGAGTATTCTCTTGAAACAATACTCTTAAATTAGTCATCTGTAACACAGCCAAAAATGCAGTTCCATTGGACTTCCTAGTAGCAAGGAAGATCCTGGGCAAACTTATCCTGATGCCAATTCCTTCCTGTCACTTTTGGAAGTCCCTTCTTGAGGGTTAATTGACTCTACAATACATTGTCACTAGACTTTTTTATTTTGTTTTATATACTCTATGCCAAGTGTTTCCCTGCTTTCTTTGATAAGATCTTCTATCTTCTTTGGATTAATTCTGTACCTAATTTTAGTATATTTTTAAATTTTAAACAGTCACAGGATGAGTGGAAATTAAGTGCTGTACATTTGTTCTTATGTCAGACACATAGAGCTAAATAGGAAAAAACAGGAATATAGGAGTTGGAACTACATATGTTAGAATGGAGGGAAAAATCTAATATGTACAGACTCTTACTGTTTATCTAAACCTGTTGCTATAAGTAGTTTTGGTAAGCACTTGATTTCTTGTGTCGCCAGGAAGATCAGTGGGTGTCTGATTAGATGACTTGGGGAAACTCAAGTAGCATTGTGAGAAGAGATTTAGCTGAGAACTTCACGATGTTCCTTAGGCTTTCTGGGTCATCAGAAATCTTCCACTCCTGTTTAGCATGTATTCTAGTGGTCAGAAAAGGCAGTGTGCTGTAACAGAAGACTGGGAGTCAGGAAACCTGTGTTCTATTCCAGAGTCCTTTGCTGACTTGCCTTGTGATACATAAACCAGTTGTTTAACTTCAGTTCCTTGTCTATAAACTATGGTTAAAGCTTTGCAAAGTACTTTGAGGACCTAAGATAAAAGGTACTATATAAACCACTAGAGGAGGGTTTCACTGAGGGACACTTTTGTAGAGACAGGCTTTGATACATAATCTTGTTCCCTGTTAATCATTGTTCATCTTCTAGGGCTGCATTTTAAATACAGTGTATCTTGCTATTCATGTAGAACTGGAGCCTGAGTGTACCTTGATTTTGGCCGTTGTATGGGATAGAAGAATGGACTACTTGTCCATTCTCTCTTTCCCTGGATATTATTGGTAGGAATGTTATTGTTATTAATTGTTTTCACTAACAAGGTCAGCTCCCAGACTGCTGCGCTGGGCATCGCAAAATGGGGAAGAGATGGCCAGCCCTCTGTGGAGATAGAGGTGGTTAGGGACTATTTAGAAAAGCTGGACGTGCACAAGTCCATGGGGCCGGACGAGTTGCATCCGAGAGTGCTGAAGGAATTGGCGGCTGTGATTGCAGAGCCATTGGCCATTATCTTTGAAAACTCGTGGCAAACCGGGGAAGTCCCGGATGACTGGAAAAAGGCTAATGTAGTGCCAATCTTTAAAAAAGGGAAGAAGGAGGATCCTGGGAACTACAGGCCAGTCAGCCTCACCTCAGTCCCTGGAAAAATCATGGAGCAGGTCCTCAAAGAATCAATCCTGATGCACTTGCATGAGAGGAAAGTGATCAGAAACAGCCAGCATGGATTCACCAAGGGAAGGTCATGCCTGACTAATCTAATCGCCTTTTATGATGAGATTACTGGTTCTGTGGATGAAGGGAAAGCAGTGGATGTATTGTTTCTTGACTTTAGCAAAGCTTTTGACACTGTCTCCCACAGTATTCTTGTCAGCAAGTTAAGGAAGTATGGGCTGGATGAATGCACTACAAGGTGGGTAGAAAGCTGGCTAGATTGTCGGGCTCAACGGGTAGTGATCAATGGCTCCATGTCTAGTTGGCAGCCGGTATCAAGTGGAGTGCCCCAAGGGTCGGTCCTGGGGCCGGTTTTGTTCAATATCTTCATAAATGATCTGGAGGATGGTGTGGATTGCACTCTCAGCAAATTTGCGGATGATACTAAACTGGGAGGAGTGGTAGATACGCTGGAGGGCAGGGATAGGATACAGAAGGACCTAGACAAATTGGAGGATTGGGCCAAAAGAAATCTGATGAGGTTCAATAAGGATAAGTGCAGGGTCCTGCACTTAGGACGGAAGAACCCAATGCACAGCTACAGACTAGGGACCGAATGGCTAGGCAGCAGTTCTGCGGAAAAGGACCTAGGGGTGACAGTGGACGAGAAGCTGGATATGAGTCAGCAGTGTGCCCTTGTTGCCAAGAAGGCCAATGGCATTTTGGGATGTATAAGTAGGGGCATAGCGAGCAGATCAAGGGATGTGATCGTTCCCCTCTATTCGACATTGGTGAGGCCTCATCTGGAGTACTGTGTCCAGTTTTGGGCCCCACACTACAAGAAGGATGTGGATAAATTGGAGAGAGTCCAGCGAAGGGCAACAAAAATGATTAGGGGTCTAGAACACATGACTTACGAGGAGAGGCTGAGGGAGCTGGGATTGTTTAGCCTGCAGAAGAGAAGAATGAGGGGGGATTTGCTAGCTGCTTTCAACTACCTGAAAGGGGGTTCCAAAGAGGATGGCTCTAGACTGTTCTCAATGGTAGCAGATGACAGAACGAGGAGTAATGGTCTCAAGTTGCAGTGGGGGAGGTTTAGATTGGATATTAGGAAAAACTTTTTCACTAAGAGGGTGGTGAAACACTGGAATGCGTTACCTAGGGAGGTGGTAGAATCTCCTTCCTTAGAGGTTTTTAAGGTCAGGCTTGACAAAGCCCTGGCTGGGATGATTTAACTGGGAATTGGTCCTGCTTCGAGCAGGGGGTTGGACTAGATGACCTTCTGGGGTCCCTTCCAACCCTGATATTCTATGATTCTATGGTGTTGGAGGCATGAGGATATTTATCTCTTGTGATTTCCAAGAGGAGTGCTGCTTTGAGAGAAGCCTCATAAAGAAATTAAGGTAAAACTAAATTCGGTACTGCATTCTGAATTCTGTCCTTCAAGAAACTGATTAGAATTGAATAACTATTTTGTTGATTTGTGAAGCAGCCTCAATTCCAGCTTGCTCTTCCATAGCTGTACCTAGACCTTAATTAGACCTGCCATGTTCAGATGCAGAATACTTATTTCTGGTGATGGTGTCAAAGGTCAGAACAACACTGCATGACTTTCAGATTCCATGTTGAGTTTTCAGGGTGAGCAGTTAGGAAAACAACTTTGTTAACTCAAACTGAATAGGGATGGTCTGTGTACATCATTGAGGATAATTACACATCTGACATTTCTAGAGACCCTTTTCTGACTGCTCACAGCCTACATCATATTATCCCTCTGGGCTTTCCTAGTATACAAGTCAGTGGGATGAAATGTAGAACCTCCTTAAACAAATGAAATATCCTCCTGCAACGTGCCTTGAAAAGCTCAAATGTGGCATTTTAGGAGCAGCTGTTTTCTGTTGCTTAATCTCCATGAGTGAAATGGAGGCAGTGAGATTGTGGAAAGAGTGGGAAGAACGTTCACTTTCATCTTCATAATATTAGAAACCCTTAATGTGTCTGAGGCAGGGCACAAATCTGAGACACTTCTGTACCTAATAAGCTTTATTAAGGTGTAGAAGCAAAGCTTTAACATTGTACCAAATGCTGATGTCTTGATCGTACTGTTGAGGTTCAGGTTCATAAAAGGAAATGATGGATTTTAGAGAACATCATTTGTGAAGTTTATAAACAAGCTTTTTTACATGGGCAAAGAGATTAACCTTTGCTCACTACTTGCCATAAGTGCCATATTAAGTTTTACAGCCACATGAAGGCTGGGTCTGTATCTAAGGTTAGCAATGGCACTTCTGTTAAATCCTGTTATCAGGGGTTTATCACTTGGTCGTTTTAAAAAATGCACCCAGGTGGTAATTGGAGTACAAGTCTGTCAAGAACAACTTACTGTGAATAAATGTTTAAAACCAGTTAGATTTTAAATTGTCATGTGTTTTTGGGGGGGGAGGGGGGGAATCCATTTTTTTTTTAAAGCTTGAAACCATTTTTTGTGCTGATAAATGGTTTTGGGGAGGAAGTAAAGGGCCTTATTTTGAACTTTTGGGTTCTGACTGGGATGTATCACAACCTTAACTTTATTTAAACATAGTGCTGCTAGTACTCCTGGAATATTCTGTATATAAAGCTAAGGTGGGGGGAAGGGTTTCCTCACAAATCTGGCTTGGTCATGCTGTTATTTCAGCACAGTCTCCATTTCACTCATATGGAGAATTAACTTGGTATAATAATGAACTACTATGATGGTGCCTCTTCTGTGATGGCGTATCAAAGCTCTTGTTTTTGGGTGCCTCACAAGTAGAGCAGATATAGCTCTTACACCAAGGGAGGAGGTTTCTCTTGGCCAGACAGTGAAGCTTATTCTTTCAGTGAGCAATGAGGTGGTCGTAACGTTGAAATCTACAATGCTGCCTTTACACTGTTCCGGTTGGAAAATATGCTTAGTGTTGATTACCCTTTCTACTTGCTAATTAAAATCATGTTGTATCTTAAGCCTTTATATGCTGTTGCAACCCAACCCACCATCCTCCAGATTTAAGGGGTGAAAAGAAGTAAAAACAAAACCAAAAACCCCACTGGAAGAGTGGTTTTGTCCTGTCACTTCTCAGTAAAGATTTTGGATCATTAACGATGAATCTTGATTTTTGTGTCTTTGGAAAGATAGCCTAACTAATTTTCAACTAATTATTTGTGTGAGGGTATTACATCAAACTGCAACTGTAAATTTGCACTCCAGTTTCCGTTTAGATTGGATTTACTGCAGCCTTTGGACCAGATTTACAAAGGTATTTAGATGCCTGATGTTGCAGATAGACCACTAATTGGCTTAGGCACTTTTGCAAATCCCACTAGGTGACTATCAGCATCTTTTGGTGCCTAAATACCTTTGTAAGTCTGACCCAAAGGTAGCTTTCGGACGCTACTTTTTGGTGTGATGGGAGCAAACGTCTCTAGTTTGGGGTCAGTCAAAGATGACTGAAATAGTCTAGCAAGAGAAATCTCAACCAGTACCACTAACACATGACAGCAGTAATAGCCAGCTTGCCAAATGGAAAATACCTTTAAATTCTTAGTGCTGGGTCAAGCAGATGCTTGCTGGAAGAGCTGCTTTGCTTTACTATTCAGCAATTCAAAATGTTTTCTTTCACAAGCTAATTGTTTTAGACCTTTACTAATGTTACCAGGGTTGTTAGAATGTGATGTTACAAATGGGCATGAGAATGTCATTGCAAAGTGTTTTAAAGGCTGAGCTGAAACTAAGACATGTCCACAGTTTTCTTGCCTTGTATGAAAACTTTGTTTGTGTTTTTCCACCTGTAGGGTCCATTAAATAGCGAGTCTTCCAATCAGAGCTTGTGCAGCGTGGGCTCTCTGAGCGATAAAGAATTGGAGGTAAGCAGCCACTGTTCCTAATAGTCATCAGTTATAGGTTAAACGTGAATGGGCTAACAAAGCCCAGAATTAATTACATGAGCTGGAGATGAAGATTTCCTAGTTCAGGGCTTTTGTGTGGAACAGGCTACTAGAAGAATCTAGACTGAGTCCAAGTCGTATGGACGTTAGAGCATCCTGCAAGGCCCAACTAGTTAAGGTTTTCTCATCATAACAGGTGCTTTTCTTTATTAAAGATAAAGGAGGGTGGTTTTACTGCAGTTAGAATGGTGGTTTGTGAAACTAAGCCCTCAATTGCTGTTTTCAGTACTTGGTAGCTGTTTTCAGTTGCAGTTTTGGGCAGACCAAAATAAAAGGGAATCTGCGTGGAAAAGTCCAAGTCTTTACCTACCCTCCTTCGCACTTCATGTACGTGTGAAGTTTTAGAAATATGTACAAGAAGATAAGGATTTATATAAACTGACATGTAGAACGAAAAGGAAATAAGGCATGGTAGTATTACATGCTTCCTCTTGGTTACTTTCAGTATATTTGGATTAAGAACTTCAAAAAACCAGCTAAAACAACGAAGTTGAACTGCAGTTACTTTTTAATTTAAATTAAGATTGCCAGTTAGTAGTGCAGGATCTAAATTTAAATAGTTTGTTTAAACCCACGATAAGATAACTTCCTACTTCACTTACCAGCCAAGTGCTGAGTTTTGGATCATATTTCCCCTTTAATACATTACAGTACAGGTATCAAGTATCTGATGCAGTCAGTACTGTAGGAATACACAGTATCTCGAACTCTGGACTTGACAGGTAAGTAAATTAGGAAATGGTCTTCAATTATTTGAAGATCATGAGTATTAAATATCTACATATATTTGTTTTGCTCTGGCTTTACGGTCTACTTCTAGTGAGTTTCACTTAGATTAACTAAGGAGATCCAGTTGTCTGCCACTCTTCACTTTTCAGTCTGTGGTGTTTTAGCAGTGGATAGGTGATCTTATATATCCTTGTGCAATTGGGTGAATGCGAATGACTACTTAAAATTGAATTTGGTAATTTAAGGATAATATGAAGCTAAAATACACTTGCATTCTCCTGTTATCTTATTGACACTGTTATAGAGCCTTTGGAATCACTATTGCACTAGGGTATTTGTGAGATGCTCCTGTCAGCAGTGGAGTGCAGATTCCTTTGACTTTGTACTGAGTCAGCAGTTTCTTGTACCAATATTGTATCTACATAGTGGCCAGTATCAAAATGTTGTCAGTGAGGATCTGTTCATTGTACAGATGTTATCATTCTATAAAGTAGCACACAGGTACAGTAGCTACTCTTCATGTGTGTTTTTTTTTTAAAGCACCAAACCACCGTTTCTGCCCTCCCACCCCAAACAAAACCAAACATCTCCATTAGGGACTGCTGGGTTGGCATGTTATGGCCTCCTCCATTCCTGTGGATCTTAGGTTTAACTTCTGGCTGTGTTAGCTTCATTCCTTTATCTCTTCAAAGTGGGTAGGTTGGTTTCTGTGTTTATTGTGTGGACATCAGTTGCTAAGAACCATGAATCTTAAGTTTGCCACAAAAGTTTTGGCCAAGATTTCTCTACTCTTTATTGTGCAATGGGCACTGTGGCTTTCCTCCTCTGTAGTTCAGTGGTGGCTGACATGATGTGTAAATGTATAGCCTGGAAAAATTTTGGGCCCCTTTGGGATAAAATGTATGTGATAGAAATGACCAGTTTTTTCTCTATAGCAACTTTGATAGGCTTTTTCTAATACATAGAACTTCAAGTTTTGTTTCCTTGTGTCTCACTTTGTTGTGAAGTCCTGCTGAAGGAACACTTCACATCTGAAACACTTCACATCATGTGTAAATGATTTTTCATGTAACTTATGCAAGACAGCACCTAGGTACTAAGAGCACTAGAAATCAGTTATTGAATGGGCTGCAGTCGGGTGGGTGGGATTTTCAAAAAGTGCTAAAGTGACTTAGGAGCATACGTCCTATTGAAAGGCAAAGTAAACAGACTGGGCCCAATTCCCAACTGTCCTGCATTTTATGTAGCCATTTAGAATAGTGAAAAGTGGGTGTTAAACACCGCTGTTCTGATTTGATTGAATTCTATGCTCCATCTGCAGCAGACTAAAAGACTACATGATGTACAAGGCAATGGAGAATCAGTCCTACTATGTCTAAGATAGAAAATAATCTTTCCCTGTTCCCACCCCCTTCTGATTTCTGACATGTTCTCTTATCTTTGCTGTGCATAGGTCTGAAGATAGTATCTCTCTAAGTACTGAGTGCAAAAACTAATGCACTTGGGAACTGGAATGACCATTGGGGACCTGCAGCCTATTTGTTTAGTATTTTGGTCATTTTTTAAATTCTGGAATAACAGCAGAAATGTTAATTTTGAAGTATTTTTTAACAGACTCCTGAGAAGAAACAGAATGACCAGCGGAACAGGAAAAGAAAAGCAGAAGCATATGAGACCAGTCAAGGTAACCCATTCTTCTGACCCTTCACAGGATTTCCGACCAGCTGATAATTGGCCTCACTTTTTAAAGAGTCGTGGTGTCTAAGGAGAGTAATGGTTCATCTCAGGGGTGTGTCAGGCAGCTTATTAGGAATTTATTTGAAGTACTTGCAGTGATCGTGTAGTACTCCTTTGGGAGTCGTTCTTTCCATTGTAAGAAAAACATTCAGTCCTACAACAACTTACTGCAACATTTGTGTTTACTTCTAAACTCTAGAATTCTTATTGGAGATTTATGATGGGTCCACAGTGCACAAGGAGAGACTGGATGTGGGCCCTCATATGGGTTATGTGAATATCCTGTGCTTAGTCACATGGGAAAGGTCTGCAGCTGAAACCTCTCTCATTTTTGCTGTGCTTCAAAAAGCTTTCGTTCATTTTCTACATCTTGTTCCATGTAACATTGGAAACCTGCTTTAACAACCAGCTAGAGAACAAGTTGTACTCAAACGTATAAAACAGCAAATGTCGTCTTAAAGAAAAGAGAGTGAGTCTGATTTCAGTCTGAGCTCTCACGCTCCTCTTAGTGGGTGAACATTAGGAGGATGGAAGGAATAGTTATTCTGGAAATAGGAATCTGCTCCTACAACAAAATAACAGATTCTATTGATAGTAGACTGTACCTATAGTGTTTGGAAAGAGAGGTGGAACAACAGTTAAACTTTAATGAATCCGTATTAAATCACCATTATCTCTCTAGCTCTCATAGAATGATTGTGGGAAGCTTAATGTACTTGCAGTGAGTACAGTAAATTATGTAAAGGCAAAAGTAGATTGTGTATAGTAACCTTTATTATGCTGTTACCTTCAAGGAAGCTTTGAGAGATCCACATTGCACACTGAGAGCAAATATTTCCCTTGTTTGCAGAGAAACAAATGTCATCTAATTGGGTCTATGTCAATTTTGGAATTAGTCAAACTGTCAACTCTCCTAATTTAAAAAAAAAAAAAAAGTGTAGGGATTCTAATCCTGAAACTGACTATTGCTGGGTAGAAGCTCCTCTTCTGTACTAGGTGCTGTAAGAAGCACCTAAGTGTACATCTTTATTTACCGGAATAGGTTTCTCAAAATGGCATCAGATGTTTACATTTACAAATCAAGTTTTGCCTTCCTTCTCTGTTTCCCTTTCAGGAAAAGGCACGCCTAGGGGACATAAAATTAGTGATTATTTTGAGGTAAGCCTACTTAAAATTGAATTTTCAGAGAAATCTGTTCTTAAATCCTTGTTTGAGGTGTGTATATATATATATATATATTTTTTTAAATGGAAAACTACACTGTATCTTAAGTTACTCTCACCACTGCATTAAATCATAGCTTCTGGTGTAAGTCATTCACTGTATCAATCTGATAGGCTTATGAGTTTGATTAGGGCAAAATATTTGAATCTTGTTTCTAAATTAAGCTAATTTCTATTTCTTTAACTTAAACAATTGACTGACCAAATGTTATAAATAGCAATCACTTAAAACCGTTTTGAAGCTGACTTCTATTGGGATCTGAACCTTGCCTCATGAGAGTGAGCCCCCTTTTGGCAAGCACACTGCAGTTGTATTAAAAGCCCCAGTCCTGCAAAGGGGTCTGCCAATAGAGTCCCATTAACTTAAGTAGGACTGATCCTGTTCAGAGTTAAGCAGGATCTTAAGTCTTTTCAGGATCAAGACTAAGAAGTTAGCCACACTGAGAGACCAGCTCCAAGCACAGAATGGAGATATCAAAACAGTGATGGGTACCTCTAAAAACTTTAAGAAAACTCATTTAATATATATTCTTGGCACTTTTTTTCTTTCCAAGCATGTACAAACTAGAACTTGTTACTTTTTTCATCCCTAACAACTTGTTCTTCACTTTATTCTGAGTAGTTAGTTGGCTTGGAGTTAGCAGTGCTTTTGCTAGCACCTCTTCCTTACTGTCTTCAGACATTGCTGAGTTAAAGCATGGCACAGTCCATAGTACAGGAACATAGGAACTTCCATACCAGATCAGACCAGTGTTCCAGTGAATCTGATACCCTGTTCCTGACTGCAACAGATGATTCAGAGCAAGGTGTAGATCTTCTTCTCCCCGCCCCCTCACACACATGCGTGTGTACAGAGTGCACAATTAGACATACCTGCCATGGGGAAGATCTTCCTAAACCTGGATTGTTAGAAGTTGACTTATCCTGAACCATATCCCTTGATTTAAAACAAGAAATTATATCTAATGTAGCTGTGGATATTTAACCATTGAAAGCATTCACAATCCCCTCTTGGTATTATGGGCATAATAGATAGAGTTTGTGCTCATTTTCTTTTGTAAATGGCCAAACCTCAGTCAGTGAATTTTTTATTTTTTGTTGTCTTCAGTGTCCACTAAAACAGGTTGCTAGGGCTTATAAGGAAGGTCTTTATACTTAAGATAAATATGCAGCTTCTATCTCCTCCACCCCAAATCTTGCTTAAGCATAGTATCTTTATGAAGTGATTGATCATATGTATCTTTTTGGTCAGTTTGCTGGGGGAAGTGGTCCAGGAACCAGTCCTGGCAGAAGTGTGCCACCTGTCGCCCGATCCTCGCCACAGCATTCCTTATCCAATCCCTTACCAGTAAGTATTCCCTCTGAGGAAGGTGCTAAATGATGCAGTGGATATGCCCCAGACAGGAGATTTTTTCTGAACAAATAGGGCAGAATGTTACCACAGTTACTGAAAGGGACTTGGATTTTGTTTAGTCTCTGAATTAGATTCAGTGATCCTTCAGTCTATACAGAGCTAATAAACTGGATCATAGCTGTAAAACCAGCTGTCCAGGGCCTGATGTGGGCATGTTTGTTTCCAAGGAGCTAGTCCAATCTTAAACAGTTTATCTTACATACTTCAAACCCCAGATGCCATTTCTTGATACAGTATAGACGAGTTCTGTCTTAAAAGGTTGCGGATTGGCCTATGTTCCTAGTAGTAGAAAAAGTAAAAACTAACATTTTCCATTCTGTCATTCTGATGACTCTGCTTGTCTGTTGCATCGCTCTTCCTGCACAGTTTTGTCTTGTCTATTTCGATTGTGAGATTTTTCCAGAGAAGGGCCCAGCTTTCAATGTCTGCATGGTGCCTAGCTTAGTGTTATCCTGCTCTTCGCTGGGGTTCACAGAGCTGCTGAAATATAAATATATCCTTGTTAGTGCTGAAAAATATTTTATTCCACACTGATTTTTCAGATGTAGCTTTTGGGGGTAATCAGTAAAAGCTTTCCAATGTGTGTGCATGCCCATTCCCCAACTTCTTTCACTGAGAAAGTTTCATTGTGCCATTTGGTCCCTTTTGTAAGGTTCAAATGTGAAGAGAACCAATATTTTAAAAAACTTTAAAGATATTTCAGAAGCTGCTTTTCTGTTATGATCATGTAAGTACCGTTAAAAACCACCCTTTGAATATGGCCTGGACCTAATCCTCAATTTTTCTTGAGCATTAGGAGAACAGTGTGGCAGTTTGGAGTCTTTTCTGGAGCATAGTATACTGACAGTAAACCAGGTACAATGAAGCAAATGAGCTTTTCTGGCTGGTCTATTTTGAAGTCATTTGCATACCTCCTAAACTCATATTTGTCTAAATTCCAATGCTGAGTGCTCTGGGACCGTGCATTGTACCCTGCAGAGTGCCACAAAAGAGAGGGATTGGCCCTCAGAGTCCATCATTCATCACTGAATGAAACCCTTCCAGTGCGGCCTTAAAGTTAATGGGGAATTAAAACATAACAGCACCTCCCTTCTTTAAAAAGAAAAGTTAAATGCAAAAACCGCTTAATGACACCTCATGGAAGACAGTTTACATGCACAACATTCAAGACAATTCTTCTCCCCAGAATCTGGGATCCTGTGGTAAGTGCATAAGGGGCAGTCATTCCGTGAGTGCATTTTTTCGCATTTTAATATATTGAGTATATAGAAACCTGGAGAGAACCCGTCCCATGCAGTCAAAACTGATGTCACAGGCAGCATCAGCTAAGTCCATTGTCTTTTTTTTACAAAGGTGCTTGTCATGAGTCTGTTGGCAGAGCGCCCTCTTCAGAAGCTATGTGGGGAGCACAAGCATGCATGTCTAATTGTCTCACACCCATGCGCACTGCAAGGTGTGTCAGTTTAGCAGGGCTGGCTGGTGCTCAGCCCTCTGACTGAGGCTGCTTGGCTATTTCTTCCGAAATTTCATGGTCCCAGGTGAAAGAAACAGAACAGTCCACAATCACCAGACAAGGTAAAATAAAAGCATAAAGGAAAAGGAGAGCCTGTAGGTGGCTTCAATGAGGATATTGGCCTCTTAGTTCAGAGGGGTTGGGGCGGTATCTCAGTTCACCCCCGAGTGCACTGGTCTCCAGTGGAAGTCTCTCATTTGCCATCTTAATGCAGGGAATCAGTGTTCTGCTGTCTGCAAGGGCTGGGGCTCAGTTGGCTCTCATCCTCTCTGGGAAGCTCAACAGCCTGCTCCCTTCTCAGAGTTGCCCCCTTCTGAGTGGAGTTTCCCCCTTCTAACTCCTCCTCCAATGCTGGCATGATTTGCAGGTGTGGAAGGAAGGACCATCGTAGCCTGAAGCAGCTCCTTAACCGCTTCCATGCTGGTGCGGGGTTTATATACCCCGTCACAGTGCTCTTCAGATTCCTTGTCTTCAGTTCTGGTTCTCCTTTCTCCTGCAACCATACTTTAACTTTATGCCTGTATTGTGGTAGTAGCATGCATCTGTAAGACCACTGCTTTGGCTACAAAAGGAAAAACCAACAACAGTAGGAACAGGGAAAAAGAGGAGAAAACTGAATGTCGCTCCCAGTTTAGGGAATTAGTGTGTGGGTAAGGAAGGTGTTAAGCACCTTTTATTAAAAGACTGTAGTGGTTATTCACACTGCAGGGTAAGCTTGTCTGTGCCCTGGGCTAAGGGAGGAAAGGTAATATCTTTTAATAAGGTTGCTCAACTTTCCTAGACTATCCCTTGCCTACTTCAGATCCCTTTATCCCTCAGTTGCAGGTTGCAGATTTCACAGCCCTCTGCTCCGATTTCAGCTCTTGCAATGTCCCCATCCCACAAAGCTCTCTATCCGAAAGGAAAGTAGTGTTTGTAATGCTGGGCAGAAAAAACGTTTTGGATGAGCAGTTTAAAAAAAAAAAAGTTTTCTTTAGTTCATCTTTTAAAATCTGTGTCCTGCCTTTGCTACAATTGCCTAGAAGGAGAAGAGGCTGCTGGGTGGGAAAATGTGTAGCGATGAGGAGGGAGAAGTTTCCATATACAGTATTTTAATGAGGCAACCTGCAGTGCACTGCTTCGGAGAATATCTGATCAAAACTAAGTTTAGGGCCACCACAGTTTTCTGTGTCTGATTCAGCCGCGTTCTGTGCTGGTGCCACTCTTTTGACCCTGAGTACTGTATCAAACAAAGTTAGATGAGCAGTTCTCAGACTTTAAGACCTATCCCATCACACCTAAAACAATCTAGTACTTGGCATTCTGCTGTCGTAATTAATCAGTGTAACTAATATCTTTTCTTGTTCTGATGGTACCAAGCCATGCACAACAGTTAGAAACTCACTGTACAAGATGTGAAAGTGGTTTCTCCTTAGCTGCTATATATGGGTACTTCCTGAAAAGCTTTGAAATAGGGCTAGTGTTTACCTATCTTAGGCAGTTTATTTTTGCCATTAAAACAGGGGCCAGGTTACTATGACTCCTGGATCCTGATCATGGTTCAGTTGCTTATCTAGAGCAACTCTGCCTCGATTCACTAATCTGTAACATGGGTATACCTGCACCTCTTCTGAAGTTGGGTGGTTGTAAATGACTTTGAAAAGTACGAAGCATTTGTAGAATGAGGATGATACTGACCTAAAGTCCATTGAGATCTATAAGAGCTAAGGATCATTGTTCTGAGCCTTTAAAGAGTGCAAAGGCCTAAATTAAGATAGTCTGGTTAAGGCTTTGAGTTTCCAGCTCTTTGCTTGAATGGCCCCAAAATGTGCAGACGTGGAGAAGGGCAGTATTTCCGTTAACTAGGGGAATCCTGTTCTGCACGTTCACATGCATTGCAGCACATTTCAAACATGTTATTCCAGTCACTCCTATTGACCTCCGCTATCAGAGCGATCTTTCCAGGAGCCCTGCTTTTGTTAACAGATCCTCTCTTTGCTGGCTCTCCGTTCCTGAGCTGCTGCTTTGCTGACAACAGTTTTGGCAGAACCAGAGAATCCTTTTTTTTTAAAGGTTTATTGTATTTTTTTTAAATGTATTACAGCGGCGAGTGGAGCAGCCACTATATGGGGTAGATGGCAGTTCTGCAAAGGAGCCGCAGGAAGAACACTCTCCTCTGCCAACGCTGATGTCTATGATGCTGGCAAAACAGCGGCTTGAGAGTGAGCAGTTGGTACAGAGGGGAGCTGGCCTCTGTTTTGCTTTTGTTTCGGTGAGCAGTTTTTAAAAAACCCAAGCCCAGGGCAGAGGCTGTGTTAAGGGATTGGGAATGGGATGTGGAGTTTTTCAGCTCTTGGGCTCTGGTTTACATCCAGCCTGGGTTACTAGTGACAGTCTTTACCATCTAACAGCTGGTTCATGACCTATGTGAAAAGTTGCTTCCAGCAACTTTTGCCTTCTAGAGAAATCTGTCTGGTGTAGATGCTTGTATTTCAATTTAAGAAGCTAAATTGATAAAGCCGAAGTAGATTCCTGACTGATTTTAGGCTAAACCAACTACTCTCAAAGCTGGAGTAACTGCCAGTACGGCTGAGAGACCAGGTGAGTGAGGGAATATCTTTTATTGGACCAACTGCTTTTGGTGAGAGAGACAAGCTTTTGAGCTTACACAGAGCTGCTCTTCAGGTCTGGGAAATGCGCTCAATGTTGCAGCTAAATATAAAGTAAACAGATTGTTTAGCATAAGTAGTTAAACATATTTCAAGGGACAATTCAAAGGTGAAGCGGCCTGTTAACACCTCTCCAGTCATGGGGAAGTAAAGTGTGTGTGTGGGGGGGAAGCTGGCAGAGGGGGTAAGTGGGTTATATGGCTGTAATAAGCCATAAATCCAATGTCTCTATTCAGTCCATAATTTTTCAGTATCTAGCAAAATTGTGCATTTAAGCTCCCAGGCCAAACAAGGACACTTTGCCAGAGAAGTAGACCACATCATGGAATGGGCCACCCAAATACCCCAAGTGAACCTGCTTCAGTACAGAAATGAAACCCTCTCCAGCCACACACCTCTAGTTGTCATTTAATTGCAGCAAGTGAGGCTTAGGTTGGGCATTAGGAAAAACTTCCTAAGGCTATGTCTCTACTGTGCCCCTTACATTGGTGCCGCTGCAGCCAGGCCATTGTAAGATGCACAGTGGAGACAAAATAAAATCACGCTGAACGAGGGGTGGTAGCTTCATCCACAGGGGAGCGGCTCCCGCTCCCGTCGAAGTGCTGTCCACACAGGTGCTTTTTGTCATTAAAACTTTTGTCGCTCAGGGCTTTTTGTTTTTCACAGCCCTGAGCGACAAGTTTTAACAATGAAAGTGCAGTGTAGACAAAGCCTAAGTGTGAGGGTGGTTAAGCACTGGAACAAATTGCCTAGGGGGGTTGTGGAATCTTTGTAATTGGAGGCTTTTAAGAACAGGTTAGTCCATCACCTATCAGGAATGGTCTAATTATTACTTAGCCCTGCCTTGAGTGCAGGGGACTGGACTAGAAGATGACCTATTGAGGTCCCTTCCAGTCCTACACTTCCATGTTCATCACCCTACACTGGAACCCATACATTTTATCATCAAACAATTACAACCCATACTCGATGGGGACACCATCCTGAAAGAAATCTTTTCTGAATCCCCCTCTTCTGGCCTTCAAACAACCACCCCCTACCCAGCCTCACTAAGCTCATCATCAGAAGCAAGCTCCCCACAGACCAGAGCAGAACAACTCAAAGCAGCATCAGACCCTGCCAGCACAACAGATGCAAAACCTGTGGACATATCTCCACTGCTGCAATTATCAACATCCCCCACAGCACGCCATGGGTTCAAGATCCATGGGTTCTACACATACCTATCACGTGTGGTGTGCTAGTGAACTAAATACCCAATAATAACAGTGGGTGAAAAGAGACAACCACTGCACTCTCAAATAACCTTTCACAGAAAAAGATAAAAGACCTGTGGGTGAACACAGCACAAAGCGATAACTCTATATCTGACCTCTTCTAATCCTCAAAGGAAAACTGCAGGACACCTTCAAAAGATGAGCCCCTCCTAGCTTTTTTTTCTTTTCCCCACTGTGATGGAGAGGTGTTAACTACTTATGGTAAACAATTTATTCCACCTTATACTTACTGTGATACTCTTGAGTACATTTCCCAAACCTGAAGAAGAGCTCTGTGTAAACTCAGAAGCTTGTCTCTCTCACCAAAAGCGGTAGGTCCAATAAAAGATATTCCCTCACCCGCCTTGTGTCTCTAATTTACTGGGACCAACATGGCTACAACAACACTGCATAAAGACAGCTGAGAACGTTGATGAAATGTTACTGAAGTTATATTAAAGTTCATAGAAATGTATCTTTTGCAGGAGTGCCAACCCCAAATGTTCAAAAATCATGTCCGGCTCCCCAAAAATCATGAGATTGGCTTTAAAATCATGAGATTATGTCAAAATAACAGATTTGGTGTTTACTTGCCTGCTGCTTTTTGAGGCTGGGGGGGGGTGTGTGTGTGTGTGTGTGTCACATTTTGAAGCTTACTCCACAGCCACGAGGTCTAAAAACTCACTTCTTAAAGAATGAAGGCCAAAATTGTTGCACATCCACTTGACTCCAGGAGTTGGGGCTTTAAGGAAAACAATAATTATCATGAGACTTACGATAAGACCATGAGAGTTGGCAACACTGCAAGTTTTAACCGATTGAGCTGGGCTTTCTGGGAAGGATCAGTTTCCCTTCTCATAGCCCAAACCTCGGAAACATTTTTTAAATGGTTTTAGCTGAACGACATTGAGACCAGAAAGCATCTTCCATATAAAATGAGTGTGTGTTTGCATGAAGAATTGCAGTCACGTTAATACCTGGTAGTAGGTAATTATGCTGGCTTTCTGTTGCAGGCCCAGCAAGGCAGCCCCTCTTCTACCGGATCAGGGAACACAGAGCATTCCTGCACCTCCCAAAAACAGATTTCCGTCCAGCACAAACAGACA
Source organism: Caretta caretta (assembly GCF_965140235.1). Classification (NCBI taxonomy): domain Eukaryota; kingdom Metazoa; phylum Chordata; order Testudines; family Cheloniidae; genus Caretta; species Caretta caretta. The sequence goes on from NC_134232.1 coordinate 6,332,426, forward strand.
CAGGTATAGGCCAACAAACTGTAAAGCATATTGCCCCCTTCCATCTAAGCTTTACATTTGGTGCAGTTCCGGCACTGGAGAAGAGAAGAGGGACATGAGTCTTGGTAGGTGGCAACCTACTGACTTCATCGAGGGACTGCGTTTGGACTGTTGGATCTGTTTGTGACACTGCTACTCTGTTGTCACCCTGAACGAGTCCCATGACCTCTTTGTGCCTGTTTCTCACTGTAAAATGGATACTTCCCTACCTAACTGATGATGGCGATTACTTGCTCTTTAGAACACTTTGGGACCTGATAAAAGACATACTCAGGGTCTAACTGATTTCAGTATTTGGGGTCAGGAAGGAATTTTCCCCCAGGTCAGATTGGTAGAGATCTTGTGGGATTTTTTTTACTTCCTCTGCAGTGTGGGTCACTTGCTGAGTTAAAGTAGATTAAATGGTGGGTTCTCTGTAACTTGATGTCTTTTTAAGTCAAGATCTGAAGTCTTCAGAAGCTCAGCCAGAGGTCATGGGCCTATTGCTGGCATGGGTGGGTGAAGTTCTGTGGCCTGTGATGTGCAAGAGGCGAGACTAGATCAGTGGTTCTCAACCTGTGGACCACTTGCAGCCTAATCAGCACAGAGCTGCAGCCTATGTGACATCCTCAGGACCATACAGGTAGTATATTGGATGCAGCCCACAATGGTAAATAGGTTGAGCACCACTGGACTAGATGATGATGGTTCCTTCTGGCCCTAAAGTCTGAGTCTAAGAAACAATTGCCAACTGGTACGGGCTGTTCTTCCCCACTGTACCCATAATTCCTGTTTATGTTACAGGGAATCCAATATGTAAGTTTTCAGAAACACAGACTTGTATCTGTTTCTGCTGTTAAAAGGGAACAGTTCAATTAGAGGAGGTTATTTAAAACGAGAGCATACAAATGGAAAACAAACATCAGATGTAATACTTCCCCACAAGGCCATCGTAGGGCTGTGTGAAGACTAACGTCCTGTCTAAGCCAATCTAAGATCTTCAATGTGCACAGTCTTACTCTGTCTACCTACTGAAATTTTAGCTTTGAACTGAAATACATTTGAAATCATGGCTGAGAGGCTGTGCATTTTACACCTCCCCTCATGCTAGCTGTGTTATTGCCTGGGAGAACATTGAAAACCGGAGGCCTTAAGGGCACTAAACAAAATTTGTGAATGCAATACAAGAATCTATATTTACAACAGAAGGTGGGGCTTTTGGAGCTCTTCAGATGCCACTGCGATTTCAGTGTTCCCCATGGCCAAATTTTCTAACACTTGTCTGCTCGTATTGTCTGACCTTTATGCTAGGGGTGTGCACCCTGTAGAATGAGAAGAGTGAAAATAAATCCTGGTTTCACCAGAGTTCTAGATTGCACAAAGCCCCACTTTCTAGAATAAACTATTGAGAACCATGACAAATGACCAAGACACATATATAGCAAGCTTTCTGTAGCTGAAATATTATCTGTTTTCATCTGACTTTGTTTTGTGATGTTTGTCTCTGCAGTCTGACCTCACAATGGAAAAAATATCTGCACTAGAAAACAATAAAAACTCTGACCTGGAGAAGAAGGAGGGGAGGATAGATGACTTATTAAGAGTAAGTGTAAACATGAAAAGGCTCTTGTAAAAACCTGCTTTTTGTAGCATCCTGGTATTGCAAAAGTGGAACACGTGCACAAATCAGGATTTTCTATACTACATTTGGGGAAACTGACACTTGTAGAGAAGGAGATAACATGAATACCTTTTCAAAGGATAATTGGCAAATTGGTTAGGCTGAGAATAGGAGTTCTTGAGGTAGAAGCTATAGGCAGGCTTGCCAGTATATGTAGATACCAAGTATAGCAATTAGGCTGATCTGATGGATACAGCTATTCTATCTCATTATTTGTAAGTAAAAGAACTTCTTCTGAAGAAACTGTTTCATTCTAAATGATGAGATCTAGGAGACTTGTCACTTGACTCTCAAAGGAAGCGATGGAAGCTATCCTCTAAATTAGAAAGCGTATAAAGCACTGGAGAAAATACGCAGTGGGGCAGGGAACCCTACCTGGAAGACTCCATCGGACATGTAGGCATGTTGTCTACCAGAAGAAAGCAAGAGTCAAGGAGTAGAAAGCAAAACTGAACTTTTCCTTTTATTCCAGACTCTTCTGTATTGAAAACATTCCATAAAAAATGCTTGTTTCTGACCACACTAAGGCCCTTATTCTGCAAAGACTATACTTGGGTGTCTGGCCTCCATATCTAGGAGAATATGTATGTGAAAGAGAGATGCTTTTTATGGCATGGTCAAAAACTTGAAAGATTTTTGTGGAACACTTTCAAATAAACCAGGATGACAAATAATTCTGTTTTCTAGTGACCTCAAGAGTAACTCCTAATTTTTTTTTAAGAGGCCTACACCACTTGAGGCTTAATTGGATGCCAAATGACAGATTTTTCTGTTTTTTAGGTATGTCCTTTTCTAGTCTACAAGGGTAACACCCATGCAACCTTGATGTTCTTGAAACACATCCCAGTTTCCAGAAAGAGAGTCTATAGCAGGGCTGACCAGCTGTGCCAGAGAGCAATCCTACAGCTGAAAGTGCAAAGGATGTCATCTTGCTGCTTCCCGTCAGTGTTCAGTAGAGAGGAATCATAGAATATAAGGGTTGGAAGGGACCCCAGAAGGTCATCTAGTCCAACCCCCTGCTCGAAGCAGGACCAAATCCCAGTTAAATCATCCCAGCCAGGGCTTTGTCAAGCCTGACCTTAAAAACCTCTAAGGAAGGAGATTCTACCACCTCCCTAGGTAACGCATTCCAGTGTTTCACCACCCTCTTAGTGAAAAAGTTTTTCCTAATATCCAATCTAAACCTCCCCCACTGCAACTTGAGACCATTACTCCTCGTTCTGTCATCTGCTACCATTGAGAACAGTCTAGAGCCATCCTCTTTGGAACCCCCTTTCAGGTAGTTGAAAGCAGCTAGCAAATCCCCCCTCATTCTTCTCTTCTGCAGGCTAAACAATCCCAGCTCCCTCAGCCTCTCCTCGTAAGTCATGTGTTCCAGACCCCTAATCATTTTTGTTGCCCTTCGCTGGACTCTCTCCAATTTATCCACATCCTTCTTGAAGTGTGGGGCCCAAAACTGGACACAGTACTCCAGATGAGGCCTCACCAATGTCGAATAGAGGGGAACGATCACGTCCCTCGATCTGCTCGCTATGCCCCTACTTATACATCCCAAAATGCCATTGGCCTTCTTGGCAACAAGGGCACACTGCTGACTCATATCCAGCTTCTCGTCCACTGTCACCCCTAGGTCCTTTTCCGCAGAACTGCTGCCTAGCCATTCGGTCCCTAGTCTGTAGCTGTGCATTGGGTTCTTCCGTCCTAAGTGCAGGACCCTGCACTTATCCTTATTGAACCTCATCAGATTTCTTTTGGCCCAATCCTCCAATTTGTCTAGGTCCTTCTGTATCCTATCCCTCCCCTCCAGCGTATCTACCACTCCTCCCAGTTTAGTATCATCCGCAAATTTGCTGAGAGTGCAATCCACACCATCCTCCAGATCATTTATGAAGATATTGAACAAAACCGGCCGCAGGACCGACCCTTGGGGCACTCCACTTGATACCGGCTGCCAACTAGACATGGAACCATTGATAACTACCCGTTGAGCCCAACAATCTAGCCAGCTTTCTACCCACCTTATAGTGCATTCTTCCAGCCCATACTTCCTTAACTTGCTGACAAGAATACTGTGGGAGACCGTGTCAAAAGCTTTGCTAAAGTCAAGAAACAATACATCCACTGCTTTCCCTTCATCCACAGAACCAGTAATCTCATCATAAAAGGCGATTAGATTAGTCAGGCATGACCTTCCCTTGGTGAATCCATGCTGGCTGTTTCTGATCACTTTCCTCTCATGCAGGTGCTTCAGGATTGATTCTTTGAGGACCTGCTCCATGATTTTTCCAGGGACTGAGGTGAGGCTGACTGGCCTGTAGTTCCCAGGATCCTCCTTCTTCCCTTTTTTAAAGATTGGCACTACATTAGCCTTTTTCCAGTCATCTGGGACTTCCCCGGTTTGCCACGAGTTTTCAAAGATAATGGCCAATGGCTCTGCAATCACAGCCGCCAATTCCTTCAGCACTCTCGGATGCAACTCGTCCGGCCCCATGGACTTGTGCACGTCCAGCTTTTCTAAATAGTCCCTAACCACCTCTATCTCCACAGAGGGCTGGCCATCTCTTCCCCATTTTGCGATGCCCAACGCAGCACTCTGGGAGCTGACCTTGTTAGTGAAAACAGAGGCAAAAAAAGCATTGAGTACATTAGCTTTTTCCACATCCTCTGTCACTAGGTTGCCTCCCTCATTCAGTAAGGGGCCCACACTTTCCTTGGCTTTCTTCTTGTTGCCAACATACCTGAAGAAACCCTTCTTGTTACTCTTGACATCTCTGGCTAGCTGCAGCTCCAGGTGCGATTTGGCCCTCCTGATATCATTCCTACATGCCCGAGCAATATTTTTATACTCTTCCCTGGTCATATGTCCAATCTTCCACTTCTTGTAAGCCTCTTTTTTATGTTTAAGATCCGCTAGGATTTCACCATTAAGCCAAGCTGGTCGCCTGCCATATTTACTATTCTTTCGACTCATCGGGATGGTTTGTCCCTGTAACCTCAACAGGGATTCCTTGAAATACAGCCAGCTCTCCTGGACTCCTTTCCCCTTCAAGTTAGTCCCCCAGGGGATCCTGGCCATCCGTTCCCTGAGGGAGTCGAAGTCTGCTTTCCTGAAGTCCAGGGTTCGTATCCTGCTGCTTACCTTTCTTCTCTGCGTCAGGATCCTGAACTCAACCAACTCATGGTCACTGCCTCCCAGATTCCCATCCACTTTTGCTTCCCCCACTAATTCTACCCGGTTTGTGAGCAGCAGGTCAAGAAAAGCGCCCCCCCCTAGTTGGCTCCTCTAGCACTTGCGCCAGGAAATTGTCCCCTACACTTTCCAAAAACTTCCTGGATTGTCTATGCACCGCTGTATTGCTCTCCCAGCAGATATCAGGAAAATTAAAGTCACCCATGAGAATCAGGGCATGCGATCTAGTAGCTTCCGTGAGCTGCCGGAAGAAAGCCTCATCTACCTCATCCCCCTGGTCCGGCGGTCTATAGCAGACTCCCACCACTACATCACTCTTGTTGCACACACTTCTAAACTTAATCCAGAGACACTCAGGTTTTTCTGCAGTTTCGTACCGGAGCTCTGAGCAGTCATACTGCTCCCTTACATACAGTGCTACTCCCCCACCTTTTCTGCCCTGCCTGTCCTTCCTGAACAGTTTATAACCATGCATGACAGTACTCCAGTCATGTGAGTTATCCCACCAAGTCTCTGTTATTCCGATCACGTCATAGTTCCTTGACATCACCAGGACCTCCAGTTCCCCCTGCTTGTTTCCAAGGCTTTGTGCATTTGTATATAAGCACTTGAGATAACCTGTTGATCGCCCCTCATTCCCAGTATGAGGCAGGAAGGAGGGTCCGGTGATTATTGTGAGAGCCTGGGACTTGAGACGCTAGTTCAGTTCACTGCTATGCTATAGACTTCCCATGTGACCTGGGGCAAGTTACTTATGCTGACATAAGCTGTAGTGTAGACATAGCCTAAATTATGTTGCTTGGGTGGGAGGGTGAATAAATCACCCCCCTGAGCGACATAAGTTACACAGACCTAAGTGCCAGTGTGGACATAATTACACCAGCCCCCGCAAGTGGCAATAGCTAAGCTGACAGGAGAGCTCTCTCCCGTCTACTTAGAGCGGCTACAGTGGTGCAACTGCACCACTGTAAACTCTAGTGTAGCCATGCCCTGTGTGTCTCTGCCTCAATTCCCGACCTGTGAAATAGGATATCCCTTCCCTACCTCCCACGGTGTTGATAGGTGCTCAGATACTCTGGTAATGGGACCAGATACATACTATGGAGAGTGGATTCACGTGATCTTTTATCTTGGCAACAAGTTGGCTGCTAATTTGCTTTTCTCTGACCTGTTCCCTGGAGCCAGCTGAGTAGAGTACCTTTCAAGGTGATACATGGCTTGGCTTTTTCAGGGCAGCCTTGAACACGGAAAGTTTGTATTTTGTCTTCATTGACCTTGTGTACTTTCTTTTTAGGCCAACTGTGATTTGAGACGGCAGATTGATGAACAGCAAAAGATGCTGGAGAAATACAAGGAACGGTTGAACAGATGTGTGACAATGAGCAAGAAGCTCCTTATAGAAAAGGTGAGCTGCTAGCTTTCCAAGTCTCTGTATCCAGAGCCACCTGGCTTTGGAAAACACACTCACTCTGTCATGCCTGTCCTGAACTCTGGAAACTTGCTCTTCAGAATGGAGTGAAACTTGTAGTCATTTGAAATACAGAATTAGAGCTGTGCGTTTTGAATTATTTCTCTGAAATGGTAATGGGCAATGGCTTTCAAAGTGCAGAGCCTTTTGGCTTTCTTTTGTCAACCTCAAAAGGAAACCAGCATCCATTCGTCTGAGCAGAATAGCCTGAGTTGTTGCATCTTATAATTCACTTGGCATTACTTGCTATGGATGGTTATGTAGGTATAAAGTAGCATCTGTGATCCTAGCAGTGCAAGAGAATACTGGAGGAGACTACACAAGAAGGCACCATGGCCCAGTAAATGGGAGCTAGGACTCAGAGCTAGGTGTCAGATGTGTTTTGTGACTTAAGGGAAATTGTTTAACTTTTGCCTGTTTCTAGCTGTAAAATGGAGAATGTCCTTGTAAGGTGCTTTGAGTCCTAGTGATGAAAGCACACTATAAAAATGCTAGGTTATTGCTTACCAGCTTTCAGCCTGCTTCAGTGTTAAAAGACTTCATTACAGTTAATGTTTTTAATTTAGTCCTTTTTTATATATTGTTAAACCATTTACATCTGATGCGTGAAGGTATCAGGAAATATTGTGGCAGTGTTGAAAACTTGTTTGAATTGCTTTAGTTGCGGCACTGATTGATCTTAATTGGGCATGACCTCCCGTCTGTGAAAGTGAGGGATTTGTAACTAGATGGAGCTGAATGTTTGTAGAACTGGTGCTGTGGAAGCTTCACTAACTGAGCTTTGCCAGTTCATCTTGATCCTTGTCAATGGCAATATTAAGAGTTGGCTAAGAACAGAGTATTTAAAATACTGCATAACTTTCAGCTCAAAATTGATCATTAGTGCTGCTGATTCAACACTACTGTCTTGTCTTCCTCCAGTCAAAACAGGAAAAGATGGCATGCAGAGATAAGAGCATGCAGGATCGACTGAGACTGGGTCATTTCACTACAGTCCGGCATGGGGCCTCTTTCACCGAGCAGTGGACAGATGGCTACGCTTTCCAGAACCTCATCAAGTAAGAGTAGAAGCTCTCGTCTTTTTCTCAGGAGGCAGAAAAGAAAATCCATCTCTCGTGCCTGTTATCCCAAAGCACATTTGGCTAATATGTGAGCTATATGAGGTGATCTCTACTGCCCTTTAGATTGAAACTGAGCTACTATTTGACAATGCACAAACAATACTCGACAATATTTTTAGGCCAGACAGCAAAGAATATTCTTCCAGTAAAAACTCTGTTGTAGTTTAGGGAGTCAGAATCTAATTACCAGAGTTGGTGTAGCCAGAACAGTGGGCTAATGCTGCCTCTCACAAAAAAGGCCACAGTGACTATAAGTAGTCATGGCCTCTATCTTACACCCATTTGAAATACAGAAAAGATAAAGATTGAATGAGTTAAAGGGACACAAATTATATAGTGCTAATTATTACCTTACCTATGCCTTCAGTTAGAAGTGACACTCGATTAAAACAAATTTACTTTTAACTCTTTTTGCAACTCTCTCATCTTGGAACATCCGTGAGGTTAGTCTCACTTCTGGTTCTTAATTCAGCAGTGTTTTGGCTGCAAGCCAAAGGAGAAGTATGTATGCGTTCTTTAACAAATAATGTAGACATTTCTCTTGGACTGAGGTTTTGTTTAAACAAACCGCCCCCTCCCCTTTTTTTAATACAAATATCTAAGTTTTTTGGCTAACGCCAAGTTGCTCCTTTTATGCCTAGCTTAACTGATGGTTTCTCTTTGACAGCAGTGCTTGTCTATGGTGAAAACGGATTTGCTTTATTAAGCAAATTCTTTGAGAGCAGCTAAAGATATAGAAGATGTTCTAATAGCAGTAAAATTCACACCTGTTTCCTCTTGGGGAGAGAGACCCGCCCATATTCTCAATGCACCTGGCCAACTGTGCAATGCTGGGTCAGGGGGGATAGGACTGAGGAGGAGGGCAGGAATCCAATCCTGATTCTGTCTTCAAGGTGTAAGCAGACTGGATTTTTAGATGGATTTTCACAACTGTGTGTGTTATGGTTGGTCGCACCAGGCTGTGTGTATTATTTTAAAGAAGTTTTAAAAGAGAAAATCCACAATACTTAACTTTTTTTCTGGCAACAATGTTCGGAGAGAAAGGGAGCTGCATAACCCAGGAAATGGAAATGACAAAACCCTTTTACACAAGTCATCAATAGAAGTACCCTGTAAATTCCTGCCTGGCCCAGGCCATTAAGTGGGACTTCCATGCAAATATATCTCACATGAAGTAATGTTTTATTTACAAGCATGCAAAGACAAGAGCATGCACAATCCTCTAAGATTGAGTCGCTTCTTTGTAGTCTGACTTGGGAACCCATTTCATCAAGCAGTGCACAGATGGTCCGGGGCTTTAGAATCTCCTTTAAGGGAAGAAGTCCTTTGTTTTCTTCTGCAAGAGACAAGAAAATAGAGGTGCTTTTGAAAGTTTTACCTGCAATCTCGAACTCCCATTTTGTGACTTAACTGCCAGAGTGTAATTGAAAGCTGATGGAACTTAGTCTCCTAAGTAATTTTGGTGCTTTTCAAAATTTTACCCTGTGTTTTAAATTAAAATGACAGGCAGTTTTAATGATAGCTTTCTTCTGCAAGAAGAAGGTCCATTATTGGTGGAACTGAAAAAGGTTTGCATTGCTTTAAGAAGTTGCCTTTAAAAGCTGGGGATCATTTGACCATAACTGTGCAGTAGAGGGCTCACTTTGCAGGGAAGGCAGTGATCTAGAATAGATCCTTTTGGGGACCTATGAAAAGTGAGTGGGGTAGCTGACAAAGCCAACCTCCTGTCATGGCTAACTATAAATCATGGTTCATTCCTGGGTTTTCTTTAAGATGATCACTAGTAGAGAGATCATCACTTGCATGCTTATTATGATTTGGGCGCAGGATTTAATCCGTTGGAGGGTTTCTCATATTTCAGCAAATGAAGACTCCCTCGCTCTATAAATTGACTAACCTTTATCAAGTTGAAGGATTTGACACCTCCCTCCCACAGTTGGCATGTCTTTCCATACCTTGTGTTAAAACACTTGATTTACTCATCCTAGGAGAAGTGATTTTGAAAATCATTTTGCTAATCTGGGGGGGGATACTAACAACAGCTATGTACATGTATTTAGTCATCTGTTTCCATTACTTGTATTTTTATAGTCTCTCTGCCCCTTTCTCGCCCCACCCCACTCCCTCTCCCCAAGGCAACAGGAGAGGATAAATTCCCAGCGGGAGGAGATAGAAAGACAACGAAAGATGTTAGCAAAACGGAAGCCACCTGCCATGGGACAGACCCCTCCCGCAAGCAACGAGCAGAAACAGCGCAAGAACAAGACCAATGGAGCAGAAAATGAAACGTACGTTACATGGCTTTGTATTGGGGCATTCCAGAGCAGCAGTGTTTTTATAGGATATAGCTATCTTCTGGGAAATAGAATACTGCATTCACTTCTAAGCTTTAATGTTTATCTCATAGACATTCCTTGTAAAAAAAAAAAAAAAAAAAAAAAATTGTAGAATAAATCTAGCATTCCAGAACTTGTGGCTGCAGCCCTAAATATTTTCCATTGGAGTGAAATAGGGATCAATGTTGCTCATAGTAAGTTGGGAAAGTAGAATTTTTTTTTTCATGTGTAAGCAGTATTTTTTTAAGCCTTGCAGCTGCATCTGTATCTAGCCTCAGACTTGAGAGAATAAATGATGCAAATTTTTTGTTCTCTGCTGAAATTTTCCCATCAGATTTATCAAATAATCTCTCTAGATTCCACCACAACTGTGCATTTCACACCTCCCAATAAAGAAATGGTATATGGGTTAGCAGTATTTATCCCGTTGGGCTTTCTTTGGAGGATTTCAAAATAAATCAGATATATTGGGGAAAGATTCTCCACATAATATAATACTTAAAGCAGTCCTTTCTGTCTCCAAAGCACTTGCCAACATCAGCTAATTCCACTGGTGGGGAGGCGAAAGATCATGCTCTCTCCTCTTTTCTCTTGTGCACAATATGTTGTTTTCAGTGAATTTATTGCTCTCAAACATGCCGTCTTGACCCTGCTGGGGACTAAAGCCATTTTTCTCCAGAACAATTTAGCACAGATAGTGGTGAGTCCAAGCTTTGCTGCCTCCCCAGTAGGTGTTGGTCCTTCTTCCAAGCCAGGATTATCTCTGAGGATGCGAGGGGTGGAGTTCAGTCTCCGAGCCCATTTCCTCCTTGTCTCTTCTACTGACACTACCAAGGTGATCAGTTACCAAGTGTGTTGGTTCTCTTGTGATAAGGAAACCTACCTACTAGGAAGTAGACTAATGGCTTATCTACACCGACCTATAGTATGCGGCAAGCTGGGGTGTGAAGCCACCATTCACTAGCCCTCCACAAGCTAACTGTCCATGTGCACCCTGCTGACGTGCATGAACAGTTACTTCGTGTGCTGTGATCTAGTCCTTCTTGAAACAGAACTAGTTAAAGTGCATTAACTGTTCATGCATGTCAGCAGGGTCCACATGGACAGTTTGGAGTAGGCTAGTGTGGGGTAGATTCACACCCCAGACTGCCACAGTCTGAACATTTGGGTAGACAAGCACTCAGTTCAGTTGATTATCTGGGGCTTCCATGAAGCACTTGGCTGCCAATAACCAAGGCAGCAAACAAACTTCTGACCTAATGGTGAAAGGCTCCATCCCCTATAACCCAAGCTTCCGAGCCATCTGTTCCCTCTCCCTGCCACTACTCTCAGACATCTCTTCATTCCTGCCATGTTTCTATCTCCCCTCTTCCCTTCAGAGTTCCTTTCATTTTGTGCTCCTTTCATTCCTTTCCTCTCTTTACTCATTCAGTCCTTATCCTTGGTTCCTAGAAAGGTCCATTCCACACTCGAGTCCCATGTAATCTTCCATAAATACAGTAAACCAGGATCATAATTTTGAATGGCTTTCTATATTTCATTTTGCTAAAATTGCTTTGTGGGGATTGCATGACTTAGTGGAGCTGATGAGAGCCCAGGGCCCTTTTCAGTCTCTATTTCAGAGTGTGCCCGTCTAACAAAAGCTGCCACTGCCTTTTGGCACTCATGATAAAGATGTCAAAGAACTAAACGAGCTAAACATGGAGAGAAGTCTCCTCATTAACGGGAATGGTGCTTCCTCTTTCATGGTTGATGTGTGGAGTCTGGTTGAACTGTAGTGGAACGTGTTACCTGTGCTTTAGGCAAATAGAGGGCTTCATAGCAAAGATGAATCCAAAACCATTAACTGTGGCTTATGTCACACATGTCAGTTGCTATATACTCCTTTATGGTAACACCAGTATGTATCAGCACACTCACTGAGGTCTGGAGGTGCAGACTGAATGTCTATATGTGATTTTTTTTTTTTAAATCTTAGGAAGAATAAAGACTTTTCACAGCTTGCAACTATAAACTTGAGGGCACAAGAGAATGTTTATGGCTCTTTCCCACTTCCTCTAAAAGATTTGCCACTTAGAATGTATGGCTAGTAAGACCAGGCCTGATGTTTGGGAGGGGCAAGACTTTTAATCAAGTGGTTTTTGTGCCAGATGCAGAATCTTAGGCTAGGTCTACACTACTGCGGTAAGTCAACTTACGCTATGCAAGTCCAGCTACATACCTTAGGTTGAGTTACCATGGGGTCTACACCGCAGGGTGTTGACGGGAGAAAAATCTCCCGTCAACTTACCTTACTCTTCTTGTTGGAGGTAGAGTACAGGGGTCAACTGGAGAGTGCTCTGCAGTCGATTTGGCGGGTCTTTACTAGACCCACTAAACCGACCGCTGGTGGATCGATCTCAGTGTCTATCCCTGCTGTAGCGTAGACCTGCCTTTAATGTAGTTAAGTTATGTATGTCCAGATGGTTCTGCTGTTTGTCATGCCTCATGAATAGCACCGATATTCTTCGAGTTTAGGGTGGCTTTTTAGCGGTTAGCACAGTTGCTGGAGACATCTTGTAAAGTTGGCTGGCACCAGGCGCATGTGGTCAGGGTGGAGTTTGTTAGCCTACGAAAACTTTGCTTTCTAAATGAGCTGGAGCAATTGGTATAATCAGGGTAAGCTCAGTTTTTACTAATTCGTTATGTTGTAGCCTTTGGTTCTAATGGAAACAATCCCTGATATTAACCAACATTGAAGCTTTCACTGCAGTGTATGGAGTCCCAGGCAGTTCAGGGCTGAAGTTGATATTCCACTAACCTTTCCCCTTAGGTCTCAGCATTGCAATATGTAAGAGATACGCAGGCTTCCCCCACTGTTCTGATAAGCTTTGCTAGAGTGGGGCAGTCAGAATTTTGAATGTTCTTGTTTCGTCAATGTACGTCAACATAGTATGAATCTGTGTTTGATTTTTAAAAGCAGTTGCCTGCTAACTAAGTATATTATGGGTATATGTCAGCAGTGGCCAAACTTCCTGACCCTCCAAGCTACATGCGATAATCTTCAGAAGTTCGAGAGCTGGGTGCACCTGCCAGGGCTCGGGGCCTCTGCCCTGTGGCAGGGTGGTGGAGCTAGGGGCTTCAGTCCCACAGGAGGCACCTGCCAGGGCTTGGGGCTTCAGCAAGAGTGGGGCTGAAGCCCTGAGCCCCATCAGGTGCCTTGTGCTGGGCTGCAACTCCTAGACACCCTGTCTCACCCCGTCCGTCTCTTCCCCCCCCTCCCCCCCCGCTTGGCAGAAGCCCCTACCCCCACCATCCTGCTGGAGGGCAAAGCCCCAAGCTCCCCCGCACCCTGATAGGTGGAGGATGTGGGAGGCTACACAAGCCGCATTTTAGGCACCCCTGGTTGTATTTAGGCTGGGGGGGGCACTTTTGCCCTACACATAAGTGTGTCATATTTTGATACTTTCAAACTGTTTACTTGTAGGTGATTCTTTTAATTTGTATTTAAATTTCTCCACCCTTGAAATAGTATTGTTTTGAAAGAGGGTTGTGCACATCATCTCCTCTTAAAGTAACTTTGTCAATCTTGTAAAATTCCCTTCGCATGCTTTTCAACTTCAAAATACCTTACAAAAATAACTTACTGCAAAAACTAGGATTTATTAACCTCATTGTATTGCCTTGGGCTGCCCCAGAAATGCAATTTCTGGCTGACAGTGTAGACAGTTCTGCAGGCTGAAAGTCTGGGGTTTTACCTACAAACCATTTCAAGGGTCATGGTGGATTCTCGATCACTGGCAACTTTTAAATTGTGATGGGATGTTTTTTCTAAAAGATCTGCTCTAGGAATTACTTTGGGAAGGTTCTCTGGCCTGTGTGATACAGGAGGTCAGACCAAATGGTCTCAATGATCCCTTCTGGCTTTGGAACCTATGGGGGGAAAATGGGGTTTTCCTTCAATCGCCAGTAATAATCTTTGAGTGTTTCCCAAATTCCTCTTCTTAAAAAATAGCCATTTGCAGTGTTTTAAAAATTGCCAGCCTAGTGAATTGTAAATGCCATTCAAATTCAGTGGGAGTTGGGTGCTAAGTCCTTTGGGGTCCTTTTAAAAATCCTACCCTCTTTAGAACTCAGTCTGAGGGTTTTGAGCACAGATATGTCATCTTGTTTAGGGTGCCTTAAAAGGGAGGAAGGGTGCTCCTGTGATAGGAGCATTGAGCCATGATTTACCAAAGAGTAGTTATGAAATTCAGTCACCTCCTGAAAATAAGCATCTATAATGTAAACATGGACAAGACTGTAATTTAAGGCAGGAAGCTGAATTTGTAGGGGGTTTTGTGGTCCAGTGTTTTCAGTAGCATAGCTCAGGCTGTCACAGAGCCCTCAGCTATAATGGAAGTAGTGTATTTCAAGTGTGTTTATATTAAATAGGACAGTGTTTATTTTCCAGCCACCTTGGCTTTTTTAAAATACTAGAAGCTAGCATGTAGCTATTTCTGGAAATACTAGGCCAGTGATAGTCATTCTATCGCTTGTCTGAAATAGGTAGATTGTCATTGTTTAATCCTGTCTATCTGTCTCTTACACACAGCCCACGTTTGGTTTATTCAATTGTTCAGGTACCCCAAATCCTGCAATAGCAACCAGTTGTCAAAGCTTGCTGGTTCAGTCTGGGAAGTTCAGTCTGGGAAGTCTTCTTTAAAGCAAAGTAAATTTGAGATTACAGAACAATCTGGATTAACTGGATCTGATTTAAATGTAGGTCATTTTGTTTCTTGAGAGCTTGTGTTGTAATCTGTTCTCCAAGGAAGAACTACCAATATGCCACACAACTTTTTGTTCTGAGTCCCTCTGTAAACATTAATGGTATTGGTTGTATTTTTTTAGTACAGTATGTTAATTTGGAATGTAGTGATCTTTCGCAGAAAAGTGGATTTACAAGGAGAACCTGCATCCTGAATATTGGACTAAACGCTTTCTCGTACAATGGTAAAGCAGGCAAATTCCAATTATACTCACTGTTCAACTGTAGCTGAATTATAGCTACCACTAAGGGGCACCCATTCAAGGAGCAGGTATATTAATTGGGAAATTAAGTAATCCTGGCTCTTCTGTTTTAAGGGCTAGCCATTGTTTTAGGAAATGTTTGTGGAGGAGGGCAGGTTGAGATTTATAAGGTCCTTCTAGGCTGCTATACACCCTCCTGCAATTGCCTGGCCTGCCCCACTGCTATGTCAGGCTGTCTCCTGCATGCCAGGAGGTGTACAGGAACAGAAGAAGCTAGAGATGGGCAGGATATGGCGCAGATCCCAGAGCTGTTCTGCACAGAAATGTCTGTGTAGCAGCATGAAGCTCAGAGAGTGGAGCTGCCTTCCAGCAACTCAGTACCACACTGAGTGTTAGGGAAGTGAGAAGCATAACATTGTGGAGCTGAGGAGGTGGCTAGAAGTTGGGAGGGAGTTGAGGCTTCTGTCAGGGGGAACAAGAGGAGTAGACAATTAAAGCTGTGTATTCCTGTCCACCTCCCTCCCCATATAAATCTTGTGGGTATAACATTGACAGCTTCAAGTAGTAGTGTGCTTTCTACACAACAGTCAGTTGGATCCTGAACAAATTCTGAAGAGATTGAAATTCATGTAATATAGCATCCCAGGGTAGTTCTCTGTAGATTTGTAATGAGATCTGATTGAATAGGTTTTCTTTTGCATTTTTATTTATTTTAAACACTGTTAAATTTCAGAAATAAAACAAATCAGAACATTCAAAAAGTGAAGGTTTCTGATGCAATGTTCAATATTTACAATATCTCCTCTTGGTTTTCTTTGTTAGGAGTAAACCTTAGTAAATTAAATATGTACCATGAAATAGACTTCAGACATGTGCAGTGCTCTATTACAGCATGTCAAGACTTGAGCACTATCTTCAGTATGAGAGAGACGGAAGAATGTGATATACAAATTTCAAACAGTCTGTCAGTTGCTGAAGGATACAGCATGCGATGCTCCTTCCTATAAGTGAGCAGATTATTAAATAAGTGTGTATTTGGCATGGTACACTGAAAATAGTCCATCCGCTGGACAGGAATTGCACTAGAATGGAACTTTACTTACCAGTGCCATGGTAAATTGGCTGCATTGAAGCTTATGTCCTGTTTAGACTAGCCTGGCTACCTGAAACTGTAATAGATACTGTGCTTACAAATGTGTGGGATATGTCTGTGACACTGTATTCTTATGTATGCAGGTTAACATTAGCTGAATATCATGAACAGGAGGAAATCTTCAAACTCCGACTAGGTCATCTTAAAAAGGTAAAGAACTCTTTACAGCAAAGCTCTAAGAAGCACTGGGCCAGCTACATATGAACAGTAGTGGTAGCTATCTTTGTGTAAGAGCTATTGGCCTGAATGCAAAAAAGGAGACAGGCACCTAAGTCCCAGTTTTGCCTCCACTGCGAAGCACAAAACTCTTGCTGAACCCTGTAAGCTTCTAAACTTACTCAGCACCTACGTTTTCAGGGTAAAAGTTCCCAGGTGCCTGTGTTCCTGCCTCTGGGCACATATATTGCTGCCTCCCTCTAGGCCTGAGGTCCCCAAAGTGTGGGGCGTGCCCCCCTATGAGGGTGTGGAGGAAACTCCAGGAGGTAAGAATGCTCAAGTCATATTTATCCTGTAGCTTCCTCCATTTTTACTACCAGTGGAGGAATCACAGGTCCACTTATTGTCAGTGTAATATGTAGCCCAGAACAGAAGAATCCATTTAGAACTTGACCTTTACAGAAAATGAAGTAATGCTCTAGGATTGTCTCATTGTCTGAGGCTGTGCTTACCCTCCTCCACTTTTGGGAACTGGATCATTTTTAATCAGTGAAAATAGAATACAAGTTGAAAAGGAGTGGAGTCTAATGTGATAATCCATGTATAATTTGAAACCTGGTGGATGCTGTCAGTAAAAGCTTATATATCCTGATTCAACCTTCTGTGTAAAAGGGCAGAATCAACTACTTAGAATCTTCCTTCCTTTCGGGGGTGAAGTTAAAATTACGTGCAGCACAGAAAGCCAAATCTCTGGGTAGCCCATATCCTCCCACTTCCTGGAGACATTTTAGTTTTCTGTGGCTTTTCTGGAAACCACTGGGCTTCTTATAAATCTGAAAAGATATCAAGATGCTGCTTAAGATATAACGCTACAGCTCTGTTCCAGAATCTGTGTAACTTTTAGGAGGGTCTTGGCTGTTTTTATCATCAGTGATACTTGTTAGACTCCACATGACACACTTCAACATTTCAGAATTACCTGCTGTTCAATCTTCCTATACAATTCTAGGATACCCTTTTTGTTTGCACCTAAAGTGTATCATTTAATCAGTGTGTTCCTAACTGCTGGAACTGAGGAAAACATAATTCACATGTTGGCTGGGGGAAAAGTGAAGAACTTTTATCAACTCCCACCTGTAGTTTCAATGCATAGTCACAAGCAAAACATCCCAATAGTTCTCCTCCCTCCCTCCCCCCCCCACACTTGCTATCTTGAAGTTGACTGTAATCATTGTTTTCATTTTACCAAACCAGTTATGTACTATTAAATTCCAGTTATTGTGTCCATAAATCAGATGAAACTAGCTACCCAATAATGTCTTGAACTTTGTCATCTTTTTTCATATAGGAAGAAGCAGAGATCCAGGCAGAGTTGGAACGACTAGAGAGGGTTAGAAATCTACATATCAGGGAATTGAAAAGGATACACAATGAAGATAATTCACAGTAAGCACTGGGAGGCATGTGGGGGAGAGAATAGGCATCAAATGGTAACTTCTCAAGGAAAGCTAAATTCTCTTAGGATACATTTGTCTGGTAATGGGAATGCACCATGCTTAATTCTGCTTTTAATATCCTGCCACCCACTGAGATATGCAGTGCTGTGCTGACTTAAAAGCATTTGTGTGTCAAATATGTAGGATTTAGTACTTTACAAATGACTTGGGAAGCTTTTGCAGTGTCAGTGGTAAATGACTATCCAATCATTTGAAAATTGGACATATATAACTTAACCACCTTTTTGAGTCTTAATTTGAAGTGTCCTCTCTGAGCTGTGTAATAGCTGTGATTTCTTATTAGTAGGTGGCATTACCATTGTCAATGTTAAATTGTCCTCTCCAGATTTAAAGACCATCCAACGCTAAATGACAGATATCTTTTGCTACATCTTTTGGGTAGAGGAGGCTTCAGTGAGGTATATAAGGTAAGTTGGAAGAATTAGTCTGTTATATTGTATTTTGAGTCTGCACAGAAATAGTAAGCAAAATCTGACATTTGTTCTCTCAAATGGAGAGTGTATGTGGTTGTGGGGGAAGGAATGTAGAAATACATGTCGCATCTGGCTTTGATTTAGACAGCAGACCTGATATTTAGTTTCTGTTCTCCGCAAGATTTTATTGAAACATGCATTTGTTGGAGAATGTCACACTGGTATGACCAGGAGAATGACATGCAATACCTCTTGAGACTTAAACAGGTGTTAGAAATCTGCTTTAAAAAGGTAGATTTGAAATGGCTACATTGCTTTAAATCTGACACGTTATTGTAAATGAAAGGAAAATAACGTCCTAGGCTTAACAAATGAAGGCTGTGCCATATATCCCTGGAAGTGTTTTGTATCCCGCCATTGACGTGCTGAACAAACAATCCTTAGCCACATGGATAAGGATTATTTACATGATGTTGTTTTGTAAGATCAAGACCTATGATTTTTAGACTAGGTCATGCTGCTAATTGGAGAGATTAAGAGATT
This sequence comes from Caretta caretta, assembly GCF_965140235.1. Classification (NCBI taxonomy): domain Eukaryota; kingdom Metazoa; phylum Chordata; order Testudines; family Cheloniidae; genus Caretta; species Caretta caretta. The sequence goes on from NC_134232.1 coordinate 6,351,011, forward strand.
AATTTTAAATAAATTGAAAGCATCTGTTTCCCCAAGCAACCCATATGTGCTCTGTAGTTCATAGACTAATATAAGAATCAAATTGATTAAAATATAACTGTATACATTCAAGTATTGGACACTTATATGGATAAATAGACTATCTAGAGCCATCATATTAAGTTTGAAAAGGGATATTGAACCTCATGTTTCAGGATTTAGGGTAATCTCTAACATTAGGGGTTAGAACAAGATTGGGTTGGGACACGATTATCCCACACCTGCATACAATGGGATGTCTTACACTGTACTCCAAAGCGTCTGGTGCCAACCACTGTCAAAGACAGGATCCTGGATTAGACGGAACACTGCATGGATCCAGCAGCACAATTCCAACATTTGTGTGTGCTGGGTTGCACTTTAAGATCCAGAGGGGTGAAAAATTTCAGCATGAGCTATGTAGCTGAACAATTTGGCTCTCCAACCACAAATAGGTTGAAACTTCTTCTACCTGGAGATGTAACATCTAGCAATGTGTATTAAACTAATATATGTCCTATGCATTTTTTAAAATTACGTACAAGTGACTTTGGTGGCTCAAGGCGTCGAGGCAGAGAGTCTTCCTTGCCAGTTCAAATCAAATATAGGTTGTTACTATCTCATGGCTGTTTGGCTTGTGTGAAATGATTAGTGCACTCAGTCTAGATCCTAGTGGATGGACTAGTGTGCCAAAATCACCAATTGTCTTACACTAATTGACTCCCTTATTGGCAGGTAAATTAAAGGACAGACTCTTAAGTTGTATTCAGAGTAGTTGATAGCATTAGTGACACGATCTACAGCATATTGCCATCTCTTCTTTGCTTTGGGACACTAGTATGGAATCTCTTGTTCACATTTGCAGTATTAATTTGAAATTTCAACTCTACTGATACTTTCTTTGTAGGCATTTGATTTAACAGAACAGAGATACGTAGCTGTGAAAATTCACCAGTTAAATAAAAACTGGAGAGATGAGAAGAAAGAGAATTATCACAAGTAAGTGGTGCTGTAAAGCCGAAATACCAGATAGCAGAACAATGCATTGCTGTTTTTTCCCCCTTTTTTGGCCTGAGAATTGGTTCCTATCTATTGATACTGACTAGAATATGTTTCAGAGTAGCAGCCATGTTAGTCCATATCCGCAAAGAAAAGGAGGACTTATGGCACCTTAGAGACTAACGAATTTACTTGAGCATAAGCTTTCATGAGCTGCAGCTCACAAAAGCTTATGCTCAAGTAAATTTGTTAGTCTCTAAGGTGCCACCAGTCCTCCTTGACTAGAATATGTATTTTAATGCAGCTAAATGTAAAGGTGTACATCTAGGAACAAAGAATGTAGGCCATACTTTCAGGATGGGGGACTCTATCCTGGGAAGCAGTGATTCTGAAAAAGATTTGGGGATGCTGGTGGATAATCAACTGACCATGAGCTCCCAATGTGATGCTGGGGCCAAAAGCACTAATACGATTGTGGGATGCACAAACGGGAATCTTAAGTAGGAGTAGAGAGGTGGTTATACTTCTATATTTGGCACTGGGCAACCACTTCAGAAAACTCTGTCCAGGTCTGGTGTCCGTAATTCCAGAAGGATGTTGATAAATTGGAGAGGGTTCAGAAAAGAGCCACGAGAATGATTAAAAGATTAGAAAACATCCCTTTATAGTGATAGACACAAGGAGCCCAATGTTGTTTAGCTTAACAAAGAGAAGGTTAAGGGGTGACTTGATTAGTCTGTAAGTATCTACCTAAGGAACAAATATTTAATAATGGACTCTTCAGTCTAGCAGAGTATAACATGATCCAATAGCTGGAAGTTGAAGCTAGACACATTCAGGCTGGAAATAAGGTGTAAATTTTTAAAAGTGAGAATAATTAACCATTGGAAAAATTTACAAAGGGAGGTGGTGGTTTCTTACTCGCTGACCATTTTTAAACCAATACTGGATATTTTTCTCAAAGATTTGCTCTAGGAATTATGTTGGGAAAGTTTTTTGATCTGTTATACAGGAGGTCAGACTAGATGATCACAGTGATCCCTTCTGGCCTTAGGATCTGTGAAACTATGACTTCTCCTCTCCTTCCTTACTGTTTGCTGCAAAAGTGAAGCCACTTCCTCCCACCTTGTTAGTATCACCTCAAATGTCTGAAATGAGCAAGAAAATTGAGTGGATGCTTGCAAAATAAGTGCATTGTTAGGGTCTGGACCAACAGTGGTGCTGTAAGTTTTCTTTCCCCTTAATAAGGGGATGTCTCTCTCTAATGACTTGGCCTCACCCATGCTGAGAACAAAAGTCCTAAACTCATTCCCATCTCCCCAGAGACACACGTGGGGAGTGTGCTTTCAAGAAACTGTACACCCTGGTTTCCTAGGATGTTTAATACTTTCTGAATTGTATGAATAAGCGTCCATTTGAATGTGGAACACTGAGAGCTGTGCCAAGATCATTATATCTAAAGCGCTTAATGTAGAACCCAAAGTAAAATCTCTGTTGCTAATGCCCAGAGTCTTGCCTTTCAGACATGCATGTAGAGAGTATAGAATTCACAAAGAACTGGATCATCCTCGAATAGTTAAACTCTATGACTACTTCTCACTGGATACTGACTCGTAAGTGATGTGTTGATGTATCTTTGCACTGTATTTGCCAAGTTCCCCACAAAGCGTTTGGTCAAAAGCCTTCCAGCAAAGCTTCGTGATCCTGCAGTCAGGGTGGATCAGTACTTTACACAGTGGCTCTTGTCACCACTGAGTATCATTTGGACATTAGCTTAGAAGTCAGAAAAGGATTATCCATTTATATGGATAATGAACACCCACAATTGCATAATAGGGGATAAAAATGTATAAGGGACCCTCATGCTTCACAGAATAAGGCAGCCATGAAGGGTGTGTCTGTATGGCTAGTGCATGGCACTAGACAGTAGCACTAGACAGTGCATGGCAAGCTTGGGTGCAAAGCTGCAGCACTCCAGCCTGCTGTGCTCAAATTGTCCATGTGGACCCTGGTGCTGCACATAAGTTTCTTGGTGCACTTTGCCTACTGCTCTCTGAAACAGTAGTATGCAAAAGACATTAACGAACTTTTAGTGCGCTGCAGCAGGGAACGCAGTAGATCTACGCCCCAGTTTGTCACGTGCTAACTGACCATGTTAAGGCCTATCAGTTAGGGCTTGTGTGGCCCTATGGGCAGACGGTTATGTAGTTGTCTAAATTATGGGGTTTATTACACCTTCTCTGAAGGTTTAGTGCTGCATCCTGTAGCCTAGACACACCATTAGTCTGATCTGTTATGGCATTTGTTCCTGTGTTCTTACACCCATTATTCAGTAGATCTTAGTTCTAGCACAAACCTATGCCCAAGTGAGGGGCTACAGGGGACGTCCATAATGAAAACACATGTACAAGAAGACTAGCTATTTTTAATGCATTCATGTTGCTTTGCCTAGAAAATCAGTTTTGCTCTGATAAAAGTAGATTTCAGATTTGGCTGTACGTAGATCCAAACCTGTTTCCTGTATGTCTGTGATGGAGGCATCTAAATATGTACAAGTTTGATGGGGAATGACCTAGTTGAGGAGATTTACACGGAAGAGTAAATACAAAATATTACCGTTTCTCTCAGGGAACTTAATTTTGGTGTTTGTTCTCTTGCCTTCAGATTTTGTACAGTGTTAGAATACTGTGAGGGAAATGATCTGGACTTCTACCTGAAACAGCACAAGTTAATGTCCGAAAAAGAGGCACGATCCATTATCATGCAGATTGTGAATGCTTTAAAATACTTAAATGAAATCAAACCGCCCATCATACACTATGACCTTAAACCAGGTATGTTATGAAGCAGAATGGCATGTGTTTACCCTCTTACCTCTTGTTAGCAACCTCTCCAGACCACTAAGGAACAGTTCCAATTGGCCAAGCCAGGGATAGGACCAGGTCTATTGGTACCCATTCCAAAACCTGGGTGCTTAGCTTGCAGCATAGAAGGGACTGAAATCTTGGTTTTGCTCTGTAAATGGGTATTGGCTCCTGGAGTTGCAGCATTAAGAGGGAGTCAAATTCCAGAAAGGAGCCTTCCTGTTCTGGACAAGCCCTTGTGCCATCATGTGTCAGGACTTGGTTTCTGTGACCTGGTTGTCCTTTGCTTTCCTGTGCCTCATCTTCCTTCATATAGATGCCCAATAATGGCCGGCACATTCCTCACTCTTGTTCTTTCCTTTGTGATGCTCAGTAAACGGCACCAAAAACTAACTTGGAAAAACTTGCTCAAAACTTGTTACTTTTATGGGTCCTCATAGCAATACATAGAGGTTAGATGGTGCTCTTGGAAGTCTGACCTTCCAGACTCACCGATGCCCAGCAAATCAGAAGTGTCCTCCCCAAATGTCGTCAGACAGTTCCCATCTGATAGACCATGCAGCTGAGAGAGCAGAGCTTCCTTGCTTGCCTTATCTGTTTGGGGTTGGATATGCTGGGTAACACCTATTTTTTACCCCAATAAAAGTTTTCTGTACTGGCGACAGTTCACTGGCATTGTATATCCTAGATCGGTGTGGTTTCTTGTACTGATTCAGTAGATGGTGCAATTGCACCAATTTATATTTTGTTGCCCTGTTTCTGTTCTTACGCTTCCCAAACCACTGTTTACTGGTGTCTGGTTGAACATGCTGCAGGGCTCTCCCAGCTGATCTACAGACACTGTGTAATTCTGCTTCTTCAAAAGTTAATAGCTTTGAAGCAGATTATACAGCTTAATCTGCTGGAAAGTTATGTGCTGCTGTTTCATTTAATCCGTAGCAATAGCTGATTCTTAAATGGATCTGGCCTAAGAATTGGCTATTTTTCCATGGTTCTGCAAATCGCTAGGGGGCACTATGTCATAGAGGAGAGAATTTCTGGCTGCTAAGAAGCCAAGGCAAATTAGGACTTCTGGATGGAATGAGTCACAGCTGTGTATATGTCTGTCATCCACTCTCCTTTCCCTGACCTACCCTCCCAACTCAACCAGTCTCCCTTATTGTTTTGACCTCTCCCTCAAGCCAGGAACCACTAAGGAGAAACTAATTGCATTGGAAAGCCAGGGTCTAAAGCCAAAAATGGGGAGGCAGGTGGGAGGTCAGAGACCCATTTGAGGATGGGGAGCATAGGTGCAGGACTTGGTGTGTTCTAGGTGCCAGGGCTCCTCTCAGGAGGACTTCACTGAGTCCTCAAACATCTTCTCCAGCCTAAAGGCTGCTTTAGCTGGCTGCATTTTGCAGGTCATGGTGCCTTTGTACAATGTGTCCATAATTTAATACCCCGTGCACTCCACTGCAGTTCTGGTGCTGCTTTTCCCTCTCCTCTTTCCATAATAGATATGTCTCTAAAAAGCTATTTTCCCTTCTTTTAGGTAACATTCTTCTAGTCAATGGTACAGCATGTGGAGAGATAAAGATCACAGATTTTGGGCTTTCCAAGATCATGGATGACGACAGCTACAACTCCGTTGATGGCATGGAGCTGACATCGCAGGGGGCCGGTACTTATTGGTAAGTATTCTATGTGGCTGATACCAACTGAGGGTTCTAGAAAACTTGCAAATAACCATTAAAATCCTGATGCTCCAGACTTGGAGTTTACTTTGAATTCACTTTCCTTGTTGTCAGTCTGTGTGTGGTGTCCATTGTACTACAGTGTAGCTCTGTAAAGCACTTTGAGATCCTTAGGGATGCTCTCAAACTAGTTACACACAGTGTTTCTAGGCTGCCGGCCTTTTCATCTTCAATGGGTTAGTATTTATATCTTTAGATAGCACCTCTTATTCAAAGGGCCTGACAGGACAACTATAAACTGCATGTACAACTACTGCTGAAATGCAACCAACTCTGGGGTGGAACTTGGCAGCTGTTTAATAGCATGTATTACCATGTAATTTAGGGTAGGAAGTGAAGAATCCCATACCCGCTTGAAAATGCAGGTAGACTTAGGAAGGCAGGAAGAATTTTCCAGTTGGAATTTAATCACCATCCTAGCGGTAACAGACTGACCTTGATAAAAAGTGCAATAGTGCTTTCAGTGCTAGGCGTGCCCAGGACTCCAGTTTCAAATTTCACATGAAAGACCGTATCTCCAGCAGTACAATGGCCCTAGCATCACCTTGTGGTATTGCATCAGTCCTGACTCAGAGGTTTGGACCTACAGTAAAAGCCGCTGAGTCCAAAGAAGTTGCATTTACAATGTCACTATTCACAGTGGTTAGCATAAACATTGTTCATGTCACCATAATTTTTTGCAGACATCTGTTATAATCTCATGTGTTCTATGGGTTTGTTCTCCTCAAATTCACTCCAAGCTGAGTCTCTAACAAGGACACAGCATCTAAGATTGCACTTTCAGAAATGTGTATTTTGGCTGGATGTTTCCATTGTGAAATTATTGTTAAAAGGACAATAAATACTAGATTCTAAATGAATGGGGGAAAGAAACCTTTGTTTTCTCAGCATGTGTGACTGGAGTTAAACTCTGCTCTGGTGGGGGGGAAGCATTCACTGCAACAGAGACTTTGCACAAAGGATGGACAATATGATGATGATTTGGGGTATTTATGGATTTTCTCCATCCTTATGCTGGGAATTTGTGGACTTAATGTGCACAAACGCATAGCTGAGGGGTAAAATCCCACCACATGACAAAGGGCCGGCCTTCCTCTTGAAACCAAAATGGCTGTGGGGTAAAGAAGCAGGTCACAAGTGAAAAGTGATTAGCTTGGTCTGTCTGTGATTAGCCTGGTCCCCAGTGGGCGTGCTTTGTGCATCACACTGTAGGGCATGATTGGCAGCCAGTTCTGTAGAGGTAATCAAGTGGATAGGTGCATTGGCAAACCTGTGCAGGGGAAGCTGCCAGTCTCCCTGCCTATGGCCAGCCAGTTCTGTTCACATGTTTCTAACTGTTTCAAATCACTGAACTCTCAGGCAGTTGCAGTGGTTCAGATGGGAGCACACTATGCAGCAGGTTCAGGTGCAGCCTCAGGGTTCACTTGTCAGTGAATCAGGAATTCATTCTTAGGACCCTTCTATACTGGGGTGTATGTTAGCTGCACTGGTGCAAGCCCCGCTGCGGGTGCACCCTGCTGGTATACAGCAGAGTTCACACTGTGTGCCTGCATTAGGGGGTTGTGCTGGCATGGCTACATCAGTGTGTTCCACTGGTGCAAACTTCCCTTCTCTGGACAAGCTATCCAGGCTGTCACTAAACTCTTTCCTTGCCAGCTACGCCAGGAGTTTGTGAGGCCAGGATGTTGTCTGTAGTGGTGGAGAAAAGCCTGAGATAAAAGGGAAGGTGTTGAAATCCAAGGAGTCCACTTACAAGACCTTTGTCGATAGGGTCCCTATTGAAAGCCTTTAAGTGACCTTCCCAAAGTCACACAGGAATTCTGTGGCAGAGTGGGGAACTGAACTCCGATCTCCTGAGTTCCAGGCTAGTGCCCTAACCACTGGGCAATCCTGCCTCTCCCATTGAAACAAAGTGACTGAATAAATCTGGATGTGCTATTGATGACCCTTTGTCCCTTCCTTCCAATCAGGTATTTGCCACCTGAGTGTTTTGTGGTTGGAAAAGAACCTCCAAAGATTTCAAATAAAGTTGACGTCTGGTCAGTGGGTGTCATCTTCTACCAGTGTCTTTATGGCAGAAAGGTGAGGAAGGAAGCTAAACTGCCTCATGCAGAGGTTTATGATGTCTTTGGAGGGGAAGAGTTGGAAGACTGGGGATAGAAAATAATTGTGCTAATGATAAAGAGCCTGAATGTTTTTTAAGGTAGTCCAGAAAAACCTAACTAACGAGAACACTTCCTGTTATTCCATTGGCTTTGATAAGCTTTTGGTAACTGAACATTCCACATGCAAAGTTTGATGGACGTGCCGCTTTTGTACCGTGTCTTAAGTCAGTGGTTCTCAACCAGGGGAACGCCTACCCCGGGGGTATGCAGAAGTCTTCCAGGAGGTGCATCAACTCCTCTAGATATTTGCCTAGTTTTACAACAGGCTACATAAAAGCACTAGCGAAATCAGTACAAACTAAAATTTCATACAATGACTTGTTTATACTGCTCTATATATTACACACTGAAATGTAAGTACAATATTTATATTCCAATTTATTTTATAATTATATGGTAAAAATGAGAATGTAAGCAGTTTTTCAGTAATAATGTGCTGTGATACTCTTTTTTATGTCTCTTTTTGTCAGCAAGTGGATTTATGTGAAGTGAAACTTGGGGGTACATGAGACAAACCAGACTCCTGAAAGGGGTATAGTAGTCTGGAAAGTTTGAGAGCCGCTACCTTAAGTCACACAGACACAACAGGCCAAGTGCAGCACTGGCAAAGCTGGAGGAACTCTTGACAATTTTGTTGGGAGATGGCCCTCTTGCATCAAGGCTGAAACTGCAGATCTATGAGCACATGGAGTTTCCTCCATTTTCTGAACTGGGGACACACTCTGGAGACAGTCACAACTCAGCCCCTTTGAATTTAAAACAACTGTGACAGAGCAGTCTGCTAAGCCAAACAGACAGGGGACCTGCAGTACCTTCATGGCACTCCTCAGCGGCTTCCCTAGAAAGATACTGAATTAGATAACTTCCCACCACAAACAGTAGCATCGTCACAGGCTTCAGAAGACACACTGTCAACTTAACAATTGTCCCTCTTGTTTCGTAGCCGTTTGGCCACAACCAGTCACAACAAGACATTCTGCAGGAGAACACAATCCTTAAAGCTACTGAGGTGCAGTTCCCTCCAAAGCCAGTAGTCACACCAGAAGCAAAGGTAAAATCTCTCTGCAGCAGGTGTGTGTCACTACCCAACACACTGAATGGCCTGGGGTTTTTAAAAAACTCATTGTGGTTAGCTAACACAGTAGTTAATCCATGAATCTCACAATGGTCTGAGCCTCTACTCTGAAATAAAGTGCCTTCCCTGGATCCACAAGAGCCAGTCAGCTCTCCATAATGAATCGAGTTTGCAGCTTGCTGTCGTTTTATAATCTCAGGTCTCGCCCATAGACACTGAACACCCTTAGGCATTTTTTTGGAGTGATTTGCTCAGTGTCGTTGGCCCAAATTCCCCTTATTCTCTGCACTGTGCAGCTGTTGTCTGCCTGGTAGCAGCCCTCTTACCCCAGGGATGCCTGAATTTCATTGCTGCATAACTTGTTCAGTGGTTCAGGATCCTTTGGATAAGAGAGACTTACAAATGACAGACTTGTCTGTCCCTGTCAGAGCGGACTCCTGGCTTGTGAGAGATTTGCACATGCGCAGGATACAGTGTGCCTAAATTGTCCATGGTGCACTGGTCAGCAGGTTGCAATTTAACAACGGCCGTCAGTGATCACACTGATGTCACTGTCAACACATGGAATGATCTCTGGTTTGGAATGTGGTAGCAGGGAGAGGTACCCAGCAGAGAGTCTTGTGCTTCCCTCATCACCACTGAGCAATTATCCTGTTTGTTTAATTCTTTAATGTGCATTCACCAAGGAATGACTGAAACTTGGCTAATATCGAGAGAAAAGAACAAGCTTGTTACACAAATAGGTCACTCCTAGCATGTTGTACTGGGAGATGGGAGACCTCAGTTCAAAGTGGGACTCTGCGTGGGTGTGTATTCTGAACTGTTCGGGTTTCATAGAATCATAGAATATCAGGGTTGGAAGGGACCTCAGGAGGTCATCTAGTCCAACCCCCTGCTCAAAGCAGGACCAATCCCAAACTAAATCATCCCAGCCAGGACTTCGTCAAGCCTGACCTTAAAAACCTCAAAGGAAGGAGATTCCACCACCTCCCTAGGGTAACGCATTCCAGTGCTTCACCATGCTCCTAGTGAAAAAGTTTTTCCTAATATCCAACCTAAACCTCCCCCACTGCAACTTGAGTCCATTACTCCTTGTTTCGGTGGGAGGCAGGCTTGCTTCCTCCCACTCAAGGAACCATCCTGGTGCTGTGTGCTCTGAAGTCACCCACCCGGGAGATGGACTTCTCACTGTAAAGCATCATTTGAGTTTAATTTAAAGTGGCCATCTACAGCTTTGTATTATGAACACACACTACAGCAAAACCCCCGCAGCACTCAAGTAATTATTCAAAAAGGAACCCTGCACCCACAAAAGCTCTGCACCCTTCATCTTCCTGGGAAACCTCAGACCTTCTCCAGAATCCAACCAAACTGATGATGAAATTGTGTTTAATTCTGACTCTAGGGCTTGCATAGTAAAGCAAGCGGTCAATTGGCATCATCCACACTGAATTCCTGTCACCCCCACAGATGGTTCCTCCCTCCCCAAAGCTAGGCATGAAACAAAATTTTGGGGGCGGGAGTTGTCGCTGTCCATGTGGTCACTTAATAAAGAATGTCAGTTCCCAGAGTTACTAGTCTGGCACAATTCACCAAGAAGTATTTATAAATAAAACTCCCCCTAACTCCTTTAGTCTCCTAACATTTGTTTGCCTTTTGGGCGTTCACAGGCATTTATCAGACGGTGCCTGGCCTACCGAAAGGAGGACCGGATAGATGTTCAGCAGCTAGCCTGTGACCCATACTTGCTGCCTCACATCCGCAAATCTGTATCCACGAGCAGCCCAGCTGGAGCTGCAATTGCATCAACCTCTGGATCATCCAATAACAGCTCTTCAAACTGAGAGAGACTAATAGGCCAAAAACTGCTTGAGAAACCGACACAGACTTTCAGAAACAGCTTTGGAATAGAGGAATCCGCAAGGGTCTCAAGAAACCTGTACCAGGTGCTTTTTTTCTCTTGCTTTTTTTTCCATCCATAGAGCATGACAACATCAATTCTCATCAAGGAAACCTTCAGCATCTTAGGCAAAGCCACGCGGATAGGAGGAACTTGAGGTTTATTCAGTAAATGACCACAGAGGATGGCTGCTCTGAGCGAGGGGGAAAAATATGGTTCCATGTACTGTGAACTTCTGAACACGCAGGCTTGGGGAATCCATGATGCACTGTGTGCTTCAGAGGAAGAATGTGGACTTTGGGGAAAAAGACTGGGCTAGTCCAGTGTTGATATTTAAACATTGTTCTTTCTTTTCATAAAGTTTAGGTAACATCTCCTGAAAAAGCTAGAAGCACCAAGGTTCAGCTGGGGATGGTATGACTCTTTGCCCTTTGGAGGGGAAAAAAGTTGATCCTGCCTGTTCATGGCACTAGAGTTAGTGTTTTACCCCTGATTAATTTCAGTTTTTTAAAGAAAAAGTAACAATTTTTTTTTTCTGAAGAAAAGTTTTCTGGTCATAAAGTGAAACCCGTATTAGCAGGTACGTGGCAATGTTAACTCCACTGATGGTGCAGCTTTCCACTTCTTTGACACGGCTTCTTCCTTGTGATTCCCCTTCTTACGAGGGGGGGCGAGAGAGAATACACAAGCCGGGGAGAAGAGGCCTCTGTCAATCTCTTGCTATCAGATTAGCATGCCGTTTGGAGCCTTGTTGGGTTTTCCTGCGGCTGCTTCACCACTCACACACTTGACGGTTGTCCCTTTTTAATTTATTTGAAGTGCTGGGCTTTTAAAATAAAGATTGTTCTGTCCATGTGATACTGTACTCATAGGACTGGGGAGCATCTGTTGACTAGTCAAGACAGATGGGAGGGGAGTTCAGAAGGAAAGCTCAGTCCCTCTGACGTGGGCTCACACAGTATTGTACATTTTGTTGTTAAACTTATTAAAACCTAAAGTTGAAGACTCATAAGCTCTCCTCAGTTAGGTGATTTACTATGGAAACCGCTTTCTCCCTTGCTTACCATTTTTCTTTTAAACTCACTGATTTTTAACTCTGTCGATGCCTCAAACAGATGAAAAACCCAGGGGAGGCATGTTCTAAAAATGAACAGGCTTCCCGATTATTTTTGTAATCTGTTTGAGGTGACCTCCAAATTGGGGCAGAGGTGTCCAGCTGTGGAATGGGAGCCTGTTGTCCCCATCCTGCCCCTTTTTCCCCCAAAGGAAGACTGAAAATCAAAAAAGTACAGCGCTTGGACATGTGGCAGCCAGGTTGGAATGTTCCTTACATGTGTGGCAAGAGGTTTTTAGCCAGAAATATTTAAAAATGCAGCATCCAATAAAAAGATCTGTATTGGGAGGGGGGAAACTGAGCAGTGTGTTACCACAACTTTAGGGTGTTGTAAAAAGTGTGTGTGGTGTAACCTTACTCATGCACAAAACTTCCCTTGTTTGTTGTGGATTGTTCTCTCCCTCTCTCTCTCTGCACAGTGCTTTCTGGATTCCTTCTCACACTATCATAGTGCGTTTGTTCTCTTTGGCGTTCGGTGCCTGAATGGAGTTCTCGTAGCTATCTGTGTTCTCCAGAGTGTGGCTTTTGCGAGAACTGCCACTTGTTTGCCTTACTGTAAGCCATCCTGCAAAAATGGCCGGGTTAGCCCATTCAGCAGCCAAGGAGTAGTTGGTTGAAATGCGAAGTAGTCTGTTGAAATTACACTGGCAGTCTGGGGAAGTACAGAATTCTGCTACAGCTTTGATTTTCTTTTCTTTTTTTAATGACTCTTGGGCTTCAGTCTGATGCATTCATCTGCAGCTGCATTAGGGTGGTGTTGAAACTCTTGTTTTTAAATAAAACTACATCTTTGAATCCTCAGCCACAGTCTTAGCCCTTTCCATTCCTGCTGTTCTCTTAGAAACAAGCTATTTAGTAAGCAGCACTTTGACATCATGTTCAGCCTCCATCAGGGAAGTCAGATCTGACATCTCATCCTGTCTGCTGAAGTTGGTTATTTGGCCTCCATCCGTAGAGGGGAGAATTCTAAAAGGGTTCTTTGTATCCCAGTCTGGTTGTTTCTTGGACATAGAGTGTGTTCTATCTCTGTGGGTGTGATTAGTTTTGTGTCGGATGCATTTATTCCTGCTGTGTGACACCTGAACAGGGCAGCGTTAGCCTTTTCTGGTGCTACTTGCTGTATCCAGTAAAGAACCCTGGTAGAATTCTAGCTGCCACACTTTTTGTTGTTAATATGGGTTTCACTTCAAGTAACAGGACCTTATTGCCACATGTGTTCATTTACTTAAAAAGAAAAAAAAAAAAGTGTCTGAAGAATTTGTAACTTAAACCAGGCCGGACTGTTTTGGCTCTACCCAGCAGACGAGACATGGATATTAAAATAAGTTTTAAGAAACCGAATTGCTTGACTCTTTTGATCTTGCTGTTGGTCAGTGCTAGCTTGGACTTCTTTCTGCCCTCATCATACAAGGGTTGTATTAATATATTACGGGGGGTGGGAAGGGATTATATTCTCAGTGCCAGTTGGTTCCATTCACACCAGCGGGAAGTAACCAGCCATAGTTGCCAATACCAAACTGAGGCACTTGTGAGATTTGCCTATTTATTGGCATTCCTAGCTTACACAGCAACTGATCCTCGGGATCTGGAACACCAGGATAAAATGTCAGACCCTGTCTTCTCCCAAACCATTTTATACTTCTAACTGCAACTGCTACATTGCTAAGCCAGTATGACTGACAGAACCCACACACACACACACCTTACGTCCACTGATGAAAAGTCTCACCAAAAATGGGGTCAGAATTACTTTGTAGCTTGGAGGGACAAGGGTTGTGGTGGCTTGACATGGAACAAGTGACGACCAGAGAGTGCGTAAGAGCCCATTCATAAGGATCCTGAAGAACTCTGCCTTTTGGATTAGTTAGTGCTGGGCTTGTCCACCTTAAAGTACAATGGAAAACCAACAAATAAAATACCTAGGCAACTACAGACGTCGTCTAAGCACATATCTGGATGAGCTGCCACGGTATCAACTCACCTTCCCAGCTCTGCTTCATGAGGACTTGGTGCCACTCGTCCACCAGAAAGAAGCTGATTTCTTCAGATGAGAACGTGATACAGCCGAGAACCCATTCATTCTGCAGTGAACCCAGCCTATATTCTGTCTCCCCTTCACTGGAAGTTGAAGTAGATTTCCAGTTGAGCATTGCACACGGAACAGCAGCTCCTGTTACGTAAGGTCAGTCGATTTTACGCAGTCCCCACGTCTTCAGTTTGCTGACCCATACCTACATTTTCAAAGCTGATTGGGCCAGCAATGCAGTTCTGACAAGTGGGGCAGTATCCATATTGGATCCATTCATGTAGGACTTGTGTAGTCCATATATCTATACAGCAGGCTCGTGCATTATGCTTAAAACCAAAGAGGGTGTTCACTAACTTAGGGGTCCGGACTCTTAATTGGTTTGTCTCATAAGTTGAATAGGACCCACATGCCATGTAATAAGAGTCACTGCTACAGAAGGTTAAGTCCTAACCCTGTCCCTGTTTAGATGACACTCCAGCAGGATCTGGGTGCAGGGTGTGGTGCACAAGAGCATATTCACATGCACTCTAGGAGACCTCATGTTTGCTGTTGCTCATTATTTTTATTACGGCAGCACCTACAGCTGACCCATGAATCATAGAATATCAGGGTTGGAAGGGACCTCAGGAGGTCATCTAGTCCAACCCCCTGCTCAAAGCAGGACCAATCCCCAACTAAATCATCCCAGCCAGGGCTTTGTCAAGCCTGACCTTAAAAATATCTAAGGAAGGAGATTCCACCACCTCCCTAGGTAACGCATTCCAGTGTTTCACCACCCTCATAGTGAAAAAGTTTTTCCTAATATCCAACCTAGACCTCCCCCACTGCAACTTGAGACCATTACTCCTTGTTCTGTCATCAGCTACCACTGAGAACAGTCTAGAGCCATCCTCTTTGGAACCCCCTTTGTTGAAAGCAGCTATCAAATCCCCCCTCATTCTTCTCTTCCGCAGACAAAACAATCCCAGTTCCCTCAGCCTCTCCTCATAAGTCATGTTCCAGTCCCCTAACCATTTTTGTTGCCCTCTGCTGGACGTTTTCCAATTTTTCCACATCCTTCTTGTAGTGTGAGGCCCAAAACTGGACACAGTACTCCAGATGAGGCCTCACCAATGTAGAAGAGAGGGGAACGATCACGTCCCTCGATCTGCTGGCAATGCCCCTACTTATACATCCCAAAATGCCATTGGCCTTCTTGGCAACAAGGACACACTGACTCATATCCAGCTTCTTGTCCACTGTAACCCCTAGGTCTTTTTCTGCAGAACTGCTGCCGAGCCATTCGGTCCCTAGTCTGTAGCAGTGCATGGGATGCTTCCGTCCTAAGTGCGGGACTCTGCACTTGTCCTTGTTGAACCTCATCAGATTTCTTTTGGCCCAATCCTCTAATTTGTCTAGGTCCCTCTGTATCCTATCCCTACCCTCCAGTTTATCTACCTCTCCTCCCAGTTCAGTGTCATCTGCAAACTTGCTGAGGGTGCAATCCACACCATCCTCCAGATCACTTATGAAGATATTGAACAAAACCGGCCCGAGGACCGACCCTTGGGGCACTCCACTTGATACCAGCTGCCAACTAGACATGGAGCCATTGATCACTACCCATTGAGCCCAACGATCTAGCCAACTTTCTATCCACCTTATAGTCGGTTCATCCAGCCCATACTTCTTTAACTTGCTGGCAAGAATACTGTGGGAGACCATGTCAAAAACTTTGCTAAAGTCAAGGAACAACACTACCACTGCTTTCCCCTCATCCACAGAGCCAGTATTAGTCAGGCATTACTTGCCCTTGGTGAATCCATGCTGACTGTTCCTGATCACTTTCCTCTCCTCTAAGTGCTTCAAAATTGATTCCTTGAGGACCTGCTCCATGATTTTTCCAGGGACTGAGGTGAGGCTGACTGGCCTGTAGTTCCCAGGATCCTCTTCCTTCCCTTTTTTAAAGATGGGCACTACATTAGCCTTTTTCCAGTCGTCCGGGACCTCCTCCAATCGCCATGAGTTTTCAAAGATAATGGCCAATGGCTCTGCAATCACATCTGCCAACTCCTTTAGCACTCTCGGATGCAGCGCATCCAGCCCCATGGACTTGTGCTCGTCCAGCTTTTCTAAATAGTCCAGAACCACTTCTTTCTCCACAGAGGGCTGGTCACCTCCTCCCCATGCTGTGCTGCCCAGTGCAGTAGTCTAGGAGCTGGCCTTGTTCGTGAAGACAGAGGCAAAAAAAGCATTGAGTACATTAGCTTTTTCCACATCCTCTGTCACTAGGTTGCCTCCCTCATTCAGGAAGGGGCCCACACTTTCCTTGACTTTCTTCTTGTTGCTAACATACTTGAAGAAACCCTTCTTCTTACTCTTAACATCTCTTGCTAGCTGCACCTCCAGGTGTGATTTGGCCTTCCTGATTTCACTCCTGCATGCCCAAGCAATATTTTTATACTCTTCCCTGGTCATTTGTCCAATTTTCCACTTCTTTTTTGTGTTCAAGATCAGCAAGGATTTCACTGTTAAGCCAAGCTGGTCGCCTGCCATATTTACTATTCTTTCTACACATCGGGATCGTTTGTCCCTGTAACCTCAATAAGGATTCTTTAAAATACAGCCAGCTCTCCTGGACTCCTTTCCCCCTCATGTTATTCTCCCAGGGGATCCTGCCCATCAGTTCCCTGAGGGAGTCAAAGACTGCTTTTCTGAAGTCCAGGGTCCGTATTCTGCTGCTCTCCTTTCTTCCCTATGTCAGGATCCTGAACTCAACCATCTCATGGTCACTGCCTCCCAGGTTCCCATCCACTTTAGCTTCCCCTACTAATTCTTCTCGGTTTGTGAGCAGCAGGTCAAGAATAGCTCTGCCCCTAGTTGGTTCCTCCAGCACTTGCACCAGGAAATTGTCCCCTACCCTTTCCAAAAACTTCCTGGATTGTCTATGCACCGCTGTATTGCTCTCCCAGCAGATATCAGGGTGATTGAAGTCTCCCATGAGAACCAGGGCCTGCAATCTAGTAACTTCTGTGAGTTGCCGGAAGAAAGCCTCGTCCACTTCATCCCCCTGGTTCGGTGGTCTATAGCAGACTCACACCACGACATCACCCTTGTTGTTCACACTTCTAAACTTAATCCAGAGACACTCAGGTTTTTCTGCAGTGTCATACTTGAGCTCTGAGGAGTCATACTGCTCCCTTACATACAGTGCAACTCCCCCACCTTTTCTGCCCTGCCTGTCCTTCCTGAACAGTTTATATCCATCCATGACCGTACTCCAGTCATGTGAGTTATCCCACCAAGTCTCTGTTATTCCAATCACATCATAATTCCTTGACTGTGCCAGGACTTCCAGTTCTCCCTGCTTGTTTCCCAGGCTTCTTGCATTTGTGTATAGGCACTTGAGATAACTCGCTGATCGTCCCTCTTTCTTAGTATGAGGCAGGAGCCCTCCCCTCTCACGCGCTCCTGCTTCCTCCCGGTATTCCACTTCCCCACTTACCTGACATGGTCAGGATCCCATTGTAGTAAACGCTGGACAAGCATAGGAAGAGGGTCCGTGTCCCAAAGAGCTTACAGTAGAAAGAAACAAAACCAAGGGAAGGCGAAAGGACGCGTAATCCCCATTTTAAAGGTGGGAAATGGAGGCACAGAATGAGCCTAGACTCTGATACCGTTCTTTTCAGCTGTAGATCTCAAATCACTCTATGAAGATCAGTATCATCCCCATTCATGAACTCCATTAGGCTCCTTGGAAAAAATCCCAGCTGAAGTGATCTGCCCAAGGGTCTTGGTCTTAGTGGAAGAGGTAGGAGAATGAATCCAAGCCAGTGCCTGACCCCCATCCTCTTCCTCCTATGTGTGTGCACCCAGGCCAGCAGTGTCACTACAATGCAGTGATGCCATTTTATACAAAAGATGAACGTTTGATTTGTTCCTTGAAACCAATTTTCTGTCAAATCTGCTTCCATGCCTGCCTCCGCAGTGCTGAGAGTTCTGGTCCAGATCAGCACTGAGTGACTAGCAAGTTGTTCATAGAATCACGGGGCAGAGTACAGGAAGGTCAGGCTATTGCCGCAATTACGCTATACAGAGGTGAGCAGCTAAGCAAACACCATGAGCTATTTAGCCTTTCCTTAAAAGGAGAATGCCCAGAAAAGGGGTATCTTGGAAAGGAAGCGGCTAATGTTTCCACCTGGCCTGGACAAGACCAGTGTTTGGGATGGACCTTTCTCACAACCATGTACCAAACGTGTGTTTGTAGTGGGGAGAAGAAACCCATCCATTTCAGTTAATGGCCTTGGTAAGTAACACACAGCTCAGCGGCACGTCGAATCAGTGGAAGTGGACCTATGCTGCTCCAGCTACTCTCGCACTCACCCCTTCAATTGTTTTTTCAGACAGCCTTGCTCCTTCGCCACTACACTGTCAGTAATCTGGAAGTCTTCTCTATTTTGCTTCCTGACAAACTTGCCTTCTGACCTTCAAACCTTTCTTTTCTCCTGCTCCCGGCTGTACCTGTGAGGAGGAGTTCTTCGAGTGCTTGTTCATGTCCATTCCAATCAGGTGAGTGCATGTGCACGGCAGCTGGAAGATTTTTCCCTTGGCAGCATCCGTTGCGTGGGTGCACCCTGGAATCATGCCTTCATGGCGCTCAACCGGCCACCCCCTCAGTTCCTTCTTACCGCCAGTAACAGTTAGCTGGAACTTCCCATAGCTCTTGCTTAGCAAGCGCCTCTGTCCATTTCGTCTGTTTATCGTTCTTCTGTAGTTAGTAGTAGTAGTTCTATAGTTATAGTGTGTTGGGGGTTCCCCCCCTTCCGACTCCCTGGAGCCGGGGCTCATAAAGTGAGGTCTGCGCTAAGCACATGCCAAAGAGTGACCCATACACCACATGTTTAAGCTGCCTAGGTAAAGGTCACCAAAAGGACTGTTGCAGAATCTGCCGCAAGTTTCACCCCAGAACTTTGAGCCGCTGCTTCCGCTCTTCCAGAGTTCTGCTCATGGAGGCAGCTCTCCACACCCACTCAGACCCGGGATCGGGGGATCCTGCGCCTAGCACCACCTCCTCGGTATGGAACACCCCAACACTGTCCTGTCATCCTGGGACCTGGTGCTGAGAAAGGACTCTTTGCAAGACTCTCGGCACCGTCATGGCCCCGCCGGCGTCTACTCAGCAGGTAGGCACCAGTCTAAATCGCTGGTACCTCAGAAGAAAAAGAAACCAGAGAGGGATCGTTCTCCCCCAGCCAAGTCTAAAGAGCCGACGACTGAGAGACTCCAGTTGGGCCTCAGCACCTCGTCGCCTGTAAGGGTCGTGTCGACTCCTGCCCCAATGGGGCAGTTGAGTCCGGGCCCAACCCGCTCGCTGGAACCTAGGAGTCGGCAGCTGCAGCTCCCATTGACCCCGGAGGCATTTGAGGCAACTCAGGACTTATTACGCCTCACGGTGCTGTTTTCACCTCCAATACCTCCTGCGGCACCAACAGCGACTCCTACAGTCCCGGCATGGGTGTCTTCTGTCCCGGCACCGAGGGGCACGGCACCATCTGGGTCATCAACAGCCCAGGATCCTCAGGATTCACGTGACCCCTTAGGCGCTGACAGAAGGGGACAGACACCCTTTATGGGGGCTTGTCAAGGTTCTGGAAAGACGTGTCCAAACAGCTCTTCCCCAGTAACCAGTATTTGTTCGGTGGTGGTAGCGGCCAATCCAAGGACAAAGGGTGGAATATTTTGTACCTTGGGGAAGTTTTGACCTAAGCTGGCTGGTAAAGAGAAGCTTAGGAGGTTTTTCATGCAGATCCCCACATCTGTACCCTAGCGTTCAGAGTGGGGAAGGAACCTTGACAGGGCTTCTTCCTCTTCCTCACCAGATAAGGCATTGGCGGGCACCACTATAGCCCCAGCCCTGGAGGACAACAGGGTGTTGCAGCAGTTGCTGCGGCGAGTTGCCCAGGGCCCGGGTATTCAGGCAGGGGAACTAGCAGAGGACGCAGATTACGTGGTGAATATCCTCACACCCTCCAGACCTGCATGCATTACCCTGACTCTTATCAAGACCACATCGGACACGACCAAAACTTTGACAGACCCTGCCCTCGTTGCCTCCCACAGCTAAGCGTGACGAAAGGCGCTATTTTGTGCCATCTAGGGGCTATAAGTGTCTATATTTGCACCCACTGCCTGCTTCCTTTGTCGTGGACACTGCTAATCAGCGCAAGCAGCAAGGTTACCAGAGACTCTCCCCTAAGAACAGGGAGGTGGAAGGTCTATTCTACGGGCGGTTGCAGTTCCGCATTTCAAATCAGCCGTCCGTTGTCAGTAGGTACCGCTATAATACAAGCGGGGCAAAGGCAAAATTTGCAGAGTTGCTGCTGCAAGACTCCCGTGCTCTGTGTTGGTCGAGGAGGGTAAGCTCATCTTCTCTGCAGGCGGTGCTGGACGGAGCTGATGCGGCCATGAGGGTGATGGCTACAGGGGTGGCCATGAGGAGGGGTGCCTGGCTCTAGGTCTCTGGTCTCCCTTATGAGGTCCACAGACAATACAGGAGCTTCCCTTTGAGGGTGGAACTCTGTTTTCTGAGAAGATGGATAAAAAACTTCACAGCCTGAAGGCCTCCAGAGCCACCCTCAAATCCTTGGGCCTTCACACCCCCACCACGCAGCAGAAACATTTCAGGCTGCAATCTCCGCCACGGTTCTTCCAACAACAGAACCATTGGGTGCTCCATACAGTAGAGAGGGGATACTCCATCCAATCCTATGCCCTCCCACCCTTTTCCCTGTCAGTCTTCAGGGACCCCTTTCACAAGCAACTCCTTGTACAAGAGGTGCACTCGCTCCTCTCTGTAGGGGCAATGGAAGAGATTCCTCCAGAGCAGAAGGGCAAGGTCTATTCCCAGTATTTTCTAACACCGAAAGCCAAAGGCAGCATCAGGCCCATCCTAGACCTGCAGGAGCTCAACAGGTTCATGAAGAAACTCAAATTCCGCATGGTCTCCTTGGCTTCCATCATCCCTTCCTTGGATCCAGGGAACTGGTATGCCCCCTCAATTTGAAGGACGCGTATTTTCATATTGCGATCATTCCATCCCACAGAAGGTACCTCAGGTTTGTGGTGAACAGCCACTATCCGTTCACAGCCCTCCCATTCGGTCTGTCAAGTGTTCACCAAGTGCATGGCAGTCGTGGCCGCGTTCCTGCGCAGGCGGCAGGTACAGGTGTTCCCATACCTTGACGACTGGCTCATCAAGGGCCACTCCAAGGCTCAAGTGGAGGCGCAAGTAAACTTCATAAGAACAGCGTTCGATGAACTGGGCCTTCTCCTCAACGTGGGGAAATTGGATAGAGTTCATAAGGGCAGTACTAGACTCGTCACAGACCAGGGCATACCTCCTGGAAACCTGTTGTGTCGCATGGCGAAACCTCGAAGCGCCAGCAGTTTTATTCCTTCCTGAATCACAGCCCGGGCTCCATCGCGGATGTGTTCCTCCTCCCATGGGGAGGCCATCTCCTCTATGCATTCCCGCCCATCCCTCTCGTTCACAAGGTGCTCCTCAAGATATGGAGGGAAGACGCGTCAGTGATATTAATAAAAAGAAAAGGAGTTCTTGTGGCACCTTAGAGACACATTTATTTGAGCGTAAGCTTTCGTGAGCTACAGCCCACTTCATTGGATACATTCATTGGAAAATACAGTGGGGAGATTTATATACACAGAGAACATGAAACAATGGGTGTTACCATACACACTGTAACCAGAATGATCAGGTAAGGTGAGCTATTACCAGCAGGAGAGTGGGGGGGGAGAAAACCTTTTGTAGTGATAATCAAGGTGGGCCATTTCCAGCAGTTGACAAGAACATCTGAGGAACAGTGGGAGGTGTAGGGGGGGGGATAAACATGGAGAAATAGTTCTACTTTGTGTAATGACCCATCCATTCCCAGTCTCTATTCAAGCCTAAGTTAATTGTATCCAGTTTGCAAATTAATTCCAATTCAGCAGTCTCTCGTTGGAGTCTGTTTTTGAAGTTTTTTTGTTGAAGAATTGCAACTTTTAGGTCTGTAATCGAGTGACCAAAGAGATTGAAGTGTTCTCTGACTGGTTTTTGAATGCTATAATTCTTGACATCTGATTTGTGTCCATTTATTCTTTTACGTAGAGACTGTCCAGTTTGACCAATGTACAGGGCAGAGGGGCATTGCTGGCACATGATGGCATATATCACATTGGAAGATGTGCAGGTGAACGAGCCTCTGATAGTGTGGCTGATGTGATTAGGCCCTGTGATGGTATCCCCTGAATAGATATGTGGACACAGTTGGCAACGGGCTTTGTTGCAAGGATAGGTTCCTGGGTTAGTGGTTCTGGTGTGTGGTCTGTGGTTGCTGGTGAGTATTTGCTTCAGGTTGGGGGGCTGTCTGTAAGCAAGGCTGGCCCCGCCAACACTGGTACACATCTCTCCTGTAAATGTTCGTGGAAGCCCCAGTCACCTTGCTGCTAATCCCGGACTTAATAAACTCAGGATCACAGCCATCTCCAGCACCCGAACCTCGAGTCGTTGCACCTCATGGCGTGGGAGCTCTCCTGCTTCAACCCCATGGAGCTCTCCTGCTTGGACCTGGTTAGACAAGTCCTCCTTGGCAGTAGGAAACCCACTTGGCAAGGTAGGGAGCTCTGGTGGAGGAAGAGATTCTCAATCTGGTCGCCGCAGCATCATTTGTCCCCGACGCTCGCCTCTATACCACTTTTATATTGGACTACCTTCTCCACCTCAAGCAGCAGGGACTATCCATGTCATCAATAAGGATTCACTTGGCTGTCATCTCTACCTTCCATCCAGGTGCAGCGGGCCGGTCGGTTTTTGCTAACCCTATGGTCAGCCGTTTTCTGGCTATATCCTCATGTCTGGGACCTCAATCTGGTCTTTTTCAGACTGATGGGGCCGCCCTTTGAACCACTGGCGACATGCTCCCTGCTCGCGCTCTCGTATAAGGTGGCATTTCTGGTAGCTATAACCTCAGCCAGGTAGGTATCTGAGCTCAAGGCCCTAACACCGGAGCCTCCTTACACAGTGTTCTATATGGACAAGGTTCAGCTCAGGCCACATCCAGCTTTCCTCCCTAAGATTGTCTCCCATGTCCACATCAACCAGGACATCTTCCTCCCAGTGTTCTATCCTAAGCCACACTCAAGTGGCAGGGAGAAGAGGCTTTACTCATTGGATGTCCGCGAGCACTAGCCTTCTACATCGAGAGAACAAAACCGTTCAGAAAGTCCATTCGACTGTTTGTGGCCGTGGCAGACAGGATGAAAGGTCTTTGTCTCCTCTCAACAAATTTCGTCGTGGATCACGTCCTGCATCCGGGAGCGCTACACCCCAGCAGGAGTACCTGCTCCTCTGCTCACGGCGCACTCCACCAGGGTGCAGGCTTCTTCAGCAGCGTTCCTGGCATAAGTTTCCACCCAGGAAATATGCAGAGCGGCAATGTGGTCCTCCATACATACTTTCACTGTGCATTATGCAGTTACCCAACAGGCCAGAGATGATGCAGCCTTCAGTAAAGCAGTGCTCCAATCAGTAGATAACTCCAACCCTGCCTCCATAACTTCGGCTTGGGAGTCACCTGATTGGAATAGACATGAACAAGCACTTGAAAAAAGTTACTCACCTTCTCGTAACTGTTCTTCGAGATGTGGTGTTCATGTGCATTCCAATACCCATCCTCCTGCCTCTCTGTCAGAGTAGCCGGCAAGAAGGAACTGAGAGGGTGGTGGGTCAGCAGGGCCCTATATTGGGCGGCATGAAGACGTGACTCCAGGAGGCGCCCATGCTGGCCCGACGGATGCTGCAAGGGGAAAAATCTTCTACCTGCCATGCACGTCCGCAAGCACGCACCTGATTGGAATGGACGTTAACAACACATTTAGAAGAACAACAGTTATGAGAAGGTGAGTAACCGTTTTTTCCTCTGGACTGTTATTACTCAACACTGTGGGCACCATTTGCCTGCTAGGTGACAGGTAAAAGACTATCCTTGCAGGCCCCTGCTATATTCCTTGAGGTCCAAAAAGCAGGGCAGGTGGATGGAGGTTCTAATTCCTAAAGCAGAATAAGCACTGAAGATCAGGGGGGTACAAAGTTAAAGGGTGGTCTTCTCCCCAGCTCCACTCTCGCTCTTCCAGTGGGAGGCAACTTGCAATATTGTGCAGCTCTTCCAAAGGTGGTTCTCTCTCCCCTCCCTCCTGTTCTTTGATCCGTGGTGATGTGGTTAACCCTAGGGTGACATTTAAATGGAAGTCACCCAGCACTGTAAGCTGCCCCTATTCCTCTCAGTAGATTGACAACTCTAGAGCGTAATGACCATTTCAAGCGGTCATCAGGCAGAAAGATCCTTGGCTGTAACAGAGGATGTAAAACGTAAAGATGGCTGTCCAATCTGGGACTAAAAAGGCAAATGCAGAAACTCACTACTGTGCGATTCAGGGAGAGACAGGGAACCTTGATGGCCTTCTGCTCCGTCCTCCACAGTCTGGAGTGAGGCTCCTATCTCGGTTCCCACCCCTGATCATGTAAAATCCTGGTTCAAACAGTAATGGTGAATCCAGGCCAAAGTAGCAGTGGCCAAAAGTTATTACCAGTTTGCAAGCTCTTTGGCCGAGCATATCCCTACAGCCGCTCCTGAGCGAGGAACAAAATCACAGCACCCTGCTTAGCCTTATTCTTAGTCACAGTACAGAAGTGCCTAGACCCCAATTGAGATCAAGGGCCCCATTGTGCTGGGTGCACATACACAGTAACTGAGATGGGGGATGTTGTGGTAGGTGCTGTACACATGGAGGGTGGGATGCAATCAGCGCTGGCCTGACTGCTCCCCCTGAAGTCAATGGTGAAAATCCCTTTTGCTTCACTGGGAGCAGAATTAGGCCAATGCTTAGCACTTTCGAAAACTCTACCTGTAGTGGGAGCCCATCCTTGCCCCCAAAGAGTTTCCTGGGAGGTGAAACCGAGGCACAGAGAGGGGACGTGACTTGCCCAAGGTCACCAAGTAGGCCAGTGGCAGAGCTGGGAATAAAACCCAGGTCGCCTGCCTTCTAGTCCAGAGCCTCTACGCACTGGACCCCGCCACCTCTCCAAGCATTGATTATTTAGCATTGTTGTTAGACTGGTTTGAATGGGCTCTGGTGCCTGAACAGCATCCTCAGCTAGGTCAAAGCCTCCTCTCTGTCCCTCCACGTCAGAGGACAGGTGCCTCAATGGAGAGGAGGTAGGGCCAGGAGGGAGAAGCAGGGGCTGCAGCCACCTATACTATCCCTGCTCTGTGGATACCTGGTTGACTGCTGTCCGTCCGGCTTATTTAATTAGTGCTTGAGTCAGACACGGAAAGGGTTGTGGAGGCGGTTAAGAAATATTTCTTATTTTGTTTGAATTCCTCTCTGCCCCTCTTCCAGGCCCTTTTGGAGATCTATGTCTGATGTCCAGGGAGGAAAATGATGGTTTACAGACTCTGAGGAAAGGGTCCCACCCCTCTGGCAGTCCCTGGCCTAGTCAGCCCCCGCACCCCTCTGAACGTGATGGAAGGGCAGGCATCTCTGTGTTGGCCCACGCTGATGGCTGGAGAGCACTGGAATTCCTCGCTGCAGCTCTGAGCGAGCCCATCTGTTTTTAATAAATTATTTGAAGCATGAACTCGGACGACTTTTAAGGGCTGCAGGAGAATGAATATCCTGTTAGAAAACAGTAGGGGGGAAAAGCCCCGAGAGCCACACTGGGGGGCCAAACAGGCCCAGTCCCACACAAAGGGGGACCCTGTCTGACTGTCCCTGCCATGCCGGGCCCTCAGAACCAGCAATTCAACTGCAGGGGGAAGGAAATGCCAGCGGCTGGAAGGGCGCCTGGAGCTCAAATCCCCCAGCTGGAAGCAGAGTTACCAGACAGCAGCAGCATTAACCCTAAATCCCTGGGAACCACAGGAGTTTCCATCTGCCTGGGAGTAGCCACCCCCTCAGGTAGGAGGCCACTGGGACCTAGGCCGGAACATCTAGCCCTGCCTGGCTGATGCCACTTAGCTGCAGGAGATGGAAGAGGTCGGCTCTGCGCTGTGTGTGGTGACAGACTATGCTATGCCCCCCTTGGACAGCGGGGGTTCTGGGAGCTAGGACAGAATCCAGCCAGGTGTTCTCCTGGGGTGCAGGGGACCAAGTGATGGGGAGAAGATCACACCTTTGTTGGGCAGACTGCTGCCTTCCAGAGCCTGAGAAGGCCTCGGCTACCAATGGCTGGGCCAGATGTTGTGATGAGCTTTAGCCGCAGAGAATGAGGGTTAAAACGTTGGACGCAGAAGGACAAGCTCTCGCCCCAGCTGCGGACAGAGTGTAGGACAGCACTGCTCTCCTAAGCTGAGGGAACTCTTCCTTTGTGTTTTGCTCCCCTGGGCAGAGAGATGATGGCTCCTGACTGTCCCCACCCCATTTATGTCCCTCTCAGGTCAGCGCTACGCACAAGCCCTACGACGGGGGAGAGCAGTGATGGTGGACGTGGCTCTTAGAGTCTGACCGAGGGCAGCGTGGAGAGTGATGAAGGCCCTCGACTGAGGCGATGGCAAAGACGAATTTTTCTTCTCTTCTGCCATTATGCCCCTGAAGCCGTGGCCGGCGGAGCTGTTCTCAGAAGCCGACACCGTGTGATGCCCAGCTGCCTCCGCTTGGAATCGCACACCGGTCCCAGTCACACTGAGGGATTTTCTGCCAGCTTCCTGGCCAAGATCTGAGGGAATCTGGCTGCCACAGCAGGAGCAGAGCAGTGTCGGCAGGAGTCTAATAGGAGAGCGCTGGGGGAGTTTGTTTCATGGCTGAGTGCCCTGGAGGAGCTGAGAGTCACAGCCTGATCCTTGGACCAATGCCCCTTGTGGCTGGTAAATGCAATGGGCCAGGTGGGGTCTATTGATGGGTGAGACGAATACCTCCTCAGGATGCTGCCTTCCCTCAAGTGAGCAGTAGTTAGGCCTTGACTCAGGAAGCCTCAGCTGGACTCTAGCAATGTCGCCAGCTCCCGTCCCTAGTCGGTTTGGTGTCCTCTGGAGCCTTCCATGTTCCATTCGGGCCTTACCAGAGAGCAGGGGCCACGCTGCTTTCTCTGGTTGTTAACCCCACCCCTGGTGGGGATGGACAGTGCTCGGAACTCCATTCCCCCCCTGCTGCAGTGGGTATTGTCGGCCGCACGACCACGCTAATTGGCCTGCAATTGCTTTGGGGGCAAAGGGGAAAAGTCCGTTCCCTTTTTGGGGTGGTCTCTTTTTATTCACGGTGGAGCTGAGCCCCCAGCCCTGTTTGATGAGGCACCAGCTGAGCAAACTTGGCCTGAAGGACCCTGTGGAGACCCATGGGCAGAATCAGGTGAAAACCCAAGGATTGCATGGATTCAGAGAGGATACTCCTATTTAGGGACAAGGTGGGGCAGCATGGGAAGCTCTCTGCTGCCTGCACTGTGGATAGCAAGGACCTCACCTCATGAATCCGTCAGCTTTCAGCAGCTC
Source organism: Caretta caretta (assembly GCF_965140235.1). Lineage (NCBI taxonomy): Eukaryota > Metazoa > Chordata > Testudines > Cheloniidae > Caretta > Caretta caretta. The sequence goes on from NC_134232.1 coordinate 6,378,428, forward strand.
TAAATCCACTACGTCTGCCCTGCTGCTGTGTATGCGCTTCCCCTATGCCCTGGAGGTCCTGTACTAGCTCCTGGCCTCCAGGAACCCCAGATGTTTGCATTGACCCCTGAGCTCTCATTTCAGAACAGCCCTACCCGCTGTGGCTGGGATCCTCTCCTCCAAGCCTGTAGGAGGGTTGGAATAAACAAGTCCATGGAGTGGAACGTTGGCTCCGAGTCAGTGACTGTCTTGCTACGATCTGTGTCCAATGTTTCCATTCCGATGAGAAGCTGCAACCATGCACGCCACGTCCATGTGGCTCGTGCAAGCCAGATCCAGATTTTCCAGTCACACAGTGAGAAGAATGGGGAGTACTGATGCTCCAGCCATACCCGGCTAAATCCCTGCTGTCACAGCAACACACCCACCTGGCCTGAGCAGAGGATCTGGGCTCAAGTCCCTCCAAAGTCCTGCCCAAGCACCCCGAGGGGAAGTTTCCTTCCTGGGCACTGACTTGGCCATCATTTTAACCCTCCAAATGTGAGCCCCTCTGGTCTGGCATAGGAAGCGTGACAGCTCGGGAAGAAGAGAGCAGAGACAACATAGTGAGAGCTCGGAGTACTTCGCAGCGGGGAGGCTGGGACAGCCTTCACTTAAGGGTTATGGTCGTTGCATCACAAGGAGGGGGGGCATAGTAACGAGTGATTACAGCTCAGCTCGTGCGCTCGCATTGGGCCTGTGACCATTTACACAAGCTGAGGCTCAGTACCTCCGCCACAGGATTTTGTGGTGCGAACTTGGCCAAGCTCGAATGAGGGCAGCAGCTGCTCACCTCATAGGATTGCAGACCTTCCTGGACTGCAGCCTGGCCAGGGCTCTGTGGCTGGTGAGTGACTGGAAGCCATTAGAGAAGGGAGCGTGTTAGTACTGAGCACCTTTTCAGCGCGATTTGCAACAAATAACACACCAGAGCCTGCCAGCCATTAATTCACATGTCTTGTGTGATTTCACTGACAAATTGCTTAATACCTTGTGAGTCGTGAATAGTGTCCAGACCTCCCCCCCCAGCATGTTCCAGACAGGTCTCCACTTCACTGCTGCCAGCTGGAGCGATGTCAGGCCAGTAAAAGCATGTGACTGTCTCCTGGGACTAGAATAAGGAGACTGGCCTCTGTCCTTACACGGGACACTGATGGCATTGGCATTCTCCCCACTCAGTGACAAAGGATGCCCTGGGAGCTGCCCTGCGGATCAAACCAGTACTCCAGCTAGCCTGCAATCCTGTTCACACCAGCTGATACCAGCTGTTTCAGGGAATGGCAGAAGGAACTCCATTGTAGACAGTTACAAGAGAACCTGCCCCCAAGGAAACTTTCACCCGGCCACCAATATTTAGAGAGCAGCTTAAGCCATGAAACAGGCACGTGCTAGCCTTACCAAAGTGTTGGGTGGTCTGTTTTTTTTTAAAGTATCATCTCTCCTAGATAGCTATTTACATGGAGAATTAGACTAATCCTTATTTGAGTCCTGCTATGCCCTTCGCTCCCCTGATCTCTTTGCAGCAATGAGTTCCATGGGATAATGAGGCCCAAAGTCACTGTGTGAATACGCTACAGAATTTGCCATGCAATATATTTTGAATATTGTATTCTGTTTATTCTAAATTCAGATTTAGTTGGGACTGGTCCTGCTTTGAGCAGGGGGTTGGACTAGATGACCTCCTGAGGTCTCTTCCAACCCTAATCTTCTATGATTGTATAAGACTGGCATCTGGACATAGGATGCGAGCCAGGACCTTGGGGGAGACCAGGACACAGAGGATGGATGGGGTGGGGTTCAGGATGCACAGGGGGACAAATGCAGTTTGGGGAACTAGGGGCAGATGAGAGTGGGAGCTAGGAAAACAGGGAGCCAGGAGCAGATCACGGGGCAGATGGGATGAAGGGACAGGAATCAGGGGCATACGGGGCAGGATGCTAGAAAAGGAGGCTGATGGCATGTGGTACAGGACCCCAGGAGTAGACAGGGTGGAAGCAGGATAGGGAAGGGGCAGACCCCCGGTGGGCAGATGAGGTGGAAGATAGATGACGGCAGGACCCTGGTTGGCAGATGGGCTAGGACACAGAGTGGGAGATGAGATGCAGGAAGGCTAGGCCGGGGGGGCAGAACAGTAGTGGAGAAGGGCAGGAGGGCTCTGACAGGGAGCAGATGGGGGAACCAAGGGGTGCCACTTCTCTGGTCACCACCCACCCCAGGGGGACCCTTGTTCTGGGACTTGTCCCGGGAGAGGCAGCCAACAGCTGGGCCAGGCCCCCCAGCCGATGGGCCGTGCAGAGGCCTCTGCATGTGTTCATGCATGCAGGGTGATGAGCCGGACACTCACCGTTAATTCGCTTCACTCCAGTCCCCTTTCAGAGAGAGCTGGGATCAAAGCACACGAAGGATGGGTTAGCGGGCGGCAGGGTGAATGCAGAGAGCACGCTCTATGGCAGGGGGTACATCACAGCCACCTCGCCACGAATCTGCCACCCAAGGCAGCTGCCTCTTGCGCCTGTGCCTGCAGCAACTTCTGTGCATACCATGCTGGAAAAGGCACCGCATATACCTAAAGGCCACCAAAGTGCGGAGAGAAGCAGTCACCCCTCCAGAACCCCCCATTATCTCTGCCACTGCTCCCCATACCACTGGGAGGGAACCCAGCCTCTGGGTCCCCAGGCGTTTCAAGGCTCCGAAGCCTGAATGGAGCCCAGCTGCTGCCCCAGACTTGGGCTCCCTAGGCACACTTTCGGGGCACAGACCCTCTGTCTAGTACTCCACCCCCTGAGAGCTGGAACACACAGTCCAGCTGCTTACCCCATCGGCTCAATGCTGACCCTTCAGACTCCCTTGTAGCTGAAACACCCTCTCTTCCAGTCCCCACCCCCACAGCGGGAGCTGCTGGTTTACAGTAGCTCTCCCAGGAGGCCCATGGTACATGTCAGGCATTTATCACATGCTTTGCACAGGATCGATCATCTTTGCTCTTTTACTTACCATGTAAAGCACAAGGGAGTACGGAACATGACAAACCTCCTAACCACAGCATCCAGCACTCACCCTTCCTTTGGGGACCATCTGTGTTCAGGAAGGATCCTCCCTGCTAGGTTGCTTCTCGCTCATCTTGTCTTGAGCTGGGTGGGAAAGGGCTCCCAAATAGATCAGCTCCTCCTTTTTTGTAAGTTTCAGTCTCCTCTGTGAGGTGACCAGAAACCAGAGAAGTCACCCTGTGACTTCATTGTCAAGCAACCTTTCCCCTGCTAAAGCAGTTCTCCTGGTTGGGAGCCAGTCTATATTGTTAGAGCGCTTTCATTTCAAGGGGAGAGCACTTCAAGTCAACGACCCTCTTTTGTTATACTTCTGCCACCAGCCCTTGGAATTTCAGTCCAACATGGCAGCAGACAGCCAACAGAGAAGGCAAAGGGTTGCAGCTTGGTAAAGATACACAGAGCACGTTTAGAATCTCACCCAGAATTAACAGTTTTACAGACATTCAACAAATCCTAACACCTCCTCTTCATCCCCTGCACTGGAGGGATGCACAAGTGGGCAGAATTAGAATTGTACAGACAACAGTAAATCTGGCATTTCCTACATTCAACCTGAATGTCATTTGTTTAAACACAGTTTTGTGTGTGTAATACAAAGATAGAACACAGAGAGCCTCATTTAGGGCCATCAGGTAGCAGTGCCTGGGTGGGGAGGGGGCGTCTGTGCCCCCCCCCCACACACACACACACACCCACACACACCCACCCTTCTCATCTTCTTATGTCTCTGTCCTCCCAGATTCTGGCCTGAGCTGGGAGCAGCAAGTCAGACCAAGGGACTGCAAGAGACTGTTTGTGTGGATTTTTTTTCTGGAGCAAATGGAAGCAGGAAGCACCAGAAATCTTGGAGGGGGGGAAGATTCTTCTCCGAAGATTTCTAGTCAGTTTTGCAGCCCCGTGCACATTCAGCTGAGGATAGCGTACAAAGCCAAGCTGCTGGAGATCGGCCTGTCACTCATCCCCACAGGAGACAGGGCTACCCAGAGCAAAGTATCCGTTAGCTCAGGCAAGTCCAGGGCATGCTCTCCACATAGATGTCCTGGTGATATATACACAGCTGATTCGAAGCACAGCAGATGGGAAGATTCTGCCAGGGATGGTGTAAGTTCTGTGGTATGTGGCACCATTTCAAGCCCTGGCAGACTACAGCTGTCTTAATGATGCCTCTAGGAGAAAGCAACTTGGGAAGCAGCATGGTCTGTTGCATAGAGCACTGGAGATAGGACAGTCATGGCCCTGCCACTGACTTGCTGGGTGATCTTGAGCAAGTCACTTGCCCACTTTGTGCCTCAGTTTCCCTCCTTGTAAAATGCAGATACTTCCCTCCTTTTCAAGGTGCTTTGAGATCTCTGCCAGAAAAGCTCTACATAAGAACTTATCCCTGAGAAGTGTTTAGAAATAAGAGGGTGGTCATGGGAGTCAGGACACCTGGGTTTTGTTAATGTCTCTGCCACTCACTGTTACCATGGGCAAGTTACTTCAGCACTCTCTGCCTCAGTTTATCCATCTGTAAAATGGGTGTGATAATGCTGCCCTAAATCACTGGTCACTGAAAGCACATGAAGTTTCTGGATAGCAGTGGGAGTATTAATCAGTTGCTCTTGGATGTGAGAGATGGGCTGAATCAGAGAGAGCTTGCTTAGGTGTAGAGCTGCTTACAGCTCGGCAGCTAGGGCCTGTGCTTTAGAAGAACAACAACATGCTGAGTTCTACTTCCGCCGACCAGCCTGTGTACTGTGTGCGCGTACCGTGCCGAACATCTGACAGCCCCAATGGCTGTCGCTATAAAGCCATGGAGGCCTTCCAGCCAGGTTTCACCCACCGTTACCAACCTCACAGACACACTGTGTCTCAAACTGCTCTGAGATCTTGCAATGACCGTGTCATTATCAACATTCCTCCAGACTGGGGAGCAGCTCAGCCTAGAATGCTGTAGGCTGGGGCTGCTGTAGTGTTCAGGGAGCACCCAGCTCCCCTGATTCTTCCTCCCTTTTCTTCTGGGAGCAGCAAACCTGTTGGATTAAAAGGAACCAAATAAGCGAAAAGCTGGTGGCTTGCCAAGATTACAGGTCTCATTTCTCCACTCTCCTGGGGGGAGCTCATTTGCTGGCATTGCACGTGCATCCAAAAGCACTTCCACTTCCAAGGCAGCTTCCAGCCCTTGCCAGAGTCTTTGGTTTTTCACTTGCCTTTTGCTCTTTTCTTGCCAAGTGAGAGAGAGAAGAATTGGTTTTGGATGACTGGGCTAACAGAGGGAGTTTGCCTGGGATCTGTCTGAGAGGAGGTACGCTAAGGGCTGCATTAGGGAGGCTGTGTTAGTGAGTATCTGAGTGTCTGTTGTGGGGACAGGTTGATCGTGTGCTTGATTGGTTGTTTGAAAAGTGTGAACTGGGAGTGCTTTGTTCCAGGTGAGCCTTGAGTGGGCCTGACTGTTATAAAAAGGCAGTCAGCTGCGAACAGCAGAGAGGCTAACAGAGGGAGTTTGCCCGGGAATTCGCCTGGGGAGAGCCCACTGAGGCTTGCATCTTGCCAGCTTCTCCGAGTAGTTACTACAACTCCTGAGGAAGCTCGTAGAAGGAAGGTAATATGGATGGGGAGCATTCAGCTGTTGTGACCTGCACTGGATGTGCCATGTTTGTCTGTCTTCCACAGGAGAGAAGCGACTTTGTCTGTACAAAGTGCAAGAGGGTCTCCATATTAGAAGAGAAGGTTCAAGGTCTGGAGAAACAAGTATCGACCCTGTGTTACATAAGAGAAACGTAAGATTTCCTGGACAGACGTCAGGCTATGCTTCTACGGAAACAATGTTCTGAAGATTCAGAGCAGGCTGCACTGTGGGAACAGGAGGACAGTGAAGAAATTTAGCAGCATGTGACCCCCAGAAGAAGAAAGGGGAGCATCCATGTACCAGCAACACAGATACAGGTAAGCAACCGTTTTCATGTTCTCCCCACAGGTACTAATGTGGAGAGTGGACTAGATGATACATCTGAGGGAAGGGAACAGAGGGAGACTCCGCTGATTGGAAGGCATGAAATGTCCTGTCCTAGGGTTGGCGGTTCCATGACCACTGCTCCCAAGAGGAGGAGATGGGTGGTGGTGGTCGGGGACTCTCCTCAGGGGGTCTGAGTCATCTATCCGCCGCCCCGATCGGGAAAACTGAGAAGTCTGCTGCTTGCCAGGAGCTAGGATTCACGATGTGACAGAGAGACTGCCGAGACTCATCAAGCCCTCGGATCGCTACCCCTTCCAGCTTCTCCACGTGGGCACCAATGATACTGCCAGGAATGACCTTGAGCAGTGTGACGAAGCGGGACTGTTCTTAATGTTTACTCTGAATATTGTGGGGATGCCTCAGTTTCCCCTATGCCGTTCTTAAGTATCAAGGGGGTGGGATAAGGGTGTATGATCATTGCAGAGCCCTAGAGGGCAGGTGTGTGCAGGAGTCTGGACACAGAGAATAACCGACACCCTGTTTCCTGGCAACTGATGGCCTGGCCCTTCCCCCCCTGCACTGCGAGAGCTAAAGGGTTGGAGAACAAAGGAATCAGGTGCCCTCCTGGCCCGGGAAAGGGACAAAACCCAGAGGAGGAGGGGCTGGAGGGTGAGTCAGGTTGGGGCTGGCTGGGGACATGGAGTGAAGTGCAGACGTGGTTGTCTGGTTCACTGCTCCCCCACAATGGACCCGGCTGAAGGGTCCTGTTCTCTATACCTACAAGCTGTTTTAGACCATGTTCCTGTCACATGTTCCTGTCCTTCTGTTTTACTGGCTGGCTGAGAGTCACGTCTGACTGCGGAGTTGCGGGGCAGGACCCTCTGGCTTCCCCAGGACCCCGCCTGGGCAGACTCGCTGTGGGAAGCGCACGGAGGGGCAGAGGATGCTGAATGCTCAGAGGTCAGATCCAGGAAGGTGGAAGCCGTGTGAGCTGTGTCCTGCAGACAGGCTGCTCACAGTGAGTAGACTTCCCCAGAGTCCTGACTGGCTTCATGGGGAGCAGTTCCAGAGCATCGCCCAGGGACTCCGTGACAAGTGGATCACTGCAGACTATGTAGCTTTGGGAAGAAGGATAAAGGAGTTTGAGGCGCAAGTGGTGTTCTCGTCCATCCTCCCCATGGAAGGAAAAGAGACCGTCAAATCGTGGAAGTCAGCTAACCTCCTCACTCTGGTTTTATACATGGCCAGTTTAGCTAGGGCCAGGAGGAGGTTGACCAGGAGATCCCGTGAGTTTGTGGGGTCGCGGATAGGGAGTGCATAAATGAGAAGGTGAGGGGAAAAGTGCAACCAAAAACGTAATAAAATATTTGTGAGAAGCCGGAATAGGGGCTGCAGCCTGGCACGCTCCAAATACATGTGTGCCAGGGTTTCCCTCACGCCGCAAAAGGGGCAGGTATCCTCGATGGGGTGAACCACGCCAAATACAAGCCTGTGCTCACGGCTCCATGAAGGAGCCACCAACTGATATCCCTGGCAGACCTTGGGACCAAGGTAGAATATAGGCTGGCCCACTGGGGCTCCTCACCCTCCAAAGGTGGCAGGAGGTCCTACCATTTTGTATTGGGGCTGGACACGAGGGAGAGGGCATGAAAGGTGTGGAGCAAGAGCATGTATAGATGTTTCCTTGGCGCGGTCTGGAAGCAGAACGGCTGCAGCTCGTGCAGCTGGCTCACGGTGAAGGGGTGGGGGGGTTGGTTGTGTCCATGGGGCAGGGGCCCAATGAAAAGGTCCGGTGGGCCTGGGTTGGAGGGTGGGCAGGGCGCGCCCTCGTGCAGGACCCAGTCGAGGTAAACCCGGGTGGCAAAGCGGCCTTCACCTCCTGAAGTACGCACCAGGGAGTACGAGGTCTGGAGATCCGCATGTGCTGAGCAAGCGTCAGGGGATCCAGCCAGTCTCCCCGGTCGTAGTCCAGGAGGTCTCAGACTCTTGTGACTTCTGCCAGGACCAACCTCTGGTGCACCGAGGGGGACTCCGCCATCTGCACACGAAGCTGGGGGTTGTGTAGCAGGGGCTCCGCAAGGAGATCTGCCCCCTCGCTGGCCGCCACAGACCTGGTCGTTGAAAGCAGTTTCCAGGTCCAGAGGAGGTCCTGGTAGAAGACCGGCAGCCCAGAGAGGTCTTGTGGAAGACCTCTCGGGCTACAGGAGAGTAATAGAACGCAGATATATTAGTCCCAGGCTAAGTAGGTCCCTTTTCCTTGAGTAAGGTAACAGGGAAGGTTCCAGAACAATCAGGAACCTTCTGGAGACCATTAAGACAGGCTGATTAGAACACCTGCAACCAATCAAGAAGCTCCTAGAATCAAATAAGGCAGACTAAATCAGGGCACCTGGGTTTTAAAAAGGAGCTCATTTCAGTTTGTGGTGTGCGTGTGAGGAGATGGGAGCAAGAGGCACTAGGAGCTAAGAGCGAGAACGCGGACTGTTGGAGGACTGAGGAGTACAAGCATTATCAGACGCCAGGAGGAAGGTCCTGTGGCGAGGATAAAGAAGGTGTTGGGAGGAGGCCAAGGGGAAGTAGCCCAGGGAGTTGTAGCTGTCACACAGCTGTTCCAGGAGGCACTCTAGACAGCTGCATTCCACAGTGCCCTGGGCTGGAACCCAGAGTAGAGGGCGGGCCCGGGTTCCCCCCAAATCCTCCCAACTCCTGGTCAGACACAGGAGGAGTCGACCTGGACTGTGGGATCATGAAAACGGCCAAACTGAGGGCTGCCGTGAAGCTCCAAGGTGAGCAAATCTGCCAGTAAGCGCAAGACCCACCAAGATAGAGCAGAAACTTTGTCACAACTGGTGTGAGCAGTGGGATCTGGTGTCCACAGCGTGGCGGAAGATGGAGGGTGTTTGGAAGGAAGAAAAAAAAAAGGGGGGGGGAAGTGTCTATTTTTATTTTTTTTCACCACAATGGAGGAGGTAGTGTGGGCACTGACACAAGCCACGGCTGCCCAGCAGGAGGCTCCCCGTGTCCAGGCAGCCGCCCAACAGGAGGCAGAGCGGCTGCAGCAAGAGACTAATCGCCAGCTGATGGACCAGGCTGCTCAAACCGGGCTATGTTGCGGGACTGGTAAATCAGGTAAAGGCCCTGACAGAGCTGAGCCGCGGCCGTGATGGGACGCAGATCATTCGGGCCAGCAGTTGGCTGCAGAAAATGATGCAGGAGGATGATGTAGAGACATACCTCCTGGCCTTTGAGAGGACAGCCCTGCGGGAGGCTTGGCCCCGAGAACAGTGGTCTGGCATCCTCGCTCCATTCCTGTGTGGGGAGGCCCAGAAGGCCTACTATGATTTGCCTGAAGAGTCTGTACTCCCAGTTGAAAGCAGAGATCCTAGCCAGGATCTCGGGTAATGACCGCAGTGCGAGCCCAGCGATATCATGAGTGGAGGTACCAGGAAAACAAAAGCCCAAGGTCCCAATTATATGACCTTCTCCATCTCGCATGAAAGTGGTTACGAACTGAGTCCCGGAGTCTGGAGGAGATACTAGATGTTCTGGTCATCAACCAGTACATGAGAGGACTACCGCCAGACCTTCGCGCCTGGGTAAGCCAGAACGAACCCTCCACCTACGACGAGGTTGTCGCGCTGGTAGAAAGGCAAAGGACGGCGAGGGAGTTGACCCGACCAATTAAGAAGCACCCCAGGTTAAACTAGCAGCACCTAGCCCTAGCACTCGGGTGACTGGGCCACCAGGAGAGCCCAGGGGGAAAAAGAGAGGGGCTGAAGGCCACCAGAAGCCACAAAGAGTCGGAGCACTGAGGGGGAAGAGGCTCGTGATGTTAGACTACCCAAACCCCAAGAGACCGGGGAACACCTAGGGCTCCATGCAGATGTTACGCCTGCCGGGAGTGGGGACACATAGCTGCACAGTGTCCCAGTGCCGAGGAGCCTATGCAGTGTAACCTGGGGAACTGGGCAGACCCATGCTCCCTAATCCACCTTGTGGGGGTCTCACTAACCCCACATATGCACACTAGACCAGTGAAGCTAAATGGGGTAGAGACCACAGCACTGGTTGATTCGGGGAGTGCTATCACGCTTGTCTCGGGGAAGCTCGTGAAGCGCAGTCAGCTGCTGTGGGCTAAGCGTACGGAGATAACGTGCGTCCATGGGACAGTTGGTTATTACCCCACCATCCCAGTAAAAATTGAGATTCAGGGGAACACTACTGAGGTAGCAGCAGGTGTAGTCCCTAAACTCCCATACCCGGTGCTCATAGGGAGGGACTTCCCAGGGTTTGGAGACTTACTCCCGGTAGGGGAATTGGAGAAAGGGGGAAGCCCTGAAAGTAGTGAGGCATCCACAGTAGACTGTCAACCCCCAACCTTCTCTGAAATATCCCCAGATTTGTTCTCCACTCCCAGACAGCATAGAAAGACAAAAAGGGAAAGAAGGGCAGCTAAGGCCTTGGGAACCCGAATACTGGCCCAAAGCCAGAGGGTCGCTCTCATAGGTAGGCGGGCCCAAGCAGCTGAAAAGGAGGCCACCCAGGAGGGAGAAGCACCCGAGTCTGACCCACATCCTAACACTTCTGAACCAGTAGAGGCAACAGAGACTGGCCCCCTAGATCTCGGGCAGATTAGCCCCGGGAGAGGAAATTTTGGACGGGACTAGGCTGATGACCCAAGGTACGACAACATTAGGAAGGAGGTGACCGAAACAGATGGGGTCCCCGTGGAAGGGAAAACCCAGGGACCAGGACCCTACTTCATAATGAAGAAGAATCTCTTATACCGGGTTGCACCAGTACAGGGGCAGAAGGTACAACACATCCTAGTACCTCAAAAACACCAGAATGCTGTATTAAGTCTGGCCCGTAGTCATCTTTCTGGGGGGCATCTGGGGGTAGAGAAGACCCTGGCACGGGTCCTGTGACGATTCTTCTGGCCCAGAGTACATAAAGAAGTGTGGAGGTACTGTGCGTCCTGCCCAGAGTGCCGGCTGCACAGTCCTCGTCCCCACTTGAGGGCACGTTTAGTACCCCTTCCCATCATAGAGGTCCCCTTCGAGCAAACAGCCATGGATCTAGTGGGACCCCTGGAGAAGACAGCCCGGGGCCACCAATATAAACTTGTCATTCTGGATTATGCTACTCGCTACCCAGAAACCGTCCCCCTGCGGAACACGGCCTCTAAAACGATAGCTAAAGAGTTGGTGGGGATCTTTGCCCGAGTGGGGCTACCAAAGGAGATATTAACAGACCAAGGTACCCCATTTATGTCGAAGCTAATGAAGGACCTCTGTACACTGCTCCATATACATACCCTGAGAACTTCAGTCTATCATCCGCAGACCAAAGGGCTGGTAGAAAGGTTTAACCGAACCCTCAAGGCAATGATAAGGAAAGTGGTAAGTCAAGACGGGAAGGATTGGGATACCCTACTACCCTACCTTATGTTTGCAATCCAGGAGGTACCTCAGGCCTCAACTGGGTTTTCCCCCTTTGAATTATTATACGGACGCCACCCCATTAACCTCTTAAAGCCTTGGTACCAACGAGAGGCATGTGTAGTGGCCCAAGAGACCCCGATCCAGGGAAATAATATGCAGGAGCAGATCAGGATATCCACTGATCTGACACCAAACCAGAAGAAGGAGGTAACTGAGATGATCAACCGATACTAGGACGTGTTTTCAACCAAACCGGGCCAGACTACCTTCGCCACATTATCACAGACTCTGGGGCAAAGGTAACTTTAAGGCCCTATCGGGTCCCAGCAGCAAAAAGGCAGGAGATCAAGGCAGAGGTAAAAAGGATGTTGGAGCTGGGAGTCATCGAAGAGTCCCAGAGTCAGTGGTCAAGCCTGACTGTGTTGGTGCCCAAACCCAATGGCACCACTAGGTTTTGTAATGACTTTTGCCAGCTGAATGAGATATCCAGATTCAATGCACACCCCATATCGATGAGTTAGTTGACCGCCTGGGCAATGCCCGATTTTTGACCACCCTGATTTAACAAAGAGATACTGGCAGATTCCCTTTGCCAAAGATGCGAAAGAAAAGACGGCATTCTCTACACCAGAGGGTCTGTTTCAATATACTGTTCTTCCTTTTGGACTGCATGGGGCACCTGCCACCTTCCAGCATCTTATGGACAAGCTCCTACGGCCCATACCAGTTATGCAGCGGCATACCTGGATGATGTGATTATTCACACCCCTGACTGGGAAACCCACTTTGGAAAGGTGGAAGCGGTTCTGGACACGCTAAGACAGGCTGGCCTCACAGCCAACCCAGCCAAATGTGCTGTAGGGCTAGCCGAGGCTAAATACCTTGGCTACATTGTAGGAAGGGGCATGGTCAAGCCCCAACTAAACAAACTAGAGGCTATCCAAAACTGGCCCTGGCCGAATCGGAAAAAGCAAGTCCGGGCATTCCTGGGTGTGGTGGGGTACTAACAACAATTTATTCCCCGTTTTGTTACTAGAGCAAGTCCCCTGACAGACCTGATAAAAGCCCAGGGTCCAGACATGGTGAAGTGGACAGATGCCGCAGAGAAAGCATTCATGGATCTACAGACAGCCCTCTGCAGTAACCCCGTGCTTATACCCCAGACTTCAACAAAGAATTCATTTTACAAACAGATGCATGTGAAGTAGGATTGGGAGCTGTCCTATCGCAGATGATCGGAGATGAAGAACACACAATCCTCTACCTCAGCAGGAAACTCCTCCCGAGAGAGCAGAAGTATGCCTTGGTTGAAAAGAGGGTGCCTAGCTGTGAAATGGGCCACGGAAACACTACGTTGTTACCTTCTGGGACAACGTTTTATCCTTGTGACCGACCATGCACCCCTCCAGAGGATGCAGCGAAATAAAGAGAAGAACGAAAGGGTGACCAGATGGTTCCTGTCCCTACAACCTTTCCAATTCACCAAACACCGGGTTGGAAGCCACCATGGCAATGCAGATGGCTTGTCACGAGTACACTGTCTGACATCCCAAGTTGCCCAACCCTGTAGTGTTGAGCGGGGTGGGGGGGGATATGTGACAGGGTCGGGCCAGATAGCTATAGGAGAGTAATAGAAGGCAGATATATTAGCCCCAGGCTAAGTAGGTCCCTTTTTCCCTGGGTATGGTAACAGGGAAGGTTCCAGAACAATCAGGAACCTTCTGGAGACCATTAAGACAGGCTGATTAGAACACCTGCAGCCAATCAAGAAGCTGCTAGAATCAATTAAGGCAGACTAAATCAGGGCACCTGGGTTTTAAAAAGGAGCTCACTTCAGTTTGTGGTGTGCGTGTGAGGAGCTGGGAGCAAGAGGTACTAGGAGCTGAGAGTGAGAACGCGGACTGTTGGAGGACTGAGGATTACAAGCATTATCAGACACCAGGAGGAAGGTCCTGTGGTGAGGATAAAGAAGGTGTTGGGAGGAGGCCATGGGGAAGTAGCCCAGGGAGTTGTAGCTGTCACACAGCTGTTCCAGGAGGCACTCTTGACAGCTGCATTCCACAGGGCTCTGGGCTGGAGCAGGGGGACGGTTTCTGGGTAGCGAGTAGCATAATCCAGAATGACAAATTTATATTGGTGGCCCCGGGCTGTCTTCTCCAGGAGTAGAGGGCGGGCCCGGGTTCCCCCCAAATCCTCCCAACTCCTGGTCAGACACAGGCGTCATCGAGCTGGATTGTGGGTTCAGAAAAACGGCCAAGCTGAGGGCTGCCGTGAGGCTCTAAGGTGAGCAAATCCACCAATAAGCGCAAGACCCACCAAGGTAGAGCAGGAACTTTGTCACACTATACACAAATGCAAGAAGCCTGGGAAACAAGCAGGGAGAACTGGAAGTCCTGGCACAGTCAAGGAATTATGATGTGATTGGAATAACAGAGACTTGGTGGGATAACTCACATGACTGGAGTACTGTCATGAATGGATATAAACTGTTCCGGAAGGACAGGCAGGGCAGAAAAGGTGGGGGAGTTACATTGTATGTAAGAGAGCAGTATGACTGCTCAGAGCTCTGCAGAAAAACCTGAGTGTCTCTGGATTAAGTTTAGAAGCGTGAGCAACAAGGGTGATGTTGTGGTGGGAGTCTGCTATAGACCACCGGAGCAGAGGGATGAGGTGGACCAGACTGTCTTCCGGCAATTTACGGAAGTTACTAGATCATAGGTCCTGGTTCTTGTGGGAGACTTCAATCACCCTGATATCTGCTAGGAGAGCAATACAGCAATGCACAGACAATCCAGGAAGTTTTTGGAAAGGGTAGGGGACAATTACCTGGTGCAAGTGCTGGATGGGCTGGATGAACGGACTATAAGGTGGCTAGAAAGCTGGCTAGATTGTCAGGCTCAACGGGTAGTGATCAATGGCTCCATGTCTAGTTGGCAGCCGGTAACAAGCGGAGTGCCCCAAGGGTCGGTCCTGGCACTGGTTTTGTTCAATATCTTCATTAATGATCTGGAGGATGGTGTGGATTGCACCCGCAGCAAGTTTGCAGATGACACTAAACTGAGAGGAGAGGTAGATACGCTGGAGGGTAGGGATAGGATACAGAGGGACCTAGACCAATTAGAGGATTGGGCCAAAAGAAATCTGATGAGGTTGAACAAGAACAAGTGCAGAGTCCTGCACTTAAGACAGAAGAATCCCATGCACCGCTACAGACTAGGGACCGAATGGCTAGGCAGCAGTTCTGCAGAAAAGGGCCTAGGGGTTACAGTGGACGAGAAGCTGGATATGAGCCAGCAGTGTGCCCTTGTTGCCAAGAAGGCCAATGGCATTTTGGGATGCATAAGTAGGAGCATTGCAAGCAGATCGAGGGATGTGATCATTCCCCTCTATTCGACATTGGTGAGGCCTCATCTGGAGTACTGTGTCCAGTTTTGGGCCCCACACTACAAGAAGGATGTGGAAAAATTGGAAAGAGTCCAGTGGAGGACAACAAAAATGATTAGGGGACTGGAACACATGACTTATGAGGAGAGGCTGAGAGAACTGGGATTTGTTCTGCAGAAGAGAAGAATGAGGGGGGATTTGATAGCTGCTTTCAACTACCTGAAAAGGGGTTCCAAAGAGGATGGATCTAGACTATTCTCAGTGGTAGCAGATGACAGAATAAGGAGTAATGGTCTCAAGTTGCAGTGGGGGAGGTTTAGGTTGGATATTAGGAAAATCTTTTTCACTAGGAGGGTGGTGAAACACTGGAATGCATTACCTAGGGAGGTGGTGGAATCGCCTTCCTTAGAAGTTTTTAAGGTCAGGCCTGACAAAGCCCTGGCTGGGATAATTTAGTTGGGGGATTGGTCCTGCTCTGAGCAGGGGGTTGGACTAGATGACCTCCTGACGTCCCTTCCAACCCTGATATTCTATGAGCCCTGTGGTTCTGCTGTTGAGGGACGGGAAGGGGAATCGCACGGATCACTGTTCCCCCAGCGACGGCCAGATTCCATCTCCAACTAGCACGCTTTCAGCAATTCCCTCCTCCCCACTCTGCGGTCCCTTCCAACTCTGATATTCTATGATTCTATGATGTTTGGTTAACATCTCTGGTCTGGTTTGGTGAGGGTCCAGCCTGGTTCTGGCTACTTTTATTCTCTTCTCAGCCCC
Source organism: Caretta caretta (assembly GCF_965140235.1). NCBI lineage: Eukaryota > Metazoa > Chordata > Testudines > Cheloniidae > Caretta > Caretta caretta. Next base: position 6,394,027 of record NC_134232.1, read on the forward strand.
AGTTTTTAATTCACGTTTCTTGGTAGGCTTAGCTGACAGAACCACTGGGATAGAGCCCATCTCCATTCAAACTCTGCTGGATCAGCCCAGTTGTGTGCACTGACTGTTTGCAGTAGCATCAACTGACTCAGCAATGCTTTGACTGTCTCCTTTTGAGTTTCCATCTTTCCACAAGGGAGGGATGCTGCTAATCAACTCACTGCCCCGTCCTCAGGTTTCCCCATTTTGGCAGCTCTCACATAATGTTAAACTGGGACATCGGAAATCTCTTGTTGGCTGGTTCTTTCAGCCACTAGGCTATTAGGACCAGACCCTGATCTTAGTTCTTTTCAAAATCATGACTGGTGCAGCAACCTGCACGGGACGTGGAGGGAGGTGCACAGGCTGCAGAAGGGAAGAGTTTGGAGGAGGTGCCAGAAGTCAGTCAGTCTGTGTGCACAGGGCTGGAATGCCAACTGAAGTTGCAGCACCTCTGTAAATAGTTGTCTTAATAAAGAGCCAGTTTTGTTTTGTGAGCATGGTGTCCTTTCATCTTATTACCCACATGCTCTGCCTAAAACTACTAGCGCCGGGCAGCTTCCACCTGTGCAAGTCCCTTTTTTTAGCCTGGCATGGCTTCATTGGGTTTCTGCTCTGATGCAGCTGTACTAGTGGTGGGAACTCGAATGCAAACAAGGCCTCACTTACACTGGAGTGAATCTGGCATGACATCCTTGCATGTAGGGCTGCCGCCTCTTTGGGGAGAAGCAGCTTACGGAAGTTTAGTCACTACTGCATGACAGTTTGTGCAAATTATTAAACAAGGTAAGGTCCATGTCTGTGACTCATTTGCAATGTAAGCGGGTGTGTAATTTGTTTAGAAAAGGGTGCATGCTGATGCGGTGCTGGTGAAAGGCCTTGGATCAACCATCCTGGTAAATAAAATCTGCTTAGCTTCAGGGTGAGCGAGCTCCCCCCACATGCTGCCCTTACCCCGCGTAAAGCTTCCCTTGGTTCATCCCTGGATTCAGTGCATGAGCGCGGGGAAGGAAGGGAGCCCAGGGAAAGCATTGAGTAGTGGCAGGTTAAGCGCCTGGTGTTTGAGGAACACCCCTGCTGTTTGAGCCCAGCCCTTGCTGCTGCTGCCAGCACTGGCAGAAGGGTTGAATATCTAAGATGCGTATGTGGCCCCCCATGACTGTATCTGAGGGTGAGGGCCCCTGAAGGAAGTTACATGTTGCAATGATGAGCATCACAGCGCCGAACAACTTTTAGGTGCCTAGAAAAATCACAATGACAACGCTGCCATTGACAAAGCCTGAGCTAGGGCCCAAGGCTCCCTATACAATTAATGGGGGGAAGAGGCATCTGAGATTGCGATCCACAAAGCCTGTGTGCTAGGTGGGAGGTACCTAAGCTAGCCTGTGGGAGATGCTGATGACTGGGGTGCTTGCTGGAGACAAGGGGGCTTCCTCGAGCCAGGCGCTGTAGGTACAGTTGGATTCTTTCCGGCACTAAGCAGCGATGCTGGAGGAGCCCCACCCAGCCCCGGCAGGAAACCGATGGCCAAAGCCGGTTGTTGCTCACTCAGATTCTCAGCTCTCTTTGGGGCCCTGTCAATACCTTTCATTTAGGCTTTGCCAAATGATGGGGGTGGGTTATGGCAGCTTGGCACCAGTTCAGTAGCTGCCCCCCCACATCAGCTGCTTGTAGCAGAAGACAGTGGCAACCTATGCACCTGTGAACCCAAGTCGGCATGCAGAGAGAGCCTTAAAAACGGTTAGACAAATTTTGTTTTCACTTTGGAAAAAAACAAACAACTTTTGCCTTCTTCATAAATCAGGCAGTTTTCAGACCAAGCCAAAATCATGGGGTCTAACAAAGGGCTTAAAAAAAGAAGCTGCTTGCAGCCTTAAATGTAGAAAACCTACAGCCTCCACATACGGATTCTCTGATCATACATGACTGGATCTTTTTCCCTCTGGACGTTACCGCACAGGAGCTGATTCATCACGCCTTGGCCAGCCAATGCTCTCTTAATTGGCAGCGGAAACATTCGGCGTGCAAAGGAATGCAGAATCAGGGCCCAGCCTAGATTGCCTGGTTAGTGACTGAGTTTGCAAACTCCAGTTTCCTGCCGTCCGAGCCATTTGGATGGTTCCGGCCAAGTAGAGGCGCACAAGGGAAAGTTGGCAATAGAGCAACTGCTGATGAATTTCTTAATGTGCTCGATAAGTCATGTGTCATCATTCACCTATTTTTTGGCCACAGATTATTCAGCTTCTGTGAGATGGAGTTCTTCTCTCTTTGCCATATCAATAGCTAAAGTCATGCGTGTGTTTCCAGAAGCGACGGTGCCTTGGCTGATAGGAGATCAGAGCTGATGACATTTTCCATCCAGCCCCTTTGCACCATTACCATTGTCCGGCATTGCCATGCCGCTGAAGTTGCTAACAGAAGTCCGAGCAAGAAAACTATCCTGGTAGCTTTGTTCTATTCTCTGGGAGTGTAATAGCATAGGCAGTGGTCTTGTTGCTCTCATATATTAAACACAGCCAAGCCAACCCCTGAACAACCCCTGGTGCTGCAGGAGGTATGGGTGATGACTGCACAGCGAGACAGTTGGGAACAAATGCTCCAGGCTCCATGCTATCAGGGAACTGTCCTTTGGAGTGAAGTTTTAAGAACAGGGGGTCCTGACCATTGGTGGTCACTAAAGATCTGCTGACTCTTTGGCACTGATGTTGGGTGGTGAAATTCCACCTCTGGGATGGAGAGGGTCTTTGGCACTCATGCACAGCTTCACACTTTCTAAGCTAGCAAGTCATCTTTAAATCAAGATGGGATGTTTTCTGAAAAGCTATTTTCTAGTTAAAACTGGAATGATTTCTGGGGGAGGGCGTTCTCTGACCTCTTGCCTGGCACAGTCTAGACTAGAGGATCACAGTGGTCCCTTCTGGCTTTAGCATCTAGGAACACTTTCCTCAATGTCAATTTGCGAGCTGTCATTTAGCAGTTTGATTTGGTATTGCCGTAGCACTGAGCACCCCTGCTCCTAGGCCAGGACCCTGTTGTGTGAGGTGCTGGACAGACAGAGCAAAGAGCTTCCACTGTAAGTAAGTGTTACCACTGGCTCCATGTCCTTGTGGAAGGGCTGTCAATTACAATTCTGCTGTGTTGTTTGTTCCTTGGCTTTTTTCACATACACAAAACTTGGCTGTTACCCTCTCTCTTCTCTATCCTATCAGCAGTGTACTGTGCTTACATGATTTGGTCCTTGGCTTGTGTGTGATCTCATGAATTGAGGCCAATAAAAATAAGACTCAGGGTAGGGGCAGATTAGAAAGTTCATCCCACTCCAATACTGCACTGGCTCAAGCTTGGGAGGTGAATAATTTACCTTGAGAATCTCCTTCAGGCGTGGAATACAGAAGTATCATCAGACACAACTACCTTGTCTGAGCCTTTCCTGTCCTGCCCTTCACTGTGCAGTTGATGTGCTCATCAGCTGAGCTGTGAAGGGAAGGGAGGGGTAAAGCACTATCCTAGCACTCCAGAGACACAGGTTCAGGTCCTGCCTCTGCCACAAACTTATGTGACCTTGGGCAAGTCACTTATTCTCGCTGAGCCTCAGTCCCCCAGCTGTAACAGGAGGATAATATTTTGCAATCACACAGAAGCCAATGAAGTGCAGGGCTTTGATACAGTCAGGGCAGGGATGATATGAGGAGGCAGAAAGGGTTTTCCCCCCATGAAGCTGCAAAGTTCTGTCCAGGCCTCTCCTTCGATGTTACACCCGAAGTTGGTGTTTGCTCTGTCACGAACGTGAATTCCCAGTGCAGGGTCTGTGTGATGGGTGACACCATAAGCGCCCAGAAATCCTTCCCTATTTACACCCCCGCTGACAGAGAAGAGGGCAACTAGGCAGTGCTGCTGGCATATTCCTTCGAAAGCCCCACGCCAGCTGAGATGCTTCTGAGCCCTGCCCAGAGCACCAGCACCAGCTTTGCAAGAGGGAGCTCCTGAGATGCAGCTCCTGGCGCAGGCCCGGGCCCTTCTTTGGGCGTCAAGACGTAGCACTAACCCAAGCAGAACGAAGGCTCATGCTGAGTCACCGGCTGCAAAGTGCGCTACTAGAAAACAGGAGCACCCGTCAGGCTCAGCGCTCTGTTTGCACCAACCTGACTTCATTTCTGGCCCTCAGCTGGAGCAGAGCAAGCCAAGATCAACACCCATCCGGCAGGCAGTGGCTACACTGAGATCACCGTTTCGAAAGGAAAGGGGAAATCAAGTGAGGCTGTCTTACAGGAAGATGGAGGTCACCTCGCTCAGGCCCAGGGCGGTGCTTGAGTGCGCTTCTGTGTCTGGAGGGAGGGGCGGAACCGCATGTCCTCTGTGGGATGGACATCAGATATTACCAGGCATTGCCATGTCCTGAATAACAGTCTAGGAGAGCAGGCTGACTCCGAGGGCTGCTGGACACTGAAGTCCATGAGGGCTCACACACTCTGCCTGTCCAGCCCTGGATTTGAAGGGCTCTGTACTAACCACTCCTAGAGGAAGCAGAGAGCATGGTCTAATGGTTAGAGATAGGGATGGGAATGTTCTGGATTTCCTTCCCAGCTCTGCCACGACCCTTGGCCAAGACCCTCCTGCACTCTCTGCCTCATTTTAACCATCGGTAGAACAGGGACAGTAATACTGGGGGGTCTGAGAGGAGGGAGGGGGAGAGTGTGTGTCACCTCCACATGAAAACTATGATAGCATAGAATGAGGGGGCCATTTAGGGATCTGGGGCAAAAATTGGGGCTTGGTCCTGCTTTGGGCAGGGGGTTCTACTAGATGACCTCCTGAGGTCCCTTCCAACCCTGATATTCTATGATAAATCATCCTAGCCAAAGCTTTGTCAAACTGGGCCTCAAAAACCTCTAAGGAAGGAGATTCCACCACCTCCCTAGGTAACCCATTCCAGTGCTTCACCACCCTCCTAATGAAATAGTGTTTCCTAATATCCAACCTAGACCTCCCCCACTGCAACTTGAGACCACTGCTCCTTGTTCTGTCATCTGCCACCACGGGAATCCACTGAGAACAGCCAAGCTCCATCCTCTTTGGAACCCCCCTTCAGGTAGTTGAAGGCTGCTATCAAATCCCCCCTCGCTCTTTTCTTCTGCAGACTAAACAAGCCTAATTCCCTCAGCCTCTCCTCATAAGTCATGTGTTCCAGCCCCTTAATCATTTTCGTTGCCCTCTGCTCGACTCTCTCGAATTTGTCCACAACCTTTCTGGGGGGGCAAAATTGGATGCAATACTCCAGGTGTGGCCTCACCAATGTCGAATAGAGGGGAATAATCACTTCCCTTGATCTGCTGGCAACGCTCCTACTAACGCAGCCCAATATGCCGTTGGCCTTCTTGGCAACAAGGGCACACTGTTCACTCATATCCAGCTTCTCAGCCACTGTAATCCCCAGGTCCTGTTCTGCAGAACTGCTGCTTAGCCACTTGGTCTCCAGCCTGTAGCAGTGCATGGGATTCTTCCATCCTAAGTGCAGGACTCTGCACTTGTCCTTGTTGAACCTCATCAGATTTCTTTTGGCCCAATCCTCCAATTTGTCTAGGTCACTCTGGACCCTATCCCTACCCTCCAGGGTATCTACCTCTTCCCCCAGCTTAGTGTCATCTGTGAACTTGCTGAGGGTGCAATCCATGCCACCATCCACATCATAAATGAAGATGTTGAACAAAACTGGCCCCAGGACCGACCCCTGGGGCACTCCGCTTGATACCGGCTGCCAACTAGACATCAAGCCGCTGATCACTACCCGTTGAGCCCGACAATCTAGCCAACTTTCTATCCACCTTATAGTCCATTCATCCAGCCCATACTACTTTAATTTGCTGGCAAGAATACTGTGGGAATACTTGCTAAAGTCAAGATATATCACATGCACCACTTTCCCCATATCCACAGAGCCAGTTATCTCATCATAGAAGGCAAGCAGGTTGGTCAGGCATGACTTGCCCTTTGTGAATTCATGTTGACGGTTCCTGATCACCTTCCTCTCCTCCAAGTGCTTCAAAACAATAGTCGTCCTGTATTTTATCCACCCTGTTGTTCCACCCATGTATTGCATGCCCCCTAGCCTGGTGCAGCTCTGCCTGCACCCTAAAATACCCTTTCGATTGACACCCAGAAGGGGTCCCTTGGGATGGGGGGAGCAGAGCTCAACTGGGGAAGGGGATGATCGAGCCCCATACTGCAAGTGCCAGCACATGGTGTGTTTGGGGATGGATCCCCAATGCAGGACTGCCGACTCCTTAGGGAGGGGGATCCCCATGGCGTCCTTGCAGGAAGCTTGTTCATGGAGGAGCTGCTCAAAGACCTGCTGCAAACAATGGAGGTGGGAGAGTGTCTCAGATCAAAGGTGGCAAGAAGCCTTTAGGATGGGAAGTGCTGGGCAGCCTAAATACAGGGGTCACTACCAGCTGTCCTCTTCCCCCGGTGCTGGGTGAAATCGGAACTGGAAGAGGGGAGAGGGAAGTGGAGGAGGAACTGCTGGTCTGGTGCAGCACGTCCAGGTGAGTGGGGGATGTGGGAAAGCAGCCTGCCCTTTGGGTTGGTCTAGCCCTGACTCTTCTGCCTCCAGTGAATTGACTGCCAGTCCAGGGGAGGCTGCAGGTAATACGTTTGCAGAAGATAGTGTGGATGCGCCCCATGGGGACGGGGCTAGGCTACGAACTTTTGTGCCTCAGGTGATGACCGGCTCGTTGGGGCAGTGCTGGGCAAAGGGCTGCTGCTTGGGAGCAGTGACAGGAGAGGCACAGGTGGTCCATGCCTAAGCAGACTAGTCTCCCTCCTCATCTCATCCTCCAGCCAACCCTGCACACCCTCTTGGAGGTCCAGCAACGATGGGCCAGCCTGCTGGGAGGAGGCCAGGTGAGATGTGGGCTAGAGAAAAGCATCCTGGGGGCTCCACGTTTCCTAGTCTTTGAGGCCAGAAGGGATCATTAGATCATGTTGTCTGACCTCACGCAGAATATCCCTTCTTTCACTGATCTGTCCCTTAGGGTGACCCCCCCCCCCTTACTGTATAATATACTGACATGTTAAAACTGGGAATAAGGACTCTTTTAAACATTAACTTGAAGCTAATGATCTTTGCATTGTACCCTTGAGAAACAAATCTGTGATGGAATTGCAATGGTGTTTCCCTAAACTGCCCCTTAAAACAAAACCTTGTCCCTCGTATTCCATGTGGTTTTCCCTTGTTTCCATCCACTAGGGTGGGCTCCAGAACGATCCCTCCGAGGGCAGGAAAAGACCTTGGGCTCTTCCACAAGTTGAGTAGTATCAGAGGATGCTCCATAGTTACATGGGGGCACAACCTCCGTAGGGTTTGTCTTCGCTGCAGGATTAAGTCAAGCGTTGCCCCTGACTCAGGTCACACACACACACAGTGGAGTGGAGTGGAGTGGTGGTTTTCACTGGAGTTGGCTGGCCCACCAGGGGGACCAGGCTGCAGCTGGAGTGAGTTAGCACAATGTGTCAGGGGCTAGCACAATTGCTCAGTGCAGTCCTCCCAAGGCTCTGGGCAGTGTAGTTGCTCTCATTCCCGGTGTGTATTTGTCCACCAATGCTGATCACTTTGTGCTGCCTTAAAAGCATGGTGCCCTGTTCCCCTGGGAGAATGAGTTCAGGGGCAGTTATTCCCACCTGGCAGCCAACGAATAGGAAATGGGAAGGGGACAGACGACAGAATTTTGCAACACAGTGCCTGATTTGTTTTGAATGTGCAATACGTTTTTTTTAGCTGCACTGCATTTGATTTTACTTTATTTGTAAAATCTAAAAGGAATTTCGCTGCCTGCGAAGTGGGAATTTTGCAGCGCTAACCTCTGGGGGGAGGGAGCATCCACAACTCCCTCTCCACACAGTTGCTTGCAATTAACAAAGACAGCAAACCTCCCCAGAGCTCCCATCGCAGAGGGGAACTGTAGCGTTTGGGGTGGTAGCTGGTAGGTGTGACTATTTCACCTCCCGGCTGGCTTCCATGCATTTAATCCCATCTCCCCCCCCCCCCCCCCCCCGCAACTGCTTTGCAATATACCAAGGAAAGGCTGCAAACCCCAGCTCCCCACTGCGAAGTGTTGCAAAAGCTCCTCAGAAGTTTGCTTCCAGTTTGCTAAGCCAGAAACGTTTTTCCCCCTTCTGTCTTTCCCCTTCCCTGCTTTTTTGGGATCAGCCCACAAGTGACTGGCTCTCCGGTGACGCAGTGTCTACTCTGAGGCTTCCTTTGAATCATTAGCAGACACGCACAGACACTTTTTTTTGGTATTCCTCTCCTCCTTCTCTCTCTTTCCACCCCCCTCCCCTTCTACCCCAGCCCCTCCAGCGTCCTCCCCTCCTGAGCAAGAGGAGGACAGAAGGGAGAAAGCAATTACCCAACTCAGGAGCTCTGCAAGGAGAGAAGCCGAGAGAGAGTGTGTGTGGGGGAAAATCCAGCCTCCATCCAAAAAGAAAACCCAACCCTTCAGAAAAACCTCTCCCTGGGCATGAAACTCACTAATCTCGCCTGCTCTGCATGGCCACGGATGCTGCAATGCACATTCTTCTGCCTCTTGAGCCTTGATCTGGGACTCGGCGCTGCTCGCTCAGGTAGAGTTTGCAAATGTTTTTCCAACTCCTAAGTGTGTCTGTGAGTGAGAGAGTTGGGGGGGGGGGGGTGTGCTCCGTTTCTTTGTGCATCGGCTGCTCTGGACCGATTCCTTTTTCTTCCCTTTTTTTGGGAAAGAAAAGAGGGAAAGGAGGCAGTGGGTGGGGGTGTGCAGGGGCTCTGCAGGGAAGGGAGGGCAGCTAGAGCAAAGAGCTAAGTGAAACCAGATGTGGAGGGCTCCCTGGCACTGCTCGAAGTGGGGGTGGGATGGAGAAGGGAGCAGGAATGAAACTACACAGCTCATTAAAAACACAGTAACCCCCCCCCCCCCCCCCACCAAAAAAAGTGCTTTTCTCCTTGAAGAGCAGCGCATCTCTGCTGCTGGGGCTGAACCAGTGATTCCACCCCTGACAAATACTCCACAGTGCTCCAGGCCAACAAAAACTTTGGTCGATACAAAGTTTTCCAGCAATACGTCCCTCTCCCCCCCCCACCCCCCAGTGAACTGAAAAATCTGCCCTCTCTGGTATGCATTGGGTACCTAGTTCTCTCTGGGTGACAGCGATTTGGCATGTGTCACTCGGGTGTGTTGTAACGGGGTTGCTGGCCATTTGTTAGGCATCAGTAGCTAGCTAGATTTATTGATGCCATCATGCCAAAGCAGACTCAGCGTGTCTGTGGGGGTCGGTTGTGGTTTATTTATTTATTGTAGTCATTCTGCCTCTTTGGCCAAGTTGGCTAAAATCCACCCAAGAGTCTGGACAACTCATGGTTTGTACTGGACAGAAAGTCTCAATAAATAAATTAAATAAAAGGGTCTTTTCCAGTGTATATGTTTAAGACACACACTGTTAAATGCAGAAGAAAAGTCAACCTAGCATTAGGAATTCCCAGAAGAATCGGATGTTCGATCACCAGAGGAGAAGAATACAGCAGCACCGGGGGAGCGGAGGGGGTGGTTTAGGGGGAAAAGAGATTATTAGGTCAGATTGGATGTGAATCAAAGCAGCTCAGGAATTTGATTGCCAGCACTGGAAGCTGTGGATGCAATCTGGAACCCTTTTGTCTCCTGAGTGGGAGGTGTTCTGTTTGGTTTTTTTAAGGAGTTTATACTTTTAGGCCCCAATTCAACCAATCACTCCAGTTCAGCCAAGCACATAAGCATGGGCTCAAGACTCATGGGCTGTTAAGCGTATGCTTAATTGCTCTGTTGAACCGGGACCTTAATAGGTACTGATAGGTTATGATTTTTGTTTTAATTTCTCATGATCAAATCCTTATTTTTTTTACCTTGGTAAATATGTGACATGCCAGATGGCCTGCAGCTTTCACGACCTCCAATAGAATAGCCATTTGAACTGTTTTGTAACTCAGGATGTGTCTATTTACATAAGTGAGTGACTGACGTCCATTTAGTTGCTTCCTTTAATTAATTCGGCTGTATTAAAAAAAAAAAATAGGGTCTATTGGCCTAAACAAAAACAAACTTAAACCCTCAGTTTAATTTGAGTGCTCTCCGTAAATCCGTACCAGATTTGTAAATGGCGATTTGCGAGGGTGACATTTTCCTCTCTACATAAGTAACAATGAGAACTAAATTCTGGTCTTGTCCTTGCCCTTCACGGTTCCTGGCAGCAAATGGCTGAACTGGCTGACTCCTTGGGAATATCGAAAACTGGGAGGAATCCGTGATTATTGGGAGCATTGCAGCAGTACGTAGACATCACAACAGAGATGCTTGTGCTAGGTTCTGTGCAGACACATAGTGAGAGACCGTCCCTTTCCCTGTCCTAAAGACTAGCTACATAGGCTCTATTGTTATCCCCATTTTACAGATGTGGAAGTGAGGTGGAGAGAACTGTACATGCGAGTCAGTCTCAAACTGTCTCTCTACAGAAGCTGTAACTTCCAACTCGGACAGACGTAACTGCAGGAGTGGTGGGATGAGCTAGCAGACCTGAGTACGTCTAGGGTTTCAGGTGGGATCACACCTGGGGCGACTAGCCCCTCCCACCATCACAGCAGCATTGCTATTTTTAGTGCACTATCTCAATCATGGCTGGCGCAGGTATGTCTACCTGAGCAGGAAATTACAGCTCCAGTGTAACCGTACCCTAGGCGACTTGCCTACGGACGAGCCAGGAGCAGAGCCCAGGCCTTGCAGATCCCACTCTGATGCCGTAACCAAAAGACCAACCTTACTCCTAAGTAGGTTCAAGGGTCCAGAAGGCAGCCCTGTGTAAAGCTGGGCACCATGTGCTGCTGTTCACATTTGTCTTAAGGCTGGCTGAAATTGGGGTGGCCAGATCTCTTGCCGTCCCTTGCGGCTGTGGCTAACAGGGCGCAAGGAAGGGCCGTGGGAAGAAATCATCATGCGCGGTGTTGTATGAATGGCTGGGTTTATGGGGAGGGTTTTGGCCGGGGGTAAGAGCATGAGCCCGATTGCATGAATTTCTCTGACTCTTCATGGTGTTTGCAAAACTATTTTGAGTTCACAATCCTTTCATGTGCTCCCCCCCCCCCCCCCCCCCGGCTAGCTGCAGCTCTAGTGAAATTCCAAGGGAAATTAAATTGAAAGACAACCTTCCTCTTTTCCCCCACCAGCTTTTCAAGGCAAAGGGGAGGCTTGTGCTCAGAATTAGGGTTCAGAGCACCTCGTCCCCCTTGCTCCCTAGGCATAAGCAGCCAAGCTACTCACAGCATATGGACCACGTTAGCTCTTCTCCTCCGCTTCACTGATGTTTTTCTCACAGGCCGCCTCTGTTTATTTTCCACTGTCTCCTTTTCTGCTCCATTTTCATGTCGGTTCTTCTCCCCCATCCATTTCCTTCTCTTTTCTTTCCTTGGCCGCTCTCTCCTCAGACCAGCTGGTAGCATTCCACTGCAGCTCTGTGGTGGGGTTTGGAGTCAGGTGGGCAGCGTGGCATTGGATACCGCTGCAGGTGATGCCACCAATGGTCTGAGGTGCGCTGGCAAATATCCGGTTTCTTGTCTCTGCTGCTCACGAATCAGGCCTGTTTAGTTTGACACCATGCAGGCTGGGCTGCGTTCTGCCTCGTGCATCGTGGGCTGCAATGATGCCCTCTGGGTTCTGATCCCACAATGTATCTTGGTGGCCCTGCATTAGGCAGGGGAGGGGGCCCAGCTGGCCCTTGTACAAGGGGACAAGCTAGCAGGCAGGAAGCGATTCTCGCTTTGGTTTGGGATCTGGGTGGGTTGTTCATTTCGCAGTCATGTTGCTGATCACGCTTTAAAGGGACAAGGCCCCAATTAAAAACCCTGGGGTCCTGAAGAACTGATGCTGGGGCACAGAGTGGCCGTTTTATGGAGAAACCCCTGGTCAGGGGCCAGAGGCGCATTTGGTTCCTGCCAAGTCTCCCCTTCCAGGGCACAGTTAATGGGGGACCAAAGCTGAGTCGCGATCCAGATGATTGCTGCTCTCTAAGGGTGTGGGCCCTTTCCAGTAGAAGTCGTGCCTCTATTTCCTGGGCGCTCTACACAGCAGCTCAGCTGCATTCATGGACGGAGGCCAGAGGGAGTTAACACTGCTTGTGCATCCGCAGGTTTAACAGGAGATAGTGCTTCAGAGTGTGGCCATTGCCTTGCTGTGCACCCGCCAGAGCTAGGCGGAACATAGAATCATAGAATAGCAGGATTGGAAGAGACCTCAGGAGGTCATCTAGTGCAACCCCCTGCTCAAAGCCAACACCAACTAAATCAGCCCAGCCAGGGCTTTGTCAAGGTGGACCTTAAAAACCCCTAAGGATGGAGATTCCACCACCTCCCTAGGTAACCCATTCCAGTGCTTCACCACCCTCCTAGTGAAATAGTGTTTCCTAACATCCAACCTAGACCTCCCTCACTGCAACTTGATACTATCACTCCTTGTTCTGTCATCTGCCACCACTGGGAACAGCCGAGCTCCATCCTCTTTGGAACCCCCTTCAGGTAGTTGAAGGCTGCTATCAAATCTCCCCTCACTCTTCTCTTCTGCAGACTAAATAAGTCCAGTTCCCTCAGCCTCTCCTCGTAAATCATGTGCCCCAGCCCCCTAATCATTTTCATTGCCCTCCGCTGGACTCTCTCCAATTTGTCCACATCCATTCTCTAGTGGGAGGACCAAAACTGGATGCAATACTCCAGATCTGGCCTCACTAGTGCCGAATAGCGGGGAATAATCATTTCTCTCAATCTCCTGGCAATGCTCCTACTAATACAGCCCAATATGCCATTGACCTTCTTGGCAACAAGGGCACACTGCTGACTCATATCCAGCTTCTCAGCCACTGTAATCCCCAGGTCCTGTTCTGCAGAACTGCTGCTTACCCAATCGGTCCCCAGCCTGTAGCGGTGCATGGGATTCTTCCATCCTAAGTGCAGGACTCTGCACTTGTCCTTGTTGAACCTCATCAGATTTCTTTTGGCCCAATCCTCCAATTTGTCTAGGTCACTCTGGACCCTATTCTTACCCTCCAGCGTATCTACCTCTCCCCCCAGTTTAGTGTCATCAGTGTACTTGCTGAGGATTCAGTCTATCCCATCATCCAGATCATAGACATGCAGGGATGCAATGGGGGCAATGCCCCTCTCCCTGTTAGTTTAAGTCAGGCCTTTCCATACACTGAGCCTGGAATTCGTAAGGTAAATGAGCTATTAATCCAGGGAAGAGTCCAGGGGCTCACCTGGGGATTGTTTAGCCTTGTTGCTGTCTTAAGGGAGAAACCACTGTGGTATAATTCTTATGGATTTTATTAAAGAAATGTACAAGCAAATATAACCTAAACAAACTATCATTGGCTAAATGAATATAATTTCCCAAAACGCACAGAGGACGGAACGACACAATGATCAAATCTCAGCTACAGTTGAGGTTGAATTGATAGATCGGTAACTACCAGATTTTACTCATGCCTTCTAGGCAGAGCTCCCATTAGAGGTCTGACTCAGGAAGGACTGAGAATATGTGGAAGGGAGCTTGGGACCCAGCCACGCAGATTTAAAACCTCCTCACCTACCGCTTTAGATTAGCAACCTGACTCTGAAACGATGTCCGTTTCCCATCCAGGCAAAAATTGCATGGAACTCCTGTGGGATCTGGGGTTTGCCCCTGCATATCCGGCTGCTTATGGGACTTAGGTCCAAAATGTAGATGTTTGTGCGTGGGCGGGGGGGAAGGGAGGGAGCAAAAGGGGCAGAGAAAAGATTTTTCCAAAGCAGAAGGTGAACAGAACACTTCTTGTGTAATTGTCCCTCCATTTCAATTAAAATGGCTTGGTTAGCTGTAAACTTTCCCCTGCAGTCTTTGCAACTCAGACAGTGTGGCACTGGGCTGTTAGCACATGGGAGGCGGAGGGCAAGCGTCTGTTATTTGTTTGTATTATAGAAGTGCCTACAGGCCTTCCCTGAGATCAAGGCCCCAGCGTGCTAGGTGTTGTGTACACACATGCAGTGAGAGACAGGCCCTGGTCTGAAGAACTTACAATCTAAATGGACAAGGTAGACAAATGGTGGGAGGGCAGAGAGGCCTGGAGGGGGGAAGTTGTTTGCCCAAAGAATTCAGGAAGTGAACAAACCCCATAAGTCATTCACAGTAAACTAGATTTTTTGTTTTATTTATATTCCCAGTTTGTCTAATCCTGGCTGCACAAATCAGTCAGCCCCAAGAATAGTGAAACGGTAAGGAGAAATTTCCCGTGTTCTTAGATATTCCCGTCCACTCTTTCTGTCTGCTCCCCTGCCACCCGTCAGGTAAAATGACAGGCCTACTCTGATTCCTGAATGTCGCTCCCTGGGTCCCAGTCCACAGTGTGGAAGGAAGAGGGGTGGATAGATTGGAGACTGGGTAGCTAGGGATCGGATGTGGATATTTTCACCTCTAGGTCACCGGTTCTAATACAGCCCAGCTTGCTAGCATCTGAAAGATATTATTACTGGACAGCTGTTTGCTGGCCTGTGTGGACAGATCGTGGGAAGTGATTATTCCCCTCTGTTCGGCACTGGTGAGGCCACATCTGGAGTATTGCGTCCAGTTTGGGGCCCTCCACTACAGAAAGGATGTGGACAAATTGGAGAGAGCCCAGTGGAGGGGGAACAAAAATTATTAGGGGGCTGGGGGTGGGGAAAATTATGAGGGAACTGGGAGTCAACGGTGTGCCCTTGTTGTCAAGAAGGCTAATGGCATTTTGGGCTGTATAAGTAGGAGCATTGCCAGCAGATTGAGGGACATGATCATTTCCCTCTATTCAGCATTGATGAATCATAGAATCTCAGGGTTGGAAGGGATCTCAGGAGGTCATCTAGTCCAACCCCCTCTTCAAAGCAGGACCAACCCCCAACAAAATCATCCCAGCCAGGGCTTTGTCAAGCCTGACCTTAAAAACTTCTAAGGAAGGAGATTCCACCACCTCCCTAGGTAACATATTCCAGTGTTTCACCACCCTCCTAGTGAAAAAGTTTTTCCTAATATCCCACCTAAACCTCCCCCACTGCAGCTTGAGACCACTGCTCCTTGTTCTGTCATCTGCTACCACTGAGAACAGTCTAGAGCCATCCTCTTTGGAACCCCCCTTCAGGTAGTTGAAGGCTGCTATCAAATCCCCCCTCATTCTTCTCTTCCGCAGACTAAATAATCCCAGTTCCCTCAGTCTCTCCTCATAAGTCATGTGTTCCAGTCCTCTAATCATTTTTGTTGCCCTCCGCTGGACATTTTCCAATTTTTCCACATCCTTCTTGTAGTGTGGGGCCCAAAACTGAACACAGTACTCCAGATGAGGCCTCACCAGTGTCGAATAGAGGGGAACGATCATGTCCCTCGATCTGCTTGCAATGCCCCTACTTATACATCCCAAAATGCCATTGGCCTTCTTGGCAACAAGGGCACACTGTTGACTCATATCCAGCTTTTCGTCCACTGTAATCCCTAGGTCCTTTTCTGCAGAACTGCTGCCGAGCCATTCGGTCCCTAGTCTGTAGCGGTGCATTGGATTCTTCCGTCCTAAGTGCAGGACTCTGCACTTGTCCTTGTTGAACCTCATCAGATTTCTTTTGGCCCAATCCTCTAATTTGTCGAGGGCTCCTCTGTATCCTATCCCCATCCTCCAGATCATTTATGAAGATATTGAACAAAACTGGCCCGAGGACCGACCCTTGGGGCACTCCACTTGATCCTGGCTGCCAACTAGACAAGGAGCCATTGATCACTACCCGTTGAGCCCGACAATCTAGCCAACTTTCTGTCCACCTTATAGTCCATTCATCCAGCCCATACTTCTTTAACTTGCTGGCAAGAATACTGTGGGAGACAGTGTCAAAAGCTTTGCTAAAGTCAAGGAACAACACATCCACTGCTTTCCTCTCATCCACAGAGCCAGTTATCTCGTCATAGAAGGCAATTAGATTAGTCAGGCATGATTTGCCCTTGGTGAGTCCATGCTGACTGTTCCTGATCACTTTCCTCTCCTCTAAGTGCTTCAGGAGGCCTCATCTGGAGTGCTATGTCCAGTTTTGGGCCCCACACTACAAGAAGGATGTGGAAAAATTGGAAAGAGTCCAGCGGAGAGCAACAAAAATGACCAGGAGCTGGGGCACATGATTTACGAGGAGAGGCTGAGGGAACTGGACTTATTTAGTCTGCAGAAGAGAAGAGTGAGGGGGGATTTGATAGCAGCCTTCAACTACCTGAAGGGGCTTCCAAAGAGGATGGAGCTCGGCTGTTCTCAGTGGTGGCAGATGACAGAACAAGGAGGGATAGTATCAAGTTGCAGTGGGGGAGGTCTAGGTTGGATATTAGGAAACACTATTTCACTAGGAGGGTGGTGAAGCACTGGAATGGATTACCTAGGGAGATGGTGGCATCTCCTTCCTTAGAGGTTTTTAAGGTCAAGCTTGACAAAGCCCTGGCTGGGATGATTTAGTTGGGGGTTGGTCCTGCTTTGAGCAGGGGGTTGGACTAGATGACCTCCTGAGGTCCCCTCCAACCCTGAGATTCTATGAATCTGTTACAGCTTTGTTGGGTCTCAGTCTAGATCCATGTGGACAGGTGTGCGCAGCACAAAATCCACCACCACGGTTGACCCCTCAGCAGAGAGGCCATAAACGCACACTGGGTGGAAGGTTAAATCCAAAAGAAGACATTGCAGGAAGGAGATTGGGGCGTACTAGAGAAAACCTGAAGAAACAGAAGCTGTGTAAAACATGAGACACTCTAGGAAAAGTAGTGTGAGGAGATAACAGGAAAGAAAAGCTGCCAAGACTTGAATGGGCCATGGAGACCGACCACCCCTTTTCCCCAAAGTGGGCCCTCCCAGGGTGGGGCACGTTGTCAGGGGGTGGGAAGCGCCTGCTGCGCCTTGCGGTGCTGTGTCTGCACTGTGATTAAATACAGGACGTTATTTATTTGTGGCCAGCCTAGCCCCTTTATTGTTATTTATAATTGGTGTTACTGTAGCACCTAGTAAAAAAGGAACGGGATGTCTGGGAAGGGCTAAAGGGGAAACAGACGGTTCTGGAGGGTGGGCCTTAGTTGTAGCTTTGGTTTGAAAGGGTTTTAAAAAACCTTATGTGAATTACAAGACAAAAAAGCTCCATTAAGATGGAGTGAAGGCTGAGACTACATCTGCATAACTTCGGGGTGCAGATCATTCCACAGATGCTGTAATTATCCCAGAACCAAGCATTGCAAAGCCAGGAAATTCAGAGCTAAGGTTATACTTAAAAGAAATCCAGACGTGTTAACTCATAGAAGTGAAGCAGCCTTAATTCCACGCCTGCAGTGATGCCAGCAGTAGCTGTATGAGTACGATAAAGGCATTTTAGGGTTTGCGGTCCCAGTTTAGACAAAACTGATTTTTAAAGACACAGGATGGTTGTATGTTTTTTTTCTCCTCATAGGATCATTACAAGGCAGAGTTAAGGCTGTTTGGATGCCTTATGGTGCATTTTTGTGTCTTAGACATGTCTGAATTTCTTCTCAGCATAACCTTAACTCTGAATTTCCTGGGTTTGTAATGCTTGGTCTTAGGATAATTAAAACATCCCTGTAATGGTTCAGTAACCTTTCAGTTTCTGATGCATGCTTTCAACCTTAACTACACTTCAACATATTTTGTTTAATCTTGCCGTTTCCTTGGTATTTTTTTTTTAATTAAAAATTTCCTGTGTGACGACTAAGCAAGAAGCTCCCAGGGAATGCTGCCGTGCAGTATTTCTGTGGCTTGGAAGACCTGTAGCGTTAATCGTGAAGTTAATGTTTGAGGTCAGCACCACAGATACAAGAGCAGCACAAAGCCGTCGAAGTGCACTAGTGCATCTGGCTCTGCTGCGTGAGCGAGCCTGGGGCTGTGTGAAAAGGAGTGGGGGCCCTGTCCTTGAGACCCAGTGTCACAGGGTGCAGCTGTCGCAAAGCAGCCGCACCTTGGGGAGCCTATCAAGCGCTGATCCTAGCCCAAAGCAAGATGGGACACGTGTCAAGACCTCTCATTGGTAGATTTTGTCCCATCTTCCCTTTGAATAAGAAACTGGGAGCCACGAATAAGTAACTGGTACTGCGAATAAGGAACCAACTTCATCCTCTTGGTGTACGCTCACTTATACCCATGTAAAAAATGCTGTATACCAGTATAGCTTATTTCCATTCCTGCAAGGGAGTGAACTTGCATTCAAGCTATGGGGGTTTACTGCTTTGGTGCTACCAGCATAATTAAAGTCTTACAGTTTTTGTGTGGAGACAAGGCCTAAGATAGAGCTCAGCTAAGAAGAAAGACTACTAATGGGGGCTGCGTGAGCTCAGCTCCTCTGAAAACTGAGGCCAAGTGAGGTGCCCGAAAACCGAGGCATTCAAAGACCGGCAGCAAATTTTGCAAATACGATCTTTGTACATATGTGGGGATGTACAGCTATAAATATTTTACAGCAGGCCCACGTACTTTATTAAAGCTCCATTAAATTATCACACGTATGTTAAAATATTTTACCCTTTGTTATCAATGATCAAAATATCTGCACATAGATAGTCTTTGGGGTAGGCACCATCTTTCTGGTCTGTGTTTGTACAGCACCTAACACGATGGGCCCTGGTCTGTGCCTGGGGCTCCTAGGCACTACAATAATAATAATTACCACCCATCATCTTCCTTGTCGCACTTCAGTCCACCTGAAACAAGGGCAGTGTCACGGTTGCATTGATCAGACGGTGGGCAATGGGAAAACTGATAGAAAATAAAATAAGTCTTTTTTGTTGTTAACCCCTGTATTTTGGTAACCAGCAATGAAAAAGCCCATGACAGAGAGTAGGGAGTAGCTTATGACTTTCTCGGCCTATTTCTGCCCTTCGATGCATGCACAGTTCTCTGCTTGGATGGAGTGGAAGTCATGCACGTCCACGGGCAGAATTAGGCTCTTGAAGATTATTCGGTGGTGCTTGTGAATGGAAATTAGGTGTTGGAATCTGGAAGGTAGAATTGAAGGCCTGATCCTGTGATTGGATCTGTCTGAGGTAAAATGAGGCTCAGGCTGAGGGAAGGCACGAGGGGCTGACCCAGGCCTGTATGTGGGTGCAAATGAGGTCTAAGATTAGATTGGGGTATTGGGAACCAGGGCTCCTGGATTCTGCCTCTGCCACTGACTCACCATGTGACCTTGGGCAAATCGTTTAACTTGTCTATGCACCATTTCACCTCTGTCACATGGCTATAAATAATATTTACCTCCATCCCCTGCAGGGTTGGGAGAATGAGCGAATGTTTGTAGAATGCTCTGAGATGATCAGATAAAATGTGGCCTATGGGCCTGATCCAAAGCCCGTTGACACCAGTAGAAAGATTCCCCTTGACTTCAATGAACTGTGAATCAGGTCCTATAAGAACCAAGTGTACTAGTCTCCCAAGAAGTAAGATCAGCTACAGCAAAGAAGTAGGGATTCGAGTAACTCCCCCACCACGCAAGCTGCTTTGCTACGTGCACTGTGCTGGCTGAAATGAGTTTGTTGGCTCTTTGAGTGAGGCTTCGTGGCATTTCATACAGAAATCCCACCCATCGCGAGATTCCCTTTCTTTCCCTGTAGCGAGAGATCTGTTTGTTTTTCCTTGAGGTTTAGTGAAAAACCTCTTTTATTTTACTTCTTGGCTTGAGTGTGTAGATCCACTTCCTGCTGAGTCAGGCCCCAGCCTGAGCCAACTTTCTTCTCTGACGGGACAGCTTGTGCTTGGGAAGGATGCTGGAATGGAGGCGGAGTGCTGATGGGAAAATCAGACCTGAGCTCTGCCCAGAATAGTTTTTTATTTCTCCTCCTTTAGAAAAAAATGTTTTTTAAAGAGGGGGAAGGAAGTAGAGCATGGGCGACTTCTCACAGCGGGCACCCCTCATGGTAAGCAGGGTCTGAACTGAAATACCTGACTTTAAAACTTCCCCCTAGATCTTGGGAGACATTTGGACAAAAATCAAGACGCAGACTTGGGTTTTGCAGCCTGAACTTATCTCTAGAGGCACTGTGTCCCATGTATAGGGAACTGGACTAGGTCACTATTCCTAGCCATGCCCCTTGGGGCAAGTGGCTTCGCCACCTCTGTTTTCCTGTCACCCTGTTTCTACTTAGATTGTAAGGTCTTTGAGGCAGGGATTGTCCCTCTTACCACATGTATGACAGCACCTAGCACAGAGGGGCTCTGGTCTTAGTTGGTGTGATGTATTGAAAACTGTGTTATAATGAGAAGCTGCCACTTTAAGCGTAAAGAGTTTCTTGGTCCTGCTTGTGGGCTAGGGGGCTCTGTAGGGAAGCGTGTGATCTAGGTCTTCAGCAGACAGTCTGCAAAGACTCAGCTTAGAGCAAGGCGGAGTGAGTTGTGGCTCTCTGAGTTAGAGAGCAGTCTGCTTTGTCTCTCTTTGTTTTGAGTTCTTGTGTGTCAGGGTTCTGGATCAAAGAACTATAGTGTTATGTTGCAACCTTCCAAAAAGAGTATTTGGTGGTTTTTCTCTACCTTCTCTGTCTGTATGCCATGAACATAACAGTTGGGTTCTCTGGGCACTAGTGGAATGCAAGTAAAAATAATTGCTAGTTAGAATGCCTGGTAGAAGAGCACCTTAGTTATAAGATGAATTCTCTTTGGGGTCTGACTGTGAGTCCATGCCAGTGTAACTCCATTGTTAAGTGGAGTTACTCCCAGTTTATACAGGTGTAAATGGAAGAAGAATCAGGCTCTGAGGCTCAAGAAGAATTTTCCTAAGTGTAAAAATGCTTTGAAGATTGCAGACGTCTTGTCTACCAGCTTGGGGGCGTGGGCTGGCTGTTAAGTTTGACTTGCACTTCCTCTGTACCAGAGCCTCAATGAGCTTTTAGAAAGTAATTGCACATAATACCAACAGGGATACAGGTTCTGGGCAGCAGCCACAGCTGACTTCAGGGGTTTGCTTGACACTGTGGGTGCAGCTTCGTAAGAAGCCGGCGTATGTTCCTAGCACAGACATGCCTCAGAGAATGTTTTCCTGTTGGCCTTACAGGGTATGGGCCAAAACATGTGCTGTTGTATCCCTTTTTGTTCTTCCCTAATTAAATTAATGGGTGACCTCAGGATAAATATTTATGTGCTCGTCTAATCCTTGCAGAAGGTACAAGGTGTTTTACTGTTTCTCTGAGCATTGCCATAAAGAGCTCTCAGTTGCAAAGTGAGAGCCATATTGTGACTTCCACACCACCCTTTGAAGCCTGCATGTCGTGGTGGGCAGAATGCCAAGGAGGAGAGGGTGTTTTCGATATTGCCAGAGACTGTGCATCATGCTGAAACACACACAGGCCAGATATTGGTCTGTTCTTGTGCTGTAAATCTGGATTAACTCGGCGGGAGTCCAGGGAGTTACTCTAGTTTTACATGGCTGTGACTGAGAGCAGAATCCAGCCGGTGTCCCTTTCCCTGGGTTTTCTTTGTAAAATAATGCTTTGTGCTTATGGTCTCCAATGTTTAAGTGACAGATGCCAAAGGAGCGGGCCGTTGTCTTGACATAAAGCTCTCCAGCTCCTGCAGACGGTGGCTGAGAGCTGGGGGGAGAAGCCTGTTTTGTACCTTGGGGAGTTTAGGCCGCTAAATGGTCCCAGCCTCCTGAGGGGCTGTCAGTGGACTTCGCCACGGTTCAGAACAGCCCAGAATCTACCAGAATCTGTGCTACCAAGACTCTCCCCCCCCCCCCCCTTGCTTCTGCCCTTAGCCATGCCCCTGGCTGTGGGGCCAGGGCAGGGGACAGAACCTGTCCTAGTAAATGAAATGATCCCCGTGACACTGATCTAGAGAGTGGCTTTGTTTCTAGTATGCTAAATGGCTGCTGCACATGGAATGGTGACGCAGTACGGTAGCAGCTGCTTGCTGTGTTCCTCGCTGCGTCATGACCGGCTCTGAGATCAGGCTGCTGCGTGCTGTAGCCCATTACAAAGCAGTTTCATCATAAAAGCCCAGAACATTAGGATGATTTTCCAGGTTTTTACAGAATGTGGAGCCTGAAAGGCATCGGCCCTGGAGATGGGACTTCTGTCAATCCATGGAGTGGGCACAGTGGCGGTTTCCCTACGCTGCCTCCCCAGTGTGCCCCAGCCTCCTGCGATCAAAGTCAGGTCCCCAAAAATCATGAGGTTGGCTTAAAAACGGCTAGATTTTTTTTTCCAAACATGGTTTGCCTTTTAGCCTTTGTGGGTGAAGGTTTTCAAGCTTTTTCCTGCACTGCAAGGGCTAAAAATGTGCTTTTTTTTTTTTCATTGAACACTGAGATTCTCTCATGATTACATGACTCCAGGAGCTGGGGCTGGAAGAAAAACGTGGAATTTCAGAAGAGCTGCCAAAGAGGGAGCCCCTCTGGGGTGAGAGGAGAGTTTAGTCCTTGCAGAGTGCAATGTTTGTCAAACCCTTATCAGTGATTAGGAGTCAGGCGTCCAGCTGTCTGACTGGCTGGCATGGGTTCTGTGTGTGAGAATTGAGTAGCATCAGAGCTGAGGGCTGAGTTTTTGGCTTGTAGTTGCAGTGTCACATTGGAGGGACAGGACAGAGCTGCCCCGCCCTACAGGTAGGCTGCTTACTGGACACCATGGTTGTGCAGGGATAACCTACTGACCACTCTGTTCCTTTGCGGCTGGCTGATGCATAAAGAAGGTGGTGCCCTTAGGAACACTAATCCCTGGGCTCCCCAAGCAGGGGGTCTGCAATGTGTCTAGCCCATATATGGGTTTAGCACTTATAGGGTCCCGGCATCAGGGAGAAGAATAGCTGTACTCTCTGGACCTTCAGCTTCAGATCTTGCAGTGTGGGGGCAGCCCTCCCTCCTGTGCTGCAGGGGGAGCGAGTTCCACATGGCTCCATGGGCGAGGGCTTTTCCGGGGGTGGGGTGGGGTAAGAATGTACAAACTAAAAGAACAGGAGGACTTGTGGCACCTTAGAGACTAACAAATTTATTTGAGCACAAGCTTTTGTGGGCTACTGTGTAGACATCAAAGATCCCAGGGGGGCCCTTTCCATTACAAGGAAGCGGCTTGCACTGGTGTCCTCTGCCAGGATTCTGTGTGCAGCTGTCTGCCGAGTCCCGGTCCACTGCTCTGTCCACTACTACACCAAGGTGCAGCATGAGGTGCTTCCGAGGGATGTGTGAGAATGTATTTCCTTGACAATGGTGGAATTACCTGCCATCGGGGAAGTTTTTTTCTGACCGCTGGTCAGTGGTTGGCTCATGCCCTGAAACAAGATGGTTTGTAAAATTAATGTTTTATTTTATTATTTCTATTGCAGTAGGGCCTAGGAGTTCCTGTTGTGGACCAGGATCCTATTGTGCCAGGCACCATAGAAACACAGAATGAGGAGACACGGACAGCCCCTGCCCTGCCCCAAAGAGCTTACAGTCTAAATAAATCCCTTAAACAAGTTTAATCCTTTCTAATGGAATTGCAGAGGTGGCTGCATTACAGTGGAATTGGAAAAGGTTCAGAAAAGGCCAACGAAAGTGATTAGAGGTATGGAACAGCTTCCGTATGAGGAGAGATTAATAAGACTGGGACTTTTCGGCTTGGAAAAGAGACGGCTAAGGGAGATATGATTGAGGTCTATAAAATCACGACTGGTGTGGCGAAAGTAAATAAGGAAGTGTTCTTGGTTCTGTCTAACTAATCATCTGTTTAAGGTGCCTGTCACCTTTTTGTGGATGGATGGAGAATCAGATTCTGGCTAGCCCCTGTTCATAGACACAAGGAAGGCATGGAGCACAAGGATGTCCCCACGCAGCTACTGCACAAAAGCCAGCCAAAATCCTGTTGTGGGGTACGGTCCCTGCAGGTGTTAGCTGCCTGGCAGGAGGAGGGGCAAACACAGATTATACACCCCTGCACTGGGCTGCATGCACTCTGCATCCTCTGCATGGGCGGTGGGGCTACGACTCCAGCACCCCAACTGAGCCGAAACCCCCGTGTGGTCGGTCTCCAGTTGTGAGGTAGCTCTTCGGGCGAGCAGTGCAGCGTGTGATGTACTGTTGAGATGCCAGGGTGCTGTTATTGCTAGGATACGTTGTGTGGTAGTCTTGAATTCACATGGGTCTGTTGTGCCTGCATGGAAAGAGAGCGAGGAACCTACTGCCGGAATGGCCTTAAGGGAGGGTGTGCACTGAGTGGTGGGAGCATCAAGAGGGGACCGGGAGCTGGGCCCACTGGATTCTATATTTTGCTCTCTCACAGATTCCCATGTTACCTGTGCCTCAGTTTCTCCATCTGTAGAATGATGATGCGATTTACCTACCTCATAGGGTTAATTAATTAATTATCTCTCTCATCTGCCTTTTTCAAGCATCAGTCATTGAAGCTTCTAGGTGCCTTAAAGAGCATTAGGAAACAATGGTCCCAACATGCATTATTGTTATGTTTATGGCTATAACACTCTGAATATGTCCAACACTTAGGGGAGAGACTGCCTGGGACTACACAGTGCTGTAGGCATAGATAGGAGCATGGCTGAGTGGACAGTGAACTGAACTGGGACTCAGGAGACCCGAATTCAATTTCAGTTCTGCCACTGGGTTGCTGGAGAAACGGAGGCACGGGGAACTGATGTGTTTTACCCAAAATGGGGACAATGAAATCTATCTGCTTTGTAAGGCACTTGGAGATCTACAGATGAAATGCACTAAATAACAGGTCGGTATTATTATTTGTAGATTTTAAGCTCCTTGGGGCAGGGACCTTTTTATGCTGTTTGTACAGTACCTACCATGATGGGGGCCTGATCCATGGCTGGGGCGCATAGGCCCTACAATAATACAAATAATAAATAATAGTAAAGGTAGGTAGGGTGACCAGATGTCCTGATTTTATAGGGACAGTCCCAATTTGTGGGTCTTTTTCTTATATAGGCTCCTATTACCCCTCACCCCCTGTCCCGATTTTTCACATTTGCTGTTTGGTCACCCTAAAGGTAGGTAGGTATTGTGGGAAAGGACTGTGTTCTCCATGATAGAAGGCAGTTTAGGAACTTTATGTGAAAGACAAGTATACTGTTTATTACAGAAACACTGGGTGACATCCCGGCTCCACTGAAGTCAAAGGGAGCTTTGCCACTGACTTCAGTGGGGCCAAGATTTCGCGCAGAGTGTTCTGTGCCTTATTAGTGACTGGTTTGTGAAAGGGATAGAGTTCAGTGTGGTGGAGAAGGCAGGGAGTCACAGAATGACTCCATTCACGTGAATGGCTGTCATGAACCGAGCACAGTGATGTGCTGACTACTCATCCTGGTTATGCAGAGCCCTGTGGGAGCAATGAAAAATCATGGTCACTGGTGAATTTCCTCTCTGCTGCAGCCTGGGAAACCCAGAGCAGCAGCAGCGACATTGGAACTGTCTGTCTGCTGGCTCAGCCAGGTACCTCTGCATTGCTTTACGTTCAGTCCACGGCCTGGAGGGGCTTTAGCGAGAAACGTTTGTGTTTGGTTTTTTGGTTAATGAAAGCTTAGATTTTGCAGAAGCTGGTGGCACTCACCTGGGAAAGATTCCCTCTCACCCTGGGAGGAGAGGCGTTTTCAAGCCCTGTCCAAAGTTGCCACCAGCTTATGGTGATTTGGTAACCTGTGTCAAATAATAATATCTAGCTCTTTTCATCTGTCGCTCTCAAAGCACTTCACAAAGGAGGTCAGTGTCATTACCCCATTTTACAGCTGGGCACAGAGCCGGGAAGTGCCTTGCCCAAGGTCATCCAGCAGGCCAGCGGCAGAACTGGGAATAGAAGCCATGACTCCTGAGTCCCAACCCAGTGCATTGTCCAGTAGGCCACACTGCCAAAAAACTCACTAATCTCAGGCTCTTTCCGAGCAGAGAGGAGTCTCCATCACAGAAGCGCTCACCATGCTAAGCAGCAACGCCCACCCTTGTGGCAGTCCCAGTGGAGAGGCCAAGGATCAAATAGTCCATGGAGACGGAAAGCCTCCTTCACTGCTAGCAAGGGTCTGCCCAAGTCAGGCATCTTCGCAGGGCAATGTAGGAGACGTTTAAAATAGCACTGCCTGTGCTTATGTGTTTGTGGATAGAGGGCATCAGGCTCCAGGGGGTCAGATCCAGCCCTGAATTCATTTTAAAGGCATAATTCAAAGAAAAGAAGGTGAGGGCGGGACAGTGAATTTAGTGCTCTTTAGTCTCTGTAGTGTCACCAGCCAGATAAAAGCTCCTCTAGCCAAAGACACATCAAACGGCTTTATGGCTGCAGAGCTTTTGAAGTCAAATCTCTCCAACAGCCCTTGCTAAGAAGTGAAATCCCCATGGAGGGGAAGGGGGGCTGCTTGAGTGCCCTGGGCCCTCCTTGCTCTTCCTACTTTGCGTGTTTAGCGGTGTGCCGATTGGAAAAGCAAGGGCTGGTTGTTCCAGCTCCCAACACTTGAACGGCAAAGTCCCCGTCCGAGCCTATCGGAAATTTCAGATGAAACATTTTTTGGTCAGAATTTGCCAGTTCATGAGAACTGAAACGTTCTTCAGAGATAAGACGATTTCAGTGCAATTATGACAGAGCCCAAGAGGTTTCCCTCAAAGCTCCCGCCTCTCGGACGGGAACTGCCCCTGAATCCCGCCTCTCGGACGGGAACTGCCCCTGAACCCCGCCTCTCGGACGGGATCCCCGTCAGAGCCCCTGCCTGTCAAAGGGGATCCCCCTCAGAAACCTGCCTGGTTTCCTGCCAGCTCACTTGTCTGCCTCCTCAGCAGCCCTCCTGGTGTGCTGACAAGAGGGAGCTAACAGCCTGGAAGTCCTGAAAGTCCCAGCTCCCGGGCTTGCCGCTCTTCTACCAGCTCATTCTTTCGCCTGAGCCTTGACCCGGAGGGACAAGAGCGGGATGAAAAATTTCCATCAGGATGCTTTTTGGATAGAATATAGCTTTTCAATGACAATGGAAAAGGAAAATAAAATAAAATAAAAATGGAAACTTGAAAAATGCTGGTGTAAACAACCAAAACGAGTGTTTTCCCTAGAATTTTCTTATGGGTGGGGTGGGGGAGGCAAGTAAGTCCTAAGACTTCCCTTCCCCCAGGGCTAAAGCCCCGAGCCCTGGCAGGCATATCCCGGCTCACGAATGTCTGAAGATTGTTGTATGTGGTTTGGTGGGTCAGTAAGTTTGGACACCCTTGGACTAAATAGTCTGGCAAGGGGAGGTCACAGTTCGAGGAGATTTTGTTTTGGGGCAAACTCCTGTGCACATTTGATTGAAACTGGGATGAGATGTTAGGAAAATCTGGGAAATGTTCTCGATAAGTGTGAGTGGTTGGAGGGTTGACTGTGAAGACAATATGACCTCAACTAGGGAAATACCTACATGGGGAGAAAATGTCTTATTACTGGGGTCTTTGGTCTAGCTGACGAAGGCATAGTGAGACTTAGTTGCTGGAAGCTGAAGCTAGATACATTCACACTGGAAATAAGGTGCACTAGGAGGAGAACTAACTATTGGAGCAGCTTACTGAGGGATGTGGTGGGTTCTCCGTCACTTGATGTCTTTACATTGAGACTGCGTGTCTTTCTAAAAGAGACCCTCCCGCTCAGCTAGAAGTTATGGGCTGGATGCAGGAATCTCTGGGTGGGTTCCGTGGCCTGGTGTTATGCACGTGGTCAGATTAGAGGATCGTAATGGTCCCTCTGAGCCTCAACATCTAGGAATCGGAAAGATGCCATTTTTTTGCCAACTTTGCCCCCCGTGCAGCAAAGCACTTAGGTATGTGCCTAACTCGAAGTACGTGCTTAAGGCCATTCCTCTTCTGCAAAGCACCGAAGCAAGTGCTGAAGTCCCATAAAGTCAATGGGAGTTCAGCATGTGCTCAAAGTTCAGTGTACGCTGAGGCACTTTGCTGAATAGGGATGGATTGAAACACCTGCTTACGTGCTTTGAAGACTCCGGGCCTTAACTAGGTTTTGTTCCATCCAAGCCTGTCATGAACCATGCTAACTGAGGAAAGTCTCTAGTAATCTCTTTCACTCCTCGCTCTTCTCTACACTGGCATTTTTTTCTTAAAATCTCCCACGCTCGCGCTGCCAGGCCCCATCAGGAGGAGATACAGAGAGGGGCTTTTTAAGAAGAGAAATATGCCAGTGTACAATGTCTTTGTTACAGGAGTGCTCTGTGAAAGAGAGATGTCTGTATAGACGGAAACAGTTCATTAGGAGCTTGAGTGCTAGTAGAGGACACTCAAGATCGTGCAACATAGTTTCTGAGTTTTGTAGGACCAGTAAGACTACTTGTTGCGCACTGCAAATGGCTTCTTATGTGTAACTCTCAACAGCTTTGGCAGCGGCTTTGTGGCCCAGCGAAGCTCACCGGCAGAGACCGTTGGAAGAAGGAACCTGTGCTCCTCACCAGCTGAGCTGGAGTGTTTTACAAAAGCCCTGATTGTTGACTTCCTTGGGAACAGAAGAGGCTGTTGAATATCCACCCTGAGTGTGTACAGCGTTGGTACAGGCTACAGGGTAGTTACAGTTGGGAAGATCATATTCTGTATGGAGGGAGTTCAGAGAAGAGCAACACCAATGATTGTGGGAGGAGACAAAAGGGAAGTTTAGACAACCTAAATCATTGTGACCAAGAGGAGATATGATGACACAGATACATCTGAAGGGTGGGAATGCTCAGGAAGGAGAGGGAACATTTGCAGTAGGTCAAGGGGGTGTATCTAAGAGTAATGGGATACAACTGAAGAAAGGGAATAGTAGAGAAGTTCATGGCAGTGAGAACTATTAGGCTGTGGAATAATCTCCCTAGGGGAACAGGTAAAGCAAAATACTGGGGAATATAGGGCATAATCTTGCATTATCCAAAGGGGCACTGGACAATGTGAGACTTAATAAGTCTTCCCCATCTCTAAGACTATGAATGGATTACAAGTGGGTCTCCACCTGCCTGAGACGGGTGTTCTTACTAATGCAGGCTCTCTGCAGGTGCAGTGCTGTAGCTCTGGGGGAGCGGTCAGTGTTATAAGACTGCAGGTGGCAATGCTGTAGCGCCAGGTGAGTTGGCCGTTCCCTGTATGACATGCGTGTGTACATTGCTCTGTCCCTACACATTTTGGCAGAGCTGGTCCAGAGCCATTCCCACAGCTTGGCAGTGGATTCAGAGCATGCAGGTTGAAAAGCAGCTGTTCTCCTAGGTTCTGGTTAGTGTCTGTCCCACTGCGACCTTTGCCTTCCCAGGTGCCTGTGAGAGTTAATTTTAAGATGCTCTTCCACTTTCAGACATTTTGGGGGTATTTTTGTAAACCCATCTTTCGGGGCCTTGTTGATTTATCCCTGTTGGTCGATAGTAGAGACTTTTGCACAGTTGTGACTCAGACCTTCTAAGAGATGCTGCGTGACAGTTCAGGGTTCAGAGGACTGGTGAGGATGACTGGATGGAAACCCCTGTCCTTAGGAAGAAGGCCTATTATGCTGGATGCTTTACAGCAGTGGTTCTCAACTGGGGGTACACATACCCCTGGGAGTACGCAGGGGTCTTCCAGGGATACATCAACTCACTTAGATATTTGCCTAGTTTTAAAACAGGCTCCATAAGAAGTACCAGCGAAGCCAGTACAAACTAAAATTTCATACAATGACTTGTTCATACGGCTCTATACTATGCACTGAAATGTAAGTACAATAGTTATATTCCAATTGATTTATTTTATAATTCTATGGTACAAATGAGAATGTTAGCAATTTGTCAGTCATAGTGAGCTGGAACACTTCTTTGCATTTTTGTCTGATTTTGTAAGCAAGTCTTTTTTAAGTGAGATGAAACTTGGTGTACACTAGACAAATCAGACTCCTTAAAGGGGTCCTGTAGAAAGGTTGAGAGCCAATGGTTTACGTACTGCTAATGAGAGACAGTTCCTGCCCTCAGAGAGCCAGGCAAGACAGATAGGGGAAAGAAGCATGTGGAGGGGAAGGGCCCCCGGTCACACACTGGCCTGTGCTGAATCCCTGGCTCCTGACTTCTGTGCAAGTGCCCAGTCTCCTCAACCTTCCAGAGAGAAAAGAGGGATCAAGAAGGTTTGTTGCAAGTCCTTTTTCAGGTGCCTGAGCAGAGCTGTGAAAGAGCTCTGGCCTGGAATAGCAGGGGGGCTGCGGGTCAGGATTGAGATGCATCAGCAGACTCGCTGTGGGACAAGGACTTGAATTGCCGGGAGTGCTGCGGAGTAGGCTTGAGGTACCTCAGCAGAGTTGGGGGAAAGGAAGGCGGGGGGACCAAAGCTGTAGGAGTTGCCATGGGGCAGGAGTTGTGTCTGTGTCTTTCAGGGTAGGCAGAGTTTGGGAAAGCAATGAGCTCCCCCAGCCTCTCTCCTTCTCTTGCTGTTTTCCCCTCTTCCCACGATTTGTGATTTTTGCGTACCACAGTCTGAGCTTAGGGAAGTAAGTCATGCAGTCCACATTCTTGTGGGGGGCGGGGAAAGACGATTCCTCCATTCCTAGGCCGTGGGGCTGGCAGGGCCAAGCATAACATTCCATCACCTGCACCTCACAGGCTTCCTAGGAAAAGCCACTGCTGTCTTTGAGCTCTTGGCTGTACCCTGCTCGGTCCTGGAGATTGAGGAAGGACTTTGAATGTTGAGGTTTGGCAAAGCTGTACAGGCAGAGAGCGTGGGCAAAATGTGAGTCACCAGAGCTGTGTGCCTGGAAAAGGCCTGTGTTAAGAAGGGGCACTGGGAGGGAGCGTTGTTCCGGGAAGGACTGCCCCCAGGGTAGTATTACAGGTTTCTCTATTTGGTGAATATGGGATGAACGATACAAGGACCAATCCCCGTGCTGGGCACCATAGCCCGCTCTCTCCTTTTCTTTTTCACAAACGCTGCCTAGGCGCATAGGCACCGACTTTCTAATGTGCCAGGGGGTTCCTCTCCTCAGCTCGGCCCCACCCCTACCCCGCTTCTTCCCTCCCCTGAGCACCCCCTGCCCTTGCTCCTCTCCCCTCCCTCCCAGCGCCTCATGTATGCGGCAGAACAGCTGATTGTGGAAGGCGGAAGGTGCCGGGAGGGAGGGGGAGGCGCTGGGGGAGGAAGAGGTGCTGATAGGGGGATGCTGGTGGGTGCTGAGCACCCACGGAGTCGGCACCTATGAGCACTGCTGCACCCAAGTACTAGGTAGCAAGGAGGCTGAGTCCTGCCATGGCAGCAGGGCATTCTGGGATAGCTGGGACAGCTATATGAGGCCCCAGCAGCAGGACAGGCCCAGCATTGGGTGAGAGGCAGCTCCGTTGTGACTTGTGGGAGCAGTGTGTGCAGCACACCTACCAGGAAGACTGAAGTCGAAGGATTCCTTAGTCTAAGATTATTAATTAGCATGGATGAAATTTTAATTATTTATTTTTGTACAAAAAAAAATTTTTAGATGAAAAATTGGCTCCCCCCCCCATGACATTTTTCCTTGAATTTTTGGGCTGAAAAATGATTTTTTAAAAAATCGAATGTTTTTTATTTGATGGGGGGAAGTCCCTCCCCCTTTTCTTCATTTTACCACAGGCAAAGGGGTTGCGGGTGGGGTGGAGAGAAAAATGTTACCCCCAAAATTTTGGGGAGTGTAGATGGGGGCAGGGTGAGGAGGATTCCGCCTTGGTCTGTTCTCTCAGGTTGGCCTTTGCAGGGACCCTTATACTATATGATAAAATACAATTTCCATTGATGTCCTTGAGCAAGTGGTCTGATTCAGGTGTCTGTCTTCAGGCACTCAGGGCTGAAAATTTTGGTCTTGGTGCCTTTTTAATGAAAGTTAAAGCCCCCACTTCCGGCTGGGCCCGTCACTCCGAAACCGCTCGCACTGGGGTATTTGCTGGGAAGGATGCGCTGCCAGCAGCCGAGGTAAAGCCTCTCAAGCCCAGCCCTAGGTACAGTGTCCACCTCCTGGTACTTTGCCTCTTGTCACTTCTGAATTTTTCCGTTTCCCTCCTCCGACCCCACAGGTGACTGATGCTCCGCTTGCCTCTTACGGGGCTCTTGTGTCAGCCAGTGCCCAGTCAGGCGAAGGCAATTGTGGGGCTGAGCCCCGTTCTCAGTGAAGGTGTATTGACATTGCAAAAACTGCCACCCCAGTGGGTGCTCATGGACTCTGCCCCGGGTGAGGCACCAAGGCCTGACTGGGCCCCGGAAGCTGGACTCTCCTCTCACCCCTCAAAGTGGTGTCTCCAGGGCAGGACAGAGGCTGGGAGTGCTGCTGGGACAGCAAAGGGAAAGCTTGGGCCTTCCATCTCTGGGGCTGTCAATCCCCAGGGCTAAAATTGCTTGTTATGTCCGGCCAGCCCCCTGGCTGCATAGGCGGCGTCTCTCTGGTGCCTACACGAGGTTGCAGAAGCCAGAGCAGCGGAGCGTGGAAGGGAATTGGCTGCCTGAAGGTAACTTTCCATTGTTTCTGTTCAGGGAGAGTCTCTGTAGCTGGCGGGTCCCACGCTCCAGGCTATAATTTTCTACCTCCAGCCTGTCTCTTTTTAGAGTAACATGTTATTTTCTGCCTTTCTGGTCCCAGCCATCCCCCTCTGGTCTGGACAGCTTCCTTTGACCTTTAGGTGACATATGGCTGGGGCTCACAACTTAAGGCTGAGCTTCCTAAAAGGCGTCTGGTGGATTTGGACACCCGTTGGTTTTAATAGGAACTGGATATTCAGATCTCTTTAGGCAGCTTTGTAAACCTCAGCCATGAGAGACCATAGAAAAGCAAAGCAGCTCTTCAGAACAGACCTTGGTGGGGAGAATGGAGATGGGGCCTGTCCCTGCCCCATGTTGGAGTCAGTGGGAGCTGAGGGCACTTAACACCTCTCAGGATCGGGGCCCACAATGGCCAGTATCCAGAGTGTCACATACCTGCTGGTTTCTGAACCCAATCCCAGGAGTGGCTGCGAGGGAGCCAGCAGTCAGTCGCTGCCTGTGGAATGGTGTCTGGATCATTCTCCTCAGAGCCTTCATTATTCTGAATTAAGAACTATAAACCATTAAGAAATCCATGCCCAGTTTGCCCCTGGGGGGATGACCGACAGGCGCTAGTCATATCACTTAATGCACCACTGAGAGTTACTCGGGTACCACGGTGATGGGCATGGTGTAATGACTGAATAGAGTGAGGAAGCACATCCCATTAACACTAACACTTTGGGGAAACCCTGCTTCATCTCCCATCCTCCCCGGGTCACCTGGGCTTAAAGTTAAAGGTTCACCTGATGCCTTGGCGACACTTACTCTTAATACAGCGTCACTGGCCCGTTCAGCCCTGGTACTCTTTGGGAAGACAGGACAAGGAAAGGAATTTCACCTGGACAGACCAGGGATCAGAAATATAACAGCAGCCAGCATTTAGCAGCTGAGCCTTAGTGGAGTCTTAGAAAAGGGACAAGGGGTCTTTTTCTTCTCTCATTTACAGCTGTTTTATATCAGTGTAACTCCATTGCCTTGCATGGAAAATCCTGCTGTGGGCGCGACGGCACAGCGGTGTGCGCTCTAGATCTGTTCTAGGAATTGTTGTGAGGAAGTTCTGTGGCCTGTGTTATAGAGGTGGTCGCAATGGTCCCTTGTGGCCTTGGAATCTATGCAGCTAGGACTAGAATAGCGGCGTGGGGGCTGCGGGGCAGGACTGAAGTGCATTGGCAGAGCTGGGTGTGGGGACCTCAGGACTGGAATAGCAGTGGGGGCTGCAGGCTGGGATTGAGGAGTATGGGCAGAGCAGTGTATGTGCAGGGAACCTGGGACCGGAATAGCAGTGGGGGCTGCGGGTCGGGACTGAGCTGCATGAGCAGTGCTGCATGGGGGAAGCTTGCCCAGCACTCACCTACATGCATTATGAGCCCCTCTTTCATGAGCAGTAAAACTCATTCAGAAAGTTTAAAAGTGTGATTCCATTAGCCAAACACATGGAGTTTAATAGGTTATTCCATTAGCCGAACACATGGGGTTTAATAGGTTATTCCCTGGGTAAAATGGGTAGAAACAATGCCCCAAATTAGTCCTTGGTGAACCTGCATAGAAATCAGTGCAGCTGTCTCAGGAATGACTATGGTCCACTGACTATCCCCCCTATAACAGTGGTTCTCAAACATCGGTTGGGACCCCAAAGTGGGTTGGGACCCTATTTTAATGGAGTCGCCAGGGCTGGCTCATACTTGCTGGTGCTCGGGGCCAAAGCCTGAGCCCAACTACCTGGGACCGAAGCTGAAGCCCGCCCAGGGCTGAAGCCAAAGCCCAAAGGCTTAAGCCCTTGGTGGCAGGGCTCAGGTTACAGGCCCCCTGCCTGGGGCTGAAGACTTTTGGCTTTTCCCCCTCTTCCCCTGCCAGAACGGTGGGGCTCGGGTTTTGGCCCAGCACCCAGGGCAGCTGGGTTCAGGCTTCAGTCCCCCCTCCTGGGATCGTGTGATAATTTTTGTTGTCGGAAGGGGGTCGTGGTGAAACCCTGCCCTATAAGATTGCTTTGTTGTATCTGTGCAGCCTAGAACTCCGTTGTAATAAATCCATGAGTTACTTGTTAGCTTGGTGGATGCAGTCCGAGATCCTTGTGGTTCTGGCCAACTCCAACTATCAGCAGCATCTAGTCTTATTCTTATTTCTTTGTGTGGTGGTAGGACCCAGGAGGCTCAGGCACAGACATTGCTGTCCAAAATGTCATCCCATCAGTCCTGTCCTGGACAAGATGGTGCTAGATTGGACTGTAGTGATCTCATTGTGGACATCAGTAGTATGAGGCAGAGTTATCTACTGCTGGAAGAGATGGTGTGCTGTTTCCCATTGCAGACAGGTTTGGTTTGCCTCCATCAGTGGGGAAAGCTGCTGCCCTTGCAGGCAGCCCAGCTGTGTCTAGAGGAGCTCTTGGATCCAAAACTCCACCTAGTGCCTTGTTGGTATGAGAAGGGAGGAATCGAGAGGAGCTTAAAATGGTAGTGTGAATAGCTATTCCTCTTGTGAAATATGGCTCCTGATAAATGAATGTTACCAGCTATTCATAAGTAATAAGGTTGTAATTAATGAATGGAGGATAAAGTGTGTGCCCCTTTGGGACATGATTTGGGTCTTTTAATTACTTAGTGTCTAGAGACTACAGTGGCAGGTACCTTAAAAGACCTGGCAAGGAAATGTTAATCACATTTCTTTGAGTGCCCCAAGCCCAAAAGAGAATCTAATTAAATCATCGCCTGAGGAAAAGGTCACCTCTGGTAAAATAGACTTACATGATTTACAACTTAAGTCCCATTTTTGAAAGTGCTTTAGGAGCCTGAGTGTCACTGTAAGTTGGTGGAACTTGGGCTTCTACGGGCTTAATTCACTTCTGGAAATGGAACTTAGCCAGCTAAGGCAATGTGTACTCAAGAGACTTCTGCCGGCACAGCTCTTTCAGGGGGAATCCTTGGCCGACAGACTGTGTCGTCAGAACCTGCTAGCGTAGACACAGCTAGACTAGCACAGTTGTGCTTCTACCGGTATAACTCAAGGGCGATGGTTTTACTGTACCACCAGAAGCCCAGCTTTGCAAGTGTAACCTGGTCCACGTTAGGAGTGCTTTGTCAGTATAGCTACGCCAGCAAAGCATTACTTGTATAGACATGGCCTGAGTCACAGAGGCCTTGCAATACTGAGCAGAGCAATGCCTAAATAGCCTTAAAAATCTGGGCCTTAGGTACTCTTGAAAATTTTAGCCCTAGGCTGTGACCATACGAGGAGTGCTTTGCCAGGGTATCTGTACTGGTATATTGTACCAATGAGGCACCCCTGGCAGAACCTTGCAACCCAGCGTGGATCGGACAGGACCCAAGTGTAAGTGTTGGGTTTGAAAACAATATCGTTATTTTGCAGAGAGGGAAACCGAGGCACAGAGCCGTGCCGTGACTTGCCCAAGGTCAGCCATTGGCAGAGCCAGGAATAGAACCTGGGTGTCCTGAGATCTAGTCCAGGGTTTAGAGTGCTTTGCTGACTGGGCCCAAAGATGGAAACGCAAGTCACGTAACCTCTCAGCCTCAATTTCCCTATCTGTTTGAAGGGATAATCATGCTCACCTATCCCTAGGGGATGTTAATTAAAGTTTGTAAAGTGCTTTGAGAACAAAGTTGGGGATTGGTCCTGCTTTGAGCAGGGGGTTGGACTAGATGACCTCCTGAGGTCCCATCCAACCCTGAGATTCTAGGATTCAAAGAGTGCCGTATAAGTGCTAAATATTACCATGAACAAAACATGTGTGAGACATGCCAAGCTGTGGAGGTGTCATCCGCCAGATCTTCGCCCCTGCATTTAGTGGAGGTGGAACGTGTCGATCAACCAGCTATTTAAAGAACCAGCTGTTTGTACAAAAGTCCAGACAGATGCCTTCATATGGACGACTGCATGCTCACTTCAGTTAACCACAGGTGCAAACATCTGGATGACTGGATATTCTCATAGATGCAACTGAATGTGATCTGTCACAGCAATTGGAGGATGCTCCCCACAGTGCACTTCCAGATTAAGGTATGTCAGACTCGTGGGCTAAACCTGCCTTTGTCCTGTAATTCCACACAGTGCCCTGGAGGGGCTGTGCTGACGGAGCTGTGACTGTGTTGTAACGGGGCTGTGATGCTTAAGCTGTGTGAAGTTCAGTTCAGTTATCTTCCAAAAGAGGTTTCTCTTTTTGCAGTGGTCGGAGAAGGCTTTAGAGAGACAAGCAGGGATGATGCCATGTCTTTCACTGGACCTGCTTCAGTTGAGGGGAGAGAGAAGCTTTCGGACAAGGCAGTCAGGCAGTTTTAGCTTCCCTCCTAGAATAGGAGGTGGTACTAATATGGCTGCAAAGCACCAGCCCCACTAATATGTTGGTCTAAATCTGCCCATTTGTTGTTGTTAATATAGTAATGCCTAGAGACACTCCCCCTCCCAACTGATATAGGGGCCCAATTGTGCTTAGTGCTGGACATACATAACATAAGATACGGTCCCTGCCCCAAAGTGCTTACAGTCTAATAGGCCAGAGAGATGAGATTTGGAGAGGAAACAGGGGCACCGAGGGGGGCAGGGACTCATCCAAGGTCACACATCAGGTCAGTGCCAGGAATAAAACCCACGTCTCCAGAGTCCCAGTCTGGCGCTCTGCCCGTGGGATCACATCACCTCTCTTAAAGCTTTGTAAATCTGACCTAGAAGCCCTTGTTCTCTTTCTACCACACAGCCTTCCCCAGCAACAGCATCTTTCCTCCTCACCTCTCCGGCCTCCCCCAGCCACTGAGATTCTGCTTCCTTCCCATGTTCCCCTCACTCCCTCCCGGCCATTCCCAGCCAGCAGAGTGCTTGTTCCACAACAGGCATGGTCAGCAATGCACAGCTGCCACAAGTGTTTGTATAAATAGCTTTCAGGGGAGGACCTGTCTGCTAGGGTGTGTGTACAGCACCTAGAACAACGGGGCCCTGTTCTTGGTTGGTCCTTAGATGCTATCGTAATAAATGTGATTAATAATCCACATTTCTCAGTGCTGACGAATATATTTTCACCCTTGACTATTAAGTTTTTGGGACAGTTTTCAAGGGTATCTTACCACAAGCAACCAATCAGGTCCTGATACCATGCCCTGCCATTGACTGCCAGTAAGATGCTAGCAATAACAGTAAATCTATTGGCAGCATGACAGTGCTGTTCCATACAAAGATGCTGGGATTTCCATACTACGGTCCAGTATAGCGCGGGTCGCATAAAGATGCTGTAATTGCCTATTGCCAACAGAGTCCTCATCCTGCAGTAGTCGTGTATATGGTGCTGCTAATTTGGGTTTAGGTCCTGCAGCACCATCATGGAACTGGTGCTGCCGTGCTCCTACAGAACTGCTGATACTGAATGCACTCTGATGTCAGACGTTCCTACTGCAGGACTGCTTGAGGTTACTGCTTTGTGCGCAAAGACTGCACGGTTCTGCTTAAAGACTTTTTTTATGTATTCTGTTGACGCTCAGAAACGTCTGACCCATCCCCAGAAGAGCCCCTGTAACAACAAAACCCCAGTGTCCAACACAGATGTACAGTAACAGGCCTTGTAAAGAGGGATCCGGTGGAAATGTTTGCAGTGTTGCAGTATGTTTCTCATTCGCTGCAGTCACCTGACACCCACCTTTTCTGCTCCTTCATCATCCCTGAAAAAAGGGCATGTTCCCTGCTGGGAGAGGTTTAGTGATGCTGCCTCTGTCCCCTCTGAGTTCCCTGCCGAGGAGCAGAGCTGGTACGAATTTGTGCTCCAGTGAATCTGGTATGTCGACCCGCTGGACTTCCTGCAGAGAGCATTTCCACAAAGTTCACGCTTAGGTCACTGTCTGTTTCAGGCCCTGTTCAACTCTTCATGGATTTAGTTTTGTAGGTGAGAGCTTCAGGGTGTCTTTATCAGCAGTGTTTGGATATTTTTCCTCTTCTGATTGAGGGCTCCAGGGACTCAGGGCATTCATGTCTGGGTGTGGAGGGGCTGAGATGGCAGGGCTTGTGACTACAGAATTGCATGGGGGGTGTTGTGGGTGTCTTTGGGAGGAGCTTGGCATCACCAACAGGCCTCATGCAATTCAGAGCTGGGACAGTTTGCCTTTACGTTGGGGACAGTTTGCCTTTACGCTGGGCAAATAGACCCCGGGTCTTGTTTGCAGACTTGCCTGAAAAATGTAGAACGGCGGCAGCTTAAAGTGACACCAGCGAGTACGTTTCTATAGCTCGGGGCCAACGTTTTCCAACTTGGCTGCCTAAAATGCAGCACCTAGATCTCTCTTTTTTTAGGCCCCCTAGATTAAAAATAACCTGATCTCCACTGGGGCTTCTACGACTCCCACTGATTGTCAGCAGGGTTGTGGATGCGGAGTGTCCGGGGTAGCTCATGAGTGTGACGGCAAACCTCAGGGCAGGCTGTCAAGAAGCAGGTCACAAACCTCAAATTGGTTGCGAGTTCTGTCCTTAGATTTCACCAACCAAATAACAAGTGTGAACTCAAGCCCTAATGCAGCCTAACCATACAGTCGCAGACAGTCCCCTTGGGTACTCCGGTCTATCCTGCCACCCAGGCAGGGTGGATAAAAATCAATGATTTAAAAAAAAAATGGATTTTTTTTATAAAATGCTTTTTTTCAGGAAAAAAACCTATCTAAAAGTAGTTTTAATTAAGATACATTATAGCTCAAAGATAATCATCATGGAATAAGGATTATAAATTCTAATTCTGTAGTATGAGACAATATATTCATATAATGTTTAAGAAAAGTTTTGTAAATGAGTTCCAATAGTTCATGGATTAGGGACCCAATTTTATGGGGTTCCACAGGCTTCTGTATAGATTGTTTAGGTTAATCTTTCTATCTACCCAATGGGACTCAGTGCTCAGTCTAGAAGGTACCATCAGAGATGCTTAGTTTTGCAATTCTCAAACTGTGGATTTGTCTCCAGAGGTAACATGCTTGTTAACAGCAAAAATGTTTTAAAATAAATAAATAATATATAGAGGTGAGAAATAACAGACCTCAACCCTATTGTCTCTCTGCAAATTTGTGTACACAGAGTCAATCCCTTATCTCTCTGTAAAAGTGCAAAGTTTCAAAAAGTTCAGAGAATAGAAGATTGTTGGGGGTGGAATAGATCTGGACAAGGAGAAGAAGTCTGGAGATAAATGTGAGAAGTGAGGACATAGCTTGTTTTGTTAAAATATTATATGTTTGCTGTTGAAGAAAAAAATCCAGAATACTTAACGCTGTTGTTGTTTTAGTTAAATAAAACAATTTTAAAGTCTGTCTGGTGATGTTCTCCTCCTAATACAGCATGGCAAGAAAATCCTCCAAATATTAATGATTAACCTATTGAACTGGAGATAGTTCACCTCCCAATGACTTCATAAATATCTGCTTCAATTACCTTTGGTAAGAGGAATAACCAAACACTCATTCATTTTCTGTAAAACTAATCTGAGAAGTTTTCAGAATAAATCACTGTTTAAAAATTTATAGTGTGTACCTTCTAAAAATGAAACCTACATCTATCTCTGAGTTGTGAAGAATATGTATTAAGGTTATAACAACCAACAAGAATGCACTTTTATGTAGAAAACCATGATTAAATCGAGTCTTCCTGACTAGTGGTTTAAATCATGATTTAAATTGTGATTCAAGTCAATTTGATTTAAATCAAATCCCCCCTGTACCCGGGAAAACTTGCCTTTGTGATAGATGGTCTCTTACACCAAAAACCACAGCAATACTCAGGTTACTCCCAGTCCCAAATGACCAGTCCTTACCCCAGATCAGTTGCACCTTAGACCTGACACTTAAGACACTTGTAGCCAATCAGATAATAAACCAACTAAAGAATTATTAACTAAGATAAAGAAATGAGTTATTTACAAGGTTAAAGCAGGTGAACATATGCACACAAATGAGATACAGCCTTAGGTCCCAAAAGGTAATAGAAACTGCTGCGATATGCAAGTTTTCTATGTCCTCTATAGCTAGCCCAAGCTAAGGAGCTTGGGGATCCCTTGCTTATGCTTAGAAATATTGCCCTCTCCAAATTCCAAGCAGTGTAGTGTTACAGGTCCTTCTGGTCAGGGATTTTTATTTCTGTCCCCCTGAGTCCAAGCTGAAGGGACAAATGTTTGCACTCGTCTCGACACAATCAAAAAAGTCTTTGTCTTTTGATTTTCACAATGGCTCATTTAGTTTCAGTGGGCTTTCTTGTGGGGAGGCCCCGCACTCTACATTAATTAGTGCTTCTTTCCTGTTTGGTGTGTTACACGGTTACAGAGCTTCACACTGCAAACCCTCAGTATAATTTTATACCACGGGCTACAGGTGTCATAAGCTAGATCAATACATTCAGCAGCCTACAAGCGTTTCATCAAGTCTAAACACGAACATCTGTTTTAACAATACTAACACGCAAGTGAGCTAGACTGGTTTCCAGCTATGCATTTGTCAGTATTCCGCGAGGCCCCAGAGGCCTTGGCATGAGCAGGCACCTGGTCTGCCAGCGTCATAGCGAGCATCTTAAAAATCAGAATGCTTATTTGATGCCTGAATCTGGCACTGGGTGCCTGACTTTAAGCAATCGACTTTGAAAATTATGGGTTATTGATAAGGCTCCATGTTGTTGCAGAAGTCACAGATTCCATGACTTCCTTTGACCTCTGTGACTTCTGCAGCAGCTGGTCGCCTGGGGCTTCCCTCCCTCCACCCCCCGGGGGAGTGACAGCAAGTCCCCTGGGGCTTCCACACCACCACCATGGCTGGAGGAGAAGCAGCAGGCCCCCCGGGGTTCCCCCCCCACACCTCTGGTGCTTCCCCTCACAGAGTTCCACCCCTGACCCCCAAGATTCAGTCATGGGTATTTATGGTATAAGTCATGGATGGGTCACTGGCTGTGATTTTGTGTTTTTTTGCCTGTGACCTGTCCATGACTTTTGCTAAAAATACCCATGATTAAATCTTAGCCTTAGTTATTGATAATTTTTTCAGTCTCCATCATGTTTGAAACTTCTCTGAGAGAAAGAAGCCCATCCTTCTTTCTCTTCAAATTTGTATCCCTTTCAACTTTTAGCAAACATTGATTTTTCTTTTATTCACCCCCACAATGGGAGCTTGAAATTAACACTTTATTTGGTTTTGTTTCTTTGGGCTTATCTAGACTGTGCTGCAGTGTAGATTACGGGGTCCGGTTTGCAGCACCCATCAAGGAGTTTCATTCTGACCTGCACTGTGTGAATGATGCTTTGAGTTTTCACCAGCAGTGTCCGCACATTGCAGTTACGGTGCAGCTCTTTGGTGTGCTCTGCCATTCACACCCTTCTAATCCACACGACAGCTCAGTGTAGTGTGACAAAGCTCTGTCCTTGCCTCCGTGGGTCTGCATTTCCTGGCGGATTTTGCTAGCCTCAGAGGCTCACTGTGACCCTCCACGTAACCCTTCTTTCTCTAGAGACAAGGGTCACAGTCTACTGAGCCATTTTCATCATAAGACAGCAAGGGAGGTGAGGAGAAGTTATCCTTCCTTGCACAGTCTTTGTTGTCTCCCAGTCTCAGTGATTAATCAGGGGGCAAAGGTGGGGGGGAGCCCGGGCCCACCCTCTACTCCGGGCTCCAGCCCAGGGACCCTAATAGAATCAACTATGGTAGAAGACCTTTTAGAAACATGACCTGTACAATTCCCTGGGCTACTTCCCCCACAGCAGCCCTCACTTCCTCAAGCTCCACTTCACCCTTACTTCAGGGCCTCCTTCCTTGCGCCAGATATGGTGTGTACTACTCAGCCTCTCCAACAACACAACTTCCTCGCACAGCTCCTGACATGCACCCCCACCTGACTAACTGGGAGGCTTTTAACAAGTTTCAGCCAGCCCCTGATTGGCTTCAGGTGTCCCAATCAACCTAGCATTCTCCCTGCCTTCTGGAAAGTTCTTAATTGGCCCCACGTGTCTTAATTGACCTGGAGCAGCTTCCATTTCACTTAACCTGGTACCAGGGATTTGTTTAGCCTGGAGCTATATCTATCTCCCACTACTTTTCTATGGCCATCT
Organism: Caretta caretta; assembly: GCF_965140235.1. NCBI lineage: Eukaryota > Metazoa > Chordata > Testudines > Cheloniidae > Caretta > Caretta caretta. The sequence goes on from NC_134232.1 coordinate 6,436,626, forward strand.
GGCCTTGCCCCGTCACAGTAGACATGACCTTACTTTAATATCATTCATGGTGTTACCTCTACTTGGGAGTTGGACTGTTAGATAACATTTATTTCAGAGCCGGCTTGAGGAACATAAAATATTATTTATATCTAAGTCCTACAAAAACAGAAGCAATTTTAAAAAATTTTTGCAACAGCAAGTCAGTTTAAAACAAAGTTATTTAAATTCTGTGAGCTGTTTGCAACTTCATTATGCTGGAGCACTGGTTGCAACAGCATAGTTAATTTGGAGTGGAAATTTCAGTTTAATAGAAGTTTAAAGACATTTTATTATTATTGTAAAAATCTTATAAAAATGATAAGAAACCCTCTCCCGAAAACCCTAACCATAGAGTGTAAACTTTGAGTAGGATTTATTTTTTCATGATGAAAAATAAGTTGATAAAAACAGAACAAAGAGTTCCAAAATCACCCCTTTTTGAAATTTTTACTGGCAAGTCTTGGGTTTTTTCGGCCCCTTTTGCAAGACATTTGAAATGCCCCACTCTGCACTCTTATACCGCATGTTGCTGCTCACATGCAGATTAATACAATATCAGCATGGCACTTTCCCCTTTATAACTGGGGTTGGGGGGAGCACCTGCATGAGCAGTGGTTCCATAACACATCAGCTGGTGAGAAACACACATTTTCACTGATTCTCACACAGTTCTGGAAAGCTGAAGTCTAACACAAAGCAAGCAGATTTTTTTAGGCAGATCACCTTCCAGGGCACTCTGGCCTGTGGATATACAGGAGTCTGAAGTTGCCAGTAGAGTGACAGTTCAGTGGAGACGCAGTAAATAGCGCTGTCTAGTATCTGTTGGAGGTGGAAGTGAAAGCCTTGTGGAGGGTTGTTGTGTTGTTGACGGTGTTGTAGCCAATAGGAAAGTGGCAGGGAATGCAGAAGGCTTGTCCCGGAGTTAGTTTCCTTGCTTTCAAGGTTTTGAGTGGGTAGGCTGTATTCTAATGTAGCCTTAGCGATGACTAAACAAAAGTTTTTGTTTCGGTTAGATCTGAGAGTTCTAAGGCCTGTCATGTTTCAAGCCACAACTATCTGAAAGTGTCACTTAGGTTAAGAGAGTGATGCTTCTGCAGGTTCAGTATTCCTTGGTTCTCTTCCTAGCTCAGCCGCTGGCTTTAGGGACGTCTGATATGGGGTGTGATTGCGGCTGTATTTGAAGTTTTGTTACAGGTTGTTAGGCTGTACGTATCTGCCAGGAACCCTGGATAATTACTCAGGCAGTAGTCTGCGCTCAAGCCCATACTGCTGCGATACCCAGGCTAGCTCTGCTGTACGTCTACACAAGCTGCGATTGCACCCTGTAACTGCCGTATAGATTTACTTGTAGCGTGTGTGGTCTTGAGCAACTCACTTTACTTCTCTGTCCCTCCAGTATTTCCCCAATGGTCAAATGATCAAAACCATTTAGGGATTAGGCACTCCATTCCCATTGAATCGAGTCCCTACGTCCTTCGGCCCCCTTGAAAATCACTGAAGCGTAGCGAAAAATGTACAACATAGACCCACAAACAAGGCATAAAGAGATCAAAGCTCAAACATGACCTAAACAATGAGGAAAAGAGAAGAAAAACTAACACCGCATAGCATGAGTTGTTTGCTCTGCTTTCTGAAAGTGTTTTCCATCAGGAAGGTCCAACTCGCGAGTCACGTGGTGTGAGACCTTCCCCAAAATACTGTGTGTGTGTTCCAATATTTTTTTTAAACAAGGCCCCAGATGTGCATAAAAGTGATGAACACCATTGTGTTTCCCTGCATAGCTATATTTTTTCAGCTTTGAACGTACTGGCTAAAGAAGACCTCCTCTGGCTGAGCCATAGACCTGGGCTGTACTTCCAGTGGTGGAGAGCAAGTTTAAAATCCATTGTTAGAAGGCAACCTAGCATTCTTTTAACAGGCCACTTGAATTGTTGGGGCCAGTTAGTGAACTGAGAGCAATCAGTGCAAGCTCAGGTTTTAATAGCACTTTAGTTTCTCTGTTGAAGAAATTCCTTTTTGCCAGGATCTTTGTATCTTTACTAATACCTAAAACTCACCTGCTGACATCCTGTGAAGCTTAATTATTGTTTTTCAAGCACTTGGAGACCCTTCCATGCCAATCAGTGGAAAAATAATACTCCTCGTTATCCTGTTAGGAGGCAGAGGCTAAGGAAAAAACAACCGTCACCACAAGCCGAGAGCGTCCTGAAAAGCAGTGTGATCTGTTATGACTCCAGGAACTTCCGTACCAGAGCAGACCCACAGTCCAGCTGTTGTTATGGTGTGTGTTACGGTATCTCCCAGAGGTCATGCTGAGAGCAGGGCCCTACTGTGTTAGGTGCTGTACAATGCAGCAGGGGAATTGATCGGCCCTGGTAATTGTTGTTGTCCAGGCTGGTGTCACAGCAGAGGCTGCTCACATTCACATCAGGGCCTAATCCTTTCTCACTGTCTTTATTCTCTTTGTCTTCCAGATTCCAAGGTGTTTCGAATCTACAACAGCAGGCTGCAGGGCTGCTTGGAGACCAAGGACACCCTGGTGAAGGTCTCCAAAGCCTGCAACGTCAGCGCCCCAGCCCAGCAGTGGAAATGGGTCTCCCGGAACCGACTCTTCAACCTCGGGACCATGCAGTGCCTCGGAGTCTCCTGGCAGGGCATCAACTCCACCGCGGCGGTGCAGTCACTGGCCACCTACGAGTGCGACCGCGAGTCCGTCAACATGAGGTGGAGCTGCCGGAGCTTAGGGGAGCATCTCTCTCAGTATCTGAACGCCAAGGCAGGGAACCTCTCCCTGGCACCTGCCGAGAGAGGAGATCAGGCACGCGGTGGGCAGTGGAGTGTCTATACCACCCATGAAGATTTGTGCTCCAGCCCCTATTCTGGTAAAGCCTGGGGAGGGCTCTGTGGTTCTACATTGACCCCATGATCTCTGGTTGTTTCCCTATTTTTCTATGAACATAGTAGAGCCCAGAGGCTCCTACTGAGATCAGGGTTCTGTTGTGCTCGGCGCTGTACAAGCGCATGGAAGAGTCAGCAAGAATTCAGCCATGTGCCCATTATTACTCTTTGAAATTAGGTCTTCAGCCTTATCATCATCATCATTTATTTGTTAATCGAAGTTAAGGAAAACAGCCCTTGCCCCAAACAGCTTAGAGCACAAGCCCCGATCCTGCATCCATATCTGCTGGGGCCTGATCCACTTCGCATTGAAGTCAGTGGAGAGACTCTCATTGACTTCCTAGATTTTTAGGGCCAAAAGGGAGGATTATGATTTATTATGGGGATTATGTATTTGTATTGTGGTAGCCCCTAGGAGCCCCAGTCGTGGAGTAGGACCCCATTGTGCTAGGTGCTGTATATCCTGCATCGAGTCTGTCTTGTAGCCAGCATAAATGGGAATTGGATTGGGCCCTTAGCGCACACCCCTTGCACAATTCTGTCGGCTTGAATCAACTCCACAAGGGTCTGTCCCATTACAGGATAGGGGCCTAGGAGCCTGGCTGCCTGGGAAATCCCCAGGGGGAAGACTGTATAAGGGTTTTTAAAATCATTTTTCTTTCCTCCCATAAATATAGTAAACGTCTATACTTACAGACATGATTATCTCCCAGGGAGCTGTGCACTATACGAATGAACAGTCTGTACCAAGGCTGCAGGGGAGTTGAAATACAAGCAGCTGAATGGTCCATAGAACTTTCCATCTTTTCTTCCTAGGATCTCAAAGCAACAGCAAACAGGATGATGACGATGTTATTTAAAGCACCGTCCTGCTGAGACCCTTGGAAACAAATCAAAGCCTGCAGTGAAAACCTAATTAAACTCCAGCTTCTAAGGCTATATCTACACTAGCGACCTTTCAGCGGCACAGCTGCACCGCTGGAAGGTCTCCCGGTGTACTTTATGTTGGTCAGGGGTGTGTTTTTTCACACCCCTGACTGACAAGTTTTACCGACAAAAGTGCTAGTGTTGACACAGTCTAAGGGCCCGATTCTCCACTGCCCTTCATCTTGGGTCATTCTTTATGCCAGTGTGGAGTGGGTGTGAATCAGCAGTAGCTTTGCACTGCTGTGGTGACTCCACCAGGCACAGAGCAGTGGCGAGTTGGGCCGCAAGGGTTCCGAAAGCTCAAAGGAGGAAGTTCTGGGGCTGGGGTGGTGGCGGGGCGGGGCTGGAGCATAATAAATCTAGGGCTGGTAGAGTCCATACTGTAGAACTTCCGTGGGTAGAAGGGGCTGAGCCGGAGTACAGTGCTGTACCCTGCATTGCATTTTTCCTCGGCAACCCTCTGTCCCCCAGGAAGGGAGGCCGAGTTACGGGGAGGATTTTCTCACTCTTTCTCTCTGCAGAAATTTACACCATCCAAGGCAATTCCCACGGGAAGCCCTGCACCATCCCCTTCAAGTACGACAACCAGTGGTTCCATGATTGCACCAGCACAGGCCGGGAGGATGGGCATCTGTGGTGTGCCACCACGCAGGATTATGGCAAAGATGAACGATGGGGCTTCTGTCCCATTAAGAGTGAGTGGCAATTGGCCTGTCCAGAAGCTTAGCAACAAGGGGGTGGGGCTATGATCATCAATAACTGGCCTGGCACCAAGTGCGGGCTGCTCTTTGGGTGATGCCAGCCTGGCATTGCAGAGCGGAGGGTTGTGTCAGGGATACCAGCCTGGCACTGGTGAGGGGGTGAGGGATGCAGCTCTGTGGGGGATACCAGCCTGGCATCAGATGGGGGCTCCGTGCTGGCGATGAAGGGAAGGAGCTCGACTGTGCTTACTGGAGAGGAGGTTCTACCACAGCCGAGGTGCAGGGAACAACACCACCGCACCCCTTATCCTCCGGCAGTGTGGCCTGGCGTTTAATTCAGGGTGGGAGGGTGCTTTGCCGTTGGGCTCTGAGACTCTGGTGTATTCCCAGCCCTTTCTCCTGAGCTTTCACAGCTTCAGCCCTCCCACTGTTAGCCCCTGGCCCCTTCGGCCTTTGTCGACAGTTCTCAGCATCTCCTCCAAGAGCAGCACGAGTGGAGAGATCCAGACGCTGTGCTGGGCAGGGTATGGATTGGTGAGGCACCACCTGGTTTAGCTCATTCCCAGCTGGATTCTGCGACCCTTCCTCAGCCCAACTGGTCCCAGGGCAGTCAGAGGGACCCTTGGCAGAGGAAGGTGCCCAGTGCAGGACACGGTTAATCATGTTGTGTAACCCTGGGTCGGAGAAGGGAGTAATGGCCAGTTGTCTGCCTGCTATGCTGCATGCATTTGCCATGGTCTCGCACCTGGCCAGAGCCAGAGGCCACCCCGGTCCTTTGGGTCTGCAGTGGGCATGGCCTGCCATTGTGGTGTCCCTGAAAGAAAATTGCAGCCTCTGTAATGAGAAGGAAGCCTAATGGGAGCTGCACTTCAGGTCGTTAGAGGCATGTGCCTGCCTGCCGCTGGCTCTCCAGAGAGCTCTGCGCACACATCAGAGTTAACCCCTGGCTCTCCCTGCCTCGCTTCCCATCAATCCTCACAGGCAACGACTGCGAGACCTTCTGGGACAAGGATCACCTGACCAACAGCTGCTACCAGTTCAACTTCCAGTCCACCCTGTCCTGGCGGGAGGCGTGGAGCAGCTGCGAGCAGCAGGGAGCCAATCTGCTGAGCATCACGGAGATCCACGAGCAGACCTACATCAACGGTGAGTCTGCACTGCCCTGCCGGGGCTGGCCCGGGGAAGGAAGGGGTGAATGGAAGGGGGGGCCCTGGTTCAGGCTCCTTGGCAGGGGATGTGGAGGCACCAGTTAGTGACGGCACTTGGCCTCCAGCGCCCCTTTGAGGCGAGCTTCGCTGCAGGGAGAGGCTGCTTCCGCCGCAGCGAGGGCATCCCCAGCAACTGCCAGGGTTGTCTGGACAGGGGCAGCTGTAGGGCTCTCCTCTGTGCTGGCTGCTGGGCCGTTCAGCAGTGATGTCCCTGGCCTCTTGACACTACAACTGCTTCAGCACCCTCTCCCGGAACACGTCCTCGTGCGCTCACCATAGCGTCGCTGTGCTCGTTAGCCTCCAGCTTGCTGCAAAACACTGTAAGGCAAATCAGCTCGTTGTCTGCAGGGCTGGACTAGGTTTTTCTGGGTTCTCACTGCTCTGAGTGGGGTGGTGCCCCCAGGCCGAGCAGGGGCTGCCCGTGCGGATGTGCCGTAGCACGACGGTTGCTCTAAGAACGGGGTGGGCGTGGTGCGCTGGACTCGGATGCTTTGGGAAACATGAATTGAAGGTGCTGTATAATCCTGCCATTGAGCTGTTGGCTAGCGCTGCCCTGGGCTCTTCTCGGAAGTCTTCCATAGTGCACTAACATGGGCAGCGGGTGAACGCGCTGTTGGGGGAGGCTAGCCCTTGCCCCTCTGCCTGAGGTCCTGCCCCGCCCCTTCCGCTCTCCCTCCCCGACCAGCGCCCAGAGCACGCGCACACACACCCCGTGGCCACTGCCCCCCCATGCACACCAAGCATGCCAGGTGGACAGCACGGTCCCAGCACCAGACATTTGGGAGGCAGGGCATGGCCCCGGCCCTAGCCCCAGCCCCCCCCAGTCCTGGGCCTTCTGTGCACCAGCCCCAGCCTGCCTGCCTGCCCCAGCCTCTTGGCCACAGAAGAGCGGGAAGGGAGCTGGAAGCAGGCAGGAGGGGATGTGGGGGCAGAATGTGGGCAGGGCCACACCAGGCTGTTGGGGGAGGCACAACCTTCCCCTGCCTATGCTACCTGTCGCCCATGCTCACTAACCTCAATATTAACCCCCTTCCAAGAGTGAGTGGGTGGGTCCTTACAAGGGGGACCTTTTAGAGACTTGTGGGTGTGGCAGGACGCGTCTGTAGCCTGGAACTTGACAGAGAGCAGTTTGTGCAACTGGAGAACCTGCCAAGGTGGGTACGCCTGTTCGCTTAATGAGGTGTGTGGAGGCCTCGAGAGGTGCATGGGTGTTTAGCCAACCACATCAAGGTGAGGCCAGGCAGGTTCCCTGGAGGATCTGTGTGACCCAGCAAGATGGCAGCTTGCTGCCTGGATTTAGGGATATGCCCCTTTATCCTATCGGAGTGACTGACACCCTTTGAGCAGCTTCTGCCCGCAGCTGTGCATGTGTCTCTCCTGCTGCAGTCCGTGTGGGGGAGGCGATGCGCGCACAGCCCGTGGCAGGCTGCAGCCGTGCAGCTAATGCGTGGGCCATTGCTGTTGTATTGCCTACGCGTGTGGGTGGCTATGTGGAAGAGGCCGTTGGCGTCGTCAGCGCTCTGAGCAGGGAAGAAGCGCGAGTGATGTTTTTAGGGAGAGGTTCTAGATCGGCAGCCTGGGTAGTAGCAGGAGGGCAGGTTTCACCCACACGGTCGTCAGGCTGATGGGGGAGCTCGGTCTCTTTGGTGCCTCTGGTCTTTGTCGTCTCTTCTTCCCACCGACGGGGGGGGGGCAAGCAGCCCCGGGTGCAGTGGCAGCTTGTATGCCAGGGACCCGGGCCTGGAAGGAGCCGTGTTTGTCGAAGTTGATGCTGGGGGCCCGCTAGTCTAGAGCTGCTTTACTTGTGAGGCCTTCCCAGAACAGGAGGTGTCTGACACCATCGTCCTCTCTCTGTCCCAGGGCTGCTGACGGGCTACAGCTCCACCCTCTGGATTGGGCTCAATGACCTGGATATGAACGGGGGCTGGCAGTGGTCAGACAACTCGCCCCTGAAGTACCTCAACTGGGAGAGTGGTACGTATGGCTGAGGGGTATTTAAAGGGTGATGCAGATGGGGAGCAGGATTCTGCTGTGGGGTGGGGTCCTGGCGAACTCAAAGCAGGAGGGAGACAAAGGCAGGTGTAGATGCTGTCCATGGGCAGCACGGCAGAGGAGGGAGGGGTGTAGAGACCCTCTGTTGTGCAAATCCCAGCATCCTGCCCCAGAAGGTGAAGGAGAGATGGGCCAGGCGGCTGCAGGATTTAACAGGCAGGCTCATTCGCTGGCGCATATGTGCCAGCAGCACTTTGCCGAATGTGGAATTACCTGACTTCTCTCTGCTCTATGTGATGCGTGGGGACTGAGAGGAAATGGGAGACATCGGTGCCGTGCAGGGGACCAGGTCTCGGGGCTGCTGGATGCCAGGGAGCTGCGTGCCTGGGCCAGGAGCTGCCATGGATTTGTGTGCCACTTGACACCAGAGAAGTCTGGGCCATGTGCTGTGGTGAGACTCCATGATTCCATGGAACTCCATGCCACATGAAACCTGATGCTGGAGGTGAACATTCACACTGCAGTATTCCTGGGGTGAAATCCTGGCTCCATTGACTTCAGCGGGAGTTTTGCCATCGAGTGCAGTGGGCTCAGGATTTCCCCCGAGTGCCATAAAGGGGGGGAAAAGATTCTTGAAAATGAATATCTTAAAATTAATTTAATCTAATCTAGGACCACAAATACCAAAATGCTTGAATTGTAATGCTATGGTTATTGCATGGCAGGGCAGAGTAAAGGCAGCATGGGTGCCTTAACTGTATTTCCATATCTCACCCTGTTTGGATTTCTCTGAAACATAACTTTAACTCTGAATTTCCTGGGCTCACAAGGCTTGGTTTGGGGATAATTCCAGCATCCCTGTAATGATCTTTACCCCTAAATTACTAATACAGACTCTCAGCCTAAACTCCATCGTGATTGCCATGGAATATAAAATAATGAATGGTCCTGTATAATAGAGGCCAGCTGTCTGCTCCTGTTTACCACATTCCATGAGACAAGCCCTCAGGGACATGCAATTAATTTTAAAGGCAACATCTTAAAGTCTCTCCTTCCTTTTCTCTGCCTGTATTTAACCTGTGGCATTTGCTGTGGAAGGATGTTATTGGGGGAGGTAGTGTAGGGGGCTGGATTTTCAATACTGACTTCAGAAAATCAGACCCTAGTAAGTTTTAGGGTTACATATTTACCTGAATAAGAATAGCACCTGCCGGGACACTAGCTGAGGTTTTAAAGGCCCCAGGCTCTTATGCTTCAAGGCATAAGCTGATAACCAGTTTAGGGGTCAGGAAGAAATTTCCCCTGCCATATAGCATTGCTCCAAAAGCAGTATGATAGGGTTTTACTCCTTTTTTTTTTTTTTTAAAGCATCTGGCAGTGTCCACTGAATGGACCATGCTTCTCTGCTATGGTTTCTGTTTGAACTCCTCTGTATTCATCCAGGGGATGGGCTCTAATGCTTGTATTTTCCCTACCGTTCTTCCTCCCTTCTTGCCCCCCAACCCCAAATTCCTGCTTGTAGACCAGCCTGACAATCCCAGTGAAGAAAACTGTGGGGTGATCCGGACAGAGTCCTCGGGGGGCTGGCAGAACAGGGACTGCAGCATCGCACTGCCTTATGTGTGCAAGAAGAAACCCAATGCCACCTCCGATCCGTTCACAACAGGTGAGCTGGAGAGGCTGCCAGCGCTGCAGTGCTCCAAGGCAACACTTGTATCCAGAGATCTCCTTCTCTCCTCCCCCCCCCCCCCCCGCTTTTCTGTTTCTTTCTTTAATAACAAAACAACCCCCCTGGGCGCACTCTGCACAGGTGTCTGTACTGGTTGGTTTGTTTTTTAAAAAAGGAAAAAAGAAAGCAAGGGTGCTCAGCACCTCTGGGTATGAGACCCTAAGATCCTAGGCCTGGATGGGGCCTGATTCTGCACTGCCTTGTACCTCTGGTTGAGTCCAGTCTCTCGCCCACATTTCCCTTCCCAGGGTCGCTTACTGAGAACCCTAAGTACAGAATTGCATCTATCACTGCGGCTTGTGTTTTTCTTCCTACGACGAGGGATGAGCAATCCCCTCCTGCAGAGGAACAAGAACTGCCCCAGTAGCCAGTGGGAACCTTTGCCCATCACGCAAACCAGACAGCTCTCCAAAGTTGCCAAACTGGTTTCTTTTGATTATTTCCCACCTCTCCCGCAGCCTCTGCCCTTCCAGTTGGGATATATTAAAATATTGCATGGTTTTGCCCCCATTTGGAATCGCTCTGTGCAGGTGTCAGTGACGACCCATGGTGCAAAGCGGTGGCGAATCCGCCCCATCCCTTCATAAGACCTTAGGGCCTGACACTAAGAAGGGCTGAACTCCATAGCTCCCATTTAAATGACTGGAGTTTGAGGGTGCTGATCACCTTACAGGTTCAGCTTGTTTCACTGTGGGTACAGTACGTGGGGAAAGCTGCCAGAATGCTAATGCGCACCATAGAAACGCTACTCATTTCCTCTCCTTCCTCCAGGCCCCTTTCATCTCCACAGCCTTATATCTGCAAGGTGGTGATTACACATCCCAGGTGTGTTTGGCCACCTACCTTTCAGCCACACAAGAAGAGAACTGACTCCCCCCAGAGCGGTACAGCCTAGAGACACTCGGTGCAATTATGAAATGGAAATTAGAAGAGGCAAAATGGGAGCTTTAATCGTGTTCCAGGGGGAGGAGGGGGCATTATCGCTCTGGGTGTGACATTACTGCTGTCCAATCAGAAGGCTTCTTTGGTGTCTGGCACTCTAAATCATTTAACAAATTCCTCTGCTTTGTAGCTGATGGTTATCTTGAGTGACTCAGTTCTCAGCCCCATGTAGGTCAGGTCTCCCAGCTGCTCAGCACTTCTCCACCTTACGATGAGTACAAAGCATTCTCCAGGCTGCTGACCTGCCACCTGAGCAGGCGTGCCGAGATGTGTGCCAAGCTAGCTGCTTGAATCTGTCACTGCTTTCCTACAGCTCTGACTAAGGCTGCTTTGTAACAAACATGAAATATATATCTAATGCCAGTGTCTGACTGACAACCTTCTAGCTGGTAGTGCTGTGTCAGAAATAATAAACCAGACAATGCACCATGCTGTGTCTGGCTCTTCTCTTCACGCTCAATTTTCTATGTTTTATTCATCTGGTGGGTAGTTGTTTTTTTTCCCCTTCAGTAAATCTCTGTTTTCACAAGAGATTTTTTTTTTCTTACTAGCGTGGCCTTTCTCTGACTGTTTCTGATGGGCCTGTCAGCATGTTGCTGCTGTTTTATTGCTATTTTAATAATTCTGTTTGAATTGTGATAGCCCCTAGGAGTCCCAGTCCTGGACAAGGACCTCAGTGCGCTAGGTGCTGTACAAACACAGAGCAACCGAAGTTATGTGACAAGGCTGATTGCATGAACTGCCACCACCACCATGTGGACATCCATCCCCTGAGAACTTGATTGTGGCCCACCGTGCGCATTGCATATACGTAGAGCCCTACCAAATTCATGGCCGTGAAAAATGCATCATGGACCATGAAATCTGGTCTCCCCCTTGAAATCTGGCTATTGTAGGGGGGCCACGGTATTGCCACCCTTACGTCTGCACTGCCTTCAGAGCTGGGTTCCTGCCCAGCAGCTGCCCCAGTCCAGCCGCCCAGCTCTGAGGGCAGTGAAGAAGTAAGGGTGGCAACACCACGATGCTCCCTACAATAGCCTTGCGACTCTCCCCCACCCCCAACCCTTTTTTGCGTCGGGACCCCCATGTTTACAACACTGTGAAATTAAAGATTTAAATATCTCAAACCATAAAATTCCAGATTTTTCTGTAAATGCTATGACCATGACATTTACCAAAATGGACTGTGAATTTGATAGGGCCCTACGTATAGTCCAGCAAAAAGCTGCCACGTGGCTGTAGCTTTCAGTCGCTACTGTCCTGCAGGCTGTGAGCTGGACTCACTGATTTGCATACCCGTGGTGGGGGTAGGAAAATGGGGTCTAAGAAGGTAGAACCTCAGCACTCTTCTCAAACTACAGGAAGACCCCATGAAAATGTTGTGAAGTCAGTTGATCCAGGAGCTGGTGTAAAGATGCCAGTTGGGGGTGGGGCAGCCCCGGGGGAATTCATGGAGCACTCCGATGGGGAGGATGGCAGTGGTGCCCGCAGAGTGGGGAAGAGGGAAGTGCTGAGAGCGTGCTAGTTGGAGATGGAATCTGGCCGTCGCTGGGGGAACAGTGATCCGTGCAATTCCCCTTCCTGTCCCTCAACAGTGGAACCACAGGGCTCATAGAATCATAGAATATCAGGGTTGGAAGGGACCTCAGGAGGTCATCTAGTCCAACCCCCTGCTCAGAGCAGGACCAATGCCCAACTAAATCATCCCAGCCAGGGCTTTGTCAAGCCTGACCTTAAAAACTTCTAAGGAAGGAGATTCCACCACCTCCCTAGGTAACGCATTCCAGTGTTTCACCACCCTCCTAGTGAAAAAGGTTTTCCTAATATCCAACCTAAACCTCCCCCACTCCAACTTGAGACCATTGCTCCTCGTTCTGTCATCTGCTACCACTGAGAACAGTCTAGATCCATCCTCTTTGGAACCCCCCTTCAGGTAGTTGAAAGCAGCTATCAAATCCCCCCTCATTCTTCTCTTCCGCAGACTAAACTATCCCAGTTCCCTCAGCCTCTCCTCATAACTCATGTGTTCCAGTCCTCTAATCAGTTTTGTTGCCCTCCGCTGGACGTTTTCCAATTTTTCCACATCCTTCTTGTAGTGTGGGGCCCAAAACTGGACACAGTACTCCAGATGAGGCTCACCAATGTCGAATAGAGGGGAACGATCACGTCCCTCGATCTGCTGGCAACGCCCCTACTTATACATCCCAAAATGCCATTGACCTTCTTGGGAACAAGGGCACATTTTTGACTCATATCCAGCTTCTCGTCCACTGTAACCCCTAGGTCCTTTTCTGCAGAACTGCTGCCTAGCCATTCGGTCCCTAGTCTGTAGCGGTGCATGGGATTCTTCCGTCCTAAGTGCAGGACTCTGCACTTGTCTTTGTTGAACCTCATCAGATTTCTTTTGGCCCAATCCTCCAATTTGTCTAGGTCCCTCTGTATTCTATCCCTACCCTCAAGCGTATCTACCTCTCCTCCCAGTTTAGTGTCATCTGCAAACTTGCTGAGGGTGCAATCCACACCATCCTCCAGATCATTAATGAAGATATTGAACAAAACGGGCACGAGGACTGACACTTGGGGCACTCCACTTGATACCGGCTGCCAACTAGACATGGAGCCATTGATCACTACCCGTTGAGCCCGACAATCTAGCCAACTTTCTATTCACCTTATAGTCCATTCATCCAGCCCATACTACTTTAACTTTTTTAAGAAGGGGCAGTGTGGGGAGTTAGCGAAAGGCTCTTTAGCAGTCTGCTCTGGGTCCCTGCAGACTCCTGGTCAGAGGTGAAGGTTGATTGTGAACCTACCTGGCAGCCCTTCCAGTCCAGCTGCTACCGGCTGGTTGGCGAGAAGAAGAGCTGGCAAGACGCGAAGAAGATCTGCTTGCGCGGCGGCGGGGACCTGGTGAGCATCCACACGCTCTCCGAGCTGGAGTTTGTCACCAAGCAGATCAAGCAAGGTAAGGGTTAAAGCAGGTCTGCGCGCTTGCCACCTGGGGACACGCTAGGGACCCGGGTCAGAGCTGCGGATCGGCTCTTCTGGAATGTGCGTGGCTTGGGGAGCCCATATCTTCACTGGCATGGTACCTACAGGCACATGGTTCGGTGCTGCACATACATGTTCATATTGACCTTTACATGTATGTATTCAGGGGGGATATCTACCAAAGGTTCTTATAGAGCCCCCATGACTAGCAGCTGAGCCCCTCACACTCTAATGCATTCGTCCTCCCAACACCCCAGTGAGGCAGGGGAGGGCTATTCACCCCATTGCACAGATGGAGAACTGAGGTCCAGAGAGGCTAAATGATTTCTCCAAGGTCACACAGGGAGTCCATGGCCAGAGCAGGGATTTAAATCTGCGTTTGCTGAGTGCCCTAACTACTGGACAGTCTTTCCTCTCTTGCACCATGAGTGGTCCCAGTGAGGCTACTAGTGGAGGAAGGTACTACTTGGAATGAGTAGAGGCATCGTGATCTGGTCCATACTAGGCTCTATTCCCGGCTCCAGTGCTGGCTCGTTGTGAGGCCATGGATAAATCCCTCCCACCACTTCAGTTTTCCTATCTGTGAAATGGGGTTATGGATACTTCTCTGACTCTGGGATAGTGAAGATAGTTAATTCAAATCTGTGAATGGGGTTGAGATCTGTAGATGGAAGGTGCTATCATCCCCTGATGTCTTGTGAATCTATCAGAGACCGCACAAGAAGCACTTAACATGTGTGAAGTGTATCATTTATCTGCTAGGGCAATGGCTGGCATTTGATACATTCATTTCAGTAAGGAATAAAAAGGAATGGCCCCATTCTGTTTGAGTCAATGCTGACCCAACGCCCCAGGAGGAAGGTGGCGAGCACTGTGCTTCTGGTGATGGCATTGTTTCCACGAAATGTAAAACTGAGGCTCTGGACCACTAGTGGTTATTAAAGATCTCCTGGCACTCTTTTAAGAATCAGGATGGCCCTGGCTGATTCCAAATTGGGTACCTGCGTAGAGAAAGATTCCCCCAACAGTTTCAGTTAGATATCGTTTTAGTGTACACATCTTGTCCTAAATTTGCTGTGTAATAATGTTCCTGTGCACTGTTAAATAGCCGCCACGTTCCATCAAGAGGTGGCTGCTTTTCATGGAGTGCAGTGATACTATAACCTACCTCAGAGACGCATTTGTAAAGCACTTTCAGACTCTTCCCCACAAGAATAGACATGCAGAGTACTTATTCACTATTAGCCAAGGCAGGGCTTTTGAAAGTACGCTTCTTGTTGAGTACAAACTGGGTCCTGTGTTCCAAGCCCAGGTCAATGGATCTACTCTAAGGATGAGTTTAATCCAGAGTTTTGAATCACCTTTGGCATGTCAGAATGTCCTGTTGCAGCCAAGTAACGCAGGGTATGTCTACCCCGCAAATAGGGGTGTGATTGCTGCGCAGGCAGGCATACTGGTGTTAGCTTTAATCTAGCTGGCATGGGTTACAATAGCAGAGGAGACTTGGGAGTACACACAAAGGGGCCAAAATTAAGATAGTATGGACAACCTTAATTCTGGCATGGCCTAACTTTTGAGTGTTTGACTTCGCAACCCCAATGTTCTTTTAATGAATTTGTCTTGTATGTAATATTATCATCATTGGCTTGGATTTTCAAAGGAGCCTAAAAGAACTTGGGATCTGGAAACTGGGCACTTAACTCCCTTGGATGTCTCAGAAATTCTGACCATTATTATTTATCTGTAACCCCTAAGAACCTTAGTTGAGGATCAGGGCCCCATGGCACTAGATGCTGTACAAACAGCTAACAAGGAAATTAGTCCCTGTCCCAGGCAGCTCACAGCCAACATGGTTTGTAATGTGCGAGAAGCTCATTTCGCCCCATGAATGCTCAGAGAGGGCATAGTTTTCTCTTAGTACCAAAGTGCTACTGTGCTTACGTAGGGTGAGGTTCACCCCAGACACCCGAGCTGGACTCTGACCAGCTCTTCCCCTTTCTGCTTGGCAGATGTTGAGGAGCTCTGGATTGGCCTGAACGACCTCAAGCTGCAGATGAATTTTGAGTGGTCAGATGGGACGCCAGTGCGGTTCACTTACTGGCACCCCTTTGAGCCCAACAACTTCCGAGACAGCCTGGAGGACTGTGTGACCATCTGGGGACCGGTGAGGACTGATTGCGAAGGAGGAGCGGGATGGGATGTGGGACCTTTCCTACCCAATTTGCAGGGCTGAAATGGAGTAATTTGAGCTTGGCAGAATTCAATATATACATATTTTAAATCTCAACAGAGCTAGATGTTTATTTTTAAGTATTTTTACAGCTGTGGGAAATTACTTGGGGGTCAGACAATAATTATTTAACGACTGTAGATGTTGAAATTCAAAAAGTTAAGCTTTGTAACCATCAAAACACAAATTTTCAACCTCGCATGTCAAAATATACATTGTAAATATCCTTACATCAAACCCTCGTAAGTTTCCAAGCAGCTTCTTTCTTACTTTATCAATCTGTAAATTTCAGTTATTATGGATGGAAATAGTTTTTGGTTGGTTTGTGTGTGGTGAAATCAGCGTTTACTGACATTTACTGATCAAAATCTAATCCTGCCAAGCCTAGATTGATGGCATCCCTGGGTGTGAGCACTGTGCCAACAGTCCCGGAGACTGGCACGCTTTGTGTCCATCGTAAGGGTGTGGCTCAGACAGCAGTGTGTCTCCAGTGTCCCCTAAACCTGACCACGAGGGTGGTCTCTGTGACCGACCCATTCCTTGCCTTCTCCTGCAGAGGCTGCTGACAAGGGGGCTGTTTCCGGTGGTGGTTGTAATGCGTGGTCAGTGATCCACTGAGAACCGGACCAAGTGCCACCAAACTCCTATCACACTGCCCTCCTAAGCTGGATTTGAACCAACCAGAGGTTCTCTGCAAGATTAGACCCTGTAACAGGGGCAGATAAAAGGAAGAGGGGATCCACAATGAAGGTGTAATGTAGAGCAGCGTAGGAAGGAAGCACAGGGTCGATGGGACTTACCCAAGCTTGCCACTGAAAATATCCCATCTTTGCTCCTTTGAGAGCTGCATTTGCTGTGATCGACCCTTTGCCTGACCTGCTCTGTGCCATCCTCTCCAGGAGGGGAGGTGGAATGACAGCCCGTGTAACCAGACGCTGCCCTCCATCTGTAAGAAGCCCGGCCGGGTGAGCCAGCGGGGAGAGGAGGAGGAGGACCACGGCTGCAGGAAGGTGAGGGGGCTGGGGGCCGGGCTGCCGTTAGCTTCGCTGAGGTCCAGGCAGAAATTAAGGAGTAGGCCTCTACCAGCCCAAGCCCCACTGACCAGGGCTGAAGCCTAAGTCCCCTAGCATCGCCTCCTCCCCCCCAAGTCCCACAGTGTTGCTTATTTCCACTTTTAGAGATTGAATTACTGTAACAGTTGCATGACATTTACCCACAGTGACTCTGTAGAGAGGATGTAAATTCGCTTCATGGGGCCCCTATGGTGTGGAGCCCCAGGCAGCTGCCCTGTTGCTGCCCTGCTAATGCTGGCCCTGGCTGGCGAGCGGGGGGCGGTGCTGCCAGAGGAAGGAATCCCATTTGGTACTTGAAGTACCAAGCCAAGGAGCTGTTGCTTGCTTCAGGTCAGGTAGTCTTAGAATGGAGCAGGCACCCTGCTTGCCCATGTCATCCCAAAGGACCCTTGGGCCCAGGCTGTGGGGGTGTATTTGAGCAGTCCTTTGCCAATGGTGATGTGTACATGCTTTGGAGGGATGGTGTCTCCATTTCTTATGACCAGGGAGGGACTTAGGAAACCCAAATGGGGCGGTGAGGGTCAGTGAAACACTGGGCCTCTCCCTCGACCCCCGTGACTTTGGGACACAAAATCTAAACCCCTTGGTCATCAGGGTGAGACAAAGCTTCCTTCCTAGGCGTCCCACTGCTGCACTGCCGGATCTGTAGGCACAGCAGTGGGGCCATGGCATCTCGGCTCATTGCCCACGAGCCCTCCAGAGCGAGCAGCTTGCCTCAGCGCCTGAAGGTGCAACTTCTGGGCAGACTTCGCTAGTGAGGTGTGCGCAGCTGCAAGCTGCCTTCTGAGCTCTTTTAGCCCAGCCGCTGGTAGGGCTCAGCTTTGTACGGAGCTTTGCTGCAGGCAGCTTGACTTCCTGTCTGACGGCAGGGGAGGGGTGTGGGAGAGCTGTAACCCTGACTTGTCTCTGATAGATCCAGCCCCAGGGACTGTCACCTGGCTGGTGGGTGGGGCCAAGTATGGGAATTACAAAAGGGGGCTTTGAAGGAGAAGGTTAAAGCTGAAGAAGGAGGAGTGAAGAATTAAAGAAAACCCCACCTTTCCCTCCTCCAAGCTCCTAGATCCGGGGATAGCGTGCTGAAGGCCTGTGGGGAGATGTCTCATGACAGCTGTGTGCTCTCCCTCTCTGTCCAGCTGTACTCGCTGTCGTAGTGTCCAGACGTGCATCCGCCCTTGCATCAGGCCAGCTGTGCAATGCCGAGATGCGTCTCCAGTCCAGCTGCATGCTGGCCCGGGTCTGATGGGACACAGCAGTGCTGTTGATGTCTGCCACAGAGGGGGCTAGTGGGGCTGTTTGCTGGCAGTCTTACCAGGGGGGAGGTGGAGCTGCGAAATACCAGGTGGTACAAGGTGACATGAATATATCCTGGATAGGGAGGAGCCCCGTGCCTCCTGCGAAAGACTGAGCACCCTCTGCTCCCATCCACGAGAGCAGCTAACGTGAGCAGGGGGGAAGCAGGTTTGAGTCCAGCTGGATAAATCCCATCTTCCATCTGTTCCCTGTTAGAGTGGTTAATGTGAGGCTGCGCCCCCCTGGTATTTTAGGGCATGTGGGCCATAGGCAGGCTTTGATTAGCCCTGTCAAAGAAAGGGACCGGCAAACCAGTTGCAGTAAGACATGCATCCCCGCCCTCATCCTGAAATTGGTCTGCTCCATTCACAGAAAGTCTGTTCCTCCACTGAGGCATCTTGCCCAGCTTGGCAGCCCCAAGAGGATCTGAAAGCCAGGAAAAAGCAGCTACTCAGGGCGACTGGAAGGTGCCTCCATTTGTCCCAGGGCATTGTACTTCTTTCCTCTCCACCGTTGCCCCTATGGGGTGGCAGTTTTGCGTAGTGGATAGCGCATTGGTCTGGGCTTTGGGAGACTAGGGGTCTATTCCTGGCTCTGCCACTGGCCTTCTGGGTGACTTTGGGCATGCCTCAGTTTCCCCACCTGTAATATAAGGATAATGTTATTGACCTCCTTTATAAAGGGCTTTGAGATCTACAGGTGAAAAGTGCTCTATAAGAGCGAGGTATAATTATATCGCACCCCTCCTCTCTCTTTCAGCACTCAGGCTGTTCTGCGACCCGACCTCATTGACTTGGGTCTCTGTACCAGCTGGCTGTGGCCATCCACCAGATCCCTTAGCATTTCCACTAGCTTCCACTCATCCAGTTCTAGGCCCTTTAAGGGTTTGTAAATGGGTGTAAATCCTCATTTGTTCAGTGTTTGCAGGAAGGACAGAAGCTGGTCACACAGGGCTTGACTCACGCTGGCCCATGAGAGCTCTCCCGTTCCAGTCCTGGTATATGGCTTTGAAGGGGTCGTGCAATGCAGACATTTGCTCCTGCTAGAGTATGGGACTTGACAACATCACACCCAGCATCTCCTGCCTGGTGGACTAACAAGCTGTCCTGAGCCCTCTGTTGAAGCAGTGGAAGCTACTGGAGATGTTTAACACTGAATTGTACAGAGCTCTTGAGATAGATGCAGGGAACAACCCTGCGCTGGCCAGGGGGGTGGACCAGATGTGGCCTGTGAGGGCTCTGAGTTCCATGCTTCCTGATCAGCTGGTTGGCTGGCATGGAAAGATGCTACAGCACTGGTCGAAGCTGGCTTTCAGAGCAGCCCCTCCAGTTGTGGCATTGCCCGAGCTCTGAGCCCTGCAGCTGCTGGGGGCGATCGAGGCTGCAGTATGCGGTTCCCTGGCTCAGGATGGCTTGACGAGCCATAATCTGGTAATGACATCTGCAGGTTTTGGCTCCATCCTGCTTGCCCATAATCATGTTTGATCCGTGTGCGCTGAGGCTGCTGCATCTTAGGGGGAGGGGGGTGCAAATGGGCTGATGAAACCGACACGGAGGATTAAAAGCAGTTAAACCCTGCACAGAGGATTAAAAGCAGTTGCCAGGGCAGCGTTTGTTCTAGAGCAATTAGCCGCCTCGGGCCTTCTTTACGCTGCAGCTGCCTCCCCTCTGTCTTTCCGGTTGCTCTCCTCTCTTCCCGCCACTTTCCCCTCCATCCCACTCGCCTTGGCAGGCAGTGCAGGAACTCCCAGAGTCTGCCAGACCTCAGGAGTGACACGCTAATCCCTCCAGCATGGCTCAGCTGGGCTGCCTGCCCTTTGGGAAGGAGCTGGCCTCTTGATGCACTGAGATCCTGGCGGGATTAGGGAGGCAGCAGATGAGGAGCATCCCTCCCTGGAGGCTTTGGCAAGTCAGGCTGCTGGCTTGCAAGCAGACAGAAGGGGTGTGGTGCGTGTGTGTGTTGGGAGGAGGGGGGGAATTGCATTGCAGTGCTGGTGCTGTCCACCCAGCTGGAATCAGAAACTGAAGCATCTCAGCAGTGGGGTCATTTTGCCTGTGGCCGGCAGGTCCCTCGTGCTGCAGGGGTGGCTCTCTGGCCGGTGGTGCTGCAGGGAGCCCTCGCTGCCCACAGACCAAGCAGGGCAGCTCAGGGTAGGGGCCGGAGGTGAGCTGCCTGCACTGAAGGGATCGTGCTGAGGTTGAACGTTTCTTTTTCCAGACCCCTTGTTTTGTCTATGCTTCCTCACCCTGTTACTGGGGTGCTGCTGTCTGTTGCCTGATGCAGGGACTCCAACCTGATCTCTCTTGGTTTTGTGTTCTGGGCTCTTTGCATAAGGGCCTACCCTGAGTGACTTTCCATCTAAGAACCCATTGTCCCCACAGGGGACCCCGATGCTGCCCTGCACCACAGAGAAGCTTCCTCCTGCCTGCCCTCTTTGTCAGTGCTTGTGTTTAAGACACAAGGTCTCCCTGGGCTCTGTTCCTGGCTCTGCTGCGGCCGCGCTGTGTAGCCATGGCCAAGTTACTCCCTGCCTCAGTTTCTCCATCTGTAAAATGAGGACAGTACTCACCTGATACCCACGAAGGCTGTGAAGCTCCTTCCATTACTGTTTGTAAGGTTCTTCGCCATGCTTGGGTGGAAGAGGCTAGGGTGGATCACAGGAGGTGGTGGTTCATGAGTTTCACCCAAGTCTTGAAAATCCCCAGAAGATAAACCTTATGCAAATTACCAGTAAGGCACTGGTGATCTGAAATTACTGTAGTATCCTTCATCCTAAAGGAACCCAAACCACATTTATCTGGGGATCTCTTCTCCCACCCCCGACTGCAGCCACCTCTAAGGTGGATCTCATCAGCCGTTTTAACATCTCACAGTAATGATACACAGCCGCTTAGGAGAAGAAGTGGCGAAGAATCCAGCCTCCAGGTAAACTGGCAAAGGAGAATGTCATTATCTAGGTTGGGGAGAACACCAGTGTTAATATCCCTTCCTTATGGGGGAAAAGTGCCATTTGATCTTCAGTGACCAGCTGTGCTCAGGACCTCCGTTTTACAGCTGATCTGAAAAAAGGTGTCCCTGAGGGCAGGGTCCCTTAGTGCCAAACTGAAGCATTGGGTTCAGCCCTGACTCAGCGAACGCCGCGTAGTGCATCCCCATGCCAGTCCTTGTAATACCATGGAGCTTTCCCGTCACAGCCCAGCCAGCCTACACGTGCCTCGCTCTGAGATCAGCAGAGGTACAGCACGCCTCTGTTTGCAGCCATCACGCTGTCCCTCGACTGCTAAGGGATGAAACTGCCAGGAAATTAAATGAGATCCTGAGACTGCAGATTATAATGAAGAAAAATCCATTCCCTTCCTCCCGCCTCCCCTCCCCCCGTTCTTTGTCATCTGCTATAAGGAAATCAATGTTCTGCTGATAACTGGCCTGCTACCTTGTACCTCTCTGTAACCTCCTTCCAGCCTGAGCTATGAAATCTGTTTCACACACACACACACACTCTGCCATGCACACTCGCTGCCCACAGCGAGGGAAGCAAGAGCGCCTTTCCGTGTTTGGTTGCTGTCTGGGTACTTAAAGCCAGCACTGCTACAGCCTAACTCAGAGGACAAAAGCACAGCTGGTTACCAGAGAAATATCAAATGGGAGCTCACAGTGAGCGAAGGCTGCGTGTGAGTAACTTGGAAGCCAGCTGAAATCATGCCCAGCCGGCAGGTCTCTGGGGATCCAGCCATCGAATTCCACTCGTTCCCTCCATCAGTCTGTTGATTCACCTCATGAAGCATCCCGCGCTCTGGCAGAGCTGAGGGCCAGGGGCGGCCTTCTCTGGATGTGGCGGGCATAGGCGGAATTGGGGAGGAGGGGGCATGGGATGGCGTTGCCCCTGAACTTCAAGCCTCAGACAGGCAACCTGTGTGTGCAATGTGAGGAGTTCTCCCAGAGGAGACAGGAGCCTGCTCCCAGTCTGTGCCCCTGAGGCAGGGAGTCAGAATTTTGTTTATAAACAGAAAGAAAAGGAGTACTTGTGGCACCTTAGAGACTAACCAATTTATTTGAGCATGAGCTTTCGTGAGCTACAGCTCACTTCTGAGCTGTAGCTCACGAAAGCTCATGCTCAAATAAATTGGTTAGTCTCTAAGGTGCCACAAGTACTCCTTTTCTTTTTGCGAATACAGACTAACACGGCTGTTCCTCTGAAACCTGTCTTTATAAACAGAGTGATTAACAGGAGATTAAGATAAGAAAGGGCTGGTAGGAAGTTTCCTAAAGTTCAATGATCTGTTCCAAGCTTGGTGAACTGCAAAAAGTAAGTAGCCTAAATGATAGAAAGTAACTGTAGATTTTTCTACAGTTGTTTCAATTGTTGGATTCAAGAGGCGGTAAAGAATCATAGAATAGAATATCAGGGTTGGAAGTGATCTCAGGAGGTCAAAGCAGGACCAATCCCCAATTAAATCATCCCAGCCAGGGCTTTGTCAAGCCTGACCTTAAAAACTTCTAAGGAAGGAGATTCCACCACCTCCCTAGGTAACGCATTCCAGTGTTTCACCACCCTCTTAGTGAAAAAGTTTTTCCTAATATCCAACCTAAATCTCCCCCACTGCAACTTGAGACCATTACTCCTTGTTACTAATACCTTTCTTTGAGAAGAGAACTGATTTTTTTTAGACAACGGAAGTGCAGTAGATCTGATCTGCCTGGATGTCAGGCATTTGATACAGTTCCACATGAGAAATTACTAGCTAAATTGGAGAAGATGGAGATTAATATGAGAACTGAATGGTGGAAAAGGACCTGGTTAAAGGGAAGACTACAACAGGTCATACTGAAAGGTGAACTGTCAGGCTAGAGGGAAGTTACTAGTGGAGTTTCTTGGGGATCTCTCTTGGTACCAACCTTATTTAACATTTTTATTACTGATCTTGGCACACAACATGGGAGTGTGCTCATAACATTTGCAGATGACACAAAGTTGGGAGGTATTGCCAATACCAAGGAAGACCAGAATACCGTACAAGAAGATGTGGATGACCTTATAAACTGGAGTAATAGAAATGGGATGATATTTAATAGTGCGAAGTGCAAGGTCATGCATTTAGGGACTAACAACAAGAGTTTTTACTATAAGCTGGGGACTTATCAGTTGTAAGTGACAGTGGAGGAGAAAGAATTGGGAGTATTGGTTGATCACAGGATGACTGAGCCACCAATGTGATGCGGCTGTGAAAAGACTAATGCAGTCCTAGGATGTATCAGATAAGGTATTTCCAGTAGAGACAGGGAAGTGTTAGTACCATTATACAAGGCACTGGTGAGACCTCCTCTGGAGTATTATGTGCAATTCTGGACTCCCGTGTTTAAGAAAAATAAAACTGGCACAGATGCAGAAAAGGGTTACTAGGATGATCTGAGGAATGGAAAACCTACCTTATGAGAAGAGACGCCCAGAGCTTGGCTTGTTTACTCTAACCAGTAGAAGGCCGAGGGGAGATCTGATTACTCTGTATAAATACATCAGAGGGATAAATACCAGGGAGGGAGAGGAGTTATTTAAGTTAAGCATCAGTGTGGACCCCAGAACAAATACATATAAACTGGCCACCAACAAGTTTAGGCTTGAAATTAGGCAAAGGTTTCTAACCATCAGAGGAGTGAAGTTCTGGAGCAGCCTGCCAAGGGAAGCAGTGGGGTCAAAAAACCTAACTGGCTTCAAGACTGAGCTTGATAAGTTTATGGAGGGGATGGTATGACAGGACTGCCTACAATGGCATGTGGCCCATCGGCGTCTGCCTGTAGCAAAAATCCCCAACAGCTGGAGACAGGACACTAGATGGGGAGGGGTCTGAGTTCCTACCAAGAATTCTTTCCCAGGTATCTGCCTGGTGGATCTTGCCCACATGCTCAGGTCTATCTGATCATCATATTTGGGGTCAGGAAAGAATTCTTCCCTGGGTCAGGTTGGCAGTGACCATGTGGGTTTTTCACCACCTGCAGCATGGAGCACAGGTCACTGACAAGTTTAAATTAGTGTAAATGGAGAATTCTCTGTAACTTGGTCTTTAAGCCCTGATTTGAGGACTTCAGTAACTCAGCCAGAGGTTAGGGGTCTGTTAATGGAGGGGGTGGGTAAGATTCGATGGCCTGCTGTGTGCAGGAGGTCAGACTAGGTGATCACAATGGTCCCTTCTGGCTTTGGTAAGAGTATCTCCATAAGAATATACATTACAATTTTAAACCTAACCAGTGTCCCATACATGACTTGCCACAAGATGTCAGACCGTGTTAGTATTAGAGCTGAATGGGGTCTAATATTTATTTTTTTTTCTTAAAATAGGAATTAGATACAATGCTCCTGCTGGATATTTCTAAATTATTACCTGCAAAACCACTAGATTTTTCAGTTGCCACATAGCCCCTGGAACCATGATTAAGATTGCACTCCCCCGCACCCTCCATCTGAAATGGCACCCCTGTGGGCAGGCACGGAATTTGTCCACCCCCACCCATGCGTTGACCTGACTGGAGCCACCCTCCCAAATACAGAAGTCAAACGACACCTATGGTGGCAGGGAGCAGGGACATGGAAGGAAGGGGGGAGGGAGAACAAGGGCTCTGGGATTTCCATCGAGGTGTCTCAGAGGCTGTCTTGCCATCAGTGTGTTGTTGAGGGGGATTTGCCTCAGTGGCATTGAGGACACTGCAGACTTCATCCACTCACTCAGGGTTCCCTAGTACCCCCCATGCATCTGTCCTCGCAGCCCCCCCCCCCCAGTGCTGTCCTTACAGTCTCCCCCTCCCCTCAGTATCTCCCATGCTTCTGCCCTGATGGCTCCCCCTCCCAGCCCCCCCACCCGATGCCCTTCTGCATGGCTTGCCCCAGGAGTGCACTTCCCTGGCAGTCATGCGTTGTGAGCAGGCCTGTATCTCTGTCCCTGCGTCGCAGAGGCAGAAAGCACTGGCTTGCTCATGGGGTGACAGAGCTGATGGTGCAACCCAGGCATCTGCCTCTCAGCCCAATATGCCCACCCCAGAACCCTCCTTCCTTCTCCCAAATTCCTTCTAAACCAGCCCCAGCCTGTCCTGCCCTAGCTCCTTGGGGTTGGTCTGTAGGATCCTGTACCCAGCCCATTGACTTCTGCGGAGGAGCCAGCAGCCGCGCTGCTTTGTCCTATAAAGAAAACATGGTGGTGTTTTTGGCAAGTGGAAACACCATCTGCTCAAGCTTTTGGACATGTTTCTCCCAGGCCGCACTGCCAGGTTGGCCAACGAGCTGCTTTTGTTTTTCCCTTCCCCCTCCCCATCGTCCATACTCACCCCCACCCCTACCACCATCAGCTAATTGATTGGTGTAAAATCCACAAGCAAGTCAGGCACTTGGGTACCATGTGAGCAGGGTGGTGGGCAGCAGAGAGAGGTATTGGGCTGGGTTAGAAGGGGGATGGAGCAGGTGAGAAGGGGACTTGGGACGTGGGTTCTGGGAGGGAGGATGCAAGCACATGGAAAGAGGGGGACCGGAAGCACTAATGGATGGAGAGTGGTGCTGGAGGGGGTGACCAAGAGGAGTGGGACAGGGTGTGGGGGCTGAAGGATCACAGTTGATCGTCCAGCCGAGAAGGGTGCACAGTAGTGCGGGGCAGGATCATCAGGGGGAGCTCAGAGCATCTGGGCTGCAGGCAGGTGGTGTTGCCAGCTCCTGGTGACTAAACACACCTTTTCCCTCACCTGCAGCCCACCCTGCCATGCCAGTGCTGGGCTCCTCCAGCACCCATCGCTCCTGAGCTGCAGCACCCCTGGCTTAGCCCCCAGTCCTAGGTCTCCTCTGAATGCTGCTGTGAAGAATTTTCATTGTTCCCGGCTGGGGCCTCTTCTGAGAAGAGCCTGCTCTCCATGCCAAACTGTGCGGTGGTTTTGTAATGCAGACAGATGTGGACGAGGGATTGGACTGGGGCAGCCAAGCTTCTTCTCAGCAATAATTGAACCCAGGTCTTCATGGGTGAGAGAGGCTAGTGTATTAACCCGCTGTGTCCCAGAGCCCTTTGAGAGCCAGTGTTGGAGGAACACAGCTTGCAATTCCCCTGGAATGTCCCCAGGGCTAGGGGGGAGGTTCTGAGGGTGACCCACGTTGTGGGACGCCTGAGGGTGTCTGCCACTCCAGAGGGTACCATTCTCCCTTCCCCCAGCCTTCGTTTAAATGCTATTTCTCTTGACGTTGGGGAGGGGCAGGGAACTGCCCCCATCTCCCACTTCTGTCTTGCTGATTTCCATGTAGGTGGATCTGTAAGGCTGTAATAGTTTGTAACCCACAACTGTAGGCCAGCCTGGGGTTGGAACCCACTGGGGAAATGTGAGTTCAATTCCTGGTCTCAGAGCCGGAGTCTCCTATTGCTTACACCAGGGTAAATCAGTGGTCACTCCACGACCGCTAATGGAGATACATTGGTATCAAATTGAAGTGAGGGGACAATAGGGCTCAGTCTCACACTCTGCACGCTGGAAGTGAGAGGTGGGTGCAGGAGTCCCTAGCGAGCAGTGCTCCTTGGTGAGGATTGGGAGCCAGGATTCCTGGGTTCTGTTTGTACTCCTGCCTCCCCTGTGCTTCAGTTACCCCACTGGTGAGCTGAAGCTGACGATCCCGACCCACCTTTGCCAGGAGGTCCTTGGCTGAAAGGAACTATCTTCACTGCAGCTCTGCTCCTTACAAACAAAGTCAACTGAATTGGAGTAAACCAATAATAATCAACACCGGTGTTGTCTGATCAGAAGCCATGCACGAGGAGGCACCAACCCCCCTCTCTGTGTAACTCTGGCGCTCCCAGCCCCCTCCTCCCTCCCCCATTGCTGCTCTTCCCTCTTTCTGTCTTCTCTCTTAATTGTGGGCTGTTGGGCAGGGATCACTCTCTTCCTGTTTGCCTGCCAGGGACCCCTAGCATGCTCTAGGGTCCTCGAGAAATAATCATGATGTTTCTTGGCAATCAGGGCTTCATTCTGTAGCTTGTGCTGCTGCCTTCTGAGGCTGTCCCTCACCTCCTGGTCCTCCTTTGCATGTTGTCTCTTCGGTCTGTTGGCTGTCTGGGGCAGGATCTGCTCTGCCATAGGTGCCGACTCCATGGGTGCTCCGGGGCTCAGGCACCCACAGAAAAAAAAATAGGGGGTGCTCAGCACCCACCAGCCACAGCTGTTCAGCGGGGATGCCAATCAGCTGGCTGGCGGGCGGTGCTCAGGGCAGAGCAGCGAGCGGTGGGCGGGTTGGTGGGGGGCGGAGAAGAGGCAAGGCCTCGGGGAAGGATTGAAGTGGGGGTGGGGCCTTGGGGAGGAGCAGGGTGGAGCACCCACCGGGAAAAATAAAGTTTGGTGCCTGTGCCCTCTGCATACCTTGTGGTAAGGCACCTGGCACGCCAGTGGCACTGTGGAAATAGAATCCTCTGCATATGTGGCTGGATAACTATCTGGTTGCTGGGGGGGACTTTTTGCCCCAGGTTTTGCCTCTGCCTCAGGCTGTGGCTAAAAGTCCACCAAGAAAAGAGAGGTGGGGTTAGCATGAGGCCATTGCCCCTGTCACATGCTGCATTCCAGCGGGAGAATGCTCAGAACAGGTGGTACTTGACGCAAAGGTTTCCAAGCGCTTTCAGGCGAGCGCTCTGAGTAAAGCAATCGGAGCCAGGACCTTGGGAGTTCACATGCTGGACCTGACACTAATGTGCTCGGTGAGCCTTAGGAAGGGCCATCCCTCTTGGTCTTTGCCTCAGTTTCCCCATTTGCAAAATGTGGATGATAATTCTTCCCTACCTTGCATGGGGGTTGTGGGGATAGGTAGGGATAAGGGGACATGCTCTCCAGCCTGTTGACATCCCTCCTTGGCATATTGGACATTGCTGCGCTTCTGGTTGTGAGGATTCATTAGCTGGGTTTGCCTAGCACTTTTGTAATACACAAAGCTAGTGTGAGACTCTGTATCCCGCCGGGGCCGGGCCCTGTGGCTATAGAGATGGCTCTTTGCTCCCCCGTACGGGACCTGCTACTTTAGCTGTAGCAGGTCCCGTACGGTGGGGACCTGCTGCTGGTGCTGGAGTTGGTGGGAGGTGGGTTGTGGCAGTGTGCGCAGCTCGCAAAGGCGGAGACGATGGTCTTTTGCTCACTGGCTGGGAGTGCTGGGACTTAGGGGGGCGATAGGGAGGGGGATGTGGGCCCCACAGCGTGGATAAGCTGCTCAGCCTGCTTTGCTCACACCACACGTGATTTGTCAGCTTCCCTAGGGTGCGGGAAAGTGGCAATGTGGCCCAGGCCTGAGCAAGGCCAATTTCTCCAGCTGAGCCCCTCCTTCCTTCTCCCCCGCCCTGGCCTCAGGCTGGGCAAGGAAAATCCCCTCCCGGCTCTTTCCTTTGTTCTGAGTGTTTCCTTTCACTCTTCTCTGCAGTGATCAAGCCCCCTTCCTCCCACCCCATGCAGCCGGGGCTGCTGCTGCCTTTGCCAAGCATTTCTGGAGCTCTCTGCACAGTCCCTCCTGCCTGGCAGAGAATAGACCCTATTGTGTCCCCAACTCCAGAGAGGCTCCAGCATCAGCAAACCAGGGCTATTAAAGCGGACTGCGGTGGGACTTGCTATTTGCTTGGCTTTCCCACATAAGGAGGGGATTGTATTCCCCTCCCTGTACCTCCCATCGGGGCTGGGATGTTAGCAACACAAATTTTTCTGTTACTTTGAAGCTGCCTCCATGTTTTTTTCAGCAGCCCTGTCCTCTCGGGCTGCAATCTTGTTAGACCTCACCAGATAAACAGGGTCAAGCCGGGTTAGCCTGTGGATGGGAGACCTCCCAAGAAAAAACAGGGTGTTTCAGGAAGTGGTGGTGGTGAGTCAGGTCATGGCACTTTTCCCTCTGAAGCCGTGCTGAGCCCAGTACCCCAGGAGTTGCAGGGGGCTCTTTGCCACTGTGTTTTGGATGAGACAGAACACTGTTGTCCTAAATAATTCTAGTTTGCATAGCGATTGCCAGTCTGGCTGAAACCCAAGGTCTATCTTAGGCCAGACTCCTGTCTCTAACTGTGGCCAGCATCAGCTGCTTTCAGAGGAGGATGCAATGAACCCCCTAGTGGACTCTTGTTCAATAACATGTCTGTGGCAGAAGCTCTTTCTGACCCCAGGCCATCAGTGGTTTCTTATGGCCTGAAGCAGGAGGGTTTATATCCCCAGCAGATTGTTTTATCCTAACTAGTGGAACTGCAGAGGTTCTTCTTATTCATGCACATGTTTGATCCCTTTTCTGAATCCTGCTAGGCTCCTGCCCTCAGTAACATCTTGTAGCAGCGAGTTCCACTGGACAGTTATGCATTGTGGGTAAAGGGCACTTGGAAAGCACATCTGCTCAGATGGTACTAAAGTCTGCAAGATGTCTTACCATCATTGTCTTCTCTTGCCCCAGGGCTGGAAATGGCACAGCCCCTCCTGCTATTGGCTAGGAGAAGACCGTGTGACCTACAGTGATGCACGGAAGATGTGCATTGACTATGGGGCCACCCTTGTCACCATCACCAACAGGTGGGTGTGCTCTGGGGATTAGCTCTGCTGTCATGGGTGTTCAGCTTCCATTCCCTCCGGGACATACCCATAACCCTAGCTGAGGTCACTGGAGTCCCATCCCCCCCGGCTCGGTGCTGAATACTGCATTAACAGAGGTGGCCTGTGGTCTGAAGAAG
The DNA here is from genome assembly GCF_965140235.1 of Caretta caretta. Lineage (NCBI taxonomy): Eukaryota > Metazoa > Chordata > Testudines > Cheloniidae > Caretta > Caretta caretta. The sequence goes on from NC_134232.1 coordinate 6,466,318, forward strand.
GGAAGGGGAGGGAGGACCCCTGGTTTCTATTTCCAGCTCTGCTACTGAGTGGCTGGCTCTGCAGCCTTGAAGCAAGTCATGTCCCATTTTCCCCCATCTATGTAATGGGGATAATGGTACTTCCCACAGGATACTCCTACGGGAATTCTGTGCTACTGCTTGTGTGCATAATTAATTTTTTGAACAAAAAAAGCTTCTGCAGACATGTGGGCAAAAGGTGGAACTGCATCAACGAGAGGGCGCTGTGGCACGAGCGCAGCAGCTCACAGCAGAAAATAACTTCTGCAGTTCTGCCTTTTGGCCAGCAGAGAGCGCTGTGGCAATAGAGCAAAGCTGCAGCTTGCAGCCAGCAAGGGAAGAGGGAGAGCTGCCTTCTTCTCAGACCTTCTCAGGCCAGGTCAGGAGACAGGGGCTATGAGGAGACAGACAGCATGGCGTGCTGCGGGAGTGGGGGGGGTCAGATGGGCTCATAAGGGCTAGTGGAGGAGGACAGACTGGGGCAGGGGCTGAATGGGAATGGAAGCACAGGGCACAGGAGGTACAGAGACACATGGGAGTGGCTGAGTGGAGGCACAGAGACACATGGGGATGGGGAAGGGGGACAGGGAGACATAGGGACAGGGAAATGGCTGGGTGAGGGCACAGAGACACATGGGGACAGGGGCAGATGTGCCTGACTGAATGGGAGAGGCTAGGGGTCAGCCAGGGTCTGCATGGGGGAAGTACCCTAACAATCCCTTCCCACCCCCCAAAAAAACCTGTTTTATACTTTTCCCACCCATACCCAACAACCTTCCAAGTTCACACCCAGCCTCCTTCCCAGCAATTTACTTCCCTCTCCCTCAGCTTCTCCATTACCCTGACTCCCCCAAGCCTTTGCACTGCTTCTGAGTCTGGGACATACTGTTCTGTATTGTAGTTTAAATGAATTATTACTGAGAGTTCTGTATTAATATGCCTAGTAAGGAATCTATTTGTCAAAAAACATTTCCTGAATCTTTTTTGTTGTCTGTATTGTGACAGACATACTTGCTGACAGGTATTTTGAAAGAAATGACCAAAAATAATTGAAACTGGTGTTATTATAGGGTATTATTTTGACAAATAAAATATGAAGAATTTTGCAGAATTTTAAAATATTGAGCGCAGAATTTTTAGGTGCAGAATTCCGCCAAGGAGTAACAGGAGGCAGAGTTAATTAGCGGGTCACACAGCAGTAAGTGTCTGAGACTGTACTCCTTGTGTGACAGCCACTGGGGATTGAACTGGGGATCGCCAGAGCTAAAAGCCTGAGTTTCTACAGCTTGAGTCAAAGCACTAGGGCTGGGGGCAGGAACAGACCCATGTCTCGGGGCCAGAGCCACAGAGGAGGAAGATTAACCGCAGGGCATCCCACTGCTCTCCCGTGTCAGGTTTGAGCAGGCGTACGTCAGCAGCCTCATCTATGGCTGGGACAGTGAGTATTTCTGGACGGCGCTGCAGGACATCAACGAGACGGGTGCTTTCCGCTGGCTGAGCGGCGATGAAGTCATGTACACCCACTGGAACCGCGACCAGCCCGGTAATGGCAAAGAAGCCAGCTGGGGGGGGGGGGGGTGTTTGCTCCCTTCCCCAATTTCCCATCGTTCTCCTCCACAGCGAGACGCATGGTAGCTTCTGTTCCCTGAGCATTCTCCAGGAAAACAGAGCTGTGGCAAGGAGCTCAGGGCCAGATGCCGATGGCAGAAGGAGCAGTAGCCAGCTAATGACATCAGCTCTCTCTACCTCCCTATCTTCCTGGGTGTGAAGGAGTAGACCCCAAGCAGGGAGGGGAACCATCTGGAGAAGCACAAAGGGGGATAACGAAGAACCGTGGGAGGGAACCGGACAAAAGAAGACACCACCACCGTCCAATCTCTTGGGCTGTGGGTCGATCTCCCACAGCAGCCCCAGCACGGGAACCAGTCAGCAGGGGACACTGGGGCGCATCCTGTAGGGGGTGCACCTGGTGGCTCTCATCCATTTCTCCTTCCTATGGGCCCTGGGGCCCTGATGGGGAGGGGATCGGTCCCACTTGTCCCTGTGCTGTTTTAGCCCCATCGCCCCCCGTCCCCGTAGCATAACTTCTCCATTCCCCACCCATTCCACCCCCCCGAGGGTGGCACTGCCAGCCCTGCCTCCCCTGCTCCTGGTCCCCTGGATGCCCCAGGGCAGCAGTGGGGTCTGTATTCATGCTGTCTGCTTGGTGCCCACCTGGTGGTAGGGGGATGGGTCAGCAACGATGTCCCTAGGCAGGGGCCTGTTACGCCAGGGTAGGTGGCCGGGTTCCACTGTCAGCTATCTAGGCTCAAACCTTGTCCCCCTCTCTGCCCCCTTTCCATGAGCGTTCCAGGTTACAACAAGGGTGGCTGCGTCGCCCTGGCCACGGGGAGCTCCATGGGGCTATGGGAAGTGAAGAACTGCAGCACGTTCAAGGCCAAATACATCTGCAGGCAGAACCTGGGCACCCCAGTGAACCCCGAGTTACCAGCCCCATACCCGACGCCCAGCCTCACTGGCTCATGCCCCCAGGGATGGAGCTCGGACCCCAAGCTCCGACACTGCTACAAGGTAAGAAGCAAGCGTGTCCCAAGGAAGACAGCAGGGTTCTCTGCGTTTGTCCACCCTGCACACTAAATCCAGGTCCTGGTTTGGGTTTGAGTCCAAGCCCCTCTGAGGCTCAGATGAAAGCCCCATCATTTTGCAGTGTGGATGCAGCTCAGGCTGCAGCTCTGAGTCAGAAACTCTGTGTAGTGCGGTGTGGACACAATAGCACAGCTGTGAGACCCGGGTCCAACCAGAACACCCTCCCTGCCCCCAGGTCTGTCTCTTCCCCCTCTGAGTCCCTGCCCCTGTTCTCCCTCTTCCCCCAAGGCCCCACCCCCTGTTTGCTCCTCTCTCCTCTCCCCCTTCCTCGTAGCTAGATCCTCTCCACCTTCCCTCATCCTCCCCCATGCCCGTGGTAACGGGACTTTTGGTGTCCGGTCAGTACATCTGACCAGACATTGCCAGGTCCCCCTTGCGACTGGACTTTTCAGTCAAAAACTGGACACCTGGCAACCCTGTGCCAGCCATGGACACAGAGGCCACTGCAGGGTAACCAGGCAACCTGCAGAGCCCTCACTGGTGCCCTTGCGAGGCAGGTGAGACAGCAGTGGTTGTAAAGAGCGAGGGAAGGGAGTGAGTGTGCACCCAGGGAAGCACTCCGGCCAGTCTGAGTCTGTCACACACATGCCCTCCCCAGGCAGGATGCCGTTAAGCCACAGCCCTGCCCTGGAGGTGGGGTGTGGAGGCCTGGCAGAAGCTCCTGGAGGTTTGCATGGATGAGGCAGACAATGTATCTCCTGCTGCTTGGCCCAGTTCCAAGGTGAGCCCCACCCCCACCCCGCGCCCATCCAGCCCTTTGGGCTGGCGAGAGGGTGGGACAGAGTTATGGGCTGCTCTCCCCAAACACCTCAGGGAGCCAGTGCTGCCGGAGGTGCTGGACTCCCCCAGTCCATGGGCGTCCAGAGCCCAAGCACCAGCCGTGTAGCTGGCTCCTGGGCAGGGAGTGGTGGAGAAGGCTCCTTGGGCCTTGGCCTCAGCGTGTGGGAAGCTGCATAGCAGTGAGGGGCCGGAGGCAGGGGGTAATTACACCACTCTGGGTCTCTCTCTCTCTCTCTGCTGCTGTCATTGTGGAGGATGGAAAGCAGGTTGCCTGTCCAAGCCAGTTCGTTATCCCTAGCACTGGATGTGGCGGGCTGGGAGGCAGAGCTGCTGGCCGAGAGGCTTTCCTAACTATAAGTATATGGGATGGCAGATGAGGTCCTGCGAGCTCTGGAGAGCCTCCACCCCGTCCCTTGCTCACTGCATTCATTGCTAAATTCTGCTGCTCTTGGTACATGTTACACAGGCCAGCTGGTGCTGTGGGACAGGCCCTGTGTGTCACCGGGCTGTGAATGGCACCTGCAGGCATTTGAGGCTCTTTAAAACACAGTGTGGAGACCCCCCGGGGGAGCTGGCCCCAACTGCCCATGGATCTTTCCCACCTTTGGGAAACTTGGCCATGGGGTGAGGTGCAGTGGCAGGTGCCTGGTTTGCAGAGGGTGGTCTGTGCCGCTGAGAATCCACTGTGACTGGACAGGCCTCGGCCGCCCAGCCAGGTGCACCAGAGGTCGGGCTGGAGTGGACTCAGCATCTCCTCATGCTTAAAATGCCCCTGGCGAGAGGGGCGGTGGCTTGGAAGCTGCAGAAGGGAACTGTGGGTGTGCTCTGGGCATGGAGCAGAGCAGTGAGTCTGCCCCTCTTCCCCGCGCCAGGTGTTTAACTACGACAAGCTGCAGGACAAGAAGACCTGGATTCTGGCCCAGCTGTTCTGCCGTGAGCTGGGGGCGCAGCTGCTCAGCCTGGGCAGCTACGAGGAGGAGCATTTCGTGGCCAACACCCTGAACAAGATCTTTGGGTGAGGAGTCAGTTGTAAAGGGAGCATGTGCATGTACATGGATGTAGGTGCCTATGCAAGTGCACGTACGCTCTTGCAGCCATGTGGCTGTGTGTACAAGAGTATGCATGTATTTGTATGCATAGATGTATGTGTATGTGTCTGTGTGCTCACATGCATGATTGTCCGTGTATACATGCGGTTTTGTAGGCAAAGCGTGTACGCTTACCTGAGTGTGAGCAGGTACATACAGTGTATGTAAATGTATGTACATAGTGCAAGAGACGGAAAAGACAGGAACGGTTTACTTTGGGGAGGCAACCAGGACGTGACACAGATGTATGAAATACTGAATAGGCTCGAGAAGTTGCCCAGAGCCCATGATGATGGATATCCCTGTAATAATAGAAATTGGCAAGTAGATAGGTGAGAAACGTGTAGCTATTTACCCTTCCTCGTCAGAACAAGGAGCTGCTCAGTGAAATCATAGGGAGCAAGCTGTAAAATGAGGAAACGCTTTTTTTACATAAGGAATGATTGGCTTGTGGAACTCATTGCCACAATACCTCTCTGAGGCCAAGACCTTAGCAGGACTCCATGCATTTATATGGATAATGAGAACACCCAGAGGTACACAGTAAAGATTGAAACCAAAGAGTGTAAAGCTTTCTGCTACAGGGCGTAAGCCAATCAGAAACTGCCTCTCTAAATAACTACCCGAGGACCTCCCCCGCTCCCCATGAGCAGGTTATTCCATAATTCTCTACTAGGAGATTCCTGTGACTTCCGCTGAAGCATCTCGGACAGGGTACTTGGACTAGCTGGGCCACTGGTCTGGTCCTGTGTGGCATTTTTTATGTCCTGTGTCTGTGTAGCTGTGCATGTGTGCATACATGTATGTTTTGCCAGTGCTGGTGCATAGGCAGGGTGTACGCTGTAGGCAAAGCATGCCCACATGAGTGCCTGAAGTGCGGGTGATTTTCTCATTGGTATTCCTGGAGAAGGGGATAAAATCATGTTCGCAGATGCATTGTGGGACGTACCCCCTGCGTTTTGCCCATTCTCGCTGCTGTGCATCCAGGGGGCATTAGAACTGGCCCTGGGTGTTCTTCCTAATAGCTCCCCCGTCCAGCTCCATGCTAAAGGAAGGAGATAGCACGTGTGTTTCCCCTTGCCCCAGTTCACCAGCTCCATGTGGTTTCTTCCAGCGAATCGGAACCGGAGATCCATGAGCAGCACTGGTTCTGGATCGGCTTGAACCGGCGGGATCCTGGAGCAGAGAGGAGCTGGAGGTGGAGTGACGGCCTCGGGGTGAGTGCAGATGTGCTTTGCACAGGAACAGGTGCTAGCAATGCCGTGAGCTGAGAGGCAAGCAGGGCTGCCACGTGCTCTGCAGGGGTGGCAAACTGGCATCCAGAGACCTCAAAGTGCTGTGCACACTGGCTGCAAACTATTGACATAGATAGATAGAGAGGAGCCACCTGACCTGTTGCTGAAATGCAGCCACCTTTGGGGTGGACAACAGTAGCTGTTCAGCAGTGCTGTGCAGTAGTTCAGGACAGGAAGCGGTGTCTGCAGGGGGAATTTTAGGGAGGCAGAAGGTGACAATTACTCATTTGGAATTTGGTCAGGGCACCATATAACGGATCCAGAACTGGTGCAAGCAGGCGTTACTCTATTGACGTTAATGAGGTTTGCCGATTTGCACCTGCTGAGGATCTGATCCTCCGACTTGCAAAATGAGCTGTGAGCTTTTTACTAACCACAAGTGGCCAGCACCTCGTCCATGTCTCCTTGGGATGATCACTCAGACATCCCCCTGGGCACTGAAAGCTGTTTTATTGAGAGAGGATAACACTGGTAAGGCTTCAGGGTTGTCCCGTTGTCTCTTTGGCAAAGTCCCTGGGACTCTTCCCTTCCTCCTGACTGACTGGCTGGCTGGATAGCCATCAGAGGTGGACTGGTGCAATGTCTGAAAGGCATCATGGAGAGACCATAGTGGTTTGACTTTCTTTTTACCTAATCCAGTGGTTTTCAACCTTTTGTGGACCCCTAAAAAATGTTGAACGGAGGTGCGGACCCCTTTGGAAATCTTTGGCATAATCTGTGGATCCCAGGTTAAAAACCACTGGCCTAATCCTTCATGTCTGAGCCGTCTACAGCACAGTGACTGGAGCATTGGGCTTTGAAAGAGATAAACACACAGGAGTCCCTGCTCCCAGCTGACTGATTCCACCATAGGACAGCTACTGTGGCCACATCTTAGAAAAAGGGCTGGATAATTTTTTGACCCATATTAGCGCTTGAGATCCCATTCCTCTGTGCCCTGCACCGTGTGTGCAAAATGGATGGAAAGGACAACTGTCCTGACCGGGAACTTTTCACACACACTTTTGCACAGATGCAAATGACTTCCCAAGGTGTAGGGCAGAGGGAATGAGGCTGAAATGGGGCAAACAGTTCTTGTGCTGCTGCTGGGATTAGCTGGGCACAGTGGGGGTACAGCACTGCACAGCTGGCTGGGTACATTATGGGAGGGGTTTGCTTACATCTGAAGCATCAGGCTGTACTCTGAGTCAGAATGCCATAGTGCTATAGATGGATCAACACTCAGAACCGTTGCACCAGGAGACCGGATGATAAGGGCTAATTGTCCAGCCCAGTGTGGTGACTCCAGTTCCCGCGGGTTTGCAGGCTCTAACTCTGCCCATCTTTCCTGGCTCCCAGTTTTTCTACCACAACTTTGACCGCAGCAACCACGATGATGACGACATCCGTAACTGTGCAGTGCTGGACCTGGCATCCTTGCAGTGGATGCCCATGCAGTGTGACTCACAGCTGGACTGGATCTGCAAACTGCCCAAAGGTAACGGGGAGAAGGGCACAGGACAGAGGCCATGCAAACAGGGAGAGTGCAGTGCATTCCATCCACTGCTCTCGGAGCATTGCACAGACATGGGCTAATTCGGCCTCCCAGTGCTCCGGTGTGGTAGGGAAGGGATCTGAAGGGATCACTGCCGGGGGCTCTCGGGCTGCTCGTTTGGAGTCTGCCACCAAGGCAGTGCAGGGAGTTTTCCCTCCCTGAGATGGAGCTGCCTCTTTCTGGATGTAACCAAGGCTGTGTCAGCACTGCAAAAATAAGGGTGTTCTTGCATTAAAGTAGCAGTGAAGAAAGGGTGACTTAGCAGCTCAACTTAAAGCCTAGACAGGAGCCTGGGGCTGAACTCACCCAGCTAACCCACCTTGCTGTGTCTTCACTGCTGGTTTAACTGGAGTCAGTTAACCCGAGTCAACCCCCCACCTTTTTTTTTTTGCTTTGCAGTGTAGACATACCCTAAGTCTTCCTGGCCAGAGCTGACGTCTTGCTGGGGAGCATCTATAGCAGGGTTCTCACACTGGAGTCGGCACCCCTAGGGGGTCGTGAGGTTATTATGGAGGGGGGTCACAAGCTGTCAGCCTCCACCCCAAACCCCACTTTGCCTACAGTATTTATAATGGTGTTAAATCTATAAAAAAAGTGTTTTTAATTGATAAGGGGGGGGTCACATTCAGAGGCTTGCTGTGGGAAAGGGGTCACCAGTACAAGAGTTAGAGAATCACTGAATAGCTACATTTGAGGAGGAGATGTTCTGCCTTCGCAATGCACCAGATTGAGGAGAGAGGGGAAACGCCCCAAACAACCCGCCCAAAACACTGCACTGCCCCACACAGTGAGAGAGAGGATGAGTGAGAAGATGGAACACACGTGACAGATGTCAGTCACGTCGCTCGAATCCTGACCAGGAGTCACTCAGAAACTACGGTGAAGGGGTGGGACAAGAACCTGGGTAGAATGGAATAGCACCAAACTGCAGATGTTTTTGAAAAATTCCTGGGGGAGGAAATCTCCACCCACCAAGGCTCCCCTGAAAGCTCTACACACACAGATGTGCACACTCTTCAAATTACACACGCTGACCCGCCCCCCTCTCCCCCACAGTACTATCAACACACTGACGGGCTTAAGGAGCGGAATCTAAATATTTTCAGCAAATACACTTAAGTTTGTTTGCCAAGTGGTTTGGGTTATTTTTTATGAGAAGGTAATTTTGTTTGAATGGGAAAACCAATGAATTCATTCCTCTGATGTGCGCATGACCATGCTCAGAGGCAGGGTTGCTGACAGGTGCGGCGTCATTTTGTGGGAGCCCTTTGTTAAAATGTTGGCTGTCCATCGCTGTAACCGTTTTTAATCATAGTGAGCCCACATGACAGTTTGGGACAGGAAGTGAAGACAGATCCTTTGTCCATTTGTATATGATGGCTGAAATTTTCAAAGCTGTGAAGGAGTTTTGGACCAAATCATTGGGTAGGCTTTGAAATAAGAAGGAATTGGTTATGACTCAGTCGTTTAAGGTTCCATTGAGTTTCTTGCTTAAAGCAGGGATTCAGTCTGGTGGTTTGTATGAAGAATATAGGGTAGCCTCCTGAAACTCGCAGCACACAACCAGTGAGGAGAGGTTAAGGTTTCTGAAATATACATTGCACTGCAAAAAAAAAAAAAAAAAGCGTTCCAAAGTTAGGAAATTCCAGAGTTAAGGTTTCCTGTGTAATCTTAATTCAGCCCCGTTATGTATATGCATTATGAAACAGTCTTTAATTACGTGGTTGCATGCTTCGTTTTCCACGGGGCCCTGCTGCATTCAGTGTACAAGATAGTGCTCACTGCATGAGCAGCTCTTCAGTATTAATTTTTAACCTGATCGTTCAGTGTGTGGCCTCAAGCCTTATTTAATAACAGTAATAAACACTGTATCTCTTATCTAGTGCTTTTCACCCACTGATCGCAGAGTGCTTTACAAAGGAGGTCAGAATTGTTATCTCCATTTTTCAGATGGGGAAACTGAGGCACAGGGCAGGGTGGTAACTTGCCCAAGGTCACCCAGCAAAGTAGTGGCAGAGCCAGGAATTGAACCCAGTCTCCTGAGTCCCAGTCCCGTCCACTAGGCTACACCGCCTCCCATCATTTGTTGCACACCATCCAAACTCTGCTCTGAATACAGAATTGTTAATTTCCTCCTGGGCTTTTCTGTGACACGCAGCAGCACCATGTCTGAGTGATTCACAAATGTCACAACGCCCCTGGGAGGAAAGGTGGTGCTATCCCCATTTTCCTGATGGGGTCCTGAGGGGCACAGAGATATTGAGGCCAGTTGCAGCAGGCTTGCTTATAATTACAGGAGTTGGGATGTGGTCAGCGTCATTACAGTAAGGCTGTAAAACCATTTCCATTGTAAACCCCCCCACCTACCCTCTCCCCTCAGTGCTCACATGCTTGTATTGCTCTGAAATGTTCACCTCTGGGGCTGGCACGGATCAGATTTGGCTTCGGCATAAAGATGATTTTTCTTTTTTGAGCCAAATCCCTTCCACTGTTGGAGCTGCAGCAGGATGGAAAATAATCCATTTCTCCCATTGCTAATGGAAGAATCTGAGCCCTATTTTTGAGACCTCTCTAGCAAAGGTAACTGAAGCTTGAAATTTACCGTGAGCTTAGTTGCCCTGAAGGGTTAATGTCTGAGCTTGTTAGGGGTGTTTGGGGCGGACGGAAGCTTACAGATAAATGAGATTTAAGCGATTACAAAACATTTCTAAGCTTGATTATTATTATTTTTTGGTGATGTTTATAGCAGATGCATTGTGTGTGTGTGTGTGTGTGTGTCGGGGGGCGTGCATGTGTAGATCGATGTTCTAAATACACGTGTGCACAGGCACACAACTTCTCTGCCCTCTGCCTTTAAGGCTGAATTGTTCCTGAAGGTTCCTGATGCTGTTGTAAACCACTAGAGTGGTGCTTGAGTGGTTTATTTATACACATCCACAAAACCCTTAGAGAGCAGAAGGGACGGTCTTGCTTGATGCACTTCTGTCACTTCCATCTTCCCAGTGCTTCATGCCCCTTCAGACAGAATAGCAAATCTGGGGGCTTCTGAGGACACCGTTGCCGGAGCAAAAACTGGAACCCTTGGTCGATTCGCAGGGAGCTGGCTGGCTGAGGGGACTGAGTCTGGCACTTGGAGTCGTTCATGTTTGGAGTCTGGCTTGCACTCCAGGGCAGGTTGGCACTGGCCCAAAGTCATTACCAGCAATCTGAGAGCTCCTCAGTGGCCTGTCTTCAAAAAATGTAGGGAGCCTCGGTCCACTTGCTAAATTGCTCAAATCTCCAGTAGACACCAAGGGACAAATTTTCCAAAGAGCTCAGTTCACTTTTAGGCACCCAAATGAGGGGTAGATTTCCCCCCAAGTCCTCAACCCCCAGCACCGCCCTTCAGCCCCCCGCCCATGGTGTGGTTTATGGCCAGATTTTTCATAAGGCCTCAGCACGCTGGGTGCCGAGCAATTGGGAAAAGCTAGCCACAGCTGGGAGTGCTGATTGCTTTTGAATTCTGGCCGGCGTGACTCTCGGTCAGGGTTGCAGGCAGTGGCTGTGTAAAGCTGCCGCTGCTGTTGTCCATGCAATGCTTGCCCTGTGGATTCATAGGGGTGCGTCTCTCCCACACCTTTCACCAGCTCCAACTTCATGAAATAAAGATTCCCCTTCTCCCTCCCATCACCTCAGACTCCCTGCATGTGCCAACAGCTGCTGCAGTGCTCTGATATCCCCGGGATTAGAAGTCATTATCCATATGCATCCCCCCCTCTGGTCCTGGACAGCAGAGCGCGAGAATGTCAGCAGGCTCCAGAAGCAGGTGATCCATAATTCAGAACTGGTATGAAAGCCAGAGGAAGCTGCTGCCGGCCAAAACCACTTGGCTTGGGAAGTCACTTTTATTTAATTGAAATCAGTCTGAGTGGATTCTTCAGACGTGGCGCAGCCCTGAACATAAAGGGGGAAAGCGTCTGAGGCCCACAGGCAGGAGCTGAGCTGAATTCAGGAGCATCACTCATCCCTCCCTCATCCCCCTTCTTCTCTGTTTTTGAACAGGTGCTGATGTGAAGGAGCCAGAGATCCCCACCCAAGGTGTGTTATTGAATCATCTCCTGGAGGTTTTCCTACGCATTGGAGTCTCTGCACATCCGCTGCTGTCTGCCTCCCCCGATGAGCGTGCCCTTATCCTGAGGGCATGTGTTGTGTGTGTGCATCTTGTGGCGTGTGCGTGTGTCTGGGAAGAGTCTGCCTCTTGTGCACATCTCCCCTGTTTGCATCCACCTTGTATGACTGAGTGCCTGTCCAGTGAAGCATCTGTCTCCACTGTGTGGACGTGTCTGTCCTTCCATGGTGCCTCCCACCCAACAACGTTAATGAGCAAAGCCTCAGAAACCCCATCGGAGCTCGGTCAGTATCGCTGGCCCCGTTTTACAGAGGGGGAAACCGAGGCACACAGCAGCAGCGTGACGTGCTCAGCATCGCACAAGGACCCAGGAGTCCTGGCTCCCAGACCTCAATTCCAGCCACAAGACTAGTCTTTCTCCAAACTGTATGTAAAGTTTTGCAAATGGCATTAATGAAACAAGCAGGTTGTGGGTGAAATGGACGGATGTCTCAGCAAAGAGAGCTGGATGTCCGATGGACAAAATTCACCCATCGTGTAAGGAGGCGCAACCCTAGGGAAGTCACTAGAATTCTCCCACTTGTACCAGGAGTGAATTTGGTCTGCTGGGCACCACAGTCTCATCAGTGGCAGGGAGGGAGGGCTCTGGGCCATAACCCAAAGTGACAGAATTACTAAGCCAAGCAGGCAGCTCTTCTCGAGGCACGGGGTACAGTTGTCCCCAAGGGTTACTGGACTGGAAAGCTAGAATGCAGAATTTGGAAAGAGGCTAAATATTTGGGTGTGTCTCTGGAGGGGCCATTGTACAATCCTGAGGTGCCCAGAGCAAGGGGTGTTGTCGTCCTTCCCAAACTGGCCAGGCACCACATGGGCACAGCTGTGTTGAAGGTGTAACAAGGACAACACAGAGCCCGGCCTTCCTTCTGCAGGCGAACTCCCATGGAATGCACGGAGAGCTTTGTCTGTCAGAGGAGTGTGCTGCTCCCCCCCCGCAGATTTTGACCCGCCCCTAAGGGTTTGCTCAGCCTTGGCCTGGATGTCACTGCCGTTCAGTAAGGGCCAGCAGCCGCGCAGTGCCAGAACCAGGGATGGCGTTGGTGGATAAATGCCCTCAGCCACAAACATGCATTGATCCCATTGGAGAGCAACCCAGGGCACCCTTGGGCTCGTTCTGTGCCCAGGAGCATGGGAGCCGTGGGCTAACCACCCACCCTGTGAGCCCCAGATTGAAGTGCAAGGGAGGAGCCAAAGTGCGAGGCATTTGCCCTCCCCCTCGCCCCGAACGTGCCTTTGTCAGCATGACCCGATCACCATGCAGCAAGACTTGCTTAGAGCGCTCTGCCCCAGAACCCCAGTGGTGCAGAGGGGGTGGAAGAGCAGCGCAGAATCAGCGGAGCAGGGCGGCAAGGGGGAGGGCTGGAATAGCAGGGCACGCCGTGGGGCGGGACTGAAGTGCATCGGCAGAGCCGTGCTGCTGGGGGGCCTGAGTCTAGAGCAGCAGAGACCGCTGCCGGTCAGAAGTAAGGGAAATTGGCAGAACTGACAAGGGAGTGGTGAAGGCAAGACTGCAATAGGACAGTAGCTTCTGCTGGAGGGCCAACAGCCGAGCTGGGGGAGAAGGGCCAGGAGTGGACTAACGCAGGATGCTGGAGATCAGGATTGAGGGGCCTGAACAGTGCTGTGGGAAGATCCCAGAGCTGGAACAGCAGGAGGGACTGCAGATCAGGTGTGAGGGGCACTAGCTCGCACAGCGTATGCTCCACTGTTCGTTGCTGCCATCAGGTTCTCCCAGCACTAAAATGTCTCCAGCTTGCCAAAGGGAGAACCCCTTGCTGGTTGCATTCCAGCACCTGTGGCAAGGGTGACAGATGCAAAGGAGGCAGCACAGAGGGCTGCTGATAGGCCTGTTACTGTAAGAGCAGATTCTCTCCTCTCTCTGTCACTGTTTTGCCCGGCTGCCTGCCCGCCAGCTGAGCCAGCATCACTATGCACAGCCTCATCTTGTCTGTGCTTCTGTGTCCACAGGCAGCAAAGAGTGGGTGAAATATCAGGATGCAGAATACAAATTCTTTGAGCATCACTCGACCTGGGTGCAGGCTCAGCGGATCTGCACCTGGTTTCAAGCTGAATTGGTGTCTGTTCATAACCAAGCCGAGCTGGATTTTTTGGGCCAGAGCCTGAAGAAGGTAGGAGAATGTAGCCAAGCATGGGGCATCCTTGGGTCATTGTCGGACAACTGCGTGTCTCTGAGCCCTGTTGTTCAGCAGGAAGCAGGTCTGCACAGTTGTGGAAAATGTTCCCTTCCCATCATTAAAGCCAGAGCAGGGTTTCAATGGTGTAATTTCACAGGGCATCAGCTGACGCCAGCAGAGTTACTGGATTTACCTGTGTAACTGAGAGCAGAGTTTGATTCTGGCTTGGTCTTAGGGCTGTGGTGCATTGCACAGGCTAGTGCATGAAGCCACTGACTGGCACCAGCAAAAGCATCTCATTGGTCCTCCCAAGCTGCTGTATGAAGAGAAGGAAGGAGGAGGAGGGGGGTGGGTACTGAGCATCTTCCCCTTTTGAGGAAGGCACTGCAGGGGCTGGGAGGGAAGGGGAGGCCGGACACAGCTCATCACCCAGCTAGCCTGCAATAGCCATGGGGCACCCATGCTAGGTTCTAGGCCTGGGGAAACTATTGGCCGCAGCCCAGACTGAGAGCCGGGCTCAGGCAGCTCCTGTAGGCCCCAGCGGAGAAGGCAGTAAGTGAATGGGGCCCTGCTGGATTTGCTCTTCTCTCAGCTCTGTCTGCGATGCTGACGTGCCCCATGTTTGGATTCCCCAGTTCTCCAGGGGCCAGGAGCAGCACTGGTGGATCGGGCTGCACACCTACGAAAACGACGGGCGATTCAAGTGAGTCTCTCCCCCCCTTTTCCCCACGCATCCTGCTCTCCTTCTCTCCTGTAAAAAGGATTGTGTTTCAGTGCAAATCCAACCAGCAACCCCAAATTCCAGCTGTGGTGAGGACACTGGGGCAGGGCTTGGGACTCCTCAGCTCATCCCAGCTGGAAATGCCTTAGCTGGAGGAGGATGGGGGCGGGTGTGTCAACATTCTGCCCTCGGGTAGGCACCTGCCCCCCCTGCTGACGTCAGTGAGAATTGCATGTGAGTCTGGGAGAGCAGAAAGGCAGCTCCTGGCTCACTCCCTGAAGAGTGGTCTAGAAAAGCTGTCTCCCCCCTAGAGACTGAGCGCGGAGCCTGTCAAGGTTCCTCCCCCACTCTGAACTCTAGGGTACAGATGTGGGGACCTGCATGAAAAAACCCCCTAAGCTTATCTTTACCAGCTTAGGTCAAAACTTCCCCAAGGTACAAAATATTACACCCGTTATCCTTGGAATGGCCGCTACCACCACCAAACTAATACTGGTTACTGGGGAAGAGCTGTTTGGACGCGTCTTTCCCCCCAAAATACTTCCCAAAACCTTGCACCCCACTTCCTGGACAAGGTTTGGTAAAAAGCCTCACCAATTTGCCTAGGTGACTACAGACCCAGACCCTTGGATCTTAAGAACAATGAACAATCCTCCCAACACTTGCACCCCCCCTTTCCTGGGAAATGTTGGATAAAAAGCCTCACCAATTTGCATAGGTGACCACAGACCCAAATCCTTGGATCTGAGAACAATGAAAAAGCATTCAGTTTTTACAAGAAGACTTTTAATAAAAAATAGAAGTAAATAGAAATAAAGAAATCCCCCCTGTAAAATCAGGATGGTAGATATCTTACAGGGTAATTAGATTCAAAAACATAGAGAACCCCTCTAGGCAAAACCTTAAGTTACAAAAAAGATGCACAGACAGAAATAGTTATTCTATTCAGCACAATGCTTTTCTCAGCCATTTAAAGGAATCATAATCTAACACATACCTAGCTAGATTACTTACTAAAAGTTCTAAGACTCCATTCCTGTTCTGTCTCTGGCAAGAGCAGCATACAGACAGACACAGACCCTTTGTTCCTCTCCCTCCTCCCAGCTTTTGAAAGTATCTTGTCTCCTCATTGGTCATTTTGGTCAGGTGCCAGCGAGGTTACCTTTAGCTTCTTAACCCTTTACAGGTGAGAGGAGCTTTCCCCTGGCCAGGAGGGATTTCAAAGGGGTTTACCCTTCCCTTTATATTTATGACAGAGCCTCTCCAGCCCAGAGAGCAAAGTGGCCAATGCTAAAAAGCCAGCTCCAGTCATGAGGAAAGCAAGCCTGGCTATCTCCTCCTCTGCTTGTATTCAGATCTTTCTCGCCCCCCGCCTTCGTCCACACCAACGCTGCTTGGTCAGAGTGCCGTTGCTGTGCTCCCATCAGCACCCCCAAACAGGCTGCAACACGCCTTCAAGCAGCTGCTGCTGCGAGTTTCTTTACAGCAAGAGCAGTGTCGCACCCCGGGTGGGCCATCGGCCCTGGGCATCACACCTGTGTCTTGAAGCAGGAGCCTCTGCTGTTGAGCTAAACAGCCAGCCTCCGTTGGCTAAGCCTATGACAGGCTCATGGAGCTCTGCAGGAAATTAAACCACTGTTAGAAGAGGGCCCGTGTGCCATGCTGAGCAGATGTGGGCTGCACTCAGTTGATGGGGTATTAAACCTTCTGCCCCAGGAGTCAGAATTCGCCCAGGTGGTCTGTGGTGCTATGCATGAGCCTTCACGGTGTAAACACAGAGTCTCCACCCCTACTCCCCTTCCCCGCTCTCCTCTCACTGGACACGTCTTGTCTAACATTAGTCTGGGAGCTCCCCTGGGCAGGGGGTCTGCACTGGGTGGTGCCTGGCCTGGGAGTGGAATAGATGCTCCAGCCACATGCTTGAGCAGGTCTGCCTGAGCCACCAGCAGGGGGCAGTAGCGGTACCTGCACACACCCTCGCTCCTGGTCCCATCTCCATGGCAGTCAGTGACCAGGCTCCCCTGGGTTGGATGGGAGCAGAATTATTCCTCAGCTGTTCCACCACACTGGCTGCTTTGAAGCCCACCCTCTTGATTATAAGCGGCACACGCCAGGTGCATGCACTCAGCTGAATGGGCAGCAGCAGGGGGCACAGGGGGAGCTGCCCAGCAAGGAGCCTGCGCTGCAGGAATCCTGCCATCCCCTGGCTCTGGGCATTCTGCTTCTCAGACCCCTCCTCCGAGTGCATGAGAGCCTGCCTGCTTGGTAGCCTCGTCTCCCACTCGCTTTGCCTTCCACCCTCTTCCACGTGCAGCTGCTGACCCTTCCCACCCTTGCCTTCCCCAGGTGGTCCGACGGCTCCCTCCTGAACTTCATCTTCTGGGCGCCGGGCAAGCCGCGGCCGATCAGCAAGGAGAAGAAGTGCGTGTACATGACAGCCAGCAGAGGTGAGAGGTTTGTACGTGTTAGGCGAATGGCCGCACTATCAGGGCAGCTATCTCAAAGCACCACGGGCACTCGTCAGTGACCCTGCTGGCAGCCCCTCCGGCCCCGTGGCTCAGTACCATGATCCCCGATTCACTGATGGGGGAGCTAAGGCACAGAGATGGGGGCGTGGGGGGAACCAACATTTTCATAAGTGGCCTCTGATTTTTTGGGAGCCCAGCCTGGAGACACCTTGGGCCTGATTCTCAGAGGTGCTGAGCACCCACCAGTGAAGTCAATGGGAGCTGCGGGTGCTAGGTGCCTCTGAGAGTCAGCCCTGGGGGCAGGGAGACTGGGTCTAAGTGGCTTGCCCAGTAAGTCATTGGCAGAGCTGGAAATCAAGTCCTGACTCCAAGTCCCATGTAACCACCATAGACTGTACATGTGAGTCTTACATGACAGACACCCCCTACACACCCGTCCCCTCTGCACACATCTGGTACAGATGTACCAAACTGAGGTTAATATTCGAGGTAGCTGGTATGCTGGAGGCACCAAGGCCATTGCAATAGCAAAGCCCCTTCCAGTCGAGGGAGTTACATTCCATTGGCTGCCTGGACCACGTAGAGGAAAGTCGCATGCTCTCTCCTTTTCTCTGAAGAGGACTGGGGGGACCAGAAGTGTCTAACTGCTCTGCCGTATATCTGCAAACGGAGTAACATCACTGCTGTGAAGCCCTCTCTGCCACCACTGCCTACTCCCGTTCCTGGTGGCTGCGCATGGGGTTGGATCCCGTTCATCAACAAGGTATTCCAGGAGGCCTGCAGATGCAACGTTCGTCTGTCTTGTCTGTCCCCTCCACGTGCGTCTGCTTACATTTCTGCATATTCCTGCGCTTGTGCAAAGGGCCCAGGATCTCCCAGGGGCGGTTTAGGAGCCTCTAGGGGCAGCATTGCTGGGGCTTTCCACGACCTGGCTGTGGGACTGAGGAAAGTGAAATACTACATTGGGTACGTGGACAGGAGAGGGAGTTTTGTGTGTGTGCGCGCGCACGTGTGTGTGTAGGAGAGAGGAGTGTGTGTGTGTAGGTAAGTGGGGAGGATACAAGGTATGTCTGTGGCCAGTTGGGGAAGGGCAATATGTGGGTGGGGGTTAAGGTGGGGAATAGGTGCGTCTGTGTGCGGGTTTGTAAGGGGGTATACTGGCGGAGGTCATTCTTGTTCTGTTTGTACCGCACCCAGCACATTGGGGTTCTGATCTGTAACTGGGCTCCTAGACAACTAGTAATTCAGACAAGTTCCCAGGAGCACAAGGAAGAGGAGTGAGTGTGGCGGCGAAGGGGAGGCGGGTGGGTGCGTTGCTTGCTGGGCTGGGAAACGCCTCCTGAACGTCTCTCTCGTCTGCCCTCGGGCCTTGCCCAGTGTTTCAGCATCAAGGGCCACGACAAGGCTGAGCAGGTGAAGTGGCAGGAAGCGAAGCGAGCATGTGAGAGCCAGGGCTCTGTGCTGGCCACCATCTCCAACTACCTAGAGCAAGGTAGGGTGTCCCCCTGGGGCCTCTCTTCTTCTGCCAGGGCTGGGCAGTTTCAGGGCATCATAGGACCCCAAGGGCTGCCTGTGAGGAGCTTGGTCTAACAGCTGGCCTGTGGCCCTGAGACCAGCCAGGTGCAGAACCTGCAGACAGAGGGGTCAGGAGCATGTGCTTTCGGCAGTGCCCCGTGACTCTGCCGCTGATCAGCTGGTTCCCTCCTTCCCCTGTATTTTCATCTTTCAGCTTTTATAACATCCATCCTTCCCAATGTGACCTTTAACCTTTGGCTCGGCCTTCACGATGCCAAGCAGGAGTTCCAGTGGGTGGAATCGGAACCTCTCCGATACGTCAACTGGGCCCCAGGGGAGCCCTCCGGGTACGGCACCTCCACAGTGAACGACAAACCGGTGAGCGACTCCCTGGGCCCCTTTCTCTCTGGACTATTCCAGCCTGTTGCTTTCAGCCTGGCTGCTGGGGTGGAACGTAGGAATTCCTAGATCGGAGCCCAGCATGGGGCCAGCTAGCCCCGTATCCCATCCCCAACACTGGCCAGCTTCAGAGGGAGGAGCAAGAACCCCGTAGATAATCTCAGGGAGGTCTCCTCCTGATCCCTAATAGTTAGAGGTTTGCAGAAGCCCTGAAGTTTTATCTTCCGGGCACTGGCCAATAGGATGACTCAGTCCTGGCAGCTCTGCTTGGCTATACAATGGCTAAAAATGGAGAGGTGATCATCGGCAAGTCTGTGAAGGATGCGAACCCCCAGGCCGGGAGAGGAGCATTGACAGCAGCCCGGTGAGGGTGAATACCTAGGCATCTGGGATGAACAATGAGCAAAGGGAAACATGGATGGGACCCTGGAAAATGGGTCCTGATGGTGGAGGCTGTCGGGCTGTGGAACCATCTCCCACGGGTCTGGGGAGGGAGCCTTGCGTCTTGGGAGGTTTAAAAGAGGACTGGACAGAGTGGGGGAGAATACGCCTTAGGGATCAGCCTGCATTGGCGGTGGGGTGGGGCAGTGTCCCTCTCTAGCTACCCTGTCTCTCTCACCGTGCTGCCGCCAGGGCAGTTAAATGGGGTCTGAAGGTCCGGGAGATAGGTAGGAGTGGTGTGCCCAGGAGCACTTTACAGGCTGGATGCCTGGCTCCATTTAGTGGCCTAGGGGCGGGGTTGGGGTTTATCTCCCGTCCCCTCTCCCCACCCCAGTCCGGAGGCTGGCAGCAGCCTGGTTTGGCTTCCAGCACCACCTAGTGCATCTTCAGGTGGCTGCTGCACCAGGAAGGGAGCAGAGACTTGGCGATGTTCTGGCCATGCTGGGAGGGGGCACCATGGAGCTGCCCTCCCCAGTCAGCCAGCTCTCTCCACCTGCTTTGGCTGCCGTAACAGTGCCAGGCAGCCAGAATGTGGTGCCAGGATCCTTTCCGCTCCCAGGGACAGTTTCAGGGCCTGGGCTCGGGATACCACTACTCGTAATGATAACATACCCACCCCTGGACACACAGCCCGGCTGCCTTTGCCACTCGTCCAGCCACCCCCGCTCCTCCGAGCGGAGCAGGGCTTGCAGAGGCAGCGCTGACCTCTCTGGCTTCTGTTTGTAGACTAACTGCGCGATGGTTTGGCACGGCTCCCCTCCCCACTTCACTGGCCGCTGGGACGACAGGAACTGCCTGGAGGAGAAGCATGGCTACATCTGCCAACGTAGCATAGGTAGGGGAGAGGGGCCGACAGCACCGGGCATGTGCAGGTGCCCTGCCCATGGCACCTACTGCAGAGAAGGCGGGGCGGGTTCAGGTCAGAAACAAGCGGTGTAATCGTAGCCCCTGGTGACCTGGCATCACGGCCCCCTACGTGCTGCCTCTGTTGGGTCACTGGCTGCAGCTGGGCTTCGCTGCTGCCAGATCAGCTCTGCGCCCAGCTGTCGGCATCCAGCTTCTCTGGGCAGCGTGCGCTTTGCCTGGGTTCTCTGGTACCAGCCACACTTGTGGGGCTGACGGTCCCAATTCTCTTGTAATGCGAGCCAAGATGCTGGGGAAAGGATCAGTGCAGATGCCTCTGTGCCACCCAGGCGCCAGGCTGTCCGTGTGCTGGCACGTCTGTCAGGCTGAGTGTGTCCCACAATACGCTGCAAAGGAACTCAGCCACCGTTTCGAGAACACCCCTCCCCGGGGTATCTCAGCGTGCCACTGAGTTGCTCTGTGCAGGGCTGGGTTGGAGCTAGGGTGACCAGATGTCCCGATTTTATAGGGACAGTCCCAATTTTTGGGTCTTTTTCTTATATAGGCTCCTATTACCCCCCAACCCCTGCCCCAATTTTTCACATTTGCTGTCTGGTCACCCTAGTTGGAGCCCAAATACAGGCACCAAACATGCACCCCCTGGAACGTAGGACAGGCTTGCTTTCAGATCCTGACCCAAGCCCGTGGCTTTGGGCCCAGCTCTAATACTGTGCCAGGTCCAGCTAAATCCATCTCTGACATGGTGCTGGACCGCTCAGCATCAAAACGCACCACGGCCCTCCCCACATGTCTCAGCAACCTGCCTCTTAGCTCCCACGTGCCTGCCTGTCTCCTTAACACGATGCAAAATATATTCTGTCCCACTCGGGCTGCATTTGCAACTCACTCAGCTCCACCGGAGTCCATGAGCTGCCCCACATCTCGCTCTGCGTGTGGGCAGCAACCTTGGGGCCCGGATCCTCATGTGCTAAACAGTCACAACTGTGAGACTCTGAATGTGCCCCCGGGCTGGGATTCCCCAACCCATGCTCACACGCACACTCCTCAGCCTGGCTCCTGCTTTGAACAAAAACCTGCAGCTGGTGGCTGCCTTCTCTCCTGGACCTGGATGTCGCCTGCTGGGGGTGGGACATTTTGCTGTCCGTTCAGCAGCGTGTTTTGCCCTGAGCTGGTACGACAGTTACCCACGGGGGCATTTTCACATGGTCTCGTTCCTGCCCGCTCCCCAGGGCCCACTCCCATACTGGGATGGGATGCCCTGTGGCAGTGCCGAGGGGCATCGCACCAGTGCAAAGAGGGACTCTGGATAGAGATCTGACTGTGTCTCTTTCCTTCCCCAGACCCAACTCTGAGCTCATCCCGGACCAGCTATCCCCCCTCCCCCAGCTCCCCGCTCTCCTACCTCAACAGCACCTACCGCATCCTGCGGAAACCCCTGAAGTGGCAGGAGGCCCTGCTGCTGTGCGAGACCCGCAACGCCACGCTAGCCAGTGTGCTGGATCCCTACACCCAGGCCTACCTCACCCAGGCCATCAGCAGCTTGCGGGCCCCTCTTTGGATCGGCCTGGCCAATGAGGAGGTAGGAGAGGGGGGCTTGTCTCCTTGAGGGCCGGTGGAGGGGAGGGGTTGTGCTCTGAGCTGCCCCTGAGCCTTCCCCCTTATCGGTGGTTTTCAGGGAGGCCGGAGCTACTCGTGGTTCACAGAAGAGAGCCTGTCCTATGTCAACTGGCAGGACGGGGAGCCTCAGCAGGTCACGGGCTGCTCCTACATGGACATGGATGGGACGTGGCGGACAGCTGGTTGTGACACCAGATTGCAAGGGGCTATCTGCAAGGTCAACACAGGTGTGTGCGCCGACCACCTGGGAGCAGAGGAGACGCAGGGGGAGCAGGGGGAAGAAACACATCGGGCACCCTTGGTGCCGCTCTGCTGGGCAGCTGCAGACCGTGGGATGCTGCTTGCAGGCCGAGCTGTGGTTTCTGAGCCCCTGGCTGGGCGGGTTGCAGGCTGAGCAGCAGGAATCCATCCAGGGAGCGCACGGTGTGGCAGCCGCTCTGCACTGGGATGGGATGCCCTGTGGGACCTAGAGGAGCTGGCCTGGCAGGAAGGTGTTCCAGACATGGCCTGTGTCTTCTCTTGCTCGTTCCCCCGTCCCCCCGCCTTGCCCATCCATGCAAGGCAGGGCACAGACAAGACCTAAACTCTAGCACTGGTGGGTCATCAGCAATGCTCCTGCTTGCAATGTTTGCCTGGACAGAGGTGTTTGGTCTCTTCCTCCTCCCTCCCCCTTGGGGTGCTCTCTCTGATCCAGCCACAGCTGTTTGGCGGTGCCACCGATCAGCTGTTTGGCGCACCCCCGATTAGCTGATTGGGGGGAGGGCAGAGAGCACCGAGCAGGCAGCGGCCTCAGGAGGGGACGGAGCAGAGGTGGGAAGACGCGGAGTGGTGGTGGGGCAGAGAGGGGACCTCCAGGGAAAAGAAAAACTCCTTACCCATGCTTCGGCTCCTTTGCAGGGTCCCCCCGGTCACACAAGTGGAGTTACAGTGGGAGCTGTCCCAAGTCAGTGGAGGATTCCTCCTGGATCCCCTTTAGGAATCACTGCTACACTTTCCACATGGAGGTCACTCTGGGACAGAAGGACGCCATAAAGAGATGCCAAAAAGGTACGAATGAGGTTCGAGTGTAGCGAGCCCGACCATGCGAGCCTAGGAATACAAGATGGTTAAGACCCATTAGATCGTGGGCTCCACCCACTGCCCAGGCAGACTTGTTCCCTGTAACGTTCCTGCCAGTGAATTGTCCAGTTCATTTCAAATACCTCAAGCAGTGCAGCTTCCACCCCTTCCCATGCAGAGCCAGTTCCACGGACTCCAGCGCTTGCGGTCCCTCATGGTCAGTATAAATTAACCTCCACCCCCCTTTCTCCTGGCCCAATGCCCTTGTGTATCTCTTTCCTGGGTGCTTCCCCACTTCAGTCACTCTCAGGTCAAATCTCCATGTGTTCAGTGTGTGATCAACCAATCCTTTCAATAATCACTTCTTCTCACAGGGCTATGGGGCAGATCCTCAGCAGATGTAAATTGTCAGAGCTCTGATGACCTGCGTGGAACGTTCCAGGCATTTTGCACCAGCTGAGGCTCTGCACGCCCCTGCTGATTGTCTGTGGAACCATTGCTGGGCATTGGATCTACTTAAACAAAGGCCCCTTCCTGTCAGGTCTCAGCAAAGCCACTGGAGCAAGACCCAGCACGTGCAGGCTGCGCTTCCCTTCCTCTGAGTGGCTGGCCCCGTAACGTTCCTCTGGTGTGCCTTTTCCTCCGCAGCTGGTGGCACGGTGCTGTCCATCCAGGATGAGACAGAGAACGTGTTCGTTTGGGAGCATCTCCAAGCCTACGAGAGCCAATCCAAGGGCGCCTGGTTGGGGATGACGTTTAACCCGAAAGGTAAAAGAAACACGTTACAAAGGGAGTGATTTGTCTGGCTCCAGTGTTTTTAGAAACTGGAGAGGTAGGAGCAGCGCTTCTGACTTCACGGCAGATCACTGGTGTCAGGAGGCGGCATGGCCCCATGGGTGGAGCACTGGACTGGGAGTCTGGACAGCTCAGCGCTGTAACCAGCTCTTCCATTATTTGCCTCCATTTTTCTGTCTGCACGAATGGGGATAATGGCACTGTCCCTCCTGGGCTGAAGTGCTTGGAGATCTACAGAGGGGAATTGCTAGATCTGGGCTCAGTGTTACTGTCATCAGCGATGCACTGCGGTGAATGAGCGCCTAGGGAATTGCACGTATCAAAGAGCCCATGTATGTGGAAGCCAGGCACTCTTGTAGGCCTGCACCGATCCTGTTACCCGTTTCTCTGGGGGAAGATGTGTCTTCTGCATGCAGTGGCCTGCGTAGCTCTAGGCACTTTGGGGTAGAGGGCTTTGCTGTGTCAGTCCCAGGGGAAGTGAGACAAAGGAGTGGCTGGACGTTTGCAGTCCCAGTCCAGTCTCCCAAGGGAGAGCTTGGCCTGGGACAGTGTCTCTGACCTGTCTGGATCACCTGCAGGGCTGATCTAAGGGGACCTCCAGGCCACACTGGATATGGTGCTGGGATTCAACACTGTCAAAGGGCAGCTCATGGGCCAAGGGCAGCCCATGTTGCTCTGAAGTGCAGCTTATAGCTCTTTGGAGATGACCAGTCCCCGTGTTCAACATGGCCAGGCCACTCAGCTCATCCTGCTGGAACCTATAGACTCTGCCAGCTGCTGCTCACATCAGAATAGAGCATTGGATGCTGGGAACTGTAGAATCAACAGTCTGCTCTGTCATACCGAAAATGAAGGCAGCAGTGGCCTGCTCCCGTGTGACACTAGATAGGTGTCCTGACAAGGCACCAGCACCGTGGCTCTGAGCTGGGCCAGGTTCTGGCTGCCCTTGTAGCCCTCTGTAATGGTTTCTTCCCGTCTCTTAGGAGGCACCTTGGTTTGGCACGACAACACAGCCATGAACTACTCCAACTGGGGCCAGCATGACACTGGACCCAGCATGCTCAGCCAGAACAGCTGCTACTGGATCCAGAGCAGTAACGGGGTGTGGCACCTGGGCTCCTGCTCTAATGTCACCATGGGGGTCATTTGTAAGATCCCCCGAGGTAAGAGGCCCCAGGAAGCTGGCTGACTTGGCTTGGTGGCTTTCACTTCAAACAGAGAAAGAGTTTGAGATCAAGAGAACCGCCTGCCGGGGCAGAGTAAATCGCTCTGGGGCTCAGGTGCTGATTGATTTTCTGTCTCTGGGGACCTGGCCTCAAAGCCTGGTTAGAGGAGTTTGGGCGGGGGCATGGTACTTCACAGCACCTTGTCCTCCGCACCCAGAGTGCAGCTCAGTGCAGTTGCCAGCCTTTGTGCCGGAGAAGTGCAGGATTAACATGTAAGAGCTGCGGCAGGTCAGATTGAATTGTAATAGCAGAGCTGTGGGTGGGGAATAGCAGATAAGGACTGAGGTGCATCAGCAGAGCTGGGTGGGGACCCAGGGTTGGAATAGCCGGGGCCGTGGAGGAGGGTTGCGGGGCGTCGGCGGAGCTGGGCGGGGACCCAGGGTTGGAGTAGCCGGGGCCGTGGAGGAGGATTGAAGGGCATTGGCGGAGCTGAGTGAGGACTCAGGATTGGAATAGCCGGGGCCGCAGAGGAGGGTTGAGGAGCGTCGGCGGAGCTGGGTGGGGACCCAGGGTTGGAATAGCTGGGGCCGTGGAGTAGGGTTGAGGGGCGTTGGCAGAGCTAGGTGAGGACCCAGGGTTGGAATAGCCAGGGCCGTGGAGGAGGATTGACGGGTATTGGTGGAGCAGTGCACGGAGCCCAGGGTTAGGATACATACTCTTGTCCTGTCTGTACCCTTCTGACAGCCAGCTCATTCTGGAGTTTTCAAGTCCCCAGTATCCAGCGGGCTTCTTAGCCTGTGAAAATGGCCGTTTGCGCCATGCTCTGGTGCATCCAAAAGGCCTGGCAGATCTTCCTGGGCTCAGAAGCAACATAAACAACATCAGGCCCAGGCAGAGGCGGTGCTAGCCCATTGGGGTCCCTAATAGGAATACTTTGGGCACCCCATAATACATACTAAAAACTCAAATGGGGGCCCCTTGGGGAGTCTGCTTACACCCAGCACTGGCACTGGGCCAAGGAGTCTTAGAATCATAGAATATCAGGGTTGGAAGGGACCTCAGGAGGTCATCTAGTCCAACCCCCTGCTCAAAAGCAGGACCCATACCCAATTAAATCATCCCAGCCAGGGCTTTGTCAAGCCTGACCTTAAAAACTTCTAAGGAAGGAGATTCCACCACCTCCCTAGGCAACGCATTCCAGTGTTTCACCACCCTCCTAGTGAAAAAGTATTTCCTAATATCCAACCTAAACCTCCCCCACTGCAACTTGAGACCATTACTCCTTGTCCTGTCCTCTTCCACCACTGAGAATAGTCTAGAACCATCCTCCCTGGAACTACCTCTCAGGTAGTTGAAAGCAGCTATCAAATCCCCCCTCATTCTTCTCTTCTGCAGACTAAACAATCCCAGTTCCCTCAGCCTCTCCTCATAACTCATGTGTTCCAGACCCCTAATCATTTTTGTTGCCCTTCGCTGGACTCTCTCCAATTTATCCACATCCTTCTTGTGGTGTGGGGCCCAAAACTGGACCCAGTACTCCAGATGAGGCCTCACCAATGTCGAATAGAGGGGGACGATCACGTCCCTCGATCTGCTCGCTATGCCCCTACTTGTACATCCCAAAATGCCATTGGCCTTCTTGGCAACAAGGGCACACTGCTGGCTCATATCCAGCTTCTCGTCCACTGTCACCCCTAGGTCCTTTTCCGCAGAACTGCTGCCTAGCCATTCGGTCCCCAGTCTGTAGCTGTGCATTGGGTTCTTCCGTCCTAAGTGCAGGACCCTGCACTTATCCTTATTGAACCTCATCAGATTTCTTTTGGCCCAATCCTCCAATTTGTCTAGGTCCCTCTGTATCCTATCCCTCCCCTCCAGCGTATCTACCACTCCTCCCAGTTTAGTATCATCCGCAAACTTGCTGAGAGTGCAATCCACACCATCCTCCAGATCATTTATGAAGATATTGAACAAAACCGGCCCCAGGACCGACCCCTGGGGCACTCCACTTGACACTGGCTGCCAACTAGACATGGAGCCATTGATCACTACCCGTTGAGCCCGACAATCTAGCCAACTTTCTACCCACCTTATAGTGCATTCATCCAGCCCATACTTCGTTAACTTGCTGACAAGAATACTGTGGGAGACCGTGTCAAAAGCTTTGCTAAAGTCAAGATACAATACATCCACTGCCTTCCCTTCATCCACAGAACCAGTAATCTCATCATAGAAGGCGATTAGATTAGTCAGGCATGACCTTCCCTTGATGAATCCATGCTGACTGTTCCTGATCACTTTCCTCTCATGCAAGTGCTTCAGGATTGATTCTTTGAGGACCTGCTCCATGATTTTTCCGGGGACGGAAGTGAGGCTTACTGGCCTATAGTTCCCAGGATCCTCCTTCTTCCCTTTTTTAAAGATTGGCACTACATTAGCCTTTTTCCAGTCATCCGGGACTTCCCCCGTTCGCCACGAGTTTTCAAAGATAATGGCCAATGGCTCTGCAATCACAGCCGCCAGTTCCTTTCGCACTCTCGGATGCAACTCGTCCGGCCCCATGGACTTGTGCATGTCCAGCTTTTCTAAATAGTCCCTAACCACCTCTTTCTCCACAGAGGGCTGGCCATCTATTCCCCATGTTGTGATGCCCAGCACAGCAGTCTGGGAGCTGACCTTGTTCGTGAAGACAGAGGCAAAAAAAGCATTGAGTACATTAGCTTTTTCCACATCCTCCGTCACTAGGTTGCCTCCCTCATTCATTAAGGGGCCCACACTTTCCTTGGCTTTCTTCTTGTTGCCAACATACCTGAAGAAACCCTTCTTGTTACTCTTAACATCTCTCGCTAGCTGCAGCTCCAGGTGCGATTTCCAGGTGCGATTTCATTCCTACATGCCTGAGCAATATTTTTATACTCTTCCCTGGTCATATGTCCAACCTTCCACTTCTTGTAAGCTTCTTTTTTATGCTTAAGATCTGCTAGGATTTCACCGTTAAGCCAAGCTGGTCGCCTGCCATACTTACTATTCTTTCTACACATCGGGATGGTTTGTCCCTGTAACCTCAACAGGGATTCCTTGAAATACAGCCAGCTCTCCTGGACTCCTTTCCCCTTCATGTTAGTCCCCCAGGGGATCCTACCCATCCATTCCCTGAGGGAGTCGAAGTCTGCTTTCCTGAAGTCCAGGGTCCGTATCCTGCTGCTTACCTTTTTTCCCTGTGTCAGGATCCTGAACTCAACCAACTCATGGTCACTGCCTCCCAGATTCCCATCCACTTTTGCTTCCCCTACTAATTCTTCCCGGTTTGTGAGCAGCAGGTCAAGAAAAGCTCCCCCCCTAGTTGGCTCCTCTAGCACTTGCACCAGGAAATTGTCCCCTACGCTTCACATTGTGGGTTTCATTGTGGATAAATTGGAGAGAGTCCAGCGAAGGGCAACAAAAATGATTAGGGGTCTGGAACACATGAGTTATGAGGAGAGGCTGAGGGAGCTGGGATTGTTTAGCCTGCAGAAGAGAAGAATGAGGGGGGATTTGATAGCTGCTTTCAACTACCTGAAAGGGGGTTCCAAAGAGGATGGCTCTAGACTGTTCTCAATGGTAGCAGATGACAGAACGAGGAGTAATGGTCTCAAGTTGCAGTGGGGGAGGTTTAGATTGGATATTAGGAAAAACTTTTTCACTAAGAGGGTGGTGAAACACTGGAATGCGTTACCTAGGGAGGTGGTAGAATATCCTTCCTTAGAGGTTTTTAAGGTCAGGCTTGACAAAGCCCTGGCTGGGATGATTTAACTGGGAATTGGTCCTGCTTTGAGCAGGGGGTTGGACTAGATGACCTTCTGGGGTCCCTTCCAACCCTGATATTCTATGATTCTATGATTCAGGTGAAAGCACCTACCTCCCTGCAGGACTGTCACCCCAGGCACAGGGGGTGCCAGGGTCTCGGCAGGTGCGGGGCAGGCTCGGGGGGCACCAGGGACTCTGTGGGTGTGGGGTGGGCTCGGGGGGTCCAGGTTGAGTGCCAGTCCAGGAAGAGAGATGAGGCAATGCGTAGATTGGGCACGTATTCTGTATTGCGGCAGCCATTTGCCCCCTCTGTAGCAGGCAGGGTTGGGCGGCAGGGGAGGAACACACCCTTCCCCACTGGCAATAATGGGTCTGGAAGGAAGGACACTCTGGCAGGCTACTGATCTGTCTCTCTCTTCATTCCCCTTGCAGTTGAGGAGAGCAGCTTCTCCCGATCAGGTGAGTGGCACAGCAGGGTCACAGATCAACATGGGCATAAGGCCTTGTTCTGTCCAGCCCCAGTTCCTGGAGTTGTATGGGACAAAGGGAGTACCAGGGCCTGGCAGCCTGGTTCCTATTAATACCAGCAGGAGTGACCGTGTTTGCCATCTGCCGCTGTGCCCATATCTTGGCAGGCTTGCCAGGGTCGCCTTTGGGTTAAGAGCTTTCCCTGTGAATTCCCCAGGGCAGGGGCCACACTTGATTTCTGTGGCTGGAGACTGTGTGTGCACACCGCTCCCTTGCTCCTATCATTCCTCTCCTAGACAGAGAGGAAAGGCTTCCATCCGCGGTTGGGATCCAGGGCGTCCAGGCGCTGCAGGTTGGCAGAGAGGGGTACGGCACGTTGAGTGGAACCAGGCACTACAGCCATGGAAAAAGACGCCCCCACAGTCCTCCCGGGAACTACCTCTGCTTTGGGGGCCTACCTCCCAACCTCTGAGCCGTGGGAGCTGTCTCTGTTGCAGTGCCCTGGCCTACCCCTCTTATGAGCTGGAGAAGCCTAACCCACATGTCTGGGAAAGTTTGCAGGAGCTGATGCACAGGACTCGGAGACAGGACACCTGGGTCCTATGCCCTGCTCTGCCACTGACTTGGCTGTGGTGACCTTGGGCAAGCCCGCTCCCCTTGCTGTGCTTAGCTTCCCCTCAGTTCAGTGGAGACGGTGACCAGGATTGGGCCTAGTGGTGTGGGTTTCATGTGCTTTTCCCCTCTCCCTCAGCTCTCCCAGACAACACGACCGCCATTGCTGTGGTTGTCCTCTCCGCACTAGCGCTGTGCGCTTTGGTCGCCCTCGCCGTCTACCTGTACAAGCGCCGGCGGAGCTCCGAGCGGGGGACCTTTGAGAGCGCCCGATACAGCCGCACCACCTCCAGCCCCAGTGAATCTGCCGAGAAGAACATTCTGGTGTCTGACATGGAGATGAATGAACAGCAAGACTAATGGGGGGAGTTGGGGGGAAGGGGGAGGGGCTGAGAGCACCAGGCACACTATCTCCACACCAAATACACAAGGTCAGCAAAGGACAACAGCAGAATCACTGCGGCTGGGACAGGGAAGAAGAGCCAAAAAGGGTTTGGGGTGGAACGAGGGCCTTTGTCACCAGGAAATCAAACACCGGGGCCAGTCGCGTCTCCCTCTCGTATCCCCTGGGTGGTCAACAGGGTTTGCAACACCCATGGGAGTTCGGGGAAGGCGGTCTCTAGGCTGCAGCGGGAGGGCAGAGCATCACCCAGTTAGAGCCTTTCAGAGACCTACACAGGAGCCAAGGCACCTGCGACCCTGAGGTACTAATAGCCACGAGCATTTAGGGCCATTATGTGGCTCTCTGGACTGGCTCCCCGAGGCCACATAGGAGACAGGCTGGTGTCCAGAGAGAACTTCCTCCCAGGTGAGCAGTCTCTAAACCCAACCCTTCCCACTCCACTTATCCAGGTGGGAGGGTTCCCCACCCCTCCCCAAGCGTCTGGGTCTGAGCTATCTCCATCACACCTCCCTGGGTTACTGCATCCCTCTCAGTTAGCAGAGCATGGCCACGGCCCACGTTCCCTCCAGCAATGGCAGCATGGGCATCCCACTAACTCCCCTGGGATCAGATCAGAGGCCCTCCTTTCCCATCCCCCCCACCAGATACAAAGGTGTGAGCACTCCCTTCTCTTCTAGCACTGTGTCTGATTGGGGCGTGGGGGGGAGGCTGCAAGGGAATGGTTTTCCACTTAGTCTTCATTCCCACCCTGCCGTTTTTCCTGCGACTTCTCATCATGTCACGGTGCAATTATATTTATTCCATTAGGGTGTCAGAGACGGAATCCTTTGCCCATCCCCATCTCTCCTCTCCCGTGGACTCAAACAGAGCCACTTCTACCTTGCCTGAATGATTTAGAGAACTGGAAGATGAGCTCACCCGCTTTGTCTCATGTGCCAATAAGTGGCTTATGCCCAAAGCTGCTAGGCTACAATGAAACTTGAGCCACTAAGCAGCCCGGTCAGTGTGGGTCTGATTGCAGATTTCTGACAGGATGCTCAGAGTAAGGAATGAAAGGCCCCTGACTCTATAAAAATGTTCCTGTGCCAGATATGGACTGGCTACAGAGCTTCCTTACACACAGCAGATGTGTTCATTATACGTTCCTTTAATGCTCTGCCAGCGATGGTTGACATGCGTTTAAATCAGGTATTTTACACACACTGCCGTGTGGTGGCTGAGCAGTGTAACAGTTGATCATTCCCATGACTTCACCCCCATTAAGTTCTACATTCCTACATTTACAATATTTAAACTATCCCTTTGTCTTTGAAGTTCAGTACATATCAGTCTAAGTGCCTCCGAATCATACTGTTCTTCTAATTACACAACCCAAACACGTAACACTTGGTCAGCTGGCTGGCTGTTAGTTGCAGCAACTGGCAATGGTAGGTTTGGAATCTTTGAGGAGTCGTCCTGCATCTGCCATGTGCAGAGTTTGCTCTGTTGATTGTTCTTTCTGAGGAACAAACTGTAGATGTCAACGATTTCTGTTGAACTCTCCACTGTCGGTCTCGGTTACACATGATCTGGGCGCTGAACTCTTTTTTTTTTTACGGCAGCTGGACTTGCCCACCCTTTTTCTCCATCCAATTTGATATGAACAGTCACCAGGTTCTCGACCTGGCAGCTCTCTGGGTGACCTTTGTTGTAAAAGTGTTCATAAGCTCTTTTAGCCTTTTTATCCACTTTGGCTACTCTCTTCATGTGTGGCCACTTCGGGAATATGTTCTTTTCCAAAGTTGGAACAGAAGTTGTGAGTTGTCTTCCCATCAGCAATTGTGCTGGACTGTATCTGGACTGTATCAACAGTAGCTGCTGTTGCTGATTTGTAACTCAGAAAAGCAATGAATAGATCTTCCTGCTGTAGGACTTTCCTGTCTGCCTGTAAAGCTCTCTCATCTCTCCATTCACTTGTGGGTAAAGTGGGATGCTAGTAATATGATCAAAATCATATTTTGTTTGGAATGACTTAAATTCTGCTGCAGTGGATTGTGGTCCATTGTCCATCGCTAGTTGTCCTGAAATACTGAAGTGAGCAAAAGTGCACTTCAGTTCCTCGATAACCCTGCTACATGTTCTGTTTTTCAAGTACATTATTTCTTTATATCTGGAAAAATAGTCCACAATGACCAGGTAATGATGTCCTCTGAATTCACATAAATCTGCAGCTAGTCTCTTGCCAGGTCTGTCTGGTCGAGATGCTTGTACACTGTATGGTTCGGCATTGTTTCTTAAGTTGATTTATACTGAATCGCCTCTCAAATGTCCAATATCGTCAAATCCTCCATTGAGTTCTTCTACCTTTCTCACTAGGCCTATCATGGCTGCCATGTTGTTTCTGTGGTGAACTGGTTCATGCAGTTCAGAATACTGCCAGGGCTAGTCATAGCTGTGTCAGGTGACCTGAGCTCTGGGAGGTGTGGAAGGTGATTGTATGTCTCTTGTGCGATGACTGTGACATCAGCTCCTGCATCAATTTTAAAGTCAATAGTCTTACTATGAATATTCAGTTTCACTCTCCAAGCAGGTTCTGTGTCATCACAAGTGGTAGATCCCAGAAACCATGGCTCTTGATTGTCTGTAATATGAGTCACCTCCCTGATTGCTTTGGTGCAGCAAATAGCTGGAAAATGTCCAGATTTCCTGCATTTATTACACTGTGTGCCTCTAGTTGGATGTGCATCATCTCTTGGGATATGACTTTGTCCACATCGTGTGCACGTAGGCTGGAATTTGTCCCTCTTAGCCTGGAAGTTCTTTCTCCCTGCTTCAGGGGTTTTGTGGTGACGACTTTTAGCACTCAAGTGTCTTTTTACAGTTTCTAAGCCAGTAGGTTTTTCAAATTTGTCAACTTGTTCTGGGTTTTGCTGTCTTACCAGCTCAGAATGCTTTGCTCTCTGTATAGCTGTGGCTAGGGTTAAATCTCTCTTCAGTTGTAGCTGCAGTGAAAGGTTTTTAATCTGTTAACCCAGTAGCTAGCCTGTCTCTGATATTTTCATATTTTGCATTTCCAAAATTACAGTTTTCAGCCATTGTATGCAGAGCTCTTATAAAGCATTCAACATTTTCCCCTGGTTCTTGAATTCTCTGGTGAAAACAATGCTCTTTTGTAAGCCACGTTTCTCTGAGGTATAGAGTATGCATCAAACATAGCCAGAACCCTTTCATGGTCATCTTTGTCTTCAGTAAAGTCAAAGGATTTAAAGATATGTTCTGCTTGTTTCCCCATAGCATAAATTAAAGAAGATACCTGTATATCATCAGTTTCCTTGTAGAGCTTGGTAGCAATGTGAAACTTGGAAAATATTGTTTTTAGTCTGTCCATTGTGAAGGTTGGTCAAAGCTGAAGTTCTCTGGGGCATTGAGATCCTGCAACCTTTGTTGCTTTGTTCCTTCTATTTGAAACCTTTGTTGCTGTTTTCTTTCTGTTTCTGTTCTTATTTTACTCCTGTCACCAGGTCATGTTCTTCTGTACCAGATATGGCTACAGAGTTTGCTTATACATACCAGATGTGTTCATCAGAAGATCCTTTAATGCTCTGCCAGATATGACTGAGGTTCATTTAAATAAGGTATTTTACACATAGCGCCACCTAGTGGTTGGAATGCATCTGATGACATGAGCTGTAGCTCGCGAAAGCTTATGCTGAAATAAATTTGTTAGTCTCTAAGGTGCCACAAGTCCTCCTTTTCTTTTTGCGGATACAGACTAACACGGCTGCTACTCTGAAACCTGTATAATACAGTTTAGCATTCCCGTACACTCACTGCTCTCCCTCTTCCAGTACCCAGCCGCAGAGCTGCCAGACTAATAGCCTCAGTCTCTCTCTCTCTCTCTCTGTTCCCCTCCATCCCCAGCATGGACCATTCCATACCAGCCATTCTGCTGTTAATCTCTGCTGACTTTCAGACCAATCATGTTTCTTGGGAGAAACAACCCAGAGCGTTTAGTTTGTTTTCTGTTGTGTTTGGAATTGGTTGCCTCATTCGGACTGGGATAAAAGTGGGGTGGGCTTGATTTTGGATGTTTGGGTCTTTTAAAGGGAAATGACAGCGTCTCGCCATACTGTATTGAATGCGTGCTGAATACATGCCTTTCTTTACACAGATGGCCGGGGAGTTTGTGGTTGCCTGTTTCATGTGTTAAGTGTAGCTAGGAAGGAGGAAGGCAATGCATGGCCAATACCCTTCTTTCATGCTTTTGAGCTGTGCAATAAGAGAAGCCTGGGTTTCCTGGGGAAGAAGCCAGGAATGGAGCTCAGCTTTTCCACTCCACCATCTGGCTTCAGCGACAAACGCTTTGCCAGAGTTGGGATACCAGATGACTGGAGACAGCGAGAGACATTCAGCCCTTGAGGGGTGATCTCTGATAGGAATGGGACGTAAAGGAGGCCGTCAACATCTCTGAAGCGAGACAGCATGCCCCTGTAAGAGACATTTGATTTTAGCCCTCTGCCTCCGAGGCTTGAATTTTTGTTGTTCTAAAGACAATGGGAAATAGCTAATTTTCGTTACTCTAATTATTATGGCACCTGTATGAATTTTAAAATTTGTTGATTTCACTTAAGCTGGAAATTAAGTGTTTGTAAAACTGTTTTCTTGGGATTTTTTTAGTTTTTGTCTTTTTGGTTGGTTTTTGTTTATTTTGGATGGTGTCTAAAATCTGCCACAATAGTCCACAGTGAGGGGCAATTTACAGATAATGGAACTGCCCCACTTCCATTTCTTTGTTGTGGCTTTCTCTGTGCTTATTTCCTGAGGATTTGTCCAATTCAGAGCTGTTTGTTTGTACGCAGACGTGGGGGGGTGAGGGGGGGAGCTGTGTGGCTCAGCGGATGAATGCACTAGCCTTTCAGCTTTGAAGATCTAGGTGGAAAAACCTGATGAGGATGAAGATGAATGTGCTGATCTCATCCTAATCCCCAGTGGGCATTTAGGTACATCACACACACAAAACAACACTGTTAGCATTGGCAGCCTCTTCCCTAGGGATCTTCCGAACTCAAATAGCAGGAGGGTTGCTTAGTCTGAATAGAGGTCTGCTGGCATAGCTGTGGGGGGGCCCCAGGCTGGAAAAGGAAGGCGGTGCTGCTGGTTGGGGCTGCAGAGCTCAGGGGGGTCCCTGTACTGAAATAGCAGGGGATTACAGCACTTTTTTTTTAAGGGCTTTTTTAGGTTTCTGATCAATTCTTTTTCTTTCAAGGCGAAATAACAAACTCAGAACTGCACAATCTAGTGGAAATTCTGCGTGGAAAGATTCATGTAATCAGTTAACAGTGATTGGGATTACCGAAAAAATTCATACACAGTTAAATGGTATTTCCTATCACCGTCAGAATAATGTGAAGAAATGCTTAAAGGGACCCTGACCCTATCAATTATATGTGGGTTTTTTTTAACTCTCCATGTTTTGTAAGATCCTTCTAGAAACTTGGAAATAAAAATCCTTTCCCCATCAATGTTTTTCTTTTTTTTTCCGTTGGCAAATGCAAGGTTTTTTTTACCTTGGGTCCCTAATGGTCCTGAGGAGCTGGACTCAGATTTAGCCTTCCTCTCTGCTTGTGTGTGTCCCGTCTCTGCTATCACCCAGTTGATGGAGTTGTGAGTGTTTGTTAATGGCTGCTCTGCAGATAGTCAAGGGACCTTACAGATTGATTTTTGCTGCCCCCAGAGTGAGGCGGCTGTTTGTTTGTTTTTCTCTTTAAATCTCAGTCAATGAGCAGTGCACATTTTTCAAAGGGGGTATTTATATTTTGACAGCCAGTTCCACCAGTTTATGAGGTATGTCAGACTTGGAGCCAGCGTTCTGGGGTTTCCTCAATAAGAGTTGGAAGATTTGGGGGCTGGAATTTGGGATGGTTGAATTTGGTCAGCTGAGCCTAGAATATTTATTTATCAATTTTATAACTTGGTTTTCTGGCCCTGATTCAGGAAAGCAGCCGTTTTCAGGACCAAGCTTAAATATTGCTTATATGTAAAAATGAGCTTCATAGATTCCAAGGCCAGAAGGAACCATTGTGGTCATCCAGTCTGACCTAAATAACAGAGGCCATAGAACTGCCCCAAAATAATTCCTAGAACAAATATTTTAGAAAAACATCTAAACTTGATTTTAAAATTGTTAGTGATAGAGAATCCACCATGACCCTTAGTAAGTTGTTCCAATGGTTAATTACTCTCATTGTTAAAAAAAAATGTATGCCTTATTTCCAGTATGAATTTGTCTAGCTTAACTTCCAGCCGTTGGATCATGTTATAACTCTCTGCTAGATTGAAGAGCTCATTATTTAATATTTGTTCCCCAAGCAGGTATTTACAGACGGTAATCAAGTCACGCATTAACCTTCTCTTTGTTAAGCTAAATAGGTTGAGCTCCTTAGGTATGTCTCTATAAGGCAGGTTTTCTAATCCTTTAATCATTCTTGTGGCTCTTCTCTGCACCTTCTCCAATTTATCAACATCCTTCTGGAATTGTGGACACCAGAACTGGACACAGTATTCCAGCAGCAATTGCACCAATGCCAAATACAGAGGTAAAATAAACTCTCTTCCTACTCTAGATTCCCCTGTTTATACATCCAAGGATTGCATTAGCCCTTTTGGCCACAGCATCACCCTGAGAACTCCTGTTCAGCTGATTATCCACTATGACACCCAAATCTTTTTCAGAGCCGCTGCTTCCCAGGATAGAGTCTCCCATTGTGTAAGTATGGCCTCCATTCTTTGTTCCTAGATGTATGCAATTATATTTAGCCATATTAAAACCTATTGTTTGCTAGTGCCCAGCTTACTAACCAATACAAATTGCTCTGTATCAGTGACATATCCTTTTCATTATTTACTACTCCCCCATATTTTGTGTCATCTACAAACTTTATCAGTGATGATTTTATGTTTTCTTCCGGATTCTTCATAAAAATGTTAAATTGCACAAGGCAAAGAACCAATCACTGTGGGGCCATACTAGAAACACAACGATTCAGTGATGATTCCCTATTTACAATTACATTTTGAG
This sequence comes from Caretta caretta, assembly GCF_965140235.1. Classification (NCBI taxonomy): domain Eukaryota; kingdom Metazoa; phylum Chordata; order Testudines; family Cheloniidae; genus Caretta; species Caretta caretta. The sequence continues at coordinate 6,503,347 of NC_134232.1, forward strand.
ATCTATCCGTTAGCCAGCTTTTAATCCATTTGATGTGTGCTATGTTAATGTTATATCTTTCTAGTTTTTTAATCAAAATGTCATGTGTCGATCATACTGACCATTAATTTTGATTAACATTGGACGGCCTGGATCAAATTTTGCCTTGGTTTATACCCAGCACAATCCAACTGATCTCAGTGAGACTGCATATCAGAGCAGAATTTGGTGCTATGTGTCCTACTGAAGCTTTCTGCTTTTGCTTGTTGACTAAGAAAAAAACAGAGCTGGAAATTGAAAGCAGAAAAGCTAAGAGTAGCAGGAGTTGATTTTTTTTCCCCCAGTGCACTCCTCACGAGAATAGGGAAAGAGAAGCTGATGGGTTGACAGGAAAGTCACAACGGGCCATGATGTTTAATGGCAAACAGCAATGGAAATCTTTCTGAGAAACACTACATTGCAGAGTGGGGAAAGGACATGTGAGTTATCCTCACTCTGGAATTTTAAAGCTTTCAGGGTGACTTGACCTGATCTCAGGTAGATGGTTTACGTTATGGAGGGATCTCAATTACAATGCTGGTTTTAAACTATAAAGTCCAGAATGAGAAGTGTTTTTAAATTAAAACTTTCAGAGGCAGAAGCTGCTTGTGGTAGCAAAAGGAACATAAGAAATGGTGGAAATAAGATGGAATAAGTATTGTCATTTTTTAAAACTTGCACCAGATAAACCTGCTTTAAGGGAATGGCTAGTTAACTCTATGAGGTTATTTTTGTTATAGTCTCACTTTGCACCCAAGCCTAGTCTAGCCCAAGCTGCTGCGGTGGGGGAGAGAGGGAGAGACCCCCCACACACACTCCTGCCCAGCCCAGCTCAGTGGCTGCCATGGCAGGGGAGAGACTACTGATATTAAAATATGAGTTGTGTGCTTTTATTTGTAGAACAAAAATACGTTAATTATTACTTAGTTTTTTTTATATAGCACTTTTATCCAAAGCGCTTTACGATAGTTAGCTAACCGTACAAACAACATTTGGAAAGCTCATTAAATGGTCCGCCAAGACCCTCAGCAATTTTCAAGTGGTCTGCGAAAAAAAAAAAGTTTGAGAACCACTGCTGTAAAGAATAGTATGACAGGGGAGTTGACATACATGTAGAGCAGGGAGTTGCTTAAAGAGTCCATAACTTCCCTTTCATCCCAAAGCCCCCATGACTTCCTGCTGTCACTCTCCTCTGCAGGCAGGAAGGATGCTGCAGGTTTCTCTGCAGTAGGGGAAGAGTCCTCAGTGATGCCTTTGTCGCAGAAGTGAAGCAGGGGTCCTTTGAAGAATCTGCCAGATAAGGGATGGCTATGAAGTAAAAAATGAGACTGAAAAAAGGAGACATCAGGGGTTTTTTTGGAGGTGGGGGGGCGGAGGGTGAGATCATAGATAGGTGACATTTTGATACAATCTGTGATTTAAAATAAATGTGGCATGACTTGTGATTTTGTGCCTAAAATTTGCTATGGCAAACTCAGTACCACAAGGTAGAGGATTCAGATCACTCTCTAGCAGGAGCAGCTCATCAAGGAATGAGGTTTTATCAGCACTGTTTATCAGCACTCTTTGCATTGTGCCCAGCTCCAAGGGAAAAAATGATTTTCATGAGCACTCAGAAACATATCTGATGGAACAATATATTTGACTATTTTCAGAGTGGATACAGCACTTCTGGGTAAATTTATCTGGGTGCAGGGAGCGGGAGACACTACTGTGCATTTGCCCAGGAAGTCATTCTTTGCAAACATCTGAAAACAGCTTTTCATAGCAAAATGGCCATTCAAAAGGAGAACAAAAAATGATTCCACTCACATTGCCAAATAAATAAATTTTAAAAAAACCCACTGGTTTTGCCAGCCTATTACTGGTAGCTCTGGTTTCTATAGTATTTTATAGAGTGCCGTATGGATTGCAATTACTGTGCATTGTTTTAAAAAATAAAAAAGCAACAGTTGGTGGCAATTTTCATTTCACCCAGTGGTGAAAACCATTCCTCTGACTAGAACTGGTTTGTACAAAACAAGTAACCACAAGATCTTTGTTTCCAGTTCCCAGAATCCAGCCATGAGTCTGACTCAGGAGCCACTACTTGAGCAGGATAATGGAGGAACACAATGCTCAGTGGATATGGTGAATGCTTAATAAGTGATTTTACTCATAGACAATGACAATTCTACTAGATACTCTTCACTCAACCCACAAGCTATACGATGTTATGTGACTAATAGCTAGTTAAACAACTATAAAATTCTCATTGTGTAGCTAAGGTTCTTGTTCTGATAACCATGCTAATTGCTACAGTGGTGTTATAATCTGTTAATATATTTTCAGTTGATATCCAAGCTCCAGGCCACCTTGTTTATCACTACACGATCCAGAACTGGTGTTTCTAAAACCTACACTAGAAAGTTACCTGTTACTGACAGTGGGTGTCAGCAGGGGCAGCTGAACTGCTGCCGAATGTGGTTTAGATGGTAGTATAGCTAATGACAAGCCACACTGTGCACGGATTTAGCTGCACCCGGTGTCAGCAGTAGTCCATTTGGTAATGTAGACAAGCTGTATAGGGATTGCAGCTCAGCACCTCCGGTCAGATTCTGAGCTCAATTACACTACTGTAAAACTAGACTTTACGCAGAAAGGAGGAGTGAGTTGGAGTAAATGTTTTTGCTTCTAGCTTTCCTCTTAATCACCTTAGTAATTATTGTATGTGACTCCAAAGAAGCTAAACTGCTTTACACCAGCTGAGGATCTTGCCCATAGTTCCCAGTCCTGCTAATCTTCACACATTTGGGTAACTTTAGTCACATGCAGTTAAACTAATTTACATGAATGGGACTACTCACATGCAAAAGCATCCACAAAATTGGGCCCTTATTATGAATTTTTTACTTTAACTGGTTTTTATTTTTTTGAAAGAAAAAATCTTCTATTAACATAATTATTCATTTATTGGATTTTCAGAGCCTGCAACAAATTGATGTTCCAGTAGTCAGAGATAAAATGCCCAACTGGAGCTTAGAATTCCAAAATCCAGGGGATGGGCATAAGCTTTTCCATCCTGGTATTGTGTCTTAGAGACTGCCATAAAATTCTTCAGACGTCGACCATCTCCTGCAGTAAAACCCACTCCAAATCTTTTGGAGAAAATCTCGATGAGGATTCCCTCCTGGATTTCTTCTCCTGTTGTTCTGTCTGGGGCTGGAGGTTGTCTTACGGAATGAACTCTGGACCAACCCCCAAATTGAGGCGATCCCCAGAAAGTGGGCCTCTGCTCCAACTGTGGCCCTTCTTAACTGCACCCCCCATTTCCCAACACTGCAATTTTAATGGAGCTGCATAGCCTGGGACCTCAGCCCCTACACCTACAGCCCACAAGATCTGCCAGGGGTTATTGAGGCTTCATCAAAAGGATAATGTAGCCCTTATATGTTCTCTTTTCTGCCTAAGGTCTGTGTGGCCAGAGTAGGGGGAAGGCAGTGTAATTGTCTGCCCCTTCTCCTTGAGTGAACCCCAAACCAACAGAATAGCCTCTGCAGGTCCCAAAGGAGTGGGGTGCTCCATGGGGCCATATGCACCCTGTGAGCAGGAGGAGAAGACCCCACCATGTAAATCAAAGAGAAATTTGTCATTTACAGATCTGAACATTGCCTGAAAGGAAAGCTACAGCAAATCTGTATCGATCAGTTCAAAGTTGTGTGAAATCCTGAGGGCTCCGGGCTGATTACACAGCATCTAATTCTGTGAAGCATTCAGTCTCTTCCCCCTCATGTTCCACTATTCAGGAAATGCTGCAAAATGCCATTTATTACCAACACATAGCAATATACCAAATGGATGGATAAGTGTTCTAGTTGCTTTCTGTGGATAAAACTAATGGTTCAATGTCTTACTACATCAGTCTTTTCCTCTGGTTCAAGTCAGGATTGTGAGTTTTTCCTTCTCTCATCCTTCTCCCCATGGGTGCTGGAACAATTTGTATAGTGGGGATGCTAAGAGCCATATAACCAAACTGTAAACCCTGTATATAATGGAAACCACTTCAAGCCAGGGGGTGTGGCAGCACCCCTAGTTCCAGGACCTGTTCTCTTCCCCACAAAAAGAAAAGAACTTGTGTATTTCTTGTTCTTTAAAAATTAGTGTACACTAATGTTAAGGGATAAACAAAATTATTTTACTGAAAGTTTGTCCCACTCAAGCTGGAGACGGTACACTAATAGGTTTGTCATCACATACAGTAAATCAATAAATTTACAAGTACGCTATAGAAGATTCCCGTGTAAACTGTAAATACGATCATTTAACTTTACTGTACAAACCCAAGGTCTAATCAGGAGAAGCCTCTGAATTACAGAATGAAAATGTAGTATGGGTCCAGAGTACACAATAAAGCAACCACATGCATTTCTGTAGCTTCTGGTTGTAAAGGTTACAGAAGGCCAGTCAAAAACACACAGTGCCTGCAAGTCATCTGTTTTCTGTTACGGTGAGCAGTTTTAGGATATAATCAATAGAAATGGCATGTTTTCTTCACTACTAGCTGCTTTGTTCCATGTTATTTTAAAGTAATTATCAATTGGGGTTTCCACTTCTAAAGACAGTAATAGAGCCCCTGAAAAGGACAGTGTGACATGTACACACTTGTTTTAGTTTGATGTAAAGCAAGACCCAAAAGAAAAAAAAAAAGATATAAAACACATGGAGAAGGGTATTCAATATAATAGCCTCTTTGCCAAATTCATTGGACAATCTGGTAAGCACTCTTTTATCCATTGTTCCCCGACTCTGAATCTGTAAAGTGGAGAAAAAAAAAAGACTACTTAGAATTCCTCCCTTCGTAGAGAGGAATAATATTCAGCGAATTCAGCAACCTAAAAATGATTCTTTTAAACACATACAGCAAAGCACAAGCAAGAATAATAACTAGGTAAACTCTCATTGCCACTTCTCTGCACTACCAGGAGCTCAGTTCTGCTATCGGACATGTGTAGGCAGCTCCTTCTGAAGTCAAATGGAGTCATGCATGCCTATCTGAGGGCAGAGTTGGTCCCCCAAAGTGCAAAATGGGCACATTGCTTGAGACTGCCTTGGGACTTACACAGTTTGCATTACTGTGGGAAAACATGGTCTTGTGGCAACAGAAAAGGATGTTCTATTCCCAAATGTTTCACAGGAAGTCTGTGGTGCCTTGGGGAGGTCATTTAAGATCTGTGCCTCAGTTTCCTTCTCTGTACAATAGGGATGATAATGCATATCTCACAGGAGTGCTGTGTAACCTCATTTGTTAATATTTGTAAAACATTTTGAGATCATTGGGTTGACGATGTTAAACAATTGCGAAGTATTATTTTCCTAAATGGCCTTATTAATTACTTCTCAGAAGTACAACTGCAAGTGTGGTTTTCTAACTATCATGTAACGAGCAAACCCAGAGATTCTGAGATATTAGCCCACTCTGTTATATTAGTAGTGTTTGGCGAAATATTCTGAGCCCACTATTTATGAATAGGGGCTATGCATGCAGTGGAACAGAAAAAAGGGCTGTTTCATTGTGAGAAGGAATGCTAAAAAACCAAATTCTTCTATTACATTGGTTTAATATCATTGGAGTTAGCGTAGTATAAATTATACTTTGGTCCTTGATTATAACTTTTGTAAGAACTATGGCATATTCCAAAAATAAATATAGAAACTGCTCCCATCTATTGGTATTTCAGTGGTTCATTTGAAGTCCAGGCTTCAGCAGAGAAAGGCTCCATAGCTGAGCTGCTTATGAGGCAGCAACCACTCACTCCAACACAGGTAACACCCGCTGAGTAGGTTATGTATGTATAGACAAGCATAACTGTTTTCCTTTCTTGGAGCTTAAGCCAGATCAATAGTAATGTAGTGTGCGCTCTGTTGGGCTGCACCTGCAAATGACAACATTAAAGCCTCTCCATGGGTTGTCGTTCTGCAAGAAAACAAACCTACTGCACGATGCCCACTAAAATGTTCAATAGCCTTACAACTGGCACTTGCTTCTTTAAAACTCTGGTGCTGAGATTCAGGTATCCAAAAGACAAATGTATTGGTTCTGAATACACAAGCTACTGCCCCATACAACAACAAGGGTTTAAAACTGACCTTTTAGATGTCTACGTGGTGCTAATGGTGGACAGCAAGTGGCCATCTAAGTTAGGTTCACTTGTTGAGCATAGTGGAGAGAGTGGTCCAAGAGAAAGCCGCTAAATAATAAATGACAACTGATGTCTATTTGCAATGACTTAGTCAACTGTGAGATGCAATATAGTCTCATCGTCAAAGCAAAGGATTGTGAAATATGGAATCATTTTAAAAACAGGAGAATACCTATTAGACTACATGGAAAAAATGTAATGTTAAGCTTCTCTGTGCTCTGACATGCCCCACTATTAACTGTGACTCTGTGAGGGAAGGAGGTGCTCAGCATGAAAAGGGTTTAAGATTAATCACAGGCTGCTTTATCCCAGACAAAGTGTAATGCGGATCTCTCAGGTGGAGCTGGCAGGGGAAGCTGAGATATTTGTTCATATTATACTGTCACGGTTTGACAATTAGGAAAATATGCTCCTCTGGGTTGACTCTACGTAAGCAATGAGCTGCTCAACTAGCAGCATATGTGAGATGAGGAAAAATGTGGAAGGGTAGTGGCAAGACAGAAAGGACTTGAAAACAATGAGCATTGAGCCATCAATCAATCTTCCAGATTGATGGTATGTCACCCATTAATTAAAAGATGACCGTAAGCATGTACTGTAGCTATTTTATATTCCAAGTATTTATAGATGGACCAACCTAAATAAGTAGTTGGTATTTCACTATAGTTTAGACTATTACATTCTAACTAATCATAGAATATCAGGGTTGGAAGGGACCTCAGGAGGTCACCTAGTCCAACCCCCTGCTCAAAGCAGGACCAATCCCCAGCTGAATCATCCCAGCCAGGGCTTTGTCAAGCCGGGCCTTAAAAACTTATAAGGAAGGAGATTCCACCACCTCCCTAGGTAACGCAGGTGTTTCACCACCCTCCTAGTGAAAAAGGTTTTCCTAATATCCAACCTAAACCTCCCCCACTGCAACTTGAGACCATTACTCCTTGTTCTGTCATCTGCTACCACTAAGAACAGTCTAGAGCCATCCTCTTTGAAACCCCCTTTCAGGTAGTTGAAAGCAGCTATCAAATCCCCTCTCATTCTTCTCTTTCGCAGACTAAACAATCCCAGTTCCCTCAGCCTCTCCTCATATGTCATGTGTTCCAGTCTTCTAATCATTTTTGTTGCCCTCCGCTGGACGTTTTCCAATTTTTTCACATCCTTCTTGTAGTGTGGGGCCCAAAACTGGACACAGTACTCCAGATGAGGCCTCACCAACGTTGAATAAAGGGGAACGATCACGTCCCTCGATCTGCTGGCAATGCCCCTACTTATACAGCCCAAAATGCATTTGCCCTTCTTGGCAACAAGGGCACGCTGTTGACTCATATCCAGCTTCTCATCCACTGTCACCCCTAGGTCCTTTTCTGCAGAACTGCTGCCTAGCCATTCGGTCCCTAGTCTGTAGCGGTGCATGGGATGCTTCCGTCCGACTCTATCCACCTTATAGTCCATTCATCCAGCCCATACTTCTTTAACTTTCTGGCAAGAATACTGTGGGAGACCGTGTTAAAAGCTTTGCTAAAGTCAAGGAACAATACGTCCACTGCTTTCCCTTTGTCCACAGAGCCAGTTATCTCGTCACAGAAGGCAATTAGATTAGTCAGGCATGACTTGCCCTTGATGAGTCCATGCTGACTGTTCCTGATCACTTTCCTCTCCTCTAAGTGCTTCAGAATTGATTCCTTGAGGACCTGTTCCATGATTTTTCCAGGGACTGAGGTGAGGCTGACTAGCCTGTAGTTCCCAGGATCCTCCTTCTTCCCTTTTTTAAAGATGGGCACTACATTAGCCTTTTTCCAGTCCTCCGGGACCTCCCCCAATCGCCTTGAGTTATAAAAGATAATGGCCAATGGCTCTGCAATCACATCCGCCAACTCCTTTTAGCACTCTTGGATGCAGCGCATCCGGCCCCATGGACTTGTTAATGGTTCAGTTAATGAGGTTTAAGGGCAATAAGTGCTCATGCAAAATGCAGGTTTTGCTTAGAACCAGGAATTTCTGACTACTGAAGCCAATGCCCCAAGAAGAAAATAGGCTCTAGGTATATTCACTGCAGGGCACTCACAGGGGAAATTGGGTGTAATTAACCTAACTAGAATCTAGGTGTCACTATAGTATCACATGATCAAACTGAAATAGTGCTGCTTTGGCAAAAACACCAAACGGTTGAATCAAGTCTGCTAGAGTCTAACCTGACTCCTACTAAAAGAGATTGGCTGTGAGTACACTATAGGTACAAGACCTGGAGTCTGCCTATGGGTTGGAATAACAAGCTGGGCAGTTGATGTTCTTCCCAGATGTTACTAGTTTTACATCCCCATTTATATCATGTTTATAATATTTGATATTTTTTCTCTGTAGCTGATGTGTCTGAAATGGATTCAGAGTAATGACCCTTGTTCAGTAACAGAACAGTTATGTTTGGGGTCGGGGGGGAAGAGAGGATGTTTTCATATGTCACAATTATAACTTTGATAAACTGATCCTGCAAGACCATGGTAGTGAACATGCATTAGTGAAGATGTATTTAAAAATATTTATTCTCGTTGTTACCTTCTGATTTTTCTTTAGCAATACCACTATAAACAAGGAATTAAAACAGGTGAAAGCAGAAGTGGCTTTAATCACAGGGTGGCAATGGCATGTCTTTGGGGAATGTTAACATTCTAAGGATTAACAAAGCATTTCCCACAAAGTTTTTTCTCCACTTTATTTCTGTTTTGCTCTACTTCTGAGATAAAGAGACAAAAGTCCTTCCTGTTGACAGAAGCATAAGACTCCCTATACTGTAGTGTAACTTGGCAAGAATTTGCCCTCAGAATTGATGGGTTAATCTCTTCCTGTATGAGAAAGTGACCATCAGCCAGACAACTGCTCTAAATCTAAAGCTTGCTTTGTTTAAATGCTCTCTGCAACTCACAGCTGTAGGACAGAAAAGTCTTTGTGATATATGATATTATATAACATGGAGGTCAACCCCAAGGATGAAGCTAGAAAATTTACAGGAAGGAGGTTTTAAAACCAAATTGCAAAGCAAATTTGAAAACTGAGGGCTTGTCTACATGGTTGGGTAATGCACTCTACAGGGATGTGATTTCTGAAGCACAGTGATACGTTGCGTTTTAACTGGTCCATGTAGACCAGGGGTAATCAATTATTTTTTGTCAAGATCCAAATTTCTTGGTCAAGGTATAGTCAAGGTCCAGACTTCACAAAAACATTTTTCACACCTCAATAACAATCATGATAATAAGTAAATAAAAGATTTTGCGGTCCATTCAAAAGCATCTGGCGATCTGAATTTGGCCCGCAGTCCGCCTATTCATTACCCCAATGTAGACCCTTCCAGTGTGCTCTAATGGAATGCTCTTTGAAACAGGACTTTGTTAAAGAGCACTAGGGAACCTTTAGTGTGCGCTAAAACTCACCGTCTAAAAGACAATGGCATGACATAGTCTTAGATTTTTAATCTGAAACACTAAAAAGAAAAAAGTAAATTTTCTCAGCAGATCAGACCATGGAGCCTCTACTCATGTTGGTGAGCATTTACACAGGTGACTTCAGTGGGACTATTTACATAAATAAATGCTCACTAGGTTAAGTAAGAGTTCCACATTCTAGCCCAGAGAGTCAAAGATTCTTCTGTAAGTGAAACCAAAATATTTTCTTACAGCTTGTGATTAGTCCCATAAAAACAATCTCACTATTTGCCTTGTTTTATGTGGCAAAGTCTCACTTTTAGTGTTTTTTTTGTGAGCCTGCATGGACAACTAAAATTTCCTGATCAATCCAAAGGAGAAAAGCCAAATGTCAGCACTCAAAAACAATGGATAAAACAAGAAGCCTTATTAAATGGATGAAGTCTTCAACAAATGAGTAACCAACCTTCCTTCTGGGTGTTCTAAAAAGACCTCATAAATGCCGGTATAAGCAGCAAATGGAAGTTTTCTGCCAAAACATTAGCTTTTCCATCTTTATTTTCTCTCCTTATTGCTTTTGTGAAGAACTTCAATTAAAAATCTGTATTCATTATACACTGGTGTGATACAAATCTTCCTGACTATTTTGTGCAACTTGAAATTCCAGAAATCAATCTTTTTTTCTGGTAAGTTAACTTCTACATCTGTATGGGTCTTAGTACTTCCTGCCACTATCTGAGGGTTAGCATGTTTAATGAGAACTAATAAGCAAGAATCTCTTAGAATTGATTCTGAACTCCAAATACCTACTTTCATTTTCCTCTGCTCTAGGCTGTCTTGAGAGCTATGAGAAAGGAGACAAGGATTAATAAAAATTCTCCACATTAACACTGATCAGACATACAATTTAATATACCTAGAGACTGCTATGGAAATGTCTTGAAAACACTTTAAGAAGGCATTGAAATTGTTAAAAAGAAAGATAAGTGAGGAAATCACCGCACTGTAAACACTTAAGATACAAAAAAATGAAGGGTTATTCTTAATGTCACAGTGACTTGTTATAAACAGTCACAACCGCTACCTGGTTTGTTATTAGACATAGCTATATTTGGCTATGTGAAAAGACTTGTTTCTTTGAAGCAGTTCATCCCAGGATCAGCATTTGATTTTATCAGTGTTAATAATATTAATAAGATGTAAAGTTGCAACTTAGTTTGGGACTTTTTCTTTGTATCAAAGTTATTTTTCTCCGTGTAGGAAACTTTGGATTTGAAGCTTCTGGACTTACATAGCATTACATTAACTTCACAGTAATTTTACATAAGCATTCCTTATGTTGTAAGAAGCAGTGAAGACAGAACCAAACCCAGCAGCGACACATCATGATACTACATAGGGTTACAAGTCTGTAACCCTACAAGTCGGTTTGATAACGTTCTCCTCCAGAACTAATCAGAAGTGAAAAGATTTTAAAAGAGGCAAAGCCTTAGCCTGCTACTGTGACAACCTGCATGGTTATTTCAGCAGGGGAGCTTTTGTTACTTCACGGCAAGATGTCACCTAAAACAGAGGAGCACAGGGGAACAGTCTGAAGGGGCTGTAACATCTGAAGTAGGGGATTGCTTGCTGGAGCTATGCCATCAGCTTTGAAGGCTTGTCCGAAATATCGCCTTGGCATTATGCAGGGTGGACAGATACAACGTGAACCCTGAAAATAATGGCTAACACAGGCAGCAAAGATGCAGGGCAGCAGCTGCACCTAGATACCCGAGGTGAAGGAGGTCGCTGAGAGAGACTCAACATCTTGGGTCGCACGGCGTGAAGCCTGTACTGGTAGACCAGGAAAAGGGTTGTGTTACTGCACCTCTGTCTCATCCCAGTGGGACGAGGTATTTCCCGAGTTAATCGTTCACTCTTGGTTTTTTGACCATGAATAACCTAGTACTCAGCACCAGGGTTAAAGCCCCTGCCTTACTTTCAGCTGTAGATGCCTTGTCGGTGCCATCTCCCCTCGGTGCCAACATGACAGGTTCATGCCAAAGCCCCCCAGGGGACGCGCATCCTCTGATGTCAGCAGGCACGTCTGCAGTACATCGTGACAGAGCATCCAATTGTATCTGGGATCTCAGACAGTCCACCAAAATTGCAACTTGGAATGTTGCAACTCTTCACAGGCATGGTCATCAGGTTGTTGTCTCATGGAAAATGGGCCGTCTTGGTATATCGATCACAGGCTGATAAATCACGGATGTCACAAGGTGGAAGATTCTTTACTTCTGTATTCTGGTGGCCCCAACCATCTATATGGGGTAGCACTACTACTGCGAGGTGAGGCTAAGTCCTTCCTGACAACCTGGATGCTTGTCTGCTTGTTTACTTATTGCACGTCTTAAACATCAGCATGGTTACCTCACTGTCATAGTAGTCTATGTGCCTACAGAGGAATCTGTTGACTCAATTAAAGATCATTTCTACAATCAGTTGGAACATCTAGTATGCACAATCCCTCCATATGATAATCTTGTGATCCTGGGTGACCTAAATGCAGTTACTGGCTCCCTGCAAACTGGGTTTGAACAGGTGATTGGTCGTTATGGTTCAGGCACATCCAATGATAACTCTCGCCACTTGCTTACATTCTGTGCCTCCCAAAATCTTTCCATTCTTGGGTCATGGTTCAAGTGGCGACCAATACACAAGATGTCATTACACGCGATAGGCGTCTCTTCACCTCCTGTATATCGTGTTGCGTAATGCACGGCGAACACAGATCACCATCTAGTGGTCGCCCGTATGGTGTTGATGCTCCAATGAGCAGGTAAGCCCTCTGTGATGATGATGAAGTTTGACATCGACGCACTCCGTGTGCCAGGTTTAGCCAATAGGTTTTGTATTGACGTTAGGAACAGATTCTCGGCTCTAGCTAATCTGCCAGACAACGTGACGTTGCCTGGTCCCTGTTCACTTCTACCCTCAACCAATCTGCTGAGCAGACGATTGGCTATAGGCATCCAGCACGCCAACCATGGGAGGCCTTCCAGATAATTAAATTGAAGGCTGCAGCCCTCCAGCGTGGTGATAAGCAAACTCGTAATCAGCTGAAGCAAAAATTTAATTCTATCGCGAGGCATATTATAACCAAGTGGCGGATGATGTCAAATTTGGCTCAGCCAGGGGTGACTTGAAGCCAGCATTCCGCACCATTCACAACCTCAGTGGTCAAGAGGTAGTCACTACAAACGGCATCCTGAACGACAGCCAAGGCCATCCATGTAAATAGGATGATGACATTCTCTCACGCTGGGTGGAACATTATCATGGTGTTCTGAAGCATCCTCCAGCTGCCACTTGTTCAGAACGGAATGATCTGGCATTCTCTGCAGTTCTAGATCCAGACATTTGTACTGATGCACCAACATTGGATGAAGTGAAGTGTGCCATCTCTAATCTGAAAAATGGACGTGCAGCCGGTGCTGATGGCATCCCTCAGAGCTGCTAAAATGTGCTATTGATCCTGCCGCAGAATCATTTCTGGCCATCTTTCATCTGGTGTGGAGACCTGGAACCCTGCCAACTGCCTGGAAGGATGGTATTGTGATCTCACTCTATAAGGGCAAGGGACCATGCAGTGAATGTAAGAACTACAGGCAATGGGCGGTGCGTGAACCGCTGGCTAGCGGAGGCTAGCCCCCAGCCCCGCCCCTTCCACCCGAGGCCACACCCCTTCCATGTGTCCTGGAACCCAGAGCCCCTACCTACTACTGCGGATGCCAGCCCCTGCCCAGGCTGGCTAGTGTCTGCAGGCCCTCCCTCCCCCAGCCCTAGAGCGCCGGGAGGGAGAGCGCATGGCGGCGCCACAGCTTTCCCAGCTCCAGGAAGGTGGGCAGTGTGACCTCAGCCCCCTGGAGCCCAGAACCACTGCTGAAGCAGGGCCTTGGGGGCAGAGTGTGGGCGGGGCCAGGCCTCGCTATTTGGGGATGCACTGCCTCTCCCAGCCTCCCCTATCCACTGCCCACCTTGCTCAGGCCGATCACCTTGCTCTCCATTCCTGGAAAGGTGTTTGTGCATGTTTTGCTGGCATGACTGGAGCCTTTGCTACATCAGAAGCGTCATCCCCAACAGTCAGGTTTTACGAGGAACAGGTCCACATTTGATGCCATTTTGGCCCTTCGCTTGTTGTCAGAGACACATCGCAAGTTCAGGAAGCCCCTGCACATACCGTGTGTTTATCTTGAGGCTGCATTTGATTCAGTCAACCGTGTTGCGTTATGGAAGACTTTAAAGGGCGTAGGTGTCCCTACCACTCTCCTGGACTTGATTAGAGAGCTTCATAATGGAACCACTGACTGTGTTTGTCTGGGGAACTGGATGTCAGTGCCTTTTAAATCAGTATCTGGTGGTAGGCAGGGTTGCGTTCTGGCCCCTGAACTCTTTTTGTCAGGCAATGGATTTCATAAGGCAGTATTCTATCGGGTCCATAGGCATTGAGATCAGCGATCTCTCACTCACAAACCTTGACTACGTTGATGATTATGTTCTTTTAGTACAGAGCCCAGACAGGTTTTGTGAGGCACTCTAGCATATGGAGGAGGAGTCAGCTAAGATTGGTCTCCATGTTTCATGGACAAAGACAAAACTGCAAAATCTAGGACCAGGTCCACCTGTGACTCCCAATCTCTTTGAACAATGAGACCGTCAAATCAGTTTCCAGGTTTTGCTATCGGAGTTCTATACTTACCAGCTCCTCCAGTTCTCACACGGAGGTTCTCCATCAGATTGGCATCACAGCATCTGCCATGAGCCGTTTACAATGGATATAGAATCAGCATCATCTTAGTATGACCACCAAGTTCAGGATTTATTTGAGCTGTATCCTTCCCAGACTTTTGTACAGCTGCGAAACATGGACACTACGCCATGCGGACTGGACAAAGCTGGAAGCTTTCTACATAAAATGTCAATGTCCTATACTGGGCATAAACGTCATCTGTAATGCAGATGTTTATGGTCGTTTGGGTCTACAGACTCCTGGGGCCATTGTCCGGAGGCAACGCCTTATGCTTTTTGGGCATGTCAAAAGGATACCACAAGAAATTCCAGTGAACACCATTTTCCAGGTGGCTTGTAACATCCGGGATAAAGTTCCACCAACCAAGGGGTGGAAGTGACCCAGAGGCAGACCCCCTATTACATGGGTTCATCAAGTCTGTTCTGATGTTGGACTCTCAGGCTCTGAAGCCTTCGAGGTTGCGCAGGAACAGACCAAATGGCGAACGATTGCTACGGCCGACTTTCTGGCTAAGTGTTGAAGAGAGAGAGAGTTCATTGGGAGTGACTCTGTCGGGGGCGGGGGGACGACGACAATTTCTGTAGAAGCACAAAAAAAATCTCTGTCCCCCTGCCAGAGATACATATTCTTCACTGGCTATGCCCCACCCAATAGCTGTAATGTGTAGCTCTGTGGAAGGGAAGGTTAATCAACAAGGGCAGCCCAATGGCAGGAGTGTGCAGTTAGAAAGTGGTCAAAACAGGGGCGTAGAGTATTTCTCAACTGTCTCTCATGTATAGTCTCAAATTTACCTCCTGGCTACCCTTGTTGGCTGTTCTTTCTTTTATTGCTGTAATGTATTTACATAAGAAGTGCTGAATCATGTCTGAGAAGGCACATATTTTTGAAGTGAACCTAGATGACTCACTGTATTACAATATACTCATTATTAGCCAATGACTAATATCAAAGAGCTTCATTGAACAAAAGCCCTGGATCTAAATCTTAGCTCGGTTTTCTGTTTGAAGTGTTTGTTAAAGGTTCCTCATGTTTGCCTGTTGCTGATATCCTGTTTTATAACAGTCTTTGATAACAAGACTATCTGTGACTTCTCACTACAGCAATGTTGTATTGTTTTACACTGAAAATGCTGTGAAGTGTAACCTAAAATACTGAATCACAGTTACAAAAAATATAATTTATGTTAAAGAAACAATTATTTTTAAGCTTCCTGTTGTAGTTTTTTTGTCCCTCGTTTTGCAGTATTTGTCCCACGTCAGACAAGTTTGCCGAGTGTTAAGAACAGGGATCTTATTGACACTAGGGTTCTATTCCTACCTCTCTCACTAGCACGCTATGTAGGTGATCTTACACCTGTCACATAGGCTCAAGTTTTCAAATGTGGCCTGTGATTTGGGGTGCCTCTGTTTTTCAGTGGTCAACATGAGACACCTGTGCCTGACTTTTAGATGTGCTGAGTTACTATTGACTTCAGCTGCGTCTGTGGGTGTTCAACATCTCTGAAAATCAAAATAAGGTGTTTCAAAATGAGCTACCAAAAAATTGGTACCCAAAATCAGAGGCTACTTTTGAAAATGTTGGGCCCCTCTGTGCCCCAATTCATAAGCTTTTTAAAATTTTAAAAATGCATTATATTTAAAAATAGGTATGGTTTGACTTGTTTGTTCCAGCTAAAATTGTGATTTTTGCATTTTTTGCCATGACAAAATTGTGAGTTTTCCAATTTTTTCTATGACAAATATTCAGCCTTAATTAATTGTATGATATGGGCCTTGGAAACTTAAGAGGTATAAAGAGGCTGAAAAACTACTAATTGTAAAGATAAACACATCAGGACAATAATGATGTAACGAGAACTGTTGTACTAAAAGCAATAAAACGATTATTTTATAGTCAGCTTTTCAAAACATAGTGAGTGTGACAAAGTTTCTGCTCTACCTTGGTGGGTCTTGCGCTTATTGGTGGATTTGCTTGCCTTGGAGCTTCAGGCAGCCCTCAGCTTGGCCGTTTTTCTGAACCCACAGTCCAGGTTGACTCCTCCTGTGTCTGACCAGGAGTTGGGAGGATTTGGGGGGAACCCGGGCCCACCCTCTACTCTGGGTTCCAGCCCAGGGCACTGTGGAATGCAGCTGTCTAGAGTGCCTCGTGGAACAGCTGTGTGACAGCTACAACTCCCTGGGCTACTTCCCCATGGCCTCCTCCCAACCCCTTCTTTATCCTCATCACAGGACCTTCCTCCTGGTGTCTGATAATGCTTGTACACCTCAGTCCTCCAACAGTCCACGTTCTCACTCTCAGCTCCTAGTACCTCTTGCTCCCAGCTCCTCACACGCACACCACAAACTGAAGTGAGCTCCTTTTTAAAACCCAGGTGCCCTGATTAGCCTGCCTTAATTGATTCTAGCAGCTTCTTGATTGGCTGCAGGTGTTCTAATCAGCCTGTCTTAATTGTCTCCAGAAGGTTCCTGATTGTTCTGGAACCTTCCCTGTTACCTTACTCAAGGAAAAGGGACCTACTTAGCCTGCTCTCCTGCTGCTGCCCTCTGGCCTAGGCTTTCCTTGCTTTTTGCACCTGCTTTTGCCCCCCCCCCCCCCCCCCGCGACCGGGCCAGATGCTCTCCCCCCTGTCTTTTCTTTTTGTTGTTTTTTTTTCTTTCTCTGCTGTTGCTAGAGTGCTGGCCAGCTGCCGGCCAGCTGTTAGCCCCCCTCCCCACCCGCCCTCGGACACTGCTGCCACTCCAGTGAACCCCCCCCCGAGAGGGGGGGCCCTGCTGGCCCGCTTCCCCAGAGGGGGGGGAGTGGAAGGACCCAGCCCCCAGACCCAGCCGCTTGCTGTTTGTCTGCGGACCCGTCTCCGGTCGAGAGGATTCTTATCACTTGCTCCGGCATTTCTGGAATGCAAAAAAAAAAGCCCGGAACAGACAGAGGAAAAAGCCATCCACCGGAGGAACACCGCCCGGGGAATCTACAAATCGCCTTGAAGGGGGCCTAAGACTGAGTAACTTTCGAACTGTGCTCTCGTGTGGGGGGAGGCCTTGACTGTGTCTTAACTGTGTTTGTAGGGACACAGGGGGTGTGGCACGGAGCTGCCCCCCAATCCATCTGTGTCCTCCCAACCCCCACATTACGATCTTCACCACTGGCCCCTCCACCGTCTTTGCTGGCTGTTTAACATCTGCCTCTGGACTCAGCTGCTCGCCCTGATTCCACCGCGTGGGCCAGAAGCACCAGCCAACCAAACAGGATTCTCTGGACAAGCGTACAGTGGTTCATGTGCCCCCCCTGAACTGTCCACCCCACAGCTTGTCCCTTTCTACCTGACCCCAACTCCTGTTAATCACCTGCCACCGCCCGCCCCCGCTGGGGCATCAGGAATGGAGGGCACCGGGGTGACCTCTGCCGCTGCCATGCCCATTGCCTCCCCAGACTCTAGGGAAGGCCCCCCCCCCCCAGCTGGCGGGAAAGGCCAGGACAAGAAGAAGGGGAAGGGCCCCACTAAAACCACCGGGCCCTTCATGGCAGGGGCCACCCCCACTGCTGCAGCCCCGCCACCAACCACGGCATCCTCCCCCGCTGCCCCCTCCACCAGCTCTGCGGATGTCCCTCCCTCAGCCCCAAGGACATATGCCCAGGCGGCGGCAGCCCCCCCGCCTGCTGCCTCGTCATCTCTCCCGCCTGCTGCCTCGTCATCTCTCCCACCCACCGCCTCCGCCACCATCAATCGCGGCTGGGGCCCCTTTCTCACCATGACAAGGAAGCACGGTGTCTGATGCCTCCTGGTGCCCGCCTTGCCCCACGTGGAGACCTACGTGCGGGCGTTGGTGAGGGTGGTGGGGCCCTCGGCCATTATGGCGGCCTCCAAAATGTACGGGAAGGTCGTTTTCTTCTTAGCATCGGAGGCTGCCGCCTAGGAAGTGGTGGAGAGGGGCCTGGCGGTGGGGGAGGGGGGTGTTTGTCCCCCTAGAGCCACTAGGGGACCTGGGCGTCCGCCTGGTCCTGACCTCTGTCCCTCCTTTTCTCCCCAGTGCTGCCCTGCTACCCACCCTTTCCACCCTGGGGAAACCCGTTTCTGTTATCAGCCCTCTCCCATTGGGCTGCAAGGACCTCACCCTCCATCACATTTTTTCCTTCCGCCATCAAGTGCAACTTTTACTGCCATCCGCAGCGCGTGACGGAGTGGCGCTCGAAGGGTCCTTCCTAGTCCCCCACCAGGGGGCCCGTTACTGGATGTACTTTTCCACAGGGGAAGCCCGGTGCTACCTCTGCCGGGCATCGGGGCATGTCTGGAGAGACTGCCCCTTAGCCCGGCAAGGAGGGGCACCTGGGATCCCCGAGACCCGCCAGGACATCAGCCCCGTCATTGCCGATGCCCCTGGCCGCCCGGTACCCGAACCCGCCCCACCCTCCTCTTCGGACCACCGCTACTCCCATTCAGGCCCAAGGGGCATCTCCCCTACAACGCCCAGACGAGCGGGAGAGCCCCGCCCTCACTGCTGACAATCTAGCAGGGCCTATGGAGGAGGGTGTGGCAGAGATACCACCAGCCATAGGAGAGAGCCTGCCCCAGGGAGAATCCTCCCTCCCTTATGCCACCCCACCGTTCCCCCCCAAGTCCCTGAGCCATCGCCTTTACTCCCTGACACGACCCTTGCTAACCAGCCCCCAGATGATGCCATGGAGGGCTGGGCCCTAGTCCAGGGGAAGTGAGGCAAGGGGAAGGCTCGAACTCCGCCTCATCTACCCGAGATGGAGGCCCCCCAAAAGATCAGGAAGGGGGGCAACGATGCCGAACCTTCTGCTTTGCCCACGAGTGCGTCCCATCCACCGGTGTCAGCCAGGAAAGACGTGGCAGCACTGGAGGGTAGGGTCTCCCCTCCATGGGAGATCCTCCCTCCGAGACCCTTGAGGAAGCCCCTTCTGTCTTGATGCTACCCGAGGCAACCATCGTGGCGGGTGCCGGCGGGGAGAACCCCAGGGCGGCGGAAAGTGTCCTCTCCTCCATGTTCGAGGAGATCGAGGCCTTAGATCTGACCCCGGTCGCCCAGGGGGAGGACGACCTTTTGCCAGCAAATCTCAATCTGGGCGACCTCACTCCACCCCTCTTTTCCCCATGCTCCCTCCCCTTAACTGCTGCTCCCGCTCCCACCTCCGAGGAGCCCCTGGACTCCTCCACCGACCCAGCCGCTGATGGCACCCCGCTGACGACCACCGAGCCTGCTCAGGTGAGAGCCGGTGCCATGCGGCCGGGGCACGAGTCGCCAGGGGCACCCCCTGTTGGTGCGGAGCAATCGACTTCCTTCCCGGGTGGGGGCCCTACAGAAGATAATCCACCTCCTGATGCTGTGGCCGCTAAATCCACCACAGAGCACGCGCCCAGTGTCACTGAGAGCTCCCTCCCAACCCCCTTAACCCTTGAGCCTGATCGGGAGGTGCCACCATCTAGCGGCTTGCCTCCCGAAACCCAGAACCTTGCTTCCGCCCCTGCCCCTATCCAATTTACCTTCTGCAATGTCATTGGTGCCCCCGGGGCTGTCTCCTTCCCTTTCCCAATTGATGACCCCCAGGGAGCGGCCTTTGTGTTCTCCTGCCCCGACCCATTAGGAGCTGCTATTTTCCCTCCACCGCCCCCTATCGCCCCAGAGCTTGAGGCGGGCCTAGAAGCTCCAGCCCATCAGGCACCCTGTCGGGGGTCCGCACCCTGCTTGTCCGTTTTAGTGGACCACAGGGCTGCACCAAGGGCCCCGCCGGGGAACAACCGGAAAACCGTAACCCCCCCTCCCCCCCCATGAGCTGCGAGGAGAGCTGTGGAAGTTTTTAGAGGATGTCCGTGGCTCCTGCAACAAGGTACAGCTTGCTCTCCAGCGATGGAGGGACTTTTCTCAAATCCTCCAGGCCACAAGGGCCCTCATGGGGGAAGGTAAAGGGACGGGGAAGCAGGATGCCGCGGCCTACTGGCGGGTCCGTGTCTTCCGTGAACAATTACTCACCTACGGGATGGGTCACGGACTGCTGCGCGGCCTGCTGGGAGACGGGAGCGTCCCTGCCAGTGAGGACCCCCCCCGACCCTCCCCATGACACCTCTCACCATAGCAACATTGAACACCCGGGGTTGTAGGATGGCTCTCCACAGGTCCCAGGTGCTCTCCTTCCTTCGGGAGGGAGGGCACTCTGGTTTTCCTGCAGGAGACCCATACAGACCCGACCACCAAAGACAGTTGACAGCTGGAGTGGGGGGACAGGGTCTACTTTAGCCATGCCATGGTTTGACAGCCTGTATTCCCCTGACCTATGGCCCAAGGTGCTAGGGGTCGCCGAGGCCGTGCCAGGTCACCTGCTGCATCTCCGGGTCCGTATGGAGGGGCTCATGGTTAACCTCGTTAACGTCTATGCCCCGACATCAGGCCCGGAGCGGCTGCAATTCTACCAGCGGGCGTCCGCCTTCCTCGGCACCTTAGATTCTCACGAGTGCCTGGTCCTGGGAGGGGACTTTAATACCACCCTCGAGGAACAGGACCGCTTGGGGACCTACCAGAGCCCGGCCGCCACGGACACCCTACGGGAGATAGTCGAACATCACTCCCTAGTGGACATCTGGCGCGACCACCACCCGGATGACACTTCCACGTTCACCTTTGTCTGGGTGGAAGCCCATCGGTCGAGCCACTCCCGGTTGGACCGCATTTATTTATCACACTTCCATCTTTCACGAGCCCACTCCTCCAGCATTCGGCCGGCCCCATTTTCTGACCATCATCTAGCCACCGTGACAGCCTCCCTCTGTGCGGAGAGGCCGGGGCCGGCCTACTGGCATTTTAACAACAGCCTGTTGGAGGATGAGGGCTTCATGACGTCCTTCCGGGAATTCTGGCTGGCCTGGCGAGGGCAGCGGCATGCCTTTCCCTCGGCGCGGCAATGGTAGGACCTGGGGAAGGTGCGTCTGCTGCGACTACACCCGGGGCACCAGCCGACGGAGAAATGCGACGATAGAGCAGTTGGAAGGGGAGGTCTTAGAGCTGGAGAGGCATCTGGCTGCCAGCCCCAAGGACCCGCTCCTCTGCGGAGCATGCCGGGAGAAGCGGGAGGAGCTCCGGGCCCTCAAGGACCATCGGGCCCGGGGTGCCGTTGTTCGATCCCGCATCCGCCTCCTTCGGGAGATGGATCGCGGCTTCCGCTTCTTCTATGCCCTGGAGAAAACGAGGGGGGCCAAGAAACACATCACCTGCCTCCTGGCAGAAGACGGCACCCCCCTCATGGAACCGGTGGAGCTGTGTGGGAGGGCCCGAGCCTTCTACACAAGTCTTTTCTCCCCAGATCCGACCGACCCTGGCGCTTGCGGAGTGCTTTGGGAGGAGCTCCCTACGGTCAGCGCGAGCAACCGAGACCGGCTAGAGTTGCCTCTCACTCTGGCCGAGTTCTCGAAAGCCCTCCGACGTATGCCCACTAAAAAGTCTCCAGGTATGGATGGGCTGACCGTGGAGTTCTACCGCATGTTTTGGGACGTTCTCGGCCCAGATCTAGTCACCGTCTGGGCTGAGTCTCTGCAGAGCGGGGTCCTCCCTCTTTTGTGCAGGCGAGCTGTGCTCGCCTTACTGCCAAAGAAGGGGGACCTTCGCGATTTACGAAATTGGCGTCCCGTCTCGCTCCTCAGCATGGACTACAAAATCGTAGCAAAAGCAATCCCGCTGTGGCTAGGGTCTGTGCTGGCGGACGTGATCCACCCAGACCAGACCTACACCGTCCCGGACCGCAGTATCTTTGATAACCTATTTCTGGTTCAGGACCTTTTGGAACTTGGGCGTAGAGACAGTCTGTCGTTCACCCTCCTGTCCCTGGATCAGGAGAAGGTGTTTGATAGGGTGGACCACGGGTACCTCCTGAACACTCTGCGAGCGTTTGGCTTTGGACCCCAGTTTGTGCGTTTTCTCCGGGTGCTGTACGCTTCCGCAGAGTGTCTGGTTAAGCTCAACAGGACCCTGACCGAACCGGTCAGCTTCGGGCGAGGAGTATGGCAGGGGTGCCCCCTCTTGGGCCAGTTGTACGCTCTGGCGATCCGCAGGAGGTTGACAGGGTTGGTGCTGCAGGAGCCAGAACTGCGGCTGGTCCTGTTGGCGTACGCTGATGACGTGCTCCTCGTGGTCCTGGACTCGGGCGACTTGGCGCGGGTGGAGGCTTGCTAGGCCATCTATTTGGCAGCCTCCTCTGCCCGGGTCAACTGGGTCAAGAGCTCTGGCTTGGTGGTAGGAGACTGGTGGCAGGTGAGCTCCCTCCCACCCGTGCTTCAGACCATCCGGTGGAGCGCGGGTCCACTGCTCTACCTCGGCGTTTACCTTTCTGCCACGCATCCCTCTCCGCCGGAGAACTGGGAAAATTTAGAGGGCGGGGTGATAGAGCGGCTCCGGAAATGGACGGGACTACTCCGATGTCTCTCCCTTCGTGGGAGTGTGCTGGTGCTTAATCAACTAGTCCTGTCCAAGCTCTGGTACCTGGTCCTGGCCCTGGGCTTCCTGACCAACCTCCGGACATCGATTCTGGGGTTCTTTTGGTCAGGAATGCACTGGGCCCCTGTAGGGGTTCTTCATCTACCCCTGAAGGAAGAAGGACAGGGCCTGAAGTGTCTGCACACTCAGGTCTGTGTCTTCCGCCTCCAGGCCCTACAGAGGCTCCTTTATTGTGCAGGCAGTTCAGCGTGGAGCATACCGGCGTGCGTCATCCTGCGCCGCATCCGAGGGCTCCGATATGACCGGCAGCTCTTTTATCTCTGTCCAGGAGGTCTTCCGCAAGACCTCTCCGGGCTGCCGGTCTTCTACCAGGACCTCCTCCGGACTTGGAAACGGTTTTTAACGACCAGGTCCGTGGCGGCCACCGAGTAGGCAGATCTCCTCGCGGAGCCCCTGCTACACAACCCCCAGCTCCGTGTGCAGGTGGCGGAGTCCCGCTCGGTGCGCCAGAGTTTGATCGTGGCAGAAGTCACGAGAGTCAGAGACCTCCTGGACTATGACCGGGGAGACTGGCTGGATCCCCTGACGCTCGCTCTGCGCATGGGGCTCTCCAAACCTCGTACCCCCCCGGTGCGTACTTCAGGAGGTGAAGGCCGCTTTGCCGCCCGCTGCTAGAACTTACCTCGATCGGGTCCTGCTCGAGGGCACGCCCCGCCCACCCTCTACCCCAGGCTCGCCAGACCTTTTAATTGGACCCCTGCCCCGTACACCCAATCGACCCCCTCACCCCTTTACGGCGAGCCAGCTGCATGAACTGCAGCTGGTATGCTTCCAAACCGCGCCAAGGAAACATCTATACACGCTCGTGCTCCACACCCTTCACGCTCTCACCCTAGTGTCCTGCCCCGACACAAAGTGGAGAGACCTTCTGCCACCTTTGGAGGGTGAGCAGCCCCGGTGGGCCAGCCTATATTCCACCTTGGTTCCGAGGCCCGTCAGGGACATCAGTTGGCGGCTTCTTCATGGAGCTGTGAGCAAGGGCACGTACTTGGCGCGGTTCAACGCCATCCCAGATACTTGTCCCTTTTGCAGTTTGAGGGAAACCCTGGCGCACGTATATTTGGAGTGCGCCAGGCTGCAGCCCCTGTTCTGGCTCCTCTCAAATCTTTTATTACATTTTTGGTTGCATTTTTCCCCTCACCTTTTTATTTATGCACTCCCCATCCGTGGCCTCACAAAGTCGTGGGATCTCCTAGTTAACCTCCTCCTGGCCCTGGCTAAAATGGTCATCTATAAAACCAGAGAGAGGAGGTTGGCCGATGGAGTTTCCTGTGACTGTGAGGCCGTTTTCCGATCCTCGGTTCGTTCATGTATCCGGGTGGAGTTCCTCTGGGCGGTGTCCACCGACTCCCTTGATGCTTTTGAGGAGCAGTGGGCGCTGTCCGAGGCTCTCTGCTCGGTGTCCCCGTCCGGCTCCCTTTGTTTTGACCCTTTGATTGGGGGAGAGAGTAAGGGGCCCCAGCCATTGCTGCTGCAGACACCACCACCTTAGAGGGGTCCTTTCACACGTGGGTGCATGTGCCCCCCCCCGGGTTGTCCACCCCACAACCTGCCCCTTTTGTTGGGTGCTTTCAGAGGATGGAATTGTTGGTGACACTCGGGTGTGGCGCCAGGTAACTCAAGGGGGTGGCAGACCTTGAGAGTCGATGAAGCCCCCTCACTCTGGACCACCAGGTAACTCGGAAGGGTGGAAGACCACAAGAGTCGAGGAAGCCCCCTGCTCTGGGCCCAGGCAAGCTTGAACACTTCCCTCCCCTGAAGCTAATGAGAAAACAACTGTGATTGGTTGCTGTGTTACACATTGCATATGCTGTTGTTTTGTTTTGTAAGTGTGTTATGCAAATAAAAAAAAATCGCAAAAAAAAAATTACTCTCCTAGTGCCATCTATATCCATCTGGCTCGACCCTGTCACATGAGTATAAAGTGAATCAAGAGAATCCAATATCCCATAGGTCATGTTCTAATTAAAATCCTTTCCAGCTTCCAGACAGTCAGGATTGAAAGCCTCAGTTCCCATCGGTATCAAGGAGAGACCACAGATTAGCTACAAGCACCAAAGCCACTGGATCAATATATGTGACCTTTTCAGACCAGCTCAACTATATTTATAACACTCCAATGAAGCAGTGCTCTGTGAATTTAAAAATAAAAATGTCATTCCAAAGAGCTCCACAAGGTACAGAGCAGTTTCAGCTCCAGATGGACTTTTCCTGCCAATTGAATGAAAGCCTCTGCGGCAGCTTTGCAACTCATCAGAAGTGCTCTAAGAGAACAGAAATATGTCTTGCTCTGAAATATGTTCATGATGCCAACAAGCTGCAACATGTCATTTTTTTTATTGTAAAATATGATACCAGGTGCCACCAACGGATGCATTCTGAACCATCCTGAAGTCTTGTGTATATGCTTGAAACACAGCTTCGTCCTGGTTCTCAGTTGCATTAAAGACCCCTTTATACTACTTTGGCACCAAAAAGCAGCCTTAAATTGGGTGGAAAGAGCCCCTAGAGTATACCATTTGCACTGGGGGCATGACTGGCTGGTGTAGCACTGATATGAGGACCTTAAAATGACCCTGTTGGATCAGGGATTGGATCAGAGGCATGGTTGGCATGCACTGCACTATCAGTGGGATTTTCAAATGTACCTATGTGACTTTGAACAAAAGTCCCACTGAAAGTCGCTGACACTTGTTCTCCTAAATCACACAAACACTTTTGCAAATCCTGACCTTCAGCTATTTTTTTTCTTCTCAGGGCCCATATGTGGCCATGTGAAGCAGAGTGAAACGAGAGTAGCCCTGAGCCACCTTAACCATGCCTCAGCTGCAGGCATGTATTAACTGAGAATTCGGCCAGTTGGGTCCACATTCAAAAGTGCTTTTAATGGTGCACAGTTGTTGCCAATACTTGTGCAATTGCGTTTGCTCAGAGAATGGCTTGCCACTGTTGTAGCCTGCCCCACGTCGCTCTTGACCATTGCTGCGCTAGTGCCGGTAGAAAGCACTGGTATGGCAGCTGCACCACTGCCTTTGGCGTGTCTCCCAGCATACTTTTATGAGGCTCCTACAGCTCTTCATGCGCTTACCCTGTGCAGTATCTCCAGCGCTTCTGACTGCAATGTTATGCACAAAAGTTTTCTGTTTACAGGGTGCAATGCAGCAGACTCAAGATTTATTTTATTTAAAAAAAGTAAAGAATCTTTTAATGTAATACTGCTGTTGTTCAGTTTTAGATAGCTGCTATCTTACACACTGAATCATTATTTATACAGGCCACAATTAAAAACAACTTGGTATAGCAGCTCTCTAACCGTGGAGCTCTGCTTCCACAAACCCCATTTCACGGATCTGGGTGGGGAAGTCTGGGAATGCACTGGTACTGGAACAGCTAGAGGGAATTCTGTGTGCGATCACTGTAAATAGGTTTACGTTAACCAGATTACCCAGATTGTGGATACAAGGCACTAATACAAATTACAGGGGTACAACTCTGCTCTAACAAGGTTTTTGGGATTCTCATTCTTTAATGGTTCAGGCTGCATTTCCACATGCACATATCTATTTTTTTTTTTTAACTTTTCTTCTACTGTGGCTGGTAACCAAGGGAAACACATAAGAACCCCCCCCCCCCCCTCCCATTGCACAGCTGTCTCTTGTGGAGCTGCCAGAAGGGGTATGGAGCATGTGTAAGTAATTGGCAATCAGTAGGGGAAATACCCATCCTGCACTGGGATAGCATTAGGCAGGATTGTAGCTTGTACCTCTGTGGAAGGCTTAGGTTAGTGAATAAAACTTCATGTGGCTGATTTTGAAAAAGAAAGACTGCCATAGATTCTAAGTGGATTGCAGAACTTCTGTGGGCTTGACAACTAGGGAGGCATCATTGGCTGGATAAGGAGCCATGTAAGTAAAAAATGAGTATATGATATTAGTGGTGTGTGATTTGAAGCACTATCATTTTCACTCCTCTTACCCTGTCTCTACTGGCTTGGTTGTAGTTTAGTCGCATGAGTTCTGCAAACCTCTGTTCATAAAGGTGAAGGAGCAGCACAAGGTAGAGACCTGAGTTCATTAGCTCACTTTGTGCCTGTGTGCAGAAGAGAGCCAATTTATTTACTGTTACTGTAACCCTGGTTTCTAAAGACCTTAAGGACTAGAACCAGTACACAGTTACTTCAGCCAGAGGCTATATTACCTCCTAAACTCATTTATTAACTCTGAACTATCTTCCTGGCTTGTATTTAATTTCTTAATTACTGTGAGTAGTGACTATCACATACAAAAGCCTAGCATAAGGTCTCTGCACTGACAAATGAGTGACCTGGCTTAGATTTCTGATCCAGTCTGTCAGACTCCAGGGCCAGTAGGGACTCCCAGCATTCCTAAAACACAACATACTAAGGACATAGAGTGGATGAGAGATCCAACACTGACCTTTGGCAGGCAATTAAAGGAGTAAAAGACTCTAAAGAGAGTCCTCTCTAAGGCTCACCCTTGGATTAGTAAATTCCAGAGGGGGGGGGCGCGCTAAGGTCAGAAGGGACCCTTATGATCATCTAGTCTGATCTCTGGTATAAAACCGACCATAGAATTTCATCTAGAATGTACCCTGCGATCACATAGGAAGGAAATGTAAAGAGGAAAAAATCAGTTGGGATCCATACAGGACAAAATAGGGAGAAAACAAATATAAATTAACTCCTTGGCACAAGTAATGGCAAATCTCAGCTAATAATTAACAAAAAGATAAAGCTATGCCATCTTAAACTGCTGTATATTTTGGCACATATCAAATACAATACAGATCATCAGGTCTAATAAGCAAATGAGGAGTGGGCCTTTCCATAATTAGATGGAAGTTCTCCAGGGAAAACCATAAGTGTGGAGAACTCAGCATATGGCACTCTTCCCTTTCAGTGCTACACCATGGAGTAGAGTATGCTATGCTGCTGGATGTTTCAGCTTTCTGATATGATTGAAATTTGAGGTCCTGACCATTTGTGGGCATTAATGATCTCACAGCACTTGTAGCCATCACAGGAGTGCTGACAACCCACTGTCTTGGCTGCACTCTGGGTAGGTAATTAATTCTGCCTCCCCAAAATCCCCCTCTGTAGCTGAATGTTATTAATTGTGAATCTAATCATTCTGCAGAACAAAACATAAGAATTATTTTGCCTGGCTTTTGACTATTTTTTTGTTTACATTTTATTCTCTGTAATTTAGTGCATCAAGCTGCCAATGGTGAAAAGAATCACTGAAATTAACAATAATAACAATTTCCCTCCAAATACACTTTTCATATTGCTAGCTCAGAATGGCAGCCATCTTTCCAGCTCAGAGATAATTACATGTCACTGCTGAAGCAGAGATTTTTTTTTTTAAATGATAAATTTTTTAATGGGGCACACTGAACACTAAATGAACCCTTGAAGTTACTGATAATAGTGCTGGATCTAAGCAGCATGTTCTTGATTAAGAATATTGTCTTAAAAATTAAGCATTCAGGTACAGTAGTCCCTGAGAGGCATAGCCTAAGCACAGGACCAGGAGACAGGTACTCATCAATGCTAATTGCTTCTCTGAACTTGAGCAAGTCACTTGGTCAAACTTTTTCAACAGTATCCTCTGTCAGTGCTACCACTATAATAAACCTAAGAGATGCTCATTAATCTGGAAACTACAACCTTCCTTAAACTACAACATTCATCTGCATGGCTTAGCACTTACAAAATCTCCTCAAATCATTTTTTTGGAAACTGTATCTTCATTGGTTCTTTTGGTGTTTTTGCTTGTTTGGGTTTTTTGTTCCATTCAGAGAGGGAATTATATTCCAAGCCATGATGTTCTACTCTGCTCTTTCAATGGGTATCTACAGACAATCTCATTCTAAGTGAACCTTTATATTCCTATACATTTTACAGCACAATGGCAAATCAATCAGCTAGAAAATAGCTTGGTGGTATCACTTCTGTCAAAGCATGCTGGGAAATCATTTACTTTTTTATAACTAAATAAGGCCTAGAGCAATGCAGATGGGGAAATATACACTGTTTACTGCAAATAATTTTGAGAAACACAGTCTGGTAGAAGTGGCTATCTTCTACAAATCAGTGGGAAAGACTCTGGCACACTGCAGTATTTATTTAGATTTCTATAAATGCTAAATAGCATATCTATCCATATGTTTTAGGTGCTTTTGGCATAACTAAAATACATCACAAATAATACTTAAAAGTGCATCAGTACAAACATATAAATCACAAACAGATATATAAATCACAACCAGCAAGCAAGACCTCCCACCAGCTTAATTCCCCTTATCTCTCCAACAATTACTCATCCTTACAATTCCATCCATTTTCAAATGCCTAGGAAAAGAGATGAGCTTTGCAGTATGCCCTTAAATATGAAATTTGATGTTTTGAATTGTCAAACTACCCAACATAGGTACAGCCTGTAATTCTGTAAAACACTTTAAAGTTTGAGAAAGGGTGTGTGTGCTTATCACTTTAATCTGTTTATGGTTCAGTGTGATTATTCCGGAGTGTAGAGACTCTGCTATTTGACATAGTGCTTGCTTTTACATATTTTGCCACTCCCTCACCAGCATGACCTACCCTGTCATTCCTGTCTCCCTTTATGAACAACATTTATTTTGTTTCTGAACAAGCTGACCCCCATCACCATCTTATAGTAAAGTATTAGAACTCCATGCTTGGGATAATTATCTTCTGGAAAATTAAGCAGATTACTCTCTTTGGCAGGCATAAAGCTAAAAAAACTATATTTATTGTGATGCTAGGTTTGTTTTCTTACAGCTCTCAATATCTGTGTCTTACCCCTGAATTTTTCTGTTTAAAATGAATTTATTCAACTTGTTTCACAAACAGCACTTTAATATTAATAATGGGATGATGTTCAATCCTTGAAATTAAAAAATCCACCTGAATCTTCTCCTTGTCTGTGTTTTTTAAATTGTAAGATGCTGAAGAGGACAACGAACCTTGGCTAGTCTTCCCCTCAACAGGCTTTCACGCTGCAATGTCATCTCTACCTAGCAAACAAGAATGTTATTCCCCATCTCCAAATGTAATTACAAACTTCCTTCACTCAAAGCCTCGTGATATTGGGCAGTTTTGTGAAATGAACTGCGATTATTATTTTCAGACTCTTATTACTCGGGCTTTTTTACATGTCTTTAAATCTGCGTAAAGAAAAATATCTCTTCCTTGCAGTTTAGCTGGCTTCAGTGTATGATGGCAGATCATTACACACCCACAGTACTGCAAGCCAGCAATACCAAAATAGGATTACAGGCCTTTATTTGGAAAGAGTCAGTTTCTTACCTGAGACTGTTGGTGATTTCTGTAATAGTCATTCACATCAAAATCATCCAGATCAGCTATCAGGCTCTGCTTACACAGTTCACAGGTTTTCACTGCCCCCAGCTCAGCACCTGAAATTAAATGAGGAATTAAATAGAGTGTTGAACTTATAAGTCCATATTGAGCACAGTGTCTCTGTATATTACAAAATCACTACTATATGGAACCTTTATTTTTAAGCCATTTTTTACTCAAGGTTGCCAGCTCTGAATCTAAATTCCATTGAACTCTATTCTAATCATGCCCATTATTATGTGAGCTTTGTATAATGGTTTTAAATACTAGCTGTATTGTCTATTACACTCCATGTGATGTATAACAGTTTACAAAACTGTAACTGATATGGGTTACAAATGCAGGAGTTATGAGATGCATACCTTGATCAGTATGGTTTATTTGACATAGAAAAGTAATATTTATGTACATTTGTTTCAAACAAATGGATATAAGTTCAATTAATGTAAGTGGCCATTCACAACATTTCAGGGCCAGATTTCCAAGATTTCCAGCACCCACAACTGGGACCAGATTTTCTGATGAGTTCAGTTCCCATTTAGGTTCCTAAATAAAAGCCAGATTCTCAAAAGTCCATTCTGAAACCACTCCCATTGTGACACTTTTGGCCAGACTTTCAAAATTGTTCAGGAACCAACATGCACCCAGTATGTTGAGATCTTTTGGAAATCTGGCTTTTCAGTCCAGTGCCTAACTGGAAGCTCAGCTTTTCTGAAAATCTGGCCCTAACTATATGGGCCTGGCCCATAGGGACCAACTCACTCAAGACTGACAGTATGATGTGAAATACTCTTTTCTCTTGCTTGTTATCTATAAATGTATGTTATACTGTAGAAAAATAAAAAATAAGAGTCCAAGATAGATTCTCCCCCCCCCCCCTTGTAAATTGAAGAGTCAACAGGCAGAGTTGAAAATGGTGAGTAAGATCTAACTCAGAGGGTCAGTTTTCTTTCTGGCAGGCCATTTCATTAGAGGAATCTTTGTAACAAGCCCTCTCTCTTATCACCATTTGCTTCTCCAAGTCCTTAATTCCACAAAACACTAGAAGTCGGATTATAGTCCAGGAACCACATTTGAAAAACGACACCTCCAGATAACCAGTAAAACACTTCTATTTGTATTTATTTGTTTTGAAGTCTCCCGGAATTTTGCCACTGACTCCAGTGAAAACGAGACTGGACACTCTGGCTATTCTCTTTGACTGCATAGTGAGACCTCTACCTTCTGAAATGCAAATTCACTGAACTGGTGAGGATAGTGGTGAAAAAGAGAAAAGGTCCAGGAAAATGCCACATGAGTCTCAAGTAAAATATAACCATAACATCCACATATCAAGTCTCTGCGCTTACGGCCTGGTCAATACCAACCAAATAAAGGTCCAGTGTGCTGCCTAGTATTTTCACTGGATCATAGAATCATAGAATATCGGGGTTGGAAGGGACCTCAGGAGGTCATCTAGTCCAACCCCCTGCTCGAAGCAGGACCAGTCCCCAATTAAATCATCCCAGCCAGGGCTTTGTCAAGCCTGACCTTAAAAACCTCTAAGGAAGGAGATTCTACCACCTCCCTAGGTAATGCATTCCAGTGTTTCACCACCCTCCTAGTGAAAAAGGATGTCTTTCCTCCCCTTCCTGCCCAGCCCCCATCAACAAAGAAGGGAACAATCGGCTTCAGTTGCTTTCCACCATAAAAATGACACTGAGACACACCTCAATAAAGAGGAGGAAATTAATAAAATCCTTTAAAAAAACCTCAAGCAGATTTTCACCCCCAAATGAAAGAAACTCTAGAGACTCCATGAAATCCTCTTGAAACTTTGCTATTGCCATTGATTTTTTGTGTGTGGAAGGCAGTCAGATATTGTGGTGATGGGTGCCTGTATAAAACTCTAAGATAGAACAATGCATTCCAGTTGCTTTGGGGCCCACTGTATTATATTTAATATGTGGTTAGTATTGTTTAAAAGCATGTGTCCTTCTATAACTTTTCTTGGGCATTGAAAATAATCCAAGGTTATTACAGATACTCAGATCAGGGCCTTGCCCTAAAGACAAACACCTTTTTTTTTTTTCTTTTTTTTTTTAAATCCTTTGCTGACCAGAAGTCCCACTTCTGCCCATCCAAACACATAGCTAATCAAATGCCAAATGAATTTCCAGTATACTATCTGAACACTCTCTCCCCTTGCTAGTGTTCTTTCTCACTCTGGCTCCCAAGCTGGCTGGCTGAACTCTCCCTGAACCCAGGGCAGGATCTGGGGAAGATGAGGGAAGTAGCTCACTCCCCTGATCCTGGGGTCAGTCAAGAATTTGACCAAGGATTAAGAATCTGCATTTAACTGCTACATCCTGTGCTGATGAAGAATAAAACAAGGTTGGTGTGGGCTCCTGTCTTCTTGAATCTAAGAAAAGAATTTGACACATATCTAAACAGTAAGTTCTCACAATACATTGAATTAAGTGATAACAATAAGCAAGTTTATCTCTGGAGGCTGAGATCTGAGTCTGTGACTCTTATATGACACTGACTCCTCTCCTTCATTGCTAGCTGCTAAATTGCACTAATAGGCAGCTAAAACACATACATGTATGCTCAATATTCCTTTTCCATGCAAGCAATGGCTTAATTGATGTGTGATTTCAAATGTAAGGGGGAGTGGTTCACAAGACAATCTTTGTATTAAAATATGGTCCATATTATGCAAAACTTTGCAAAACCCTGCTTTGCAATTCACATTTATAGCACTATAATGTTGTTGATCTTCATTCAGGACAGGAATAGAAATAGAATACCAGGAATGTTTCATTTTAGTATTAATATGTCAATACCAAGGTGGGGGATGAAGATCAGGGAAGCTTGCATAGCAATAATTTGCAGTATACCTTTCTCTAGCTATCAGATATTTTCATGAGCACTAAAATTCATTCTATGCAGGTTCCTTCTCCCCCTACTTCAATATTTTTTAAAAACACATGTTTTTCTCACTTTATGGATTTGTCATTCAACATGCTCCCTTTTCTCCCCATTAATTAGTCTTACATGTGAAGTTTATGGATCCTACAAAATTTGTTGTTCACATGATGCTGCTAGTAATGTGTAAATCTCTCAGCCTTTGGTGTGTGTGTATATATATATAAATTGGCTTATTTTATATGGTAAACTCTGGAAATTTAGAATTTTAGTTCTGGCCATTGGTCAACAGATGAGCACAAGTCTAAGCAAGGCCATCAGATATTTGCGGTAATTTGACCTAATTTTTGCATTGTGGAAAAAGACTGAAATGTTGACAAACCTATGGGATAAATTCATCCCTGGTGCATAACGCCACTGATATTACCTGATATAGCTCCACTTATGTCAGGGAGTGATTCCAAAGGTGAATTTGGCCCTCATATCATGAGGTTTCTTAAACTAGTGACATGCTGTTGCACTTGTAGTACTCTCTTCTCACATTCCTACCTGATTTTATCTTAGCTTTCAGCCATGTTTTTAGACATTCCTGATGAACAAACTGTAGGGTTCCTACGCACCCACATGGTTCTACCAGTGGATTTGTTAAAGAGCCCCCAGCAATCTGACATATTCGGCATTGGTCTCCTTCCTCTTCTGAGTCTTCGGCCAGTAGACTAAAGACACAATAGAACAAATCAGAAATATTCTTTCACCAAACTCTACAGTCTAACATTAGAATTAATTTATACTTTAATTAACATGTTTTGGAGGGGGGGGGTTAAAGAGGCTTCCCTAAACATCTTTCAATATATCTGTGATCTGAACAAATAATATCCAATAGGTTGCAATTACTATTCACTGTCAAACTTAAGATGTGCGGGGGGGGGGGGGGGGGGAGGAAATCTTGTTGTTTCTAAATCCTCGGTTTTTTAAAAATTTTTGAATCCATGACTGACAGTGTACAGCTCAGAAACTACAGCCACTGTTTTTTATACAAGAACCACATTGTTTTGCTCTCAACCCCTGCAGAACCAGTTAGGGTGTGGTAGCTAATGCGTACTGCCTTATTTGCAAAGCTGTGATGTGTTGAAATCAAGGAAACAAATGGAATACAATTTTTTTTTTTAAGGGGAAATATATTTTAACTAGAAGGAAAAGGACCAAAACAGTGTATGGGGATGAGAGGATATTTTAATGACTCCCTAATTACAAACAATGGAGAAAAATGTGATTTTAATTTTTTTTAACTAAATTACAATCAACACTTCTTGCATGCATCAAAATGACCAGAAAGGATTCACGTTCAAGGACTAAAATTCTAAACAACAAAACAACTGAGAACTGGATTGATTTTAGTTAAACTTGGCAAACTCATCATAAACAGATTTTCTGAAGGTGAAAAAGCAACTCAAGAAATACCCCTGCTTTCCTTTTATGGTGATAAAACATGAGACCCTATAGAGTTATATACAGCATTTTAGACAGCTGTATAACTTTAGAAAACTGGACAGTCCTCAGGTATACATCCTTTGGTGATGATTGGACAGATTGAGACAGTAGGAGAAGCTTCTATCTCTAGGACTCCCACTTCCTTCCTAGCCTGCCCTTCCAACATGATTCATCTCCCTCTGCTACTAGTTTTCTAGCAATCCCCTGGGTTAAGAGCTTGCAGGGGGACAGAAGATGGTATTAGGAAGTCAAGCAAGCATATGAAAGTGGCAGTGCAGATATCTGGGGCTGTGTAGCAGAGTGGTCACCCTGCTCTGGCCCTGAAGGGGTTAAAACAGCCCTGGGGAGCCAACAGTAAACGCAGCCCTGGAGAGGGCTGGGAAAAGCTGAGTGAGTAGCTGACCACAGGTGCGGCCAGCTCAATCAGGGCCTTATAAGAGGGCTGTGGGCCAGAAGCAGAGGAGTCTCACTCTAGGCCTGGAATGGGAAGGGCTAGCTGCTTGGGGGCAAGGTACCTGGAGCCGAGCCGTGCCGTGCCGTGCCGTGCCGGGTAAAGGGAGCTGAGGTACTCCAACCCCAGGCTGAAGGCCTTGCTAAAGGCCAGGAAAGGTACTGGGTCTACAGAGGTATAGCCTGGGAATAGGCAGAGGCAGCTAGTCCTACGCCCCTTGCCAATGATGAGTGGCCATTATGGACTGCAGTCTGCCCCAGTGAGCAGGGGCTAGATAATGACTGGCAGTAGCCACTGAGGCAAGGTGGGTTTAGAGGTTGGAGGTTCCCCTGGGAGGGGAGACCTAGAGTGTGGGAGCATTGCCAGGGGGCAGGACACCAAGGTAAAGGGGCACCGCTGTCTGGGAGGGACACGGATGCCAGCAGCAGGCGAGACACTGGCCTGCAGAGGGTGCTCTGAAGGCTGGAAAAAGCTAATTCCTGAGACAACCAGCAGGAGGTGCTGCACCAGTGAATCTTCGCTTCGCCACAGGCCGGTAGCTGTAAGGAAGTGGGTGAAAAAGCCAGAGTCTGTTACAGCCTAGTTGGTGGGTGAGGTTTTTTGGAAAGGGGGTGGGGAATTAAGAAGTGGACATGTTCGGCTAAGTATTCTAAGGGTTAACACCTTTTGAAATAAAGCATCTTTGTTCTTCTACGTGTCCAGTTTACATTCTGGTACTACTGTATGACTCAGAGCTATGTCACTTCTGTTAAGTGCAAAAACTGAATATGTGGCCAGTTGGTTTATGTTCTGGGGGAGTAGAAAGATGGGATGGAGAGGCACATTTTCATGAAAACATCTTTGTTCTTAATTGTTGAAACGACTGCTTGAGAAAAAGAGCAGCTTGCTGATTACAGTCAGCAGCAGGAAACCCAGAGTTGACCAATATGCCTATATCAGAAAGTCTTTTCAGCCAAGGAAATTACAGTTTTAGGGAAGAAAGTGGAGAAACTGGGTCAGCTAACAAGTTTTTAGAACAGACAATCCTCTTAACTTCCTTAGCATCTGTATGGATGGCTTCTTTTTATCTATATTCCTTCCATAACCAAAAACTTGGTCTAAAAGAGATTAAGGATGGCTATGATACCCTAAAAACCAAGAAAATAATAAGCTTAGCCACCTCTTAACTGTATCCTAATGCCCACACAGCACACTTCCACTGACAGTGACAGACTCCAGATCATCCAAAGGAATTTACTTCTGCCTTCAACTGATAAAGAAACATACAGCAAAGAACACATTCATCTCCTCCACAGTATTACACAAACCTTAATTACAACCTCAGCAACATTAGCAAATATTCCAGGTTGACACAAGGTAAGTGTCGTGTGTCAGTGGGAGAAGCATCAGGATACAATCTATTTTGTAGTAGTGAAATGGCAGTTCTCTTCAACAGCCTGTGTTCCATTGGAAACAATAAGTACGGCCATTTTTACTAGTGGCGCATATGTGTGCATGCGCACACGCGCCCTACTAAAACTAAAAGCAGCTTCAGTGTCACTGTAAGTTATGAAAACTGGCAAGCATTTGAGTAAGGGAAATTGTAACTATAATGGGCAATATGTGGGGGGTGGGAAGGGGTTACGACCTAATTCTTCACCTGTGCACACAAAGGTAGCTGGCAATGAGTTTTAACGATATGGAAATTTTGAAAGATTATAAAATCCAGCCATTTGTTACCAAAGGGGATCCAAAAGGTCAAACACTGGGCAACCTTAATATAAACAAATACAAATATAATATTGAATTCCACGGAGCTCTCCATTTAACTATAGAACTGCGTGTTAATGTGAAATCATGGATGTGTGACCTGTAGAATTACACTGTTACGAGTTAAGCTAAGCCTCATTAAAATTGGGGTATGCAACTGCCATCCTTCATTTAAGATTGCTGTAAGAAATAGTCAGATCCTTTTATGAAACAATAAGTCTCAACCGCAAACAGAAGTGCATGTCACTGCCCAAAACACATGCACATGTGAGGTTGCTCGGGAATTTGAACTAACTGGGTGGAGGGGGGCTTCCCAGGGACTGTTTTAGTAGAGTGGTGTGTATGTATGAGAGAGAGAGAGGCAGGAGAAACTCCAGGGAAGAGGAAGAAAGCCAGGTGTTGCCTGAACAAGCACAGAGTATGGCCCTGAGAAAAACCTATTGAAAGAGCTTTTAGGCTGAATGGGCTTAGAGCTATGAGCAAAGAAAATATCGCCAGTTGTTTGTTTTTCCTTCTGTGTTCAGGGAAACAGGACTTGGATGTTCTTTGGAAATAAAAAGGATTGCTTCAAAGGTACCTGCCTCCATCATCAATTTCTCCTCCCAATGGAAACAACCCACAGGGCCTCAAACTTTGGCTAATTGCTCATGTCAAAAGGGTAATAATATGTATTTCTCACCTCTCCTGCAGTTTCTTAAGCTTCTCTGGGTCTGCATGTTTGTTTGTTTCCTTTGCACTTGTGGTATCACATGCTGTCATGCTGCTCATAGCACTACTTTGATTTTGTAAATCAGACACTGCCAGCAAAGCAAGTGGTAATTGATCATGTAATGTGCCAGCCATGTGAAGGTGGGCTGTGAAATCTGTTTGAAACAAAGATGGGTTGGAAGAATCTATAGATAAAAAAGAACTATGTGAATTTAATAAGTTCTCTTCATCATGTAAGGCAGCATTTGGAGATGCACTCTTTAAACCATTATCTATACTATCATCCAGTAGGCTATTATCTTCAGGTGTACTGACTATAGGGGATGAAGATTCATAACTTTCTGCAGCAGAAAAAGAATCTCTACTTCTTATAGGAGACAAGGGTCTACGAACATTAAACCTTGAACTTCCATCCAAATCCAATACTTGAGATGATACAGTTGTCAAGCTCAAATCTGTTGAGACTTCAGCTCTAGGTGCAGATTGTATTAATGATCTTGGAGCATTATATGCAGAATACAATAATCGTCTATGAACTGTTGACCTTGCAGAAGTAAGGAGATCAGTATAATGCCTCTGATTGCTTTCACAGGCTTGCAATTCTCTGTTATAAATATTGACACTAGGCCTATCTATAGAGCTAATGTTATTAAGAGTCTCAGCAATAGGAGCGCTGCCTGGTCTGCTTTCAGCTCGTGAGCTTCTTGAGCTAAATAATGGAGTTTCATTTTCATTTTTATTGCAATCAGCACCTTCAGAAGAATTCCCATCTGGAGTGTAAGACTTTCCATAGTCACTAGAGTTTCTTCGCCTTAATGAAGACTGTTCAACAGCTGTGTCCATTACATTGTGTTGTCTTAATGGTCCATGAGAAGATTCAACTCTTCTCGATGAAATGCTTCTATCGTATCCAGCTTCTTCAGAGTTACATTGTTCATCTTGTGCCAAGGATGTTCCACTAAATTTGCTAATTTGTCCTAGAGGAGTAGGAGAGTGATTTAGATTGAAAGAAAGGAATTCTTTCTCTAATATATCCTCTTTAGTATCATTTTCTTCATAGGAATCTTCCATGTTTAAGCAACGCATAGAATAAAAGTTTTCATCTCTAAACCTCAAAGGGGCCATTTTAGTGGGTATAAGAGATGGACCATGTGACTCATTTGAGACAAAGGAACCATGAGCTCCCTGTAAGATAGATGCACATGATAGAGTTGGAGACTGCTGAGCCTGTGGAAGAATACTTCCTGTTTTGCTATCTTTGGCTAGATCTTTACGATCAAGATTTAGCTTAGAGGAATGGATTAAATTCCTTCTCTCTTGAGATCTCTTCTTGTTCGTGAGCGTAGTTTCATTTGTCACTCCGAGATCTGCAGTGAAAACAAAATCAACTTTCAGCATTTGATCCTTTTTGTTTCTAGTGCCTAACACATGCTCTAAATGGCGATTTCTTACTACTGCTGTTCTGGTATTGATGTTATGACCTATTCAGTTATAGGTAACTGCAGTTCTAGTGCACTTTAACACAATTAGTAGACTTTATTCATAAACTCTTCTAGGGTTCGGACAAGAAGTCAATATTACTTTGCTATCTGGATGCCTGTAAGACCCCACATAAAGGAAATGCATAAATCATGCTAAATGGTGCACTAGCACTTCCAGAGGTTCAATTAACACGTCTCCTTCCGAGCACAAATCTTATCCCACCTCCTACTTGCATTCAATGTGTAGCTCCAGAAGGAACTGCCCTTTTGTGATCAATAGAAATTATCACAATGTTTTTAGATTTTTTTTTCTGTTCAAAATTTGTAGTAATACTTATTATTTGCAAATAGCATCATAGCACCTCTGTCTCAGGCTTTCAAAGCTCTTCACAAACTGAGTAGGTATTATCCATGTTTTAAAAATGGAAAAAGTGATACAGAGATGAAATGACATGCTGAAAGTCATACAGCTTATCAGCAGTAGATATGCAAACAGATTCTCTGTCACCCATTCTAACCACCAAATAATACTCCTTCCCACGTGATTTGTACTGTTGGTAAAAGGGGTCAGAATAACATCCCTGAAATCCTCTGTGCTCATTAGTGACTGTATCCTAGAGGATCACCCACCTGTAGGGAGTTAAGAATAGTTCATTCTCCAAGACCCATCTAATTCTTGGTTGCTAAGTGCAACATAAAATGCCAGTTGTGGTCATAGCAATTGTTTCTAACATGGATGTCTAGAAACAGGACTGAGACATGCTGATTTCACAAAGACCACTGAACAGCAATCAATCACTTTTAGTCACCATTAATCTAGCATGAATGAGAATCAAGGACCAAGACCTGAAAAAGATGTCTGATATAGCCTGTCCTCCATTGCAGTATCCAAAAGAGCCAATTTAGTTTCTCTAGAAGAGGGCAGACATCAGTCATAGGGGGAAGGCATCCTTTGTCAAAACTTTCCAAGTATGAATAAAAAGTGAGTAAGAAAATGGAACTAGTTCCTGTGTGTATTCTAACATCTTCTCACATTACATGAGTGTGTTAGGGAATGAGCAAAGAACCGCTATTAAAGGCACTGTCTAATAAAAGTGCATACGCTTATCACTGCTTCCTCTCTCTAAATTACAAGCAACTTCTTCCTGAGAAGTGCTCCTACAATTCCCACTGCCTTCAACAGGAGAACACAGATGCATCCAAGGCATCTGTGGTTTTTATCTATGACCATATGCTTTTTATTTCTTTTATCACAGCACACAGTATGGACTCAGGGAGACCAATTGCTTTTAGAGGAGGGAAAACAGATTGTGTTCACCTCAGACTTTTCACAGATCACCAGATTCATAGATCTTAAGGGCAGAAGGGACCATTATGATCATCTAGTCTGACCTACTGCACAATGCAGGCCACAGAATCTCACCCAACCACTCCTGCAATAAACCTCTCACCTACATCTGAGCTATTGAAGTCCTCAAATCATGGTTTAAAGACTTCAAGGTGCAGAGAATCCTCTAGTAAGTGATCCATGCCCCATACTGCAGAGGAAGGCGAAAAACCCCCAGGGCATCTTCCAATCTGCCCTGCAGGAAAATTCCTTCCCAACCCCAAATATGGTGATCAGCTGAACCCTGAGCATGTGGGCAAGATTCACCAGCCAGATACCCAG
This sequence comes from Caretta caretta, assembly GCF_965140235.1. Taxonomy (NCBI): domain Eukaryota; kingdom Metazoa; phylum Chordata; order Testudines; family Cheloniidae; genus Caretta; species Caretta caretta. Next base: position 6,544,114 of record NC_134232.1, read on the forward strand.
GAAAGAATTCTCTGTAGTAACTCAGATCCCACCCCATCTAACATCCCATCACAGGCCATTGGGCCTATTTACCATGAATAGTTAAAGATCAAAATCACATTATACCATCTCCTCCATAAACTTATCAAGTTTAATCTTGAAGCCAGATAGGTCTTTTGCCCCCACTGCTTCCCTTGGAAGGCTATTCCAGAATTTCACTCCTCTGATGGTTAGAAACCTTCATCTAATTTCAAGTTTAAACTTCCCGATGGCCAGTTTATATCCATTTGTTCTTGTGTCCACATTGGTACTGAGCTTAAATAATTCCTCTCCCTCTCTGGTATTTATCCCTCTGATATATTTATAGAGAGCAGTCCTCTCTCCCCATAGCCTTCTTTTGGTTAGGTTAAACAAGCCAAGCTCCTTGAGTCTCCTTTCATAAGACAGCTTTTCCATTCCTCGGATCATCCTAGTAGCCTTTCTCTGTACCTGTTCCAGTTTGAATTCATCCTTCTTAAACATGGGAGACCAGAACACAGTATTCCAGGTGAGGTCTCACCAGTGCCTTGTATAATGGTACTAACACCTCCTTATCTCTACTGGAAATACCTCGCCTGATGCATCCCAAGACCGCATTAGCTTTTTTCACAGCCATATCACATTGGCAGCTCATAGTCATCCTGTGGTCAATCAATACTCCAAGGTCCTTCTCCTCCTCCGTTACTTCTAATTGATGCATCCCCAACTTATAACTAAAATTCTTTTTATTAATCCCTGTCAGGGTTCCTTCCCCACTCTGAACTCCAGGGTACAGATGTGGGGACCCACATGAAAGACCCCCAAAGCTTATTCTAACCAGTTTAGGTTAAAAACTTCCCCAAGGTACAAACTTTGCCTTGGCCTTGAACAGTATGCTGCCACCACCAAGTGTTTTAAACAAAGAACAGGGAAAGGGATCACTTGGAGACGTCTTTTCCCCAAAATATCCCCGCAAGCCCTATACCTCCGTTCCTGGGGAAGTCTTGATAATAATAATCCTCACCAATCTGTACAGGTGAACACAGACCCAAACCCTTGGATCTTAAGAACAATGAAAAAGCAATCAGGTTCTTAAAGAAAAGGTAAAAGAATCACCTCTGTAAAATCAGGGTGGAAAATCTAGAGTATTCACATTCAAAACACAGAGGATCCCCCTCTGGGCAAAACCTTAACGATACAGAAAATGGGAATAAACCTCCCTCTTAACACAGGGAAAATTCACATAAACTAATCTACTTTGCCTGGCTTACCTATACAGTTCCAAAATTGGAGACTTGGATTAGGATGGGTTGGAGAAGATGGATTTCTGTCTGGCCTCTCTCAGTCCCAAGAGAGTACAAAAGGTAAACAAACAGCACAAACAAAAGCCTTTCTCCCCCTGCCAAGATTTGAAAGTATCTTGTTCCCTTATTGGTCCTTTGGGTCAGGTGCCAGCCAGGTTAACTGAGCTTCTTAACCCTTTACAGGTAACAGGATGTTGCCTCTGGTGAGGAGGGATTTTATAGTACTGTATACAGAAAGGTGGTTAACCTTTCCTTTATATTTATGACATGCCCCCCAAATCACAGATAGGGTGAAACACTGGCTGTGATTTCTTCCTGGAGCTCTAGGAGAAAACAGTTAAGACACATGCATCTCTAAATATACTACTAACTGTATAAAGACTAACAATATTTCCCACATCTTAAGGACGATTTGGACCAGTTGATTTGGGAAACTTTCATGGGAGAGTGCATCAGCCACTTTGTTAGAACCTCCTGAAATGTGTTGTATGTTGAAATCAAAATCTTGGAGAGCTAAACTCCACCAAATAAGTTTTTCGCTATTTCCCTTGGCGGTATGAAGCCACTGTAGCGCGCATGGTCGATTTCCAGGTGGAAACGCCGTCCCCAAACGTATGGGCGTAGCTTTTCCAGAGCGTAGACAATGGCGTAACATTGCTTTTCACTGACTGACCAGTGGCTTTCCCTCTCAGACAGCTTCTTGCTGAGAGACACAACAGGATGAAACTCTGCTCCCACACCACGCTCGGATGCATCTGTGGCTACTAGGAATGGTTTGTCAAAGTCTGGAGCCCCTAGCACAGGGTCAGACATGAGTGTTGCTTTAAGCTGGTTAAATGCCTTCTGACGCTCTTTGGTCCACTGAACTGCATTTGGCTGTTTCTTTTTGGTTAGGTCTGTCAGTGGGGCAGCGATTTGGCTGTATTGCGGTACAAATCGCCTGTAATATCCGGCCAAGCCTAAGAAGGATTGGACCTGTTTCTTTGACTTTGGGACAGGCCACTTTTGGATAGCATCCACTTTGGCCTGTAGGGGGTTGATAGTTCCTTGACCCACCTGGTGTCCAAGGTAAGTCACTCTGTTTAGGCCTATTTGACACTTCTTAGCCTTAACAGTTAGTCCTGCCTCCCTTATGCGCTCAAGGACTTTTGTAGATGTTCCAGATGTTCTGCCCAGCAATCCGAAAATATGGCCACATCTTCAAGGTAGGCGACTGTAGATGGTCTCCCAGTGGGATTGGGAGAATATGCAAGTTTTTGCATATTTTGGAAGGTGGCGGGTGCATTCCGCAGCCTGAAAGGGAGCACATTAAATTCATACAGCCCGACCTGTGTGATGAAGGCTGACCTTTCCTTAGCGGATTCATCTGCCAGTACCCCTTGGTTGAGTCCAAGGTAGAGATGAACTGGGCCCGTCCCAGTTTCTCTAATAGTTCATCTGTGCGTGGCATTGGATAGTTGTCTGGGTGAGTTACAGCATTTAGCTTACGGTAGTCCACGCAAACACGTATCTCCCCATCTAGTTTGGGAACTAGAATCACTGGAGATATCCATGCACTGTGGGAGGGGCGGATTACACCCATTTGTAACATATCCTGGATCTCCCGTTCTGTAGCAGTTTTAGCTTGAGGAGACACCCGGTAAGGTTGGGCTCTAATTGGGTGAGCATTACCTGTGTCAATGGAGTGGTATGCCCGTTCAGTCAGTCCTGGGGTGGCTGCGAATGTCGGCGTGTAGGTAGTGCACAGCTCCTGGATCTGCTGTCGCTGCATATGCCCAAGGGTCATGGAGAGGTTCACCTCTTCCATGCCACCAGCACTTTTCCCTTCATAGTAGACACCTTCAGGCCACTCAGTGTCATCTCCTCCCTGGGCTGTAAACTGACAAACCTTTAATTCTCTGGAATAAAAGGGCTTTAGAGAATTAATATGGTACACCTTAGGCTTTTGGTTTGAGGTGGGGAATGCTATGAGATAATTAACAGCTCCCAGGAGCTCTTGGACCGTGAATGGCCCTTCCCATGATGCTTCCATTTTATGGGCCTGAAGCACCTTTAAGACCATGACCTGGTCCCCTACTTTGAAGGAACGCTCTGACAGCTTCTGCAGCTTTGACTTGAAGTAATCCGTGGCCTCTTCTGCCTTTAGATCCATAAGTTCTTCAGTTCACGCCACTTCCCTAACTAACTTCCTTAATTTTTGAAAGTCAGCCCTTTTAAAATCAAAAATCCTCGTTGCAGATTTATTTTTGTTTATCCTTCTGTTCAGTTTGAACTGAATTAGCTCATGATCACTTGAACCAAGGTTGTCCCCTACAACCATTTCTTCTATGAGGTCCTCACTACTCACCAAAACCAAATCTAACATGGCATCCCCTCTTGTCGGTTCAGCAACTACTAGATGAAGGAATCAATCAGCTATTGCATCTAGGAAAATCTGAGCCCTATTATTATTACTAGCACTTGTCTTCCAGTCTATATCTGGGAAGTTAAAGTCTCCCATGATCACGCAGTTTCTAACCATCAGAGGAGTGAAGTTTTGGAATAGCCTTCCAAGGGAAGCAGTGGGGGCAAAATCTGGCTTTAAGATTAAACTCAATAAGTTTATGGAGGAGATGGCATGATGGGATAACATGATTTTGGCAATTAATTGATCTTTAAATATTCATGGTAAATAGGCCCAATGGCCTGTGATGGGATGTTAGATGGGGTGGGATCTGAGTTACTACAGAGAATTCTTTCCTGGGTATCTGGCTGGTGAATCTTGCCCATATGCTCAGGGTTCAGCTGATCGCTATATTTGGGGTCGGGAAGGAATTTTCCTGCAGGGCAGATTGGAAGAGGCCCTGGAGGTTATTTGCCTTCCTCTGTAGCATGGGGCACAGGTCACTTGCTGGAGGATTCTCTGCACCTTGAAGTCTTTAAACCATGATTTGAGGACTTCAATAAGCTCAGACATAGGTGAGAGGTTTATTGCAGAGTGGGTGGGTGAGATTCTGTGGCCTGCATTGTGCAGGAGGTCAGACTAGATCATAATGGTCCCTTCTGACCTTAATATCTATGTATCTAAGTTTCCATTAGTATTTACTTCATTAAAAACATTAAAGAGGGCTCTATCCATATCCAAATTAGATCCCAGCAGTCTATAGCACACCCCAAGCACTATCCCAGGGGAGGCTCTAGTAGTTTTCTTCCCCAATGTGATTTTTGACCAGACGGACTCTGTCTTAGCCATTCCATCGCTTCTTATTTCTTTACATTCTACCTCATCATTGATATACAATGCTACTCCACCACCTTTTACCTTTATTTCTGTCTTTCCTAAACAGCACATACCCTTCAATACCTGTAGTCCAGTCATGACTACTATTCCACCATGTTTCTGTTATCCCTATAAATATCTGGTTTCACTTCCTGCACCAGTAGCTCTAGTTCCTCCATTTTGTTACCTAGGCTCCTCGCATTGGTGTACAAACGTCTTAATTTTTGCTGTTTGGCCTCGCTCACATTCTTTACCCGATTGGACATGCTACAGCCAGTATGACCTATTAGACTGGTATCCACACTGCTCTTCCTCCTTATGTCCAATCTCCTACCCACGGCTGTATCCTTTCTTACTTTGTTTTCTTCCCTCTTAATGTTAAAATCTGGCGTGGAGATTACCTGGACATCTCCCCCAAATTCCTAGTTTAGAGCTGTCATAAATATAAACGGAAGGGTAAACACCTTTAAATCCCTCCTGGCCAGAGGAAAAACCCTTTCACCTGTAAAGGGTTAAGAAGCTAAGATAACCTCGCTGGCACTTGACCAAAATGACGAATGAGGAGACCAGATACTTTCAAAGCTGGAGGGGGGGGAATAAAGGGTCCTCTCTGTGTGATGTTTTTGCCGGGACCAGAGCAGGAATGCAGGTCAGAACTCCTGTAAAGAGTTAGTAAGCAATCTAGTTAGATATGCGTTACATTCTGTTTTGTTTAAATGGCTGATTAAAATAAGTTGTGCTGAATGGAATGTATATTCCTGTTTTTGTATCTTTTTGTAACTTAAGGTTTTGCCTAGAGGGATTCTCTATGTTTTGAATCTGATTACCCTGTAAGGTATTTACCATCCTGATTTTAAGAGAGGTGATTCTTTTACTTTTTCTTTAATTAAAATTCTTCAAGAACCTTATTGCTTTTTCCTTGTTCTTAAGATCTAAGGGTTTGGGTCTGTGTTCACCTATGCAAATTGGTGAGGATTTTTATCAAGCCTTCCCCAGGAAAGGGGGGTGTAGTGCTTGGGAGATATTTTGGGGGGGAGACGTTTCCAAGTGGGCACTTCCCCTGTTCTTTGTGTAGCGCTTTGGTAGTGGCAGCCTTTAACCTAAACTGGTAAGAATAAGCTTAGGGGGGTCTTTCATGCAGGTCCCCACATCTGTACCCTAGAGTTCAGAGTGGGGAAGGAACCTTGACAAAAGCTCTCTTGATCAGTTGTGCCAGCCTGCATCCTAGAAGTCTATTTCCTTCCCTACTCAGATGAAGTCCATCCCGAGAGAACTGTTCTCTGTCCATGAATGCCTCCCAGTGGCCATACATCCCAAAGCCCTCCTTATAGCACCACTGCCTGACAGTGGAGTATTAATGCCTAGGCCAACAAGGCCTAGGCCTAGGGCAGCAAATTTGCAGGGGCGGCAAATTTATAATAGCAGCCAAAGGCTGCTTCCCCCGGTGCCGGTTTGTGCCCCCGGCCCTGGCCCAACTCCACCCCTTCCCCAAATCCCTGCCCCAGCCCTGCCTCCTCTCCTGAGCGTACCACGTTCCCCTCCCTTCTCCCCTCCTTCGTGAACCTGTTTCGCTCACAAGCACTGGCAGGGAGCGGGGAGAAGCAGGACCCGGCAGTGCACTCAAGGGAGGAGGCGGAGTGGAGGCGAGCTGGGGCAGGGGTGGCAATTATTTCTGGGCCTAGGGGTGGCGAAATCATTAATCCGCCACTGCTGCCTGAGCCATCTGTTGATAGTCATAATCTTGTCACACCTTTGTTGCCCTTCTCTAGGAACAGGCAGAATCCCACTGAAGATCACGTGAGCCTCGATTTCCTTAAGAGTCTTTCCCAGCCTGGCATAGTCTCCCTTGATACGTTCCAGCGAGAATCTACCGGTATCATTTGTTCCCACATGAAGGACGATCAGTGGATTCTTTCCCGCTCCCTTTAGGATCCTCTTCAACCTCAGGTCCACATCCCGTATCTTAGCACCGGGTAGACAGCACACCCTTCTATTCTCTGGATCAGCTCTGGTTACAGGCCTGTCCATTCTTCTCAGTAAGGAGTCCTTGATCACATAGACCTGCCTTTTCCTGGTGACGGTGCAATTCTCCGGTCTATCCTCTGCTCCCTCTGCCTGCAAGTTCTTTCCATTCCTGTTCTCCCTTGTAATCCTCTTCAACCCATGCTGTATCCTCCTGGGGCTCATATTTGGTGTAGTCTCCATTGACTCTTCCCCTTTTCCTATATGATTAGCTGCTCTTCTCTTCTTCCTTGCCCTTCCACCTTCAGTGACCACCTGCTGAGCCCCTTCTTCATTTTCCAACTCTGCAAACCTGTTCTTTAGCTCTATTTCTCCTTCCCTAGCCCATCTTTTCCTCTGCCTGGTTCTCTTAGTCACATGCTTCCACTGTCCATTTTCTTCACCCAGCAGTCTCCCCTCAGAGTTCTTCAGTCCTGCTTCCATCTGCAAGTCTGAGCTTTTCCCTTCAGCTGCCTCATGTCTTTGCTCCATAATCCGCTCGAACCTCCTTCTAAACTCAACCAGACTTTCCACCTGCATCTCCAATCCTCGGATCTTTTCTTCCATCAGCTCTATCAGATGGCATTTCATGCAGACAAAACTCTTTCCAGGTAACCCCTCCAGGAACATGTACATACCACAGCTTCCACATCCAATCATCTTCATTGTGTCTTCCACTACTTAGGTCACTACCACTGCTGCCTCTGTATCTGTCATAGTCTTCCCACCTAAATCCTGTTAATCTGGGAGAAACAAACCACACCAAAACACCACCATCCACAGCAAAAACAAACCCCAAAAAAGCACCACAGTGCAAACTCCCCTTTCAAATCCCTCTGTTTACAACTCTGTTTGCTGGCTCCTGTGCTGCTGCAGCTGTTTAGGTTGTATCTGCCTCTTCTTACCATGTTCTACAATTAAGAAGAATAACATGGGAAGAAGAGGTGATACAAAGCACCTGATGGGCAAAATTCTGATATCCTATCATAAAGGTATTGGTGAAAGGTGTGGTGGTAATGAAGTTGTTTGATTAAATTGACCCAACAGTGAGAGGAGAGAGAGAGGCTAGGCCTACAAACAGGACGAAGCTAATACCTCCCAAATTCTAATGAGAGAGTAGCTGTGAGAGTGACTTCTTCTGGGACTTTGGGCAAGTCACTTAGGTCAATATTTTAAAAAATAACTTCTTTTTTTGGATGTCTCCATTTTTGAGTGCTCAGCTACAGACGTTGTTCAGAGTTGCTAAGCATGAGTAGCTGCCATTGACATCAACTATTTAAAAAAAGTAAAAAAAAAAAAACTGAGGCATACAAAATTAGTGCACTTCTGAAAATGTGGACATTAACATATCTGCCTTGTATTTACCCAATTTCCTAGGGATAGGGAGTTGTGAGGATTAATCACCTTAAAATTTTTAAGCACTTTGATAAGCACTAATGATACTTTATTTTTTAGTCTCTTTGGAATATGACTTTTCTACAGATCACCAGATAATATACCTAGGATATTTATATGTTTGAATGTTAAGTCAATTCTCTGACTTTTTACTGAACAGATATTCTTTGTTTATTACATATAGTAACTATTTAAGATGTTAAAATGTGTACTATATAGTACAGAATATACGCTGCTCGAGTGGGACATTTCTCATAAGGACAGCAAGATGAACATGTGGCTCCACAGATGATGTTAACAGGCGGGCTTTTGTCTTCCTCAACTGTGGGATGTTCCAGGAAGGAGGACTTCTGGGAAGTTATGGGGCCCCTGTGACTAAGAAGGAGAACAGCATCTTCACACACAACTCACCAACATAGTGCGTACTGCAACCTGGCCTGAACCTGATAGGATCCAACTACAAGTGTCAGGTCTGGGTCAGCTGGAAGAGCAACCGACGCTTGGATCAGGTCACCTCTCCTCCTCCTGCCCATGGGGTTGGTGCAGCAGTGGCTTTGTTACCCGCTCTTGCCAGCTGCTGCCAGTTTGCCTCACTATGTGTGCTGTGGAATGCATGTACTGAGACGTCACAGTGCCTCTCGGGCTGCAGCACACATAACACAGCAGGGGGTAGTGGCTAGCAATAGGGCATGTAGCTGCTGCTGAGCCAAGCTGATTCCATAGGCAGGAGGAAACACTGGTGCTGACTCAGGAGAGAGGGGGGATGGGATGGGATGGAAAATGACTCCGCTTTCTCAGGCTCGGGTCAGTTGGGTTTGGGACTGGATCAGGTTTAAAAACTAGGCCCAAACAGACCTCTAGTAGTGAGCAGGACTTTAAATTCAGTTCAAAGGGGGCAGCTGACAAAAGCCCATAAGTAGGTTTAAAAATGGTGACCTTAACAGAGGGTTAAATGTTGGGGGTGGGGAGGAATGGAAAATTACAATAGTCATTGGCACAGCAAGAGGGATAACAGTGGGGGAATCTGCTCAACATCTTAGATATTTATAGATAAAAGCAAGTAGTATGGGGAATGAACAGGAGGCACTGGAAGTAATACTACATAAACTAAATTATGACTTAATTGGCATCACAGAGACTTGGTGGGATAAATCTCATTACTGGAGTATTGGTATAGAGGGGCATAGCTTGTTCAGGAAGGACAGGCAGGGACAACAAGAAGCGGTGATGCATTATATATCAAGAATACAAATACTTGTTCTGAGGTCCAGAGGGAAGTAAGAGGCAGATTAGCTGGAAGTCTTTAGGGGAAGATAAAAGGAGCAGGGGGAACAGGGACAATGTCATGATAGGGATCTGTTATAGATTACCAAATAAGAAGAGGAGGTGGAGGAGGCATTTCTAGAACAAATAACAGAAATATCCAAACATAAGATGGGGTAGTAATGAGGAACTTTAACTACCCAGCCATCTGTTGGAAAAGTAATATGGCCAAAAAAAAAAATCCCTTAAGTTCTTTGAATGTATTAGTGACAACTTCTTTTTTTCAAAAGGTAGCGGAAGTAACCAGGTGGACAGCCATTTTAAACTTGATTCTGACCAACAGAAAGGATTTGGTTGCGAATCTGAAGGTTGAATGCAATTTTGGTTGAAAAAGATCATGAAGTGATAGATTTCATAATTCTAAGAAAAGGAAGGAATTAAGCAGCAGACCAATAGACCTCAAACAAGCAGACATGAATAAACTCAATGAACTGGTGGGTAAGGACTTATGGAAAGAAAAAATAAGGGAAAAAGAAGTTCAGGAAAGATGGCAGTTTCTTAGAGACAAGATTGAAGGCACAACAGCAAACTATCCTGATGCGAAGGAAAGATAGAAAGACTAGGAAGAGGTCAATATTGTTCCATCAGGAGGTCTTTGACCTGAAAAATCAAAAAGGAATCCTGCAAAAAGTGAGCACATGGACTAATTGCCAAGGAGGAGTATAAAAGAATAGTATATGCATGTAGGAACAAATTCAGAAAGGCTAAGGCACAAAATGAGTTACACCTAGCAAGGGATATAAGAGGCTCTTTAAATACACAAGGAGCAAAAGATAAGGCAAAGGAAAGTGTAGGTCCTCTACTTAATGGAAAAAGAGCTAATAATTGATGACAACACAAAAGCTGAGGTGCATAAGACCTATTTTGCTTCAGTCTTTGCTAAAAGGTTAATGGTGACCAAATACTTTACAGAATTAATGTTAACAACAAGGGGGTTGTATGCAAGCCAAAACAGGAAAAGAACAGGTTAAAGAATATTTAGACGTACTCAAGTTGGTAAGGCCTGATGAAACTCATCCTAGGGTACTTAAGGAACTAGCTGGAGCAATCTCGAAACCATTCGCAATTATCTTTGAGTACTCCTGGAGGATGGGTGAGTTCCCCAAAGGCTGGAGAAGGGCAAACATAGTACCTATCTTTAAAAAAGGGAACAAAGGGTATGTCTACACTATGGAATAAGGTCGAATTTACAGAAGTCGTTTTTTTAGAAATCGGTTTTATATATTCGAGTGTGTGTGTCCCCACAGAAAATGCTCTAAGTGCATTAAGTGCATTAACTCGGCGGAGTGCTTCCACAGTACCGAGGCTAGAGTCGACTTCCGGAGCATTGCACTGTGGATAGCTATCCCACAGTTCCCGCAGTCTCCGCTGCCCATTGGAATTCTGGATTGAGATCCCAATGCCTGATGGGGCTAAAACATTGTCGCGGATGGTTCTGGGTACATATCGTCAGGTCCCCCTTCCCTCCCTCCCTCCGTGAAAGCAAGGGCAGACAATCGTTTCGCACCTTTTTTCCTGAGTTACCTGTGCAGACGCCATACCACGGCAAGCATGGAGCCCGCTCAGGTAACCGTCACTGTATGTCTCCTGGGTGCTGGCAGATGCGGTACGGCATTGCTACACAGTAGCAGCAACCCATTGCCTTCTGGCAGCAGACAGTACAGTACGACTGGTAGCCGTCCTCGTCATGTCCGAGGTGCTCCTGGCCACGTCGGCTGGGAGCACCTGGGCAGACATGGGCGCAGGGACTAAATTTGGAGTGACTTGACCAGGTCATTCTCTTTAGTCCTGCAGTCAGTCCTATTGAACTGTCTTATGGTGAGCAGGCAGGTGATACGGATTGCTAGCAGTCCTATTGCATCATCTTCTGCCGGGCAGGCAAGAGATGAGGATGGCTAGCAGTCCTACTGCACCATCTTCTGCTGAGCAGCCATGAGATGTGGATGGCATGCAGTCTTTCTGCACCATCTGCTGCCAGCCAAAGATGTAAAAGATAGATGGAGTGGATCAAAACAAGAAATAGACCAGATTTGTTTTGTACACATTTGCCTCCTCCCCCGTCTAGGGGCTCATTCCTCTAGGTCACACTGCAGTCACTCACAGAGAAGGTGCAGCGAGGTAAATCTAGCCATGTATCAATCAGAGGCCAGGCTAACCTCCTTGTTCCAATAAGAACAATAACTTAGGTGCACCATTTCTTATTGGAACCCTCCGTGAAGTCCTGCCTGAAATACTCCTTGATGTAAAGCCACCCCCTTTGTTGATTTTAGCTCCCTGAAGCCAACCCTGTAAGCCGTGTCGTCAGTCGCCCCTCCCTCCGTCAGAGCAACGGCAGACAATCGTTCCGCGCCCTTTTTCTGTGCGGACGCCATACCAAGGCAAGCATGGAGGCCGCTCAGCTCACTTTGGCAATTAGGAGCACATTAAACACCACATGCATTATCCAGCAGTATATGCAGCACCAGAACCTGGCAAAGCGATACCGGGCGAGGAGGCGATGTCAGCGCGATCACGTGAGTGATCAGGACATGGACACAGATTTCTCTGAAAGCATAGGCCCTGCCACTGCATGCATCATGGTGCTAATGGGGCAGGTTCATGCTGTGGAACGCCGATTCTGGGCTCAGGAAACAAGCACAGACTGGTGGGACCGCATAATGTTGCAGCTCTGGGACGATTCCCAGTGGCTGCGAAACTTTCGCATGCGTAAGGGCACTTTCATGGAACTTTGTGACTTGCTTTCCCCTGCCCTGAGGCGCAAGAATACCAAGATGAGAGCAGCCCTCACAGTTGAGAAGCGAGTGGCGATAGCCCTGTGGAAGCTTGCAACGCCAGACAGCTACCCGTCAGTTGGGAATCAATTTGGAGTGGGCAAATCTACTGTTGGGGCTGCTGTGATGCAAGTAGCCCACGCAATCAAAGATCTGCTGATATCAAGGGTAGTGACCCTGGGAAATGTGCAGGTCATAGTGGATGGCTTTGCTGCAATGGGATTCCCTAACTGTGGCGGGGCCATACACAGAACCCATATCCCTATCTTGGCACCGGAGCACCAAGCCGGCGAGTACATAAACCGCAAGGGGTACTTTTCAATAGTGCTGCAAGCTCTGGTGGATCACAAGGGATGTTTCACCAACATCAACGTGGGATGGCCGGGAAAGGTACATGACGCTCGCATCTTCAGGAACTCTGGTCTGTTTCAAAAGCTGCAGGAAGGGACTTTATTTCCAGAGCAGAAAATAACTGTTGGGGATGTTGAAATGCCTATATGTATCCTTGGGGACCCAGCCTACCCCTTAATGCCGTGGCTCATGAAGCCGTACACAGGCAGCCTGGACAGTAGTCTGGAGCTGTTCAACTACAGGCTGAGCAAGTGCAGAATGGTGGTAGAATGTGCATTTGGACGTTTAAAGGCACGCTGGCGCAGTTTACTGACTCGCTTAGACCTCAGCGAAACCAATACTCCCACTGTTATTACTGCTTGCTGTGTGCTCCACAATATCTGAGAGAGTAAGGGGAAGATGTTTATGGTGGAGTGGGAGGTTGAGGCAAATCGCCTGGCTCCTGGTTACGCGCAGCCAGACACCAGTGCGGTTAGAAGAGCACAGGAGGGCGCGGTACGCATCAGAGAAGCTTTGAAAACCAGTTTCAGGAATGGCCAGGCTACGGTGTGAAAGTTCTCTTTGTTTCTCCTTGATGAAACCCCCCGCCCCTTGGTTCACTCTACTTCCCTGTAAGCTAGCCACCCTCCCCTGCTCCCTTCAATTCATGCATTCTTTATTCATTCATCACACAAATAGGGGGATGACTACCAAGGTAGCCCAGGAGGGGTGGTGGAGGAGGGAAGGAAAATGCCACACAGCACTTTAAAAGTTTACAACTTTAAAATTTATTGAATGCCAGCCTTCTTTTTTTTGGGCAATCCTCTGTGGCGGAGTGGCTGGTTGGACGGTGGCCCCCCCCCCACCGCGTTCTTGGGCGTCTGGGTGTGGAGGCTATGGAACTTGGGGAGGAGGGTGGTTGGTTACACAGGGGCTGTAGTGGCAGTCTGTGCTCCAGCTGCCTTTGCTGCAGCTCAAGCATACACTGGAGCATACTGGTTTGGTCCTCCAGCAGCCTCAGCGTTGAATCCTGCCTCCTCTCATCACGCTGCCACCACATTTGAGCTTCAGCCCTGTCTTCAGCCCGCCACTTACTCTCTTCAGCCCGCCACCTCTCCTCCCGATCATTTTGTGCTTTCCTGCACTCTGACATTATTTGCCTCCACGCATTCGTCTGTGCTCTGTCAGTGTGGGAGGACAGCATGAGCTTGGAGAACATTTCATCTCGAGTGCGTTTTTTTTCTTTCTAAGCTTCACTAGCCTCTGGGAAGGAGAAGATCCTGTGATCATTGAAACACATGCAGCTGGTGGAGAAAAAAAAAGGGACAGCGGTATTTAAAAAGACACATTTTATAAAACAGTGGCTACACTCTTTCAGGGTAAACCTTGCTGTTAACATTACATACATAGCACATGTGCTTTCGTTACAAGGTCGCATTTTGCCTCCCCCCACCGCGTGGCTACCCCCTCAACCCTCCCCCCTCCCTGTGGCTAACAGCGGGGAACATTTCTGTTTAGCCACAGGCAAACAGCCCAGCAGGAATGGGCTCCTCTGAGTGTCCCCTGAAGAAAAGCACTCTATTTCAACTAGGTGACCATGAATTATATCTCACTATCCTGAGGATAACACAGAGAGATAAAGAACGGATGTTGTTTGAACGCCAGCAAACATACACTGCAATGCTTTGTTGTACAATGATTCCTGAGTACGTGTTACTGGCCTGGAGTGGTAAAGTGTCCTACCATGAAGGACGCAATAAGGCTGCCCTCCCCAGAAACCTTTTGCAAAGGCTTTGGGAGTACATCCAGGAGAGCCGCGAATGCCAGGGCAAAGTAATCCTTTCACATGCTTGCTTTTAAACCATGTATAGTATTTTAAAAGGTACACTCACCGGAAGTCCCTTCTCCGCCTGCTGGGTCCAGGAGGCAGCCTTGGGTGGGTTCGGGGGGTACTGGCTCCAGGTCCAGGGTGAGAAACAGTTCCTGGCTGTCGGGAAAACCGGTTTCTCCGCTTGCTTGCTGTGAGCTATCTACAACCTCATCATCATCTTCGTCCCCAAAACCTGCTTCCGTGTTGCCTCCATCTCCATTGAAGGAGTCAAACAACACAGCTGGGGTAGTGGTGGCTGAACTCCCTAAAATGGGAGGCAGCTCATCATAGAAGCGGCATGTTTGGGGCTCTGACCTGGAGCGGCCGTTCGCCTCTCTGGTTTTCTGGTAGGCTTGCCTCAGCTCCTTCAGTTTCACGCGGCACTGCTTCGGGTCCCTGTTATGGCCTCTGTCCTTCATGCCCTGGGAGATTTTGACAAAGATTTTGGCATTTCGAAAACTGGAATGGAGTTCTGATAGCACGGATTCCTCTCCCCTTACAGCGATCAGATCCTGTACCTCCCGTTCGGTCCATGCTGGAGCTCTTTTGCGATTCTGGGACTCCATCATGGTCACCTCTGCTGATGAGCTCTGCATGGTCACCTGCAGCTTGCCACGCTGGCCAAACAGGAAATGAGATTCAAAAGTTCGCGGTTCTTTTCCTGTCTACCTGGCCAGTGCATCTGAGTTGAGAGTGCTGTCCAGAGCGGTCACAATGGAGCACTCTGGGATAGCTCCCGGAGGCCAATACCGTTGAATTGTGTCCACAGTACCCCAAATTCGAGCCGGCAAGACCGATTTAAGCGCTAATCCACTTGTCAGGGGTGGAGTAAGGAAATCTATTTTAAGAGCCCTTTAAGTCGAAATAAAGGGCTTCATCGTGTGGATGGGTGCACATTTACATCGATTTAATGCTGCTAAATTCGACCTAAAGTCCTAGTGTAGACCAGGGCAAAGAGGACCTGGGAAATTTATAGACCACTCAGCCTAACTTTGATACCTGGAAAGATACTGGAACAAATTATTAAATAATCAGGTTGTAAGCACCTTCAGGATAATAGGATTATACGTAATAGCCAGCATGGATTTGTTAATAACTGATGATGCCAAACTAACCTAATTTCCTCCTTTGACAGAGTTATTGGCCTAGTGCATGGAGGGAGGAGGGGAGGCACAAGGAAGCTGCAGACGTGATATATCTTAATTTTTAGTAAGGCTTTTGACACAGTCTCACAGGACCTTCTCATAAGCAATGAAGGGAAATATGGTCTAAATGGAAATACTATAAGGTGGGGTGCACAACTGTTTGAAAGAAAGTACTCAGACTAGTTATCAATGTTTTCCTGTCAAACTTGGGGGATGTGTCTAGTGAGGTCCTACAGGTCTCATACTAGTCATAGATAAGGGAGGGTATGCTTATAAAATTTGCAGATAATCTCAAGTTTGGAGGGGTTGCTAGCACTTTGGAGGACAAGATTAAAATTCAAAACAACCTTGACAAATTGGAGTATTGGGGGTTATAGTGGAGCACAAATTAAATGTGTCAACAATGTGGTGCATATGCAAAAAAGGTGAATATTATTCTGGGGTGTATTAACCGGAGTGTTGTATGTAAGATACAAGGTATAATTGTATCACTCTATTCGGCATTGGTGAGGTCTCAGCTGAAATATTGTGTCCAATTCTGGATGCCATACTTTAGGAAAGATGTGGGCAAATTGGAGAGAGTTCAGAGGAAAGCAACAAAAATGATTAAATTTAGAAAACCTGACATTCAAGGAAAGGTTATAAAAATTGGACATATTTAGTCCTGAGAAAAGAAGACTGAGGGGGGACCTGATAACAGTCTTCAAATACGTAAAGGGCTATTATAAAGAGGACAGTGATCAATCACTTCTTATCCTACCTTCAGTGGACATGAAGAATAGTGGGCTTAAACTATACCAAGGGATTAGGTTAGATATTAAGAAAAGCTTTCTAACCGTAAGTGTAGTTTAAACTCTGAAACAGGCTTCCAATCACTGGAGGTTTTCTAGAACATGTTGACGAAACACCTGTTGGGAACAGTCTAGGTACAGTTGCTCCTGCCTTAGTGTAGGTCCCTTTTTAATCCTATGATTGTGTGACCCTGTCTACGGCTTTACTGCAACGGAATATCCAGTTAATGGCAACCTAATGGCAACCTATATGAAGTTGTGTATAGCCATGTGTTAGATTAGAATTTCAGAGGTATTTATCTTATACAAAAGTTATCAAACATTGAAAAATAAAATGCAGTAATATGTGATGCTTATTTTAGTCAGTATATTTAAGTTATTTTAAGAATTTTTAATAGCTTCTTCAATCAAGTGGATCAGCCATTTATTTAGATAATAGGCTGAATGGAATTTAGAGGATAGATACATTTTTCTAAAGCTATACATTTATTAAGACTACTTCTTTATTTAGTGAATTCCTTTTATGTCTCCTCTATGGTTATATCTATATAGATATAATCTATATCTCAAATGAGAATATCAGTTAATTAAGGCTTTGTTCTCATTTACACTAAGGCCCCTTTTATATTGGTAGTTTAAATGGACCTTAAAGTGAATGTAAATGACAGTTTAAGGCCTCTCTAGGGTACTGGAGTTGGGACACCATGGTATAAATGATAAATGGATCTGTAAGAGTTCAGCAGCCTAGAAACAGACTGTTCTACATTTCTACAGACCAAAAGAGTTGTAAAGGAGATTTTTCTCACCAGATGCGCTGGTAACTTGTGCCTTTGCCTGCAGCAACGAGGTCTGTCTGTCTCTTTCTTCCAATTTTCTCATATTCTGTGTGTCTGGGCTTCCCAACAATCCTCCCTGGCTCATTCTCTTCCTCCTTAATAATGACTGCTTCTGGGCAGCTGTTAAGTATAAAACCTTTTCAGTAATTTTATTATATTTTCAGGGAAAGAGCTTCCATTAAAATATTTCTTCATAAAAAACCTAGAAGATAAGTCCCTACAAGGTCTGCCTCCACAGAGCAAGAAACTATATCGGCACTGATTTCTCTTTTAGCAAATCTTTTGTCATTTATACTCAATTGAAAATAGAAAGAAAAATTTGTATTTCAAAGAAAAAATGCCAGACAATTTATTCCTGCAAAATGTGCATAATAGCTTTTGATATACAGAGTCATATTCAGTGAACAGAGATTTGGCGGGTTATCCAAACTCACATTTAGCTTCACAATGTAGAATACCAATCTCTTTTCATTAAGAGAGCCATAAAGAAACATTGGAATTTTTTCAAACAACTCTATTTTTAAATTTCAAACTTTTTTTCAAGGAAAATAACTTTTCTGAACAGCTCTAATTAAATGAATATGTTCAAAGCAGTGGGAATTTCCATAAATCTTCGAAAGCTGAAGCAAAGACCTGTCTTCTCCAGTAATGAATCACAGCTGAAGTTCTATCTATTAGGAGGTTTGGTGGCTAGTCCCACTCCATTACATACTGACCAACTATCCAGTTTGGTGGTCAACCTCCATATCCATAGGGTAACTGTTTTTTTCCAAAGACAAACTAAGGATTCACCTAGCATAGAAAGTAAGGTTCAGATTTTCAAAATCTCAGTCAGTCCTTCAACTGCTCAACATGTGCAATGGGGTCCAGATTTTCAAAGCTCAGCTGCCATTTATGCACCTAAACAAGGACCATATTCTCAAAAGAGCTCATTGCCCAATGCACACCTAATGTGCTGAGCTCTTTCAAAAAATCTATCCACTTATAGTTGGAAACATGAACGCAACTCTTCTGAAAATCCAGCTGATTGTGGGTACTGATCTCTCTGAAAATCTGGCCCTAAATGAGCTTTCTGCCCAGAGAGATTGTTAACAGGATTTGCCAGAAAAGCATTAGGAAATTTGATAAAGAGACTTCCAGTTTAAAATTAGCTAGATCCTAAACAGATTGAGCTGTCGCTATTTTTAATTTTTTATACATTTTGTAAAGTTGGATTTACCCTCATCTGAAAGATAAAGGCCAAAGATAAGCATCTCTAGTCTGAAAGTGTCATATATAGAGATGGACCTGAAACAAAAAAATCTTCATTTGAACACCTCCAAACTTTAGAGAGCATTCACAATCCCAATCCAGATAAAGATACTGACTTCAGCACTGTGCCAAAAAGGTAGTGGGGCCAGGCAGAAGAGAGGGGTAAGGAACAGCTGTTCCATTCAGCATGTTCCCTGTACAAACTAGTGGATGTGAACCATATATTAATTAATGCCAAGACTAACATTACCTCCTCCCAGATGCTCTGTGACCCCTTTCAAGGAATCTAAAGTGCAGCTGCCAGAGGAGCCAAGAGATGCTACCTATCAAGAGATGGGGAGCAGGATGCATACCCAGCATCTGAAGTGTCAGGCCCTATCCTATGGATCTTTGGCCTCTATGTATTTGGCAGCCTATAGTCCTGCTCTTCATATAGATC
Source organism: Caretta caretta (assembly GCF_965140235.1). Lineage (NCBI taxonomy): Eukaryota > Metazoa > Chordata > Testudines > Cheloniidae > Caretta > Caretta caretta. The sequence continues at coordinate 6,562,826 of NC_134232.1, forward strand.
CCATGTAGGTAACAGAATGATAGGCTACATCTTCATGGACACAGGGGCTGTAGCTCTCTTCATGCAAGTGTTCCCCTTCTGTGTGTTTCTATGCAGGAGGGGAGGACATGTCTCCAAAGTAAACAAAAAAAAATCTGTATTTTCAATTAATAAGGCATTCCTAGGAGTTCTGGCACTGGTAGTTCACTAAGCAACTTGTTTCCAGCTGTGAGTAGGATAGGGCTCTGCTTTTCACTTGGCCTTGGAAAGAAGAGGAATTAAATGTTTCAGTGAGTGTCAAGAACCTTGTTGGCTGCGATAGGCACCAAGAAGGGAGAGCTGATTTACTTTGGGTTGGGATCAAGAGGTGATATTGAGCCACTAATATAAAAGGACAGTTCAAGGGGAAGGAAGGAAGATTTTTGGTTCAGACAATAAACAAATATATAGAAACCTTCTGCCCCTCTTACTAAATGCTACTTTTCCCAGTAGCTGCAGTGCCAGAAAATGCGAAGATTAGGTCCAAAAGATAATTAATAGACATCATCTATTTCTTTTCAATTTGGAAAAACAGATTGGTAGCATAATAGACGTGACTGATATTGCCTCTGAGTATAACTAAAATTAAAGGGCTCATACTGTTCACCTTGCTGAGTATGCTGGAGATGTTTATGGTTTCATATATGCAGAGGAACTCTTAATTAAGGCTTAATTATTTACCACAAATATCTTTTTATTTTAGAACACAAGAGGTGGGATTTTCAGTGTTAGGAACTTTAATGTCTAATAAGTGAGAGAGTAATGTAAACATTTATTGAGCTTTTTAATTTGCCCCAGTTCCAATGTGAAGCTGAATTGATTTCCAACTTTGGGGAAGGCCTGCTGCTTGTGACAATGCTCCTGGGTACTCTGCAATAGAATCCTCTGTATGTTCACATTCATACAAAAAAGTTTGTTAAAATAATACTGAAAGAACCTCTTGCATTCTGGTTTTGCCAGTTACTGTGTTATGAAACATAGCAGATAAGGAATTAAGAAATCTGATGAATTTCAGTGAAAGCAAAAAAGCAAGCAGGCAGGTTGAAATCACTGCATACTGCTTTTGCTGTATCCTCCCCAGCACCATGCTATCAGTAGCACAGAGGAAAAGGGGAAGGAGGTTCCAGGTGCTCATAATACCATACAGGATGGGGGTAGACTATACATCTGTAACAAAAATTCACTGTAAAATGAGCCCATTATAAACACACTCATCTTTACTGCAACAGCTAGCTTGAGTTAGTAAACTCTGGTTACAACACATGAGCTACCCAAGGCCAGGTGAGAGTGAAGACAGTGAAACAACAGTTCGGCCGCAGCAGCACCTGTGGTGGCTCACGCTAGACACCTGAGCACATACCCCTGCATAACATGTTTGTTTGAGCACAGCTAGCACATGTATGACTACCAGCTCTGGAAATCGCATATCCCAGCTGCTATGCACACATACCCAGTGTGTGTGAACAGGAGCTTGGTTAGGAGCCAAATTCAAATTATAGCTTGACCTAACAAGCATTTAAAAGTGATTTAAAACATGACCTATAACCACAACCAGTCCTGGAAATAGTTGTCCATGAGAAACTGGTAAGTGATACACAGACATCATACAACGAACTCCAATATTAGTGCCATGTGAATGTGGGAATCTTTGGTGCATAGCCCCACTTGACTCATTACACAGGCAGAGGAAGCCACAAACTTAGGTGCACCTCTGACGGTCTTGTACCAGGACAAGAATAGAGTGACATAAAACAACACCAAGAATATTGCCATGGTGTGGATAGGATATGATGTACCCCACAAACCACGGCACAGGCCACACAGTAAAATGCAAACATTGTGAATGCCTTGTACCAATACAAAAGAGTGGTCAGGAACTTGCTTTGCTAGCCGGTTCCTAGAATCCTCTCATCCTACACCCTCCTCAAACCATGGCAAGGAAAAAAAGCAGGACAGACAGGAAGACCGACAGTACATAGAATCATAGGACTGGAAGGGACCTTGAGAGGTCATCTTGTCCAGTCCACTGCACTCATGGCAGGACTAAGTATTATCCAGACCATTCCTGACAGGTGTTTGTCTAACCTGCTCTTAAAAATCTCCAATGATGGAGATTCCACAACCCCCTTAGGCAATTTATTCCAGTGCTTAACCACCCTGACAGTTAGGAAGTTTTTTCTAATGTCCAACCTAAACCTCCCTTGCTGCAATTTAAGCCCATTGCTTCTTGTCCCATCCTCTGAGGTTAAGAACAATTTTTCTCTCTCCCTCCTTGTAACAACCTTTTATGTATTTGAAAACTGTTATCATGTCTCCTCTCAGACTTCTCTTTCCAGACTAAACAAATCCCTTTTTTTTTATTTTTAATCTTCCCTCATAGGCCTTGTTTTCTAGACCTTTAATCATTTTTGTTGCTCTTCTCTGGACTTTCTCCAATTTGTTCACCTCTTTCCTGAAAGTGCCGCCCAGAACTGGACACAATACTCCAGTTGAGGCCTAATCAACGCAGAGTAGAGTGGAAGAATTACTTCACTCCTGCTAATACATCCCAGAAGGATGTTTGCTTTTTTTGCAACACTGTTACACTGTTGACTCATTTAGTTTATGGTCCACTATGACCCCCCCCCCCCCCCCAGACCCGTTTCCGCAGTTCTCCTTCCTAGGCAGTCATTTCCCATTTTGTATGTGTGCAACCGATTGTTCTTTCCTAAATGGAGTACTTTGCATTTGTCCTTACTAAACTTCATCCTATTTACTTCAGACCATTTGTCTAGCTTGTCCAGATCATTTTGAATTTTAATTCTATCCTCCAAAGCACTTGCAACCCCTCCCAGCTTGGTATCATCTGCAAACTTTATAAGTGTACTCTCTCTACTGTTCTCTAAACCATTGATGAAGATATTGAAGAACAGAACCAGACCCAGAACTGATCCCTGTGTGGCCCCCACTCGTTATACCCTTCCAGCATGACTGTGAACCACTAGTAGCTCCATCTAGGTTGCATTTCCCTAGTTTGTTTATTAGAAGGTCACGTGAGACAGTATCAAAAGCTTACTAAAATCAATATATACCACATCTACGCTTCCCCCCTATCCACAAAGCTTTCTTTGACAGGGTAGCAAGCCATCTGGTCGGTATGACACGATTTGTTCCTGACAAATCCATGCTGACTGTTACTTATCACTTCTATTATCTTCTAGATCAGTGGTTTTCAAACTTTTTTTTTCTGGAAACCCCAGCTGAAGAAAATTGTTGATGCCCACAAGCTAATGAAGCTGTGGATGAGGGGTTTGGGGTATGGGAGTGACTCAGGGCTGGGGCAGAGGGTTGGGATGCGTGGGTGAGGGCTGCAGGGTGGGGCTGGAAATGAGGGGTTCAGGATGTGAGAGGAAGTTCTGGGGTGGGGATGAAGGGTTTGGGGTGCAGGAAGGGGCTCCAGATTTGGGGGGGCTCTGGGCTGGGGCAGGAGGTTGGGGTACATGAGGGGGTCTGGGCTGGGGGTGCAGGCTCTGGGGTGGGGCGGGGGATGAAGGGTTTGGAGTGCAGGAAGGGGTTCCGGGTTTTGGGTGGGGGCTCAGGGCTGGGGCAGGGGATTGGGGTGCGGGCTTTCCTTCGGCAGCTCCTAGTCAGCGGCGCAGTGGGGGTGCTAAGGCAGGCTTCCTGCCTGTTCTGGCACCGCAGACCACGCTGCGCCCTGGAAGCGGCCATTTCCCTGTTTTCTGTTATTGTCTCCCCCCCACCCCCACCCGCCATTGAGTAATGGGCCTACCCTGTCCTTGCACCATTTTCCCAGGTACTTAGTTTTTCTTACACCTTTTTGGTCTGATTGATATGTATTAGAATAAGGCCCTGATATAAATGAGTATCTCATTTTTAACTTCAGTGAACCATCTCCAGAAAGCATCCAAATCTACACACAGGACTGGATTCTCATATAGACTAAGGCTCCTTTATGCTACTTGGTCAGCGTAAATGGGTCTTAAAGTGGCAGTAAATTATAGTTTCATCTATTTCAATGTCCCTTTACATTGCCATATGTAGCAGTGAGACATTAGTGTAAATGGGAATCTGGTCCACAGAGACCTTTTTGGGTCAGAGACCTCTTTAGTCTTAATAGTTCTGGCTGAGAACATAGGGTGTTCATCAAGAGTATCTGACAAACTCATCAGTTCTCCACTTCAAACCAAAGCATTTAGTATGTCACTGAAAATTGCTAGCTCTTGGAGTTAGTGAAAGTGCTATTTCCAAAGTTCTATTCACAGCATCAAAGAAGATAAAGAGCTGGTGCTCTATAATTGCTCCCAGACACAGCACATTGCCCATGTTCACAAAGGACATGGAACTGTATCAGTTACAAGTTCGGGAGAGTAAGGATGATCCAGTAATTAGGGCGCTAGCCTGGGACTCAGGAGAGCTGGGTTCAATCTTCTGCTCTACCACAGACTTCCTTTGTGACCACAGGCAAACCACTCTGTCTCTCTATGCTTCAGTCTCCCATCAGTAAAATGGGAATAATTCATACCTCACAGGAGTGCTGTGAGGATAAATACATTAAAAAAGATTCGTATAATATGGTAAACATTCTATTTTCCCTTCTTATATGCTCAGGAATCCACATTTTGAAATGAAAAGATATGTCTAATCCTGCAACTGATTCTGCATGGCAGAATCCTGTGCTGCCCTGTTGCTTTCAGCGAAGCCCTGCATGGACATAGGTTTCGAGTTAGTTAATTAGACATAGACAGAGTTAGTTGCAAGATTAGGGCCTTCATTTGTTTTGATTACACTTTTCCCACAAAATGCCCAAGGCCCAAATTCTTCTCTAAATTCCACCATAAATCTGAAATTACTCTGATGGCAGCAGAACTAATACAGATTCACACCAGGGCAAATGAGAGCATATCTAGGCCCTCATTACCAGCAAAATTTTCATTTTGATAAATTATTTTTAATTAGTGGGATGCCAAAATGCAATAAAAGAGCTAAATTTTAATTTTAAACTAGGTTTAAAATGATCAACTTGATTCTTCCCCTCTCCCACCCCAAATTTAGTTTAAAAACAAAACAAAACAAACTTATATACCATCTCAGCCCAGAGCATCTGATATATTTATCTCAAATATCTGGGAGTGATTTATAATGTAAACACTGAGGGATCTTTAACTTTGGCCACATGGATAGTCCTGATGTAATTAATCCTTTTATAAACATACTGAAATAGCCTTCTGTCTTTGCAGACTCTCTATATAATGACATGGACATGCATGGATAGTAAGAAATCATTCCCACACAACTGTTGTCTCTGATTGGGTCTTTGGGAGCCTATTTTGTTTTGTTGGCCTCTGGAGACGTAGCTATGTTTCCACAATCTCCCTGTATCAAAGGAAAGGCACTTTCTATTATATTTAGCGGATAACTTTTACAGCATAAATATTTAAAGCATTTTTCACAAATGGAATACCATTTTAACAGGTAACTAGGTGGCATGCATACTAACTGACTTCTTTAAAGCAACAGGTTGATTAGTTAATTCTGGCTAAACGTATACCATTTTCTGAGAATTTATTCATACACTTTTTGGGATTAACAGCAGCTATTTAGAATTATGAAGCTTTTTTTGTTGTTTTGATTTTAAATTAACTTTATTTATGATAGGAAAGCTGCCCTTAATTCTGATAATCTGTTTTAGGTTTTAAACACACATCCCACATTTTCAGTTGATATTTTAACACTCTCACCCCTGGGTTCCAGATGTTAGTTTGATTCTGCTCCCACTAAAGTCCTATTGAAGTCAATCAAAAACTCTCCCAGGGCCCCAAAGAACTCAGGTGATTATAAGACTTGTTCAGTGTGAACATGAGTTCAAAGGCCAAATAAGCGAGACTGCAGAACATACAGACATGCCCTGAAGTGCTTTTTATTGCTATTCCAAAATGAATCCCTGTTGTTCTAAAAGGGAACTAAACCATTTTAAAATTATTTTAGTTAATTCAGTGAGATTGTTTATTGTCTCATGGGCCTAATTCTCATTTACACTTAAGTCACTTTACTCTACTCTGGTGTTGGAAAGTGGCCTTAAAGCAGGTGTAAATTTCATTTGTACTCATTTTAAGGTCACTGTACCTTATCAGAATGGTGTAAAGTGACTTAAGTGTAAATGAGAATTAGGCCCATGAGTTTGCATTATTGCATTGCATAATGACTCTGAATCCACAAGGCATCTTCTACATACTTGCTAATTCTTAATACTGTGGTAACTAGTTCCATTTTATGCACCCTTTAGTTCACCTGGAGTTACTTTGCTGGAGCTCATGGGAGGTTTTTGCTTTTGCTTGCTTGATGTTTTTTCTATAGCAGGAAATTTTGAGTCAGATCTGTTTGCAGAAGACTTGATGGCAGACCCAGAACCCTCATCTGCAGAAGTCTAGAAGAGTAAAAAGAAAAATATCAGTGACTGAACAACTAATTTCTGCTCTCTGCGTGAGTGAAAAAAGGTGAGAAGTTTTGTGCTCAAAGATAAGCAATATACCAGCAAAATTTCTAGCACTAGCCAGGAACAAAAGGCATACACTATCCATTTTTAGCAAGATCCTTCCTTCCCTTATCCATTTATATTCACAGCCCCACAAAGCTGGGGGAACAGAAATCTAAGAGCAATACAAAGTATATACCAAAATAGGTATTTCCAGAGAATTCAATAGCTATGCTTGGATTAAAATGAAAACTCTCTCAAATGGGCAGGAACTTTCACTATGCAAATCAGCATCTTCAGACATTAAAAACTAAATTCTGCTCTTGCTTACACCCATATAATTCTGCAGTAACTCAACTGAAGTCAATGGAGTTACAGCAATAGAACTGAGAGCAGAATTTCGCCCTAAATCTATAATCAGAAAGCAAAACAATGATCCTAATAGATGTGTGAGTGAATGTCTCCCATTAATTTTACTAGAGTGGTTAACTGTCAGGTCTAGTTTAAACCAATGATTATTTACATGTTAACACCATAAAGGAGATCACAATGCAATCACCCAAGCTAAACTGCTGCTATTCAATTCCAGAACACTTTGTATGTTCCTACTCCACAAGACACTTATGCCGCCTGTGCTCTACAGGAGAGGCATGATCTTTGTGGCTATGGTGTCATAATTTTCCAGTGCTACATACATCCATTTACTATTGGGTATGATTGTAGATCATCTAGATTTCTATTTAAATTGCTTAGGAGAGATTAAGTATAAAAATAGGTGTCTGTTCTCCTAAATTCTCATTTGAGTACACAAATATTAAGTGCCCAAACTGGAACACTGGGCTTTCCCCATTAGCATTGTTGTCCCAACAATTCCTCACACTGAGGGGAAAACTTGCTCTGACTTCTTGAAAAATATGCTCTGGAGGCTTCTATTAGTCCTGTTCGTAGCTTTTGCTGATGGCAGTCCCTATTTGATATCAAGTAAAGATTTTAGGTAGCTTTGAATTACTGGTTACAAACTGATAGCAATGGAACCAAACAACAAGGTTTTTTTTGTTTTGTCTGGTGGTATTTAAATATAATATTCTCGAAGTGTGTCTGATGACCTAATGCTGATCATAAGCAACTGCATTGTCACTCCAGACCCTGAAGGGGTGGGGAGAGTTCTTCCCCCATCCCTTTTCAGAGACATGAAGCACAATCATTTGGATGGGGTGTGGAGAATTTGGGCCTTCATTTATACATGCAGAGAAATATATACACTGGAAGGATTGTATGTCTGTATGCCAGAAAATTATGCATATACATAATCTCTCTATCATATGATTGTACAGAAACGGTCATTACAGAAATCTATTTGAACCTCCTATATAAATGCTAAAAAGAAAGATAGATGTAAAAGAGAGACTCCACTTTTCCATGCAGGGGCATAAACACCTAATTTTCTAAATAAAAGAGCAGATTATTAGTAGAGGTTCTTGTTAATAATTATAGAAAAACAGCTCAGGAAGTAATGTGATAGAATCACGAGTGATAAATATTAGATATTCACAGACCACTAGATATTCATCAGTTTTATTGTTAATTCTTCCTCAAGTGCATTTTTTTTCCTTAAGGTTTCTCTCTATACTGCTTCTGTCAAGCACACTCCATTCTGATTATAATTCTTTCAGTTTTCTGCGGTAAACTGAATATTTTAATGAAGATTATTTCATTAAATTGTACCACAGCTACACATTGAAGATGCTGCACTGTTTGTTAGTGTTACAGAAATAAGTCAATAGGAAGCAGAACATATTTTGTCATCCAAATCAGTGACAGTTTTTGGTATTCAGGTAGGAATTTCTGATATGACACATCTTGAAGACTTCACTTTATTAAGATATTACTTCAATAAAAAAATTAGTAAGATCATTTTATTATGAAGATTTGGGATTCTTGGAGAAACTACTACGTTTTCTGATTCCACAAAATTTCCATCTTGGTATCTCTCTTCTGTTTATTGGATCAGGCCAGTTTTATTAATAAAGACTTCATTATTTGTATTTTCCACTTCATCCTCAAAAAAATCATATTTCAAGAAGAGATGTTTAGATTCAATCTACTGATCACATTTATTGGCAGATAGCATAATATGGAACCACAGCACATAAATTAATAACACTACTACTAATTTGTTATACAGCACATTTCATCCATAGATTTCAAAGCATTCCACTAAGTAGGATAATGTTATTATCCAGCAGACCGGTGGCAGAGCTAGGAATAGAACCCAGGGGTGAAACCCTGACCCCACTGAAGTGAATGGGAGTCTTCCCATTCACTTCAAGGGGACCAGGATTTCACTCCATGTCTCTTGAAGCTGAGTCCACTGGACCACTATGTTCAACCCCTATTTTCTTTATTTTTAGAGAGTCTGATCTGAATTTTACTTTAATAAAGGGGTTTTTTTTAACATTAGTTGCCATTAATAAGTGAGTGTGAATGGTTACACATGTTGGTATGACCCTCTCTGCATATTGTCCATACAAATGATTTTTCTCACATGTTAGTAAAAGAAAATGTGATATACTTTTGGAGAGTTACAAATCTAGCCCTTGGAAGTCCCCCTTGAAATAATGACGAGTTCTTTTTCAAATGGTAATGTTTTACCCTTAGTTAGGCCTAAATCTGTAGGACACCCTCTGCCACTCCACTGTCATGAGAGTGAGGGCATGGGTCTGAAACAGCGGAGCTGTAGAGGGCTCCCTGCACTGCTACAGGGCTGGTGACCCTCAATCCCTGCAGGCACAAGGGTGGCTGCACTCCCACCCCCTGTTACCAATCAATACTTTTTTTTGTCAATTTCAGTGTCAGCTGAAATCAACATTTACTGACATCTATCACCTTAAATCAAAACCTGACAAGCTTATGTATAATGTAGGCCTTTGCCTGGGCAGTCTGCCCCTTAAGGGCAATAATGCCTACTGGTCAGTCCACCCAGTATAACTGGAAAGAGTTGAAAGTTCCAATTACAGATATAATCTAGGAGATGCCGGGAGCAAGTAGGGTTTGGGAGGAAACGCTGCTACTGTTTCTTTAAGGGCCTGGGGCCAGGAGCCTTACAGAGAGGTGGGGCAAAACTCCCCTATTTCCCAACCAGTTGAGGATGAGTTGAGAGAAGGGGACCACCATAAATGCTGCCTCCTCCTTCACAGGGTAGATGCCTGCAGACACTGAAAGAAATAAGAAGACTCCTGTAGGGTCCTTGAGTTAGCAGGGACCAGACACCAGCAGAAGGCTGCCAGGCCTCTGAATGTGACGCCTAAGTGGGGCCAGCTGAGAGAGAGAAATTGCAATCCAGCTCCAGGAGGAAAGCTGGAGTGCCTGCCATAAAGAGAGACTTAAAGACAGAGAGAATGCTGAGTAGGACAGAACACAGAAGGCAGGTTTCAGAGGAACCCAAAAAAACCAGAAGTACATTTTGTTTATTTGTGACTTTTTGTTATGGCCGCTTTTGTAGGAGGTTTTGTAATAAACAAGTCCTAAGAAGGGTACTATTGAATCAAATCTCAAGAGTGCCTGAAGTGGAATTACTGGCTTCCTAAGAAGGGAAACTGAGACAGGGAGTATGTGCAGCTCTGTACTAACTCAGCAGAAGGTGCTACAGGGGAGGCATGCCCTATGCCAGGGCCTTAGATGTTCATACATTGATTCCTGCGTTGAGACCAATAAATGATGGTAAATGACAGTGTATCTTTTAGAAAGACATCCAACCTTGATTTATAGACTTAGAGTGATGGAGCATTTACCATATTGTTAGCAAGCTGCTCCAATGGTTAATTATCCTCACCATTAAACATTTGCACCTTACTTCAAGTTGGAATTGTTTTAGCTTCTACTTCCTGCCACCACTGGATATTTTTGTGTCTTTATCTTCTGTGTTAAAGAGGTCTTTAGTAACAGGTATCTCCTCCTTGTGTAGGTAATTATAGGCTGCAGTGCTGAATCATGGTGTTGAGATATGCACTTAAATGGGTCACTGCCAGGCTAAGTTCTGAGTCTTCCCTATCGCTTTTAGACTTAGGCATCCTAGGAAAATCTCACTGTTAAGTACTGCTTACTGATAAATGTGTTTATGTGGGAGGTTACATGTTTTTGGGGAGGCTGCTTTCAAAACAGAAGTGCTGTTACAATGTAACAAGCATTACACTCTGTTTGAATGGTCAAAGAAGTTCAGTCCCAATTATTTTAGCACAGGGTGCAAGTTTGGAACATTACAGGGAGGAAGAAGTTGGATAAAAGTTAGCTTTTATCCAGTAGTTTAAAAAATAATATTTATGCTCAGTAACTAGCTCAATCTGTAAACTTCAGCTAATGAATACAAATAATTGTTTTGCATGCATAATTACAACATTAAAAAAGACACAATATTCAGCTTTGAAGTGACTTTGACTATTTTCTCACAAATACTGTAATTTCCTTTCTTTTACTTTGATGTATGTTTTACTTTTACTTTTTGTATGTTTATACAAACTGAGACCATAAAGTGTGTATATTCTTCTAATCTCATTGTCTATTTTAACATACTTAGTTTCACTATTTTAATTCCACTGGGCTTTCAATCTGGGGTGAAAAGCATAAACACAATTTTCAAAAATCTAGTACTAGGACACCAAAAAACAATCTGTCTCCTGAAGAGATTTATTTTAGTTTTAGTGCTCTGTTTAGGTGAAGGTTTTAAAATTTCAGCAGCAAATAAAACCAAATATAAAGGAAGCTGTCTGTAAATAAAACCCTAAATCGCAGTTGATTCTTATATTCCAATACAAATTAGCCAATTATTCTCCTGAATAATTATTCTCTATCACCTTCCCACTGTTTCATCAGATATGTAGATTATAAAAATAGAGATATGAAATATATGATTTCATGGAAACAAACATGGGAGACAGAAAAGGAGGCAAACAAGAACAAGCGAGAGCATGAACATAGTCTGTACTAAGGTCTGAAATAAGATGTATTAACTTTGATTCAGCTTGCAGGAGATGGATATTATTATAAACTTTGGATAAAACCAATATATAAAACAGGCTTATTTCACTTTCAAAGCAGCATAATAAATGCATTGACAAATACTGTATATAAGAAGTTAAAAAAAACAACAACTACACATACTGTAGAGAAGATAAATCAGTAGACAGCTTTGTTCATTTGCATGCTGGTGAATTAGTTCAGTACTAGAGAAAAACTCTACACATGAATTTTTACACATGAATTTTTCTCATGGAACTGTGTATTAAATAATGAAAACTACTGAATAATCGCCAAACTGTTCAATGTCCCACAAATAAAAAAATCTGTGGTATAAACTTTGATTTCAGATATTTACACAATGAACAGCTGCATAAACATAATGGAAATATCTAATATAATAACTGAAATCTGCACCAACCAATCTTTTGTTGCCTCAAAAGATTCTGATATGTTCAAAAAAATACAAAGGTCTTATGGCTTATCTGAAATGAACCTTGGAACCTCGTGAAATTCACTCCACACCAGTTCATACTCTCCCTTAAATTGTAAGTGAAAATGAGTTTGAGAATCTCTGCCCAGTTTCCATTTATCCAGATCATAAAACCACTGTGAAATCTGACTAGGCTGGCAGTCCCTGCTCAACAAATGGTAATGTAGTACTTGGACTGAGCAGTGCAGGGAAGCCTGCATAACAGTTAGCCCATACTAAGTCCAGTTCCCTCACTTTCACGATTATTAAGTTCACTCAATACAATGTAATTCCCTGCAGTTCCCTCATAGACTGCACTCTGTTTAGTACAATTCTACAAAATAAAAGGGGGAAATTTGAATGTTTAACTAAAAGAAATGAGATTTTTCAAATAAAATCTGATCTAACCAAAACAAGCTATTATCATTGACTCAAAATAGTCTTTATCAAGATTAGTGCCCTTCTGAGAATAATTCTCACATTTTATTTGAGGATTTTGACTTCCTTTCTCTTTTTTGATTAAATCTAGTGACTTGAGACTAAATATCCATTGTCTGTAGATTGCAGCATGCAACTAGAACAACAGAAATCAGTTTGAATACATTCTGTGTCTTCAATGGGGACTGAGCTATGAAAGTATTTCTAAAGGCACATAACTCACACAGATGCTCAGTGTTCAACCAATAGGGAGGACTACATGTGAGGAATAATAGAACAATCAGTTAATTTTCTAAAGTTTATAAAGACACTTTTGCAAGTATAAGCTCAGTTTTACATGAATAAATACCATACCCATAGTTAGCTTCATGCACCTTATTCTGACTACTAAACACAGATGCATTGCCTTACTTGTTCCCTCATCTGAATCAAAGAACATCATCCTACCTGGGAACCCTCTGAAGCATAGTTAGAACAATTTCCCCTCCTCATTATCAGTCTTAAGTAAATAATAGTCTTGTCTTGAAAAATTCAAATTATAATTGATTCCCACTCTTTGCCCTGGTCTACACTAGGAGTTGAGGTCGAATTTAGCAGCATTACCTCGATTTGACCCTGCACCCGTCAACACGATGAAGCCCTTTTTTTTGACTTAAAGGGCTCTTAAAATTGATTTCTTTACTCCACCCCCGACGAGGGGATTAGCGCTGAAATCGGCCTTGCCGGGTCGAATTTGCGGTACTGTGGACGCAATTAGACAGTATTGGCCTCCGGGAACTATCCCAGAGTGCTCAGTTGTGACCGTTCTGGACAGCGCTCTCAACTCAGATGCACTGGCCAGGTAGACAGGAAAAGGCCCACGAACTTTTGAATCTCATTTCCTGTTTGGCCAGCGTGGCGAGCTCACCTGCACAGGTCACCATGCAGAGCTCATCAGCACAGGAAACCATGCAGTCCCAGAATCGCTGAAGAGCTCCAGCATGGACTGAACGGGAGGTATGGGATCTGATCGCTGTATGGGGACATGAATCTGTGCAGGCAGAACTCTGTTCGAGAACACAGAATGCCAAAATATTTGAAAAAAATCTCCAACGGCATGAAGGACAGAGGCTATAACAGGAACTCGCAGCAGTGCCACGTGAAAATTAAGGAGCTCAGGCAACCCTACCAAAAAATCAGAGAGGCAAACGGCCACTCCGGTTCAGAGCCCCAGACATGCTGCTTCTATGATGAGCTGCCTGCCATTCTACGGGGTGCAGCCACCACTACCCCAACCCAGTGCTTTGACTCCGTCCAAGGAGTGGGAGGCAACACGGAAGCGGGTTTTGGGGGCAAGGAAGATGATGATGAGGAGGAGGTTGTAGATAGCTTACAGCAAGGAAGCGGAGAAACCGGTTTCCACAACAGCCAGGATCTGTTTCTCACCTGGACCTGGAGCCAGTACCCCCCGAACCCACCCAAGGCGGGCTCCCGGACCCTGAAGGTGGAGAAGGGACCTCTGCTGAGTGTACCTTTGTAAATATTATACATGGTTTAAAAGCAAGCATGTTTAATGATTAATTTGCCCTGGCATTCGCAGCCAGTACAGCTACTGGAAAAGTCTGTTAACGTGTCTGGGGATGGAGCGGAAATCCTCCAGGGACATCTCCATAACGCTCTCCTGGATGTACTCCCAAAGCCTTTGCAAAAGGTTTCTGGGGAGGGCAGCCTTATTCCGTCCTGCCTGGTCCAGTCCACACAAGAGATCCACTTCCTGGACACTACAGTGCTAATAAACAATGGCCACATAAACACCACCCTATACCGGAAACCTACTGACCGCTATTCCTACCTGCATGCCTCCAGCTTTCACCCTGACCACACCACACGATCCATCGTCTACAGCCAAGCTCTGCGATACAACCGCATTTGCTCCAACCCCTCAGACAGAGACAAACACCTACAAGATCTCTGTCAAGCTTTCTTACAACTACAATACCCACCTGCAGAAGTAAAGAAACAGATTGATAGAGCCAGAAGAGTTCCCAGAAGTTACCTACTACAGGACAGGCCTAACAAAGAAAATAACAGAACGCCACTAGCGGTCACCTTCAGCCCCCAACTAAAACCCCTCCAACGCATTATTAAGGATCTACAACCTATCCTAAAGGATGACCCAACACTCTCACAAGTCTTGGGAGACAGGCCAGTCCTTGCCTACAGACAGCCCCGCAACCTGAAGCAAATACTCACCAACAACCACATACCACACAACAGAACCACTAACCCAGGAACTTATCCTTGCAACAAAGCCCGTTGCCAATTGTGCCCACATATCTATTCAGGGGACACCATCACAGGGCCTAATAACATCAGCCACACTATCAGAGGCTCGTTCACCTGCACATCCACCAATGTGATATATGCCATCATGTGCCAGCAATGCCCCTCTGCCATGTACATTGGTCAAACTGGACAGTCTCTACGTAAAAGAATAAATGGACACAAATCAGATGTCAAGAATTATAACATTCATAAACCAGTCGGAGAACACTTCAATCTCTCTGGTCACGCAATCACAGACATGAAGGTCGCTATCTTAAAACAAAAAAACTTCAAATCCAGACTCCAGCGAGAAACTGCTGAATTGGAATTCATTTGCAAATTGGATACTATTAATTTAGGCTTAAATAGAGACTGGGAGTGGCTAAGTCATTATGCAAGGTAGCCTGTTTCCTCTTGTTTTTTCCTACCCCCCCTCCCCCCAGATATTCTGGTTTAACTTGGATTTAAACTTGGAGAGTGGTCAGTTTAGATGAGCTATTACCAGCAGGAGAGTGAGTTTGTGTGTGTATGGGGGTGGGGGGGAAGTGAGAAAACCTGGATCTATGCAGGAAATAGCCCGACTTGATTATGTAAAGAGTTGTCACTTTGGATGGGCTAGCACCAGCAGGAGAGTGAATTTGTGTGGGGGGGTGGAGGGTGAGAAAACCTGGATTTGTGCTGGAAATGGCCCACCTGTTGATCACTTTAGATAAGCTATTACCAGCAGGACAGTGGGGTGGGAGGAGGTATTGTTTCATATTCTCTGTGTGTATATAAAGTCTGCTGCAGTTTCCACGGTACACATCTGATGAAGTGAGCTGTGGCTCACGAAAGCTCATGCTCAAATAAATTGGTTAGTCTCTAAGGTGCCACAAGTACTCCTTTTCTTTTTGCGAATACAGACTAACACGGCTGTTCCTCTGAAACCTGTCATGGTAGGCGACTTTACCATGCCAGGCCAGTAGCACGTAGTCGGGAATCATTACAGAACAAAGCATTGCAGCGTATGGTCCCGGTATTTGCTGGCATTCAAACAACATCCATTCTTTAACTCTCTGAGTTACCCTCAGGAGAGTGATATTCATGGTTACCTGGTTGAAATAGGGTTGTTTTAGTAAGCGGACATTCAGAGGTGCCCATTCCTGCTGGGCTGTTTGACTGTGGCTGAACAGAAATCTTCCCCGCTGTTAGCCACACGGTGGGGGGGAGGAGTGAAGCCATCATCCCAGAGAATTGGGAGGAGGAGTGTGGGGTGGGTTAGTTGGGTTTCTGCTGCACGTTAACCCAGAAACCGCAGCCCATCCTTTTAAATTGCCAGCCCATTTTAAACCGCCAACCCAACAGCTACTTCGTATGGGAAATGAGGGCTGTCATAAATATAAAGGGAAGGGTAAACCCCTTTAAAATCCCTCCTGGCCAGAGGAAAAATCCTCTCACCTGTAAAGGGTTAAGAAGCTAAAGGTAACCTCGCTGGCACTTGACCAAAATGACCAATGAGGAGACAAGATACTTTCAAAAACTGGGAGGAGGGAGAGAAACAAAGGGTCTGTGTCTGTCTGTATGCTGCTTTTGCCGTGGATAGAACAGGAATGGAGTCTTAGAACTTTTAGGTATGTGTTAGATTATGATTTCTTTAAATGGCTGAGAAAAGAACAGTACTGAATAGAATGACTATTCCTGTCTGTGTGTCTTTTTTGTAACTTAAGGTTTTGTCTAGAGGGATTCTCTATGTTTTGAATCTAATTACCCTGTAAGGTATCTACCATCCTGATTTTACAGAGGTGATTCTTTTACTTCTATTAAAAGTCTTCTTGTAAGAAAACTGAATGCTTTTTCATTGTTCTCAGATCCAAGGGTTTGGGTCTGTGGTCACCTTTGCAAATTGGAGAGGATTTTTACCAAACCTTCCCCAGGAAGTGGGGTGCAAGGGTTGGGAGGATTTGGGGGGGAAAGACGTGTCCAAACTACATTTCCCAGTAAACCCAGTTAAAGTTTGGTGGTGGCAGTGGAAATTCCAAGGGCAAAGCATAAAATTAATTTGTACCTTGGGAAAGTTTTAACCTAAGCTGGTAAAAGTAAGCTTAGGAGGTTTTCATGCAGGTCCCACATCTGTACCCTAGAGTTCAGAGTGGGGGAGGAACGTTGACAAGGGCGCTGCTGTTTGAAACCATTCCCACATGTTATGAAAGTTAAAGAAGCCAAAAGACTGTGGCTTACCATTCCTGCCTGCAAGCCGAATTTTGTTGCCCGGCCCTGCGTGAGTGATCTCTCTCACCAAAGCAGCATACCCTCAATAAGAGGCAAAATGCGACTTTGTAATGAAAACATGTGCTATGTAATGTTAACAGCAAGGTTTACCGTGAGAAAGTGTACCCATTGTTCTATAAAATGTCTTTTTAACTACCACTCTCCCTTTTTTTTCCTCCACCAGCTGCATATGTTTCTCCTTCCCAGAGGCTAGCGAAGATTAGAAAACGAAAAAAACGCACTTGCGATGAAATGTTCTCTGACCTCATGCTGTCCTCCCACACTGACAGAGCACAGAAAAATATGTGGAGGCAGACAATCTCAGAGTGCAGGAAAACACAATATGACCATGAGGAGAGGTGGCAGGCTGAAGATGGTAGGTGGCGTCAGCTTGCTGAAAGAAGGCAGGAGTCAATGCTCAGGCTGCTGGAGGATCAAACTCATAGCTCCAGTGCATGGTTGAGCTGCAGGAAAGGCAGCAGGACCACAGACCGCCGCAACAGCCCCTGTGTAACCAACTGCCCTCCTCCCCAAGTTCCATAGCCTCCTCACCCAGATGCCCAAGAACGCGATGGGGGGGGCCTCCGGCCACCCAGCCACTCCACCCTAG
This sequence comes from Caretta caretta, assembly GCF_965140235.1. NCBI lineage: Eukaryota > Metazoa > Chordata > Testudines > Cheloniidae > Caretta > Caretta caretta. The sequence goes on from NC_134232.1 coordinate 6,580,400, forward strand.
AGGATTGCCTAAGGAACAAAAGGCCGGCATTCAATAAGTTTTAAAGTTTTAAACTTTTAAAGTGCTGTGTGGCCTTGTCCTTCCCTCCTCCACCACCCCACCCGGTGCTTCCCTCTTCCACCACCCCTTCCAGGCAACCTTGGCAGTTATCCCCCTATTTGTGTGATGCATAAATAAAGAATGCATGAATGTGAAGCAACAATGACTTTATTGCCTCTGCAAGCGGTGATCGAAGGGGGGAGGGAAGGGTGCTTAGCTTACAGGAAAGTAGAGTGAACCCCAGGGGGAGGGGTTCCATCAAGGAGAAACAAACAGAACTTTCACACCGTAGCCTGGCCATTCCTGAAACTGGTTTTCAAAGCTTCTCTGATGTGCACCACACCCTCCTGTGCTCTTCTAACTGCCCTGGCGTCTGGCTGCGCGTAATCAGTGGCCAGGCAATTTGCCTCAACCTCCCACCCTGCCATAAACGTCTCCCCCTTACTCTCACAGATATTGTGGAGCGCACAGCAAGCAGTAATAACAATGGGAATATTAGTTTCGCTGAGGTCTAACCGAGTCAGTAAACTACGCCAGCGCGCTTTTAAATGCCCAAATACACATTCTACCACCATTCTGCACTTGCTCAGCCTATAGTTGAACAGCTCCTGACTACTGTCCAGGCTGTCTGTGTATAGCTTCATGAGCCATGGCATTAAGGGGTAGGCTAGGTCCCCAAGGATACATATAGGCATTTCAACATCCCCAACGGTTATTTTCTGGTCTGGCAAGTAAGTCCCTTTTGTGAGCATCATGCACCTTTCCCGGCCATCCCACATTGATGTTGGTGAAACGTCCCTTGTGATCCGCCAGTGCTTGCAGCACCACTGAAAAGTACCCCTTGCGGTTTATGTACTCACTGCCTTGGTGCTCCGGTGCCAAGATAGGGATATGGGTTCCATCTATTGCCCCACCACAGTTAGGGAATCCCATTGCAGCAAAGCCATCCACTATGACCTGCACATTTCCCAGAGTCACTACCCTTGATAGCAGCAGCTCAGTGATTGCGTTGGCTACTTGCATCATAGCAGCCCCCACAGTAGATTTGCCCATTCCAAATTGATTCCCGACTGACCAGTAGCTGTCTGGCGTTGCAAGCTTCCACAGGGCTATTGCCACTCTCTTGTGAACTGTGAGGGCTGCTCTCATCTTGGTATTCTTGCGCTTCAGGGCAGGGGAAAGCAAGTCACAAAGTTCCATGAAAGTGCCCTTACGCATGTGAAAGTTTTGCAGCCACTGGGAATCATTCCAGACCTGCAACACTATGCGGTCCCACCAGTCTGTGCTTGTTTCCCGGGCCCACAATCGGCGTTCCACACCATGAACCTGCCCATTTGACACTATGATGTGCACACTGCAGGGGCTTGTACTTTGTGAGACGTCTATGTCCATGTCCTCATCACTCTCGTCACCACACTGCAGTCGCCTCCTCCTCGCCTGGTTTCGCTTTTCTTGCAGGTTATGGTTCTGCATATCCTGCTGGATAATGCACACAGTGTTTATAGTGCTCATAATTGCTGCGGTGATCTGAGCGGGCTCCATGTTCCCAGGGCTACGACGTCTGCGCTGAAAAAAGGCGCGAAACGATTGTCTGCCGTTGCTCTGACGGAGGGGGGGGGCGACTGAAAACATGGCTTACAGGGTTGGCTTACAGGGAATTAAAATCAACAAAGGGGGTGGCTTTGCATCAAGGAGAAACAGAATGGCCCACTCAAGGATAGATCTCAAAACCCTGGGTTTAGCAGGCCGTTGATTCAAGGAGGGAGGGAAGGAGGGGGGACAAAATGAATACAAATGAATACAACACAAATCTGGTCTATTTCTTGTTTTGATCCACTTCATCTATCGTTATACATCTTGCTGGTAGCAGACGGTGCAGTACGACTGCTAGCCATCATCATCTCTTGGGTGCTTGGCAGAAGATGGTGCAGTACGACTGCCAGCAGGACTGAATCTCCATGAGATGAAACTTAAAAAGGGAAATGACCTGGCTGAGTCACTCCCATGTCTGCCCAGGCGCCCCTGACCGACCTCACCAAGGTCGGCTAAAAGAGACCCAGGAGTATGGCGACAATGGCTACCAGCCATACTGCACTGTCTGCTGCCAAAAGGCAATGAGCTGCTGCTGTGTAGCAATGCAGTACTGCGTCTGCCAGCACCCAGGAGACATACAGTGACATGGAGCTGAGCGGGCTCCATGCTTGCCGTGGTATGGCATCTGCACGGGTAACCCATGAAAAAAGGTGCAAAACGATTGTCTGACGTTGCTTTCACAGAGGGAAGGGGGGGGGGCTGATGATATGTACTCAGAACCACCCACGACAATGTTTTTGCCCCCATCAGGCACTGGGATTTCTAGCCAGAATTCAAATGGAAGGTGGAGACTGCGGGAACTGTGGGATAGCTACCCACAGTGCAACGCTCCGGAAGTCGACGGTTGCCTCGGTACTGTGGATGCACTCTGCCAACTAAATGCACTTAGAGCATTTGTGTGGGGACACACACAATCGACTAGAATCTCCTTCCTTAGAGGTTTTTAAGGTCAGGCTTGACAAAGCCCTGGCTGGGATGATTTAACTGGGAATTGGTCCTGCTTTGAGCAGGGGGTTGGACTAGATGACCTTCTGGGGTCCCTTCCAACCCTTATATTCTATGATTCTATGACTGTATAAAAACACTTTCTACTTTTATAAATTCGACCTAATTTTGTAGTGTAGACATATGTCAAGGTTCCTCCCCCACTCTGAACTCTAGGGTACAGATGTGGGGACCTGCATGAAAAACCTCCTAAGCTTATCTTTACCAGCTTAGGTCAAAACTTCCCCAAGGTATAAAATATTCCACCCGTTGTCCTTGGATTGGCCGCTACCACCACCAAACTAATACTGGTTACTGGGGAAGAGCTGTTTGGACGCGTCTTTCCCCCCAAAATACTTCCCAAAACCTTGCACCCCACTTCCTGGACAAGGTTTGGTAAAAAGCCTCACCAATTTGCCTAGGTGACTACAGACCCAGACCCTTGGATCTTAAGAACAATGAACAATCCTCCCAACACTTGCACCCCCCCTTTCCTGGGAAATGTTGGATAAAAAGCCTCACCAATTTGCATAGGTGACCACAGACCCAAACCCTTGGATCTGAGAACAATGAAAAAGCATTCAGTTTCTTACAAGAAGACTTTTAATAAAAATAGAAGTAAATAGAAATAAAGAAATCCCCCCTGTAAAATCAGGATGGTAGATATCTTACAGGGTAATTAGATTCAAAAACATAGAGAACCCCTCTAGGCAAAACCTTAAGTTACAAAAAAGATACACAGACAGAAATAGTTATTCTATTCAGCACAATTCTTTTCTCAGCCATTTAAAGAAATCATAATTTAACACATGCCTAGCTAGATTACTTACTAAAAGTTCTAAGACTCCATTCCTGGTCTATCCCCGGCAGAAAACCAGCATATAGATACACACACAGACCCTTTGTTTCTCTCCCTCCTCCCAGCTTTTGAAAGTATCTTGTCTCCTCATTGGTCATTTTGGTCAGGTGCCAGCGAGGTTACCTTTAGCTTCTTAACCCTTTACAGGTGAGAGGAGCTTTCCCCTGGCCAGGAGGGATTTCAAAGGGGTTTACCCTTCCCTTTATATTTATGACAACATACCCTTAGAGACTCTCAAATTCAGGGAAAGAGTGTAGGAGTATTAGCCGGAGATGCATACAACAGAAAAAGCACAAAGTGTAACTTTCAAAGTTAACTGCAGGAGACAGCATTTTCTCAGGGTCCAGACCAAGACTGGAACAAAGCAGTAACTAAGGCCCACCACAAATCCTCACCATCTTCCACTCTAAGGGCAAGGCATGCTTCTTTGACCTTGCCATCTCCTGTATAAAACACACAGTGGCATGGACATAAAAAAATAAAATCAAAACATTATGCTGCACACACAATTCTCCTCCTGGCAAGAGGATGAGAAAAAGAATGAACCACATGTGACAAATATTGGCCATTTTGCTCAATGCACTACTGAAAAGTGCTCCTATAATACAGAGATAAGGCAGTATAACAACCTCTGTAGAATAGACCTTGGTGAGTGAACAGTGTGATCAAATCACACCAGAAATATGTATCCTAAACATAACACTGTTACTACTGAAACATATTGTCACCCTTAAAAAAAAAAAAAAAAAAAAAAAAGGAAGGCACACCCAGACAAAACATGCCTTGACTGCAAAGTTTGAACTCTAGCTGAGTCCAAAAGTCAGAGCACTTTGTTCACAGAACAGGACAGTCTGAATGCTCCCCAGCTCAGAATAATAGTATCTGCTTATCTCTACATTTACCAACAGCATACGTATCAGGGAGTGACTGGGATGTGAATGTAATGACATGATTTAAGAATGGAATCAACCCCAGAAGAGAATATGGGATTTACTCTCTAATCCTCACTTTTGCCTTGGTAGAATCCTTCCATATCTGACCTCCTACAGGACAAGATCTGTTTAGAGCACAGAAAGAAAAAAGCATTCTCAGTGGTTATTTCCCTTCTTAAACATTTCATGTCCAG